>NW_026892555.1:29454375-30080000 GCF_033815535.1 Pezoporus flaviventris
TCTAACTGGGTCTTAGCTTTCCTAACCAGGTTCCTAGCTTCCCAGACAACATCCCTGTATTCTTCCCAGACCACCTGTCCTTGCTTCCACCTCAAATTTTCCTCAGGAGCTCCTTATCCATCCAAGGAGGTCTCCTGGCCCTCCTGCTGCACTTCCTTCTAGCTGGGATGCAACACTCCTGAACTTGTAGCAGGTGATCCTTGAATATCAACCAAGAGTCTTGGGCCCCTCTGCCCTCTAGGGCTATATCCCATGGAACCTTACTAAGCAGGTTCCTGAAGAGGCCAAAGTCTGCTCTCTTGAAGTCCAGGGCAGTGAGCTTGCTGCACGCTCTTCTCACTGTCCTGAGGGTCTCAAACTTGACCATCTTGTGATTGCTGCAACCAAGTCTGCCCTGGAGCGTCACATTTCCAACCAGCCCTTCCCTGTTTTTGAGCACGAGGTCAAGCATGGCACCTCTCATTGTTGGCGCCTCTATTACTTGAGGAGTAATATACTCGAGGAATAATCAAGGAATAATTGAAGAATAATCGAGGAACCTCCTGGATTGCTTGTGCCGGGCTGTACTGTCGCTCTGACATATATCAGGGTGGTTGAAGTCCCCCACGAGAACAATGGTCTGCAAGCGTGAGGCTCCTTATCCCAAATGGATGCAGATCACATCTTCTGCCTTTCTGGAGAGTGTTCTATGCATCATACTGAAGGCTATGCCTGCCCAGCTGCCAATGGAATTAAGGAAAATGAGGGGAGGAGAAAAATTTAAGCAAGTCTGACTGAATAGGAGGTGTAAATGAATGAGATATGTTGGACTCTGGATCTGCTGGACTTTTCATAGTGGAGAGTGAAAGCTACATTTTTTGCATCACTATGGAGATGAACAAGATTTTTTTTTTCCGCTAATCCATTATGCTTATAGCACTTGAATATTGCTGACTGCTTATTCCCTTCTGTGAATATCTTAATGGAAAAACTTCATGGAATATCAGATGGTGTTATGAAAATACCTGCAAAAAATGGTGCTAGATGTTCTAAAGGTGAGTTGGAGTGATGACTCTCTGAATGACATACAATTCAAGCTGCATGAGTTCGGGAGACTTGAACATCTGCGTGGTTTTCTTCAGAATCATTGTTATCAAAACCAAATGGAAGAACAACCTTTTATTTGTTGGCTTGCCATACCTAACTCATCATTTAAAAGCAGTCATACTTATCATACTACTCTGGCTTTTCTGGATGTTGAGCTGGTTTTAGTAGTTGCTTTTTAAAATTTATTTTATGAGGTTTTTGTTTTAATCAGACAAGAGTACGATCTTTTTCTGGCGCAGCAACTGCAATTCTAACCTGAAATGCTTTAACTTTTGTATATGTAACAGCTGTGGGGTGCTAAAATCACTCTTGATATCTAAAATGTTTTCTCTTAATTCAGTCATCATTGAATTAACATTTAGCATTTGAAACAAAATATGACAAAAATTACAACCAAAGGTGATTTAGACAAAACTGGCTGAGAAAAAGATGCTTACTGGCTTGACTTTCTTTTTTCCTCCTTATTTTTCTCAGTTCCTTTTTTTACTTTTCTTCACACTGCCTTAATACTTGCTCTCCCTTTAGTCTGAGGAAGGGAAGGGGAAGGGGAAGAGGAATTGTTGCAGTTGAAGTTTGAGCAGCTGCTGTACTTGCCACTGGGGTAGCTGCGCAGTTCATTGCAGCCAAAGTTTGAGTAGCGACTGTCGCTTTGCCCTCAAATCCGCCGATATTCTTTTCCTTTTGAAGGTGCTGGATAGTGTTGAACAAGGCCCTGTAAGCATAGGCCAAGCCCCAGCACGTTGCCGTGATTTGTCCATCTCTGGTATGGCCAGAATGACCACACACCTCATTTAAGTGTTTTACTAATTCTTCTGGATTTTGCAGTTGTTCGGTAGTGAAATTCCAAAATACTGGAGGGGCCCACTGACCTAGATACTTGCCCATACTATCCCACACACCCTGCCACTCATGGCTGTCCAGCCTCTGGGAAAATCTCTCGGTCCTCCTACATCGTCGTTTGACCCCAGACAAGACCCAAACCTGAATCTGCTTAACTCTTGAAATCAGTAGTGGGCAAAACACACTCTGTATGCGTGTTAGCATGGTGATTCCCATCACCATCAGCAAACAAGTCTCAACAGCATTAAAAGGCCATTCAAAAACTTCAAAACTCTCAAATGTAAATGGTCTGGGGGGACGACTAGGAGGGTAAAAGGATGTCTCCTTCACAGGTTGAGCACCTGAGAAGGAGAAAAAAGATGTGTAATTGCTAAGCACCTCCATCATATACCTCCCAAAGTATAAAGGTGGTGACCACACTGGGAACATAAACCAGATCAGTTTCATGATCAATGATTCTATTGTATTACAAGTCATTACCATAAAGTACAATGGGATAAAAACCTTAGCCCAAGCCCCACACTTGAAAAACACTAATACAGCCAATACCGGATGGACGTAAGATATGGTATACTGAAACTGTGAGATCAAGAGGAAAAACCTTGAGAGCCAATACATCAGCATTGTGACGAGTGACTATCAATCCAGTAAGATCTGTTCTTATCTCAACCCCTCGTGCCCCACGTTGGGCGCCAAAAAAGAACTGTCGTGGTTTAAACCCAGTCAGGTAACTTGTTCACTCACTCCCAGTGAGTGGTGCCGAGCTGACAACAATCAAGGTCCGTGTCCGTCTCCCCCCCCCCCCCCCCCCGCACCAGGGCTCTCCCCTTCCCCGCTCCCGGAGGAACGGGGAGGAGGATCGAGAGAGTGCAAGTCCTACGGGTTGAGACAAGAACAGTCCAGCAACAAATCACCACCGCTACTATCAGCTAAAACAATGATAAGGGAAAATAACAAGGGAAGAGAATACGATACCACCGGCCAAGAAAACGAGTTCCACCCGGAAGCTCCTGTCCTTCCGGGTAACTCCCAGTTACCCCCCACCCCGGGCATGACGTGCTGTGGTATGGAATACCTCCCCGGCTAGCCCGGGTCAGGTGCCCCGTCTCTGCTTCCTCACAGCTTCCCCTCCTCCCTGGCAGAGCATGAGCCTCACAGAGTCCTTGGTCAGGGTAAACATCACTTAGCAACAACCGACAACATCGGCTTCACCAACACTGTTCTCAAACTAGAAGTCAAAACACAGCACTGCACCAGTTAACACAAAGGAAAAAAAACATGACTGCTACTGCTGAACCCAGGACAGGAATGGGAAGAAGAAAGGGGAGGGAAAAGAAGAGAAGAGAAAGAAGGGGAAGGGGAAGGGAAAAGAAGGAAAGGGGAAGGAGAAGATGAACGGGGAGGGAAGAGAAGGGAAGGGAAAAGAGGAGAAGGGGAAAGGGAAGGGGAAGGAGGGGAAGGGGAAAGGTAAGGGAAAGCAGGGGAAGGGGAAGGGCAAAGGGAAGGGAAGGGAAGGGAAGGGAAGGGGAAAGGGGAGGGGAAAGAAGGGGGGGAAGGGGAAGGGCAAAGGGAAGGGAAGGGAAGGGAAGGGAAGGGGAAAGGGGAGGGGAAAGAAGGGGAGGGAAGGGAAGGGAAGGGAAGGGAAGGGAAGGGAAGGGAAGGGAAGGGAAGGGAAGGGAAGGGAAAGGAAAGGGGAAAGGAAAGGGAAGGGAAGGGGAAAGGAAAGGGAAGGGGAAAGGAAAGGAAAGGAAAGGGGAAAGGGAAGGGAAAGGGAAAGAAGGGGAGGGGAGGGGAAAGATCTTTAGCAGTTGAGTAACCGGGACAAAGGACATGACCACACTAAAAGAAATGTTTACTAGGATCTGTCACTGGTGCCTAAATAGAGAAAGCATATTCGAAGTCATACTTGTACATTCAAAGTCATATTTGTAGAGATAAAAGAAGCCTGTTAGCATCCATGGATCAGAAGGAATTTTAATTACTCCTACACTGCTAGAAATCTGACTTCAGAACTGAACTGGATCCCAGGGAAAGAAACAAGTCTGGAAAATAAAGACTGCTTACCCATGAGCGCTTAAGAACAAGTGAGCACACTGCAAGTCAGAAACAAGATCAGTCTGCTCAACAGGGAATAGCATAAAAATGTTTTGTGAAGTACATTTCAAGGGAAAGAAGCTCAGATGAAACAAGCATCTATGATTGTTTCAGAAATTTGCGAGTGACAAGTGATAATTAAGAAATTTTTGGTCAAAGCATGTGTGAGCTTGGAGTCCAGGATTACTTTTTTTTTTTCCTTTTCTTCCTTTTTTTATTTAATTTTGGAGAAGGTTCCAGAAGTCTGTTTTTAATTCTGTTTATACTCTGCCTAGGGAAGAATGAATTTTTCTGTTTTAAACTCTGTTTGGTGACTGATGTTCAGAGACATTTTAAGATGATAGCCATCTGATATGAGCTCCTGCTTTTGTCATACTGTTTACAGCAAAGCAATGATCCATTAAGGCGTCTGTTTCCAAGACACGTAATAAGAGTTTCACAGCATTGAATGTGTCCAACCCCAGCTAGAGAAACAGAAAAACAGATGATGCCAGGAAAAAGAAAAGATCTAAAGGCGAAAGGAAGATAAGGAAGATATAGCTGACCACATATGTTATCATTTGACATGAAAAGAGAAATTAAAAGGTATGAGTCAGCAGAGACCCCTTATATATGTACCAATAGACACTGTTTGTGGAAAATTCAGTTATTCTCATGTATCTCTTAATCATTAGAATAAATATGACAGATTTTCTTATGCTCTCTAATCAGACTTCTAACGATGTTTCTTAAGAAAAAATAAAATGGCAAAATTATGAAGAAAAGCAGTATCTGTATCTTTTCAAGAAATACAGTTCTGCAAGTATTCACTGTCTGTATTATTAAAGATTACCTTTAATCCTAACTTAAAATAAACAAGAGTTAATTTTTCAAAAACACTTTTAAAACTAATTGCAGATACACAACTGCATCTCTTGCATTATTTCAAGCATTTCTTGACCACAGCTCAGTGTAACCCACTCCTCCTCCCAGCCTGCCTGCTGTCTGCAGCAGTTCAAGGAAACAAGGTGAAAGCCACAAGAGATCAAAATCTCCACACAGTTATAGAAGCGCAAGAAGCTGCAGAATTCTGACCCTGAAATTCACTGCACAGGGTCTGGCACTGGGCCTTTGCAATCTCCTTTGCAGGATCTAAATTTCCAAGGCAATGTGAGCATGCCACAGAGTGTTCACTTCGATACATTTGCTTTTGCCTTAAGTAGTTTTGTCAGAAGCAGGTAAAAGGTCTCTCATATTCAAAGCCACACTGATTCCACGGTTTAAGCACTCGAGTTTTTGTTCAAAGAAGGCTCTTGAAAAAAAGTGCATCCATAATTCCAAGCCTCTGTCAGAAAACGCCTTCTCAAAGAAAAAAAAATAATCTCTCATAGTGACAGGGATGCAGGATACTATCTCAGCATAACTGGCCTCCTATTAAGAAAAGCTGATTTGAGTAACAGATTGAACAAGATCATATCCTGGGCCAACAGAATCATAGAATCATAGAATAGTTAGGGTTGGAAAGGACCTTAAGATCATCTAGTTCCAACCCCCCTCCCATAGGCAGGGGCAACTCACATTAAACCACATCACCCAAGGCCTCGTCCAACCTGGTCTTGAACACTGCCAGGGATGGAACTTTTACATATTGTAGAGGGGGACAAAGTTCCTGTGGTGCATATGAAGAATTTGCTGGGGAAGGCAGTCTGGGTTATTCCTGCTTCAGGTAAAGGCAAACCCACTCGTGGGATTGCTTTTGCTCAGGGACCTGGATATACTTGGTGGGTAATGCGGGAAGATGGGGAAGACCGATGTATACCTCAAGGGGATTTGATTTTAGGGGAAAACAGCCAGTGAACTCAACTGTATGCTGTTGCCTGCTGTGTAATACTTTTATAGCCCATCAACTAGATGTCTTCAGGTCACCAGCGACTGGCCCTGACTTCCCTCCAGCCATCATCCCAACAGAGAATGAACTTTGATAGAAGCAGAGGAGTTCCGCAGTAAAGGAACGACCAGCATCAGCAGGCAACGATCCAATATAGGCCCCTTTCAGATACTGGAAGGCTGCTATGAGGTCTCCACACAGCCTTCTCTTCTCCAGGCTGATCAGCCCCAACTTCCTCAGCCTGTCTTCATATGGGAGGTGCTCCAGTCTCCTGATCATCCTTGTGGCCCTTCTCTGGACTTGTTCCAACAGTTCCATGTCCTTTTTATGTTGAGGACACCAGAACTGCACAGACCTCACTCCAGATGAAGTCTCACGAGAGCAGAGTAGAGGGGCAGGATCACCTCCTTCGACCTGCTGGTCACGATCCTTTTGATGCAGCCCAGGATACCTTCAACACCGGAGCAGGGGAGAGATCAGCGTCCAGGAGCCTCAACTCAGAGCCACAACAGCCACTGAGGGAGCCTCAAGTCCTCGGTAGGACCTGCCCGGGAGCCGGCAGCTCAGCTGACGAGAGCGAGCAGCTGACTCACAGGGGGCGGAGCCTGAAGCAGCGGCACCAGCCCTGACTGGGTAAAAACCTGCCCCTGGGAGCGCGAGCGAGCGAGAGCGCGGCGAACAGAGCGGGCCGAGGCAGTTCGCGCGGGCAGGTGGGCGGGATGATGAGCACCCGTCGTATGATCAGGGCCCGGTCTGGGAGCTCTGCTCTGGCTGCCCCAGCGGTGGCCAGCGTAGGCACCCAGACAGAGCCGGTGAGAGGGGAGGCTGCAGTGCAGAGCTCGGGGTACAGAGAGTGCCTGCACTGGTCTGGTGAGGGGAGGGTGCGCAATGGGCAGGGTTGCACTCGGTGCTCCCTGGTGGAAGTCCTCCTGCAGCAGGGGCTGAGCTGCGGGATGCTGTTAATAGGCTGCGAGATGTCAGGGAAGCTGAGAGGAAGCAGGAGTGCTTGCTCCCGGCCCAAACTGTGCAGGGGCCTCGAGCTTCACCTCTAGCTCATGAAGGAATGAAGGAGGCTGTTAACCCGGGAAGCTGGGAATTAGTGACAAAAAAAAAACAACGAAAAAAAGAAGGAAAAGGACAACCAAAAGCGAGGGGCTTCCCCCTAAAGCCCCTGTCTCCACGCAGAGTCGCTTTGCTGTCCTGCAGGGGGCTAATGAGGAAGCGCACTCGAGCGAGAAACAGCCGGCTGATGCACTGCTAAAGAAGATCTCTACCGGTGCTGCTAGGAAAAAGCAACGGGTCATAGTAGTAGGGGACTGTACACTGAAAGGGACAGAAGCACTTGTCTGCCAGCCAGACCTCATCTCAAGGGAGGTGTGTTGCCTACCGGGGGCACGGATCAGGGATGTGGCAGAAAGGCTGCCTGCTCTAGTAAGTCCCACGGATTATTACCCACTCCTGGTGATACATGTGGGTGCTAGGGATATAGATAGTAGTAGCCTGGGGAACATAAAGAAGGACTACAGAGCCCTGGGGGAGGTGGTTAGGGGCTCTGGAGCTCAGGTGGTCTTTTCATCAATTCTCCAGGGTACAGGGGAGGACCTAAAAAAAGCTAGGAGGATTAGCCAGGTTAATAAATGGTTAAAAGGGTGGTGTCATAGTCAGGGGTTTGGGTTCCTTGAACACGGGACCCAAGCTTGTAGGCCAGATCTAGTGGGGGCTGGTGGAGCTGGTCTGATAAAGAAGGGAAAGAGCAGTTTTGGTAGGAGGCTTGCCAGGCTGGTCAAGGAGGCTTTAAACTAGATGTGTCCGGGGAGGGGGGCATCATTCCATGACAACACACCCAGTCAGTTGCCAGAACCTATAATAAATGCTTGGAGCAATGTAGAGATATCCCAGCCGCTCCAGCCAACGAGCCGGCTTCAGTTGGAGCTCGGCTCAGATGCCTCTATACAAATTCCTGTAGCATGGGGAGCAAACAAGAGGAATTAGAGATGTGTGCATGTCTACGGGGGTATGATGTAAGAGGCATCACAGAAACATGGTGGGATGGCTCTTAACGACTGGAGTGTTGGAATGGAAGGTTACAGGCTCTTAGGAAGGACGGGCCTGGCAGGCAGGGAGGGGGAGTTGCCCTTTATGTTAGGGATAGGCTGGAGAGTATGGAACTCTGTCTGGGGACAGGTGAGCAGTCCACAGAGAGTTTGTGAGTCAGGGTTAAAGGGAATATAGCTATGGGAGACATTACTGTGGGGATCTGTTACAGACCGCCTGATCAAGGGGAACCTGCGGATGAAGCACTCCATAGACAGATAGGAAAAGCCTCATGCTCGCAGGCCCTTGTTCTCATGGGTGACTTCAACCACCCTGACATCTGTTGGAAGGACGGTACAGCCTGGCACAAGCAATCCAGGAGGTTCCTCGATTGTGTGGAAGACAACTTCCTTCTGCAAGTAATAGAGGAGCTGACAAGGAGAGGTGCCGTGCTTGACCTTGTGCTCACCAACAGGGAAGGGCTGGTTGGAAATGTGACGCTCCAGGGCAGCCTTGGATGCAGCGATCATGAGATGCTCAGATTTGAGATCCTCAGGACAGTGAGAAGAGCGTGCAGCAAGCTCACTGCCCTGGACTTCAAGAGAGCAGACTTTGGCCTCTTCAGGAACCTGCTTTGGAAGGTTCCATGGGATACAGCCCTAGAGGGCAGAGGGGCCCAAGACTGTTAGTTCATATTCAAGGATCACCTGCTGCAAGCTCAGGAGTGTTGCATCCCAACCAGAAGGAAGTGCAGCAGGAGGGCCAGGAGACCTCCTTGGATGGATAAGTTGCTCCTGAGGAAAATTCAATTGAAAAAAGAGGCTTATAATAAGTGGAAGCAAGGACAGGTGGCATGGGAAGAGTACAGGGATGTTGTCTGGGAAGCTAGGGACCAGGTTAGGAAAGCTAAGGCCCAGTTAGAATTAAACTTAGTTAGAGGTATTAAAGATAATAGGAAGGGCTTCTACAGGTACATAGCAAATAAAAAACAGACCAGGGAGAATGTAGGCCCCCTCAGGAAGCTCTCAGGAGAACTGGCTACACAGGATTTGGAGAAGGCTGAGGTTCTGAATGACTTCTTTGCTTCGGTCTTCACTGGCAAAGGCTTTGACAACACCACCCAAGCCTTGAAAGGCAGACACAGGGACTGTGAGAATGAAGACCTTAGGCCCACTGTAGGAGAGGAACTGGTTCGAGACTGTCCTGGGTTCAGCAGTAGCAGCCATTTTTCTCCTCCTTGGTAGCTGGTACAGTGCTGTGTTTTGACTTTCAGCTCAGGAACAGAGCTGATAACAATGATGTTTTGGTTTGGCCAAGGACTTTGTGAGCCTCATGCTCTGCCAGGGAGTAGGGGAAGCCAGGAGGAAGCAGAGACAGGACACCTGACCCAAGCTAGCCAAAGAGGTATTCCATACCACAGCACGTCATGCCCAGGATGTAACTGGGAGTTAGCTGGAAGGGCTGGGTGACTGCGGGGTTGGAGGAGGTATGGGTCAGTGCTTGGTCGGGCTGGGGGGTGCGAGTTATCGGTCAGCTGGTGGTGAGGTGATGTATTCTCTTCCCTTGTTATTTCTTTTATCATTGTTATTATTGGTGGCAGCAGTAGTGATTTGTGTTATACCTTAGTTACTGGACTGTTCTTATCTCAACCCGTGGGAGTTGCATTCTTTTCGATTCTCCTCTCTGTCCCTCTGGGAGTAGGGGGAGGGAAAGAAGGGGGGGAGTGAGTGAATGAGTTACCTGACTGGGTTTAAACCACGACAGAGACCATCTTAAAAATCTGAACACGCACAAGTCCATGGGTCCTGATGAGATCCATCTGCAGGCCCTGAAGGAGCTGGCGAATGAAGTTGCGAAGCCGCTGGCCATCATATTTGAAAAATCGTGGCAGTCAGGTGAAGTTCCCGATGTCTGGAAAAAGGGAAATATAACCCCCATTTTCAGGAAGGGGAAAATGGATGACCTGGGGTATTACAGACCAGTCAGTCTCACCTCTGTGCCTGGCAAAATCTTGGAGCAGATTCTCCTGGAAAGCATGGTAAGGCACATGAAAAACAACAAGGTGCCAGCCAGCATGGCTTCACTAAGGGGAAATCCTGCCTGACCAATTTGGTGGCCTTCTATGATGGGGCTACAGAACTGATGGACAGGGGTAGAGCAGTTGATGTCATCTACCTGGACCTGTGCAAAGCATTCGACACTGTCCCACATGACATCCTTGTTTCTAAATTGGAGAGACATCAATATGATGGATGGACCACTCGGTGGATAAAGAACTGGCTGGATGGCCGCACACAAAGAGTTGTGGTCAATGGCTCAGTGTCCGGCTGGAGACCAGTAACAAGTGGTGTCCCTCAGGGATCGGTGTTGGGACCAGTCTTGTTTAACATCTTTGTTGCTGACATGGACAGTGGGATTGAGTGTGCCCTCAGCAAGTTTGCCGATGACACCAAGCTGTGTGGTTCGGTTGGTACGCTGGAGGGAAGGAATGCCATCCAGAGGGACCTTGACACACTTGTGAGGTGGGCTGATGCCAACCTCATGAAGTTGAACCATGCCAAGTGCAAGGTCCTACACCTGGGTCAGAGCAATCGCAGGCACAGCTACAGGTTGGGCAGAGAAGAGATTCAGAGCAGCCCTGCGGAGAAGGAATTGGGGGTGCTGGTCAATGAGAAAATGAACATGAGGCAGCAGTGTGCGCTCGCAGCCCAGAAAGCCAACCGTATCCTGGGCTGCATCCAAAGGAGCATGACCAGCAGGTTGAAGGAGGTGATCCTGCCCCTCTACTCTGCTCTTGTGAGATCTCACCTGGAGTATTGTGTGCAGTTCTGGTGTCCTCAACATAAAAAGGACATGGAACTGTTGGAACTAGTCCAGAGGAGGGCCACGAGGAATATCAGGGGACTGGAGCACCTCCCGTATGAAGATAGGCTGAGGAAGTTGGGGCTGTTCAACCTGGAGAAGAGAAGGCTGCGTGGTGACCTCATAGCAGCCTTCCAGTATCTGAAGGGGCCTATAGGGATGCTGGAGAGGGACTCTTCATTAGAGACTGTAGTGACAGGACAAGGAGTCAGGGGTTAAAACTTAAACAGGGGAAGCTTAGGTTGGATATAAGAAGGAAATTCTTTCCTGTTAGGGTGGTAAGGCACTGGAATAGGTTGCCCAGGGAGGTTGTGAATGCTCCATCCCTGGCAGTGTTCAAGGGCAGGTTGGACGAGGCCCTGGTTGATATGATTCAGCGTAAGATGTCCCTGCCGATGGCAGGGGTGTTGGAACTAGATGATCTTAAGGTCCTTTCCAACCCTAATAATTCTATGATTCTATAAAATGAAAAGACAATGTTTTCTTCTCTTTTCTCTGTATTGTCAAGTGTGATACGCTCTTTTTTTTTGCCAAAAGAAGCATTATGTGCAGTAGACTAATCTGTTTTTAAGAATCACCTATTTACCACAATTCTTCTTTAGAAGCTTCATGAGCATTAAAGCTTTTATTATTTCTATTAGCAGAATACAGATAATGAACTTACTTTAGAAAAGCAATTAGCCACCAAGTTTGCCTGAAAGTTATACAGATGATTGTAACTGGGTTGTGTACGTAAGAAGTGAGTTCAGCTCTTGACAATGGGCATCTTTGACAGCGGAGGACTCTCTGTGCCCAGCCCATGTATTTTCTACAGTGATGTAGGAAAATTGTATGTGAATGAAACAATTTCTGATTTAATGTAAGTCACGAGACATATTTGCAAGAGTGTGTCATTTATTGATCCAAAATAAACACACTGGAATGAGCCAGCATTTTTTTATGAGGTGATCTTTTAACAAGACATCAAAAAACTGAAGCAGATTTTCAGTTTGTCAGCTTCATTTATGATCAGTGGGGAAAAAATGATGTTGTGAATTTATTCTGAATGTAAATATCTTCTTTATAACGAAACTGTCCTGGCATATTTATACAGAAAACATTTTGCAAATAAACGTACTAGTTGAGTGAAAGATTGGAAGGAGAAAGCTGGGTTATAATGGCTGTTTGAGGTGACCATATTATATGCCATTCCATGATGTCACTTACTATAAATTGTTTATAAACCTTGGTCTTAAAATCACTGTTTGTTACCATCCACTATTTCTGTGTGGAAAAGTATTTCAGTGCCTCCCTTTTGCAATGCATATAATTTTTTCTCTAGCTGCCAGTCTAAATGTAATGCACAGATGTTACTGATATTCCCAGAAATGGCCCCATCAGGACAATTGGTTTTGACTCCCAAATGTGTGTGCCTGGCTGGGCTGAGTGTCATGAGATCATGATCAGTTTCCACATTGCCAAGGCCAAAAAGAGATTGACAGTCTATTTGCTTGTTTGTCTGCCTCATACTATTTTTTTGTCTGATATCTGTGCACATCTACAGAACAGTCAAGGTTCACAGAAGACTGATAAGTGCGTAGTTCCCATTTTTACTGTGGACCAGTTGCTGCCATTGCCTGCCTCTGAGACAAACTAGCTCTGAGCAAATAAGCATGCTTTTGCTGTAATGGCATGATTTATCCCTCAGGTATTTACTAAAGGAGAAATTTAAGAGTTTAGGTAGTAACTGATACAATATTTCATTAACTAAATTCAACAACAAACTTTATGCTGCTGTAAGAGTACATGGATTACACATTTAAAGTTTCATTGTTCTATCTATTTGTCTAGTAATTGTCTTTTATCTTGTGAATAGCTGTGAAGTTAACATTTTAGGGTATTGAAAAAGGTCTTTGTGTGTATTTTTGCAATATAACTGTATCTGCATGCCTGTTTTTTTTACTTCAAATGTCTGCTCAGTTCTTTCTGTAGTGTTTATACATTGCTCTTTTCTGTTAGCATTTGAAGGTTTTTTTCAGCATTAACTTTCAAATGGAATCATAGGTCATTTATCTTAAAATGCACAATGAGAAGTAATCAATTGTAGCATCACTTTATTGATGGCATTTGAAAGTCTTCCAGAAAAACTCTCTGCTTTCTTCTGTAGTTCATTCTGATTGTATTGATTTATGCTAAAAATATGTCCTTGGGTTCCACAAAAGCTGCATTTTAGTGGCTGGCATCCTACTGTCCTTCATTGGCAGTAATAATAAAAAAGGGTAATATTGTTTATGAAAATACAGCCATTATCACAATTTAATTATTAGGTAAGTACAACAGAGACATTAATAAGACACTGTAATGACGTCAAGCACCACCTATAAAACAGGAACATTCAGTTATTTTCCCATGCAGATTTAACAGACTGAAGCCTTATTTGTGATATGAGAGAAAAATATTGAACACAAGAGCTGCTTAATTATGAAGCAAAGCTGATTTCAAATTAAGACAGTCAATCCAATTTGTGAATTAGGGCAACATAGTAAAAATATTTTATTCTTATTAAATTATTTTCTGTGCAACTTCTATTAATTCCATAGCAGAAAAAAGTTCCAGAGGCAAGAAAGATCTTTATTAGCCTCAGGTTAATATTTCCTGCTTTAGAGGATGAATACAAATGAACTCTAAAACAAAGAATTCAAACAATCAATATGCTAAAGCAGATGTATGCAGGATATCTGCAAATGATTTAATAGAATAACAGTGCTATTGTATTTAAAAATCTAGAGACACCTCTGGGGAGATAAACCTGTGTCAGATGTGAAAAGAAGCAAACTTATTAAATATTTTCTAGTATTTAATAAAACCTTCCATCTGAAACAGGCTTGCTAAAGTATTTATTAAAACTGATTAGTAAGTGTAGCTCTTAAATCTTGGATTTACTCTTTTTGAAGTGACCCATATATATGTCATACAACAGGATATCAGAAGAACTCCAAAGATGATTGCAGAAATTTCTAGGAGGTATTAAACCAGCGATTTTTTCTGTCCATGTAATAACAACTGCATTATTTTCCCCTCATTTACATTATGGGGAAAAGCAATAAATTTTCTATGTTAAGAGACCAAAAAAAAAAATCTAATTTCTGCTGTTCTGTAAAAGCTCACGCTTTTGCAAATCATGAAGGACAAAGAGCCTCCAAGAAAACAATAAGAGGCACCACAAATGTGATTTCCTCCTGTTTACCAACATTTTGACAAGTAGTGTTTTTCTGGCTACAATTTGTTGGCAGAAGTTTCTCATTTTCTGAGAGCAGGAATTCACACAGACGAATATGGCAATGGACAGCTTTTACTAGTGACAGACTTAAGTCTTCTAAAAGGTAATGACATGATGTGTGCAGTGCCAGTAAAGTGGAGAGTAAAACCATTATTAGTCATGATACCTGGAACCATTTAGTATTGCTTGATAGAGGATTAGAACTGCACTTAAAGAAGGTTATTTATTTTCTTCATGAAAACTGGACTTGGTATGTTGCTTTTTCCAGTCCCTTTTCTTACTTCCTATGGAAAAAGCTTTTATGTGTTGTGTATGTGTGTGAGAAGGAAAGAAAGAGGTGAAAAAAAGGGTAAAAACAATTAGTTGAAAGACAGATACTTGTCAGAAGTGAGTTCTGGGAGAGAATCTGAAAAAGATTAAAAAACTTAATGGTCAACTGGAGGCTATTTTTTTTCTCTCTCTACTTTGGTGGATGCATCAATTAAGATATTAATTAGCAGTGAGAGAATGAGACAACACTAAGAGAAAAATGACTGACAATGATTAAAGCACTGATTCACAGTCAAGCATCATTAATATTGGCAGGTTACTGGTTCAACAAAATACCAAATTTCCAAGAAATCTAGAGAGGCAATAATATTATTTACAAAAGTTTTGGGGCTTGTTTTTTTTTTTTTTTCCATTAGGACTTTAGATATCATAATCATATAGCGTCTTCCTTTAGTAACCTCCACGTTTCACAGTGAATTTTCTATGAAAAATGAAATACATAATGAAAGAACATAAAACCCACCAACAATCTGAACTGGATTTTTCCCACAGCTATAGGAAGTCTTTTCACCAGACTAAAGAATTTTAAAGAAAGATTCAGCAGTTTAAACATATAGATAGCTATTTCTCTCAAAAACTATAAACCGAAGGGTTTTGAAACATAAACAGGCTTGGAGCTTGAAGGGAGATCCATTTTGTGGACTCGGGTCTCTCTGATACCTCAGGGTCACCTGGGGGCCTAGGGAGTGTGCTGGGAACACGCTGCAGCATTTTGAAATTGGGCAGCATCTGCAAGAGTTCGTTTCAGAGGAAAGGTAGGTGGAAGTAAGAACAGAGAATAGCCCTATGTGCCTTGTCTTCGCAGCCTGTTTAACGCAGGTTTCAAGTGTTAGCAACTCATAATACTCAGCACTACTAAACGGGGGGGGGGGAACTTAATGCAGGATGATTGGAAAAGGAAAATAATTCCGAGTCCTCCAGCACCTTACCTCTTTTTCTGCTTACATATAGCTTCTTACAGGCTCTCCTTCGGCTGCTCAGGAGAGGAGCAGAGGAAAAGTCCATGTTTCTGGATCCATCCCTGTGCATGGCTGGATTGAGAAGGGAAGAGAACATGTGCCACTGTGATACGGTAATGCAGAGAAAGCAAGTATGACAGTTTCTGCAGCACTTAGAGGAAACATAACTGTATCAGAATCCAGATATAGACTTTTGGGGGACAATATATATACTTTTAAAAGCCAGACTGGAGAAGATTAACAGGGTAAATATCTACTATCTGCACTCTAATGCCTATGGGTTGTGCTACAAACCAGCATTTCTTTTTATTTCTTTGTTGTTAGCTATTGCAGGTGTTCTCTTATGCCTGCATTTTCATATCCTGCCTTTAACATAATTTATCTGTTTTTCTCTAATTTTTTTTTTTTTTTATATTAATCCCAGGAAATGCATTAACTGTAGTGCTGGTTTCATATTTCCTTCTTGCTTCAGGAATATAGTTTTTGGTATTTTGTGCAAAGACTAAAACATTCAAAGTGCTTGCCTTTCTCATATTTATTAAGGGACAGTATTTATCTTGCCTGTACAATGCTGGCAGTTTTTACTAGAAATACATCTTCCATTTGGGAAATTTTAATCTCCAGTACAATAAATGCAATAACAGCCACCACATAACATGAGCAAGACAGACATATACCAAGTGAAGGGGAACTATGAGAAGCCAGGTATTGTTTTTATCTTACAGAGTCAGGCTGTGGTTATTAACCGCTTCTAAATCCCACTGAAAGCTCATCATGCCCAGTCAGTTTCAGTGCAGTTTTCTTTCCATTCTCTCCAGAAATACAGTAAACCAGATAGCAAAGGATCCACTCTTCCATGTAGTGGGGAAATGTAGGGAAAAGAAGTGAGGGGGCTGATGATTATTGGCAATAGTACTGCCATTTAAGAACTTGCAAGGCTCTCTGAGGAGCAGAATCTGTGTCAAATGTGAAGGGGAAAGGTTTTGTGAAATAATTTAATCTCTGTAATGAAATTGCTGACATGAGATCTCTCAGTTGCTGAATTATTTAGAGGAGGAAAATGTTGCAAGTAAATTTATCTCAGAATCTGTTTTTGCCTTTCCTAAAATAATTGCTTCTATATTTTTTGCTTGCATATTTTTCTCTGGAGACTTTTTACATCCACAAATTCCAGGTGGACTTTTGCCCAGTATAGGCTTTTAACAGGTTCTTTTAGGAAGTAAATCGTATAGAAGGAAATAATGAAGATAACCAATAGATTAAACTAGAGATTCAATGCCCTGTTGAAGCAACCACAGAGTCTTTTGGGGAATGTATGTTTTATGTGAAGGAGGTCTGCAAGGAGTTCTCATATTGACCAATGCGGGTGTCTCATCCAGAGTTTTCTCTCTAAGCTCACATAGGCCAAGTAGGCCTTGCTAAAGGGTTTTCAGACAAGAGATAAAGTCCAAGATCGGACTGGAGAAGGCTGAAATGTCAAAGCAGAGTTCATGATCTTAAATGCCTGTTTATTTTTCAAATGCTTCTTTCCCTTAGATTTTGTGTGTGTGTGGTTTGTGAGCATGATCTTTGTGGGCATTTGGTTATAGCACAGGCACAGCCTGCAGGCGGCTTTTTCTTTGGGTTTGGTGACTGACCTCACTGCAGATATGTGTGTTTAATTACAGCTTATTTCCAGAATTTATGTGGTTTAATCAGGACAATGACAAAACAGCTATTACTGCAAGAGCTCTTTTACACTTCAGGTAACAATTGCTTCTGCTGATATGTCTTTGTAAATAAATATTGATTGGGCATTTGCCTTTCAGTTGTGTTCAAACATCAGTGTTTATGACTCACTCGGTTCTTCACAATTTTCCTTCATGCCATTACGCTAACACATTTCTTTGGTGAGCTACTGCAGAAAAATCTTTTCTAATGCGGTTTTCCATTCCCTGTGTGACATTAAACCTGTACACCCTTCCTCCTCTAACTCTCAACTTTTTCACTTTAAACCCCAATTACTCATCTCAGCTGTCTGCTGGTTGTTACTCTCTCTCTGTAAAGCATGATTGCACATCTAACTCATATGGTGTCATGTCTTTTCCCTAGTGGTTATCCACAGAATTTTCAATGGCTCTGCAACAAATAATGACCAATAAACACTTCTGGAAATACAATGAGAATACATCTATTTAAATGAGACTGAGTCATCACAGAAGTTGAAAGTTAACTCCTGGCAGAATTCTGACAGATTTTGCTTGGTATGACTTCAGGTGTTTAAAAGGAAACAGTACATTGTCATGGAAGATTGTAAAACATCAATGAACAATCAGTTGTCATTTCTGATTAGTTAGATATCATAGTGGTATTAATTATAACAGCAAAAATTATTCATAATATGCATCTCATCACATATTCCTTTAGCATGTTTTTCCCAAATAAATGAATTTATTTTACAGTGATGTTCACTAAAGCAAGCCAAATAATATGCCTCTAGATTAACCAGAGCATCTAGGATTAAAAAATGGACTATAAATTTTCACTTGCTCAGATTACACTTCTTTGAATAATTTGAGAGCAGGATTATCAGGTTTGGTCTTTGGATCATGTTTTATGCCTAAGACTTTAAGTTATTATTTTTTTTCATAAGAAACCCAACAGATACTTAGTTTAATATGAAAAACCTTAAGGTTACTTGCTTTAAATGAGATATCACAGAATTATTGTAAATGTTTCATAACCAATACTGGAGGAATAATAAGCATAACATCTACCTCGTATCAATCTGTCTTGATCTTTTTAGTATACCAATTTTTTTTTCCTTCATTAATGTGCATTAGTAATAAAAGCTGTTCCATATGATTACAGTGTGGGATGATCTTGTAGAAGTGTTGCAGGAACCGAAATAAGTAGGTTTCATCTGTCAGTGAGAGTGAAGATGCATAAACTCATTTTATTTCTGACACAAATAGTAAGGACACTGTTTAACTATCCTAAAGTTCATGATCAAACTTTTTATTCCATAGGATACTCATAAAGCTATGCTGTTACTTTTTTTCAGAGATGAAAAATTCATGGCTTAAAATATCTGACAAATTGCTGGTTCAACTGCTACTTTAGAGCTGGTATAAAAAAAGACTTATGCATGTATCCAGGTTTAAGTGCAAGCATGGCTATACCGGTTTTAAAAGGAGTATTATCAGGATTAGAGATGCATGTTTATTTAGTGTGATGAAAAGGCCAAGGGGATTTTAATTCCCCCCCTTCAAGCATCTTTCCACACCTGTTTCTTTAGATAAAACTAGTGTTGATGGAGAAAAAAAAAGTGCATTTTTTTTATTATCAGTATTCTCTCTAAACTGCTGAAAGAATAATATACAAGGAAGCATTCTGATGGGGAGATCACAGTAGTGGAGTAAAAGGTTTACTGTGAAATATGAATAGGCTGAGAGTGGTTCTACTGCTCATCAGGAGGGCAAATATGGAACACAAGATAGGCAGAGTTTATAAAAAGTTAGCATTCTCTTCAACTAGCCTGTAAATAAACTGCAGAAGTTCCTATTGGAATTAGGAGGAAAAATATAATATCCTGTCTTCAGCTTATAGGTTCAGTGGTGGTTCTGCTGTAGACTCTCAATCAAGAATGGGACTGGATGTGGTGACCCAGATTGCCCTTCCCAGTCCTGTCTGGTTATGCAGCTGCTGTTTTAAACAAATATTTCCCCTTCCACCAACTATTTCTTCTTCATTCTGTGGAATCAGAGACTGTTACATGATGCATGTCTTTAATTCTAATGTCTTAGATGGGGGCCATTTATTAACTCGAACAGTCCTCAATATTTTAATGAATCTAAAAGGCTTTTGTGAAATTGGGACAATCAGGAGGCATTTCTTTTCATCCTCATGTGCATTGAAAATGACAATTTATGGAAAATTTAAATTGGTATAGTTTTTCTCCTGTTATTTAGGTATTGTGAACATGAGAGAAATTATGAACTGTTTCTTAACATCAGTGTGCAGCCTCACATCACCACTTGGCTTTCTTACAATTACAGAGGTGGTGAAGGTTGTTCAAGTAGACCAGTTGCTGCTTTATCAACTTTTTTACATCTAACTAATATGCTGGTGTAATACAGCATAGTAGCTGCCTCACACCCTGGTTTAATCATTATTTGATGTTGCATGAAGTCATAGTAACAGAAAGTCCAAATTCAATATCTGTTGGCTTTCTCACAGCACACCAAGTGCCTAATGGTTTTTAGATCTTAACTGAAATCCAGGAGGACACAAGTTCTGCTTTCGTTTTTGTCCCATGAACTTGATGTTTTTTCCGATTCTCTGGTCCAAGAGCTTTGTGGTTTGGGACATTGACATTTCCAGCTGCACATCTGATCTGATGTGATTGTCTAAACTGTAGATCTGCCTTTGTGTCTGAACTAGTGGCCTAAAATTAATTTTTAATGAGTGAAAAGAAATACGCACTTGTAAAATAAGATTTGTCTCAGGCTAATGCAGCTAAGATGAACAAGCACTAAAACTATCTGCACATCTATTTCATACTATTAATTAGAAGAAGAACCTATGGTAATGAGGTCAGAGGTAGAAATCTACAGTTTATACATCTAAAGTGAGATCAGTCTAAACCATAACGTGTATCTGGGAAGCTTATTATGTAGGCTGCGCTAATGCCTCTCACTTCCATCAGAAACTGCTGACATCCTTGAATGTGGGTGTCATTTGGATGTGCAGTCTCATTTCCAAGAGCTTTTGTTTTTTTTCTTACCACCAAATGACCATCATCTTACTCAAGGGACAGAACTTTCCCTCTGATTTTGGGACTTCTGTGAACACTTTGTATTTTGTCCTTTTCAGATTGTTTTAGCCACTCTTAGAGCTCAGAAGTATAAAGAAAGCTCCTACACACTGAGAGCTAACAACTGATAGACTGGAAGAAATTACAGTTTCTGCTCCTGCCTGTGGCCCACAAGTGCTTCCAAGAGACCACCTTCCTTCACCAGCAAGTTCTGGAGCACCATCCATTTATTTAAAATCTGTTTTCTATTTGCGGCTGTGTCATGGTTCAGTGCTAGGCTAAGGTGTCTCTTTATTCTTGATTGCACTTAAGTCTTTAGGGAAAACCCCATCCACTAAATTGCACATACCAATGATGCGTTTAGTACTTGGGCTTGCACAACTGACTGGGACATCCACGAATCATGATCAAAAGCTCCTCATGAAGGGCTTGGGCATCTCTGTTGAAAACCCCTGCTGACTTTTCTGCAGTGTCATTGCTCCCCAAGGGGTGATAGTTAAAATCTGCCATATTTCAGTCCATACATGCTTGACTCCCCAGGCAATTTTTACAGCAGTAGTATTTTTGAAACTATCTTTTATAAGTACTTGCTCACAGAAATTACGTGGGGCTTGGGGGACACAAGTAGTACTCTTACCACAATTGAAGAGGCAATCCTTTCTGTTTAAAGCCTCACATGTAAAGGTGAAAAATATTTTACTAAGAACCCAAGTCCTTCCAGTGAACCCCCTGCTTACATTAATTACTAAAATGCATAGCGGAAGGTGTCATATAGTCTTTGGTTGACATTATTTGAAATGTACAATGATAACTCTAAAATGATTTGGTAAATTTCTTCATCTATGTGGTAGAGTCCCCCCATTGTAAACCATCATCACAGTCATCCCTAGCTGACACCCATAGTGTTATGCTAGGCAGGTTCTCCAAAACTAGAGGAAGTAAAATACCAGCTTAGTTTCTGGTCTTGAAAAGTGGTCCCTTTGATGCAGGATTTAACAGAGAAAGAAATACTGAAACAAATTATAAGTAGTGCAATGTTATATGCAACATTTTCTTGTATTTTACATATGAAATGCATACACCATCATTCTGGAGTTTGTCAGTGGATCATATCAAAAGTTCAGTTTTTACCATCATTTAACAGGTTCTTTTAGATATATCAAAACCACTGAGCTGGGATGGTTGCATAGTTGCTGTCTTCTTCTGATATGCTAACCTCCCTAATAGTAAACACCATATCTGTAGCTTTACTGTTCATTATAGCCTGAAATAAACAATATTTTGAGATATTGTGAGATATCAGACATTTAAAATCAGTCTTGTCATTTTCTTCAGTATTGATGCATTGCATCAGGCTGTACAACTGCTTGTATCAAATTTACATTTATAAGTTTGTACTATAGCTTTGTAGTTAATACAGTATCAGTCTATGACACGACAGACACAGAACATTATTCAGTGATATTCTCTAATGTTTCACTACTAATTGTCCATATAAGACATGGCATCTATGCTATAGCATTTCTAGAGGCAGCTTAGCTTTATAGTGCTGTAAGCATTTTTAGCCTAACCTAATACTTCTTTAATTATTTTACTTTTCTAATATATTGTCTTTTGAACTTACATTTCCAAGTCTTAATGAGCTTTTTTGTTGTAGCTATTCTGAATTTGAAAGGCTCTACTATTTTTAATGCAAGTAAAGAAAAATAATGGACATTCCTCTAACTTGAAAAAGTATTATGCCAATATTGAATAACTCTTATAATGCCTTGCCAGAACATTGATGCAGGGGTCATTTGTATGACTAATACTGTCTCTCAAAGATGCTGCCCGATTCATGGGCTACATTATATTCCAGAAAGGGTCTGCACCAATGAGAGATGCATTGTTTCACCAGGCAAAAAGAGGCCGCAATGTAAGTGGGAAATAAAAGAGAAGAACTTTACCCTGTTGAAGAAACTAAATAGACAAAAAGTAGAGTTTTAGATACATCTGCCTTGTCAGTTGAACACAAAAAGGCAGGAGAACTGGAAATCTTCAAATGACAGTTTATATTGACTGAAGTAATAGCATAATCTCATTAAAAGGAGTGGCATGGGAAGATGCAAAGCTGCCCAGGGGCTTCTAACTGTTTTAGTACTATTCTTCACCCTTTATTTAACACCACCATTAGAAAGCCTAATGGACTGTTTATATCACACTATTAGATATATAGCAAGATCTTTAGTAATTGGAGTGTGATATATAGTAATGGGCTATTGTTTGCTTGGTGCTACCTACAATGAGGCTACTGCTGAATAGTTATTTGCTGCATGTTCCTGGTATAAAGACACAGAAAGTGGGGCTGCTAGAGATAAATATTAGGGTAGAAACAGGCTTTCCTGAGGCCCTAGAAGCTGAAACATTAGCTGCTTGTTTTATCTGGATTTTTTTGCACAGCCTGCTGAGCTATTTGATAATATCATCTTGAGGCTATGCTTAGATCATGTTTCTTCAAACTCTGACTGGAAGATTATTCCAGACTGCAGTGCCATTAAATATATATTACAAATGCTCCAGCAAATTAGGTAGTTAATTACAATTCATATCTATAGGAGAGGCCATTTGATATTACTATTCTTCTTATGGTAGATTAGGTTTGATGATGTTGTATTATAATATTATTTCTGAGCCATTAAAACCTATTACTGACTTTGGAGAAAGCGTACTTAAAAGCAGGGCTTTTTATTATGTTTCAAATACATTTCTGAAATGGTAAAGACATTAACAATGTTAAACTTGTTTTCGCTTCTTCCAGAAAAATAAATATCAAATTTGGATGATTGCAGGTAAATCAATAAAATTCTTGAAGAGGAATTAAAAAAACCCTACAGCAAACCAACCTAAACAAGAGGTCTCTCCACAATCCTCATTTTTTATCAAGCTACTCTTTCTGCGTCTCTAGAGTAGGAGCACATTGTAGGTTTAACTGGCCATTTATTTTTGCTGTAGCAATAAGGCAAATCAACAAAATAAGACAGTCATCTAACCCCCACAGGTAGCCACAACTGTATACTCCCAAACAGCAGTTAGTATTTGTTTTCTGTATCTTGTAATTGATTTGAATGATTATGACTGCATAGCAGAACAAATTATTATAAGGGCATGATCATGTTCTTGATGCCCATCCCTGTGCTGGAGAGCTGCAGGGCTGTGTCTCTGCAGGAGAGGGTGGGGCTGTTTCTTCTGCAGGGTGGAGAAGCAGTTGTGGAAGATCAAGGTAGGCTGCCAGTGCTGCTGGCTGGTGAGCTAGAAGACCAGAACCTGGCAGAGAAACAGCCCCTACTTTTTCTTCTTAAATAAGATGATGACATTTCCTATTTGCTGAGATATAAAGCAAAAGATTGTACAATTTTGGACATGTAATCTTCAAATTATTCTTAACATGACAGGGTGAAATCTGTGCAGAACAGGTTGCCTCTGGATGCCATGCTTTGGTATCACTGAGGGATACAACTCGGAGAACCTGATTCTTCTTTCAGAGCAATTTAATCTCACTTCCTGCCGTAAGTTTTCAGTTGACAGACATTCAAGTCATAAATAATGAAAAGGTCGCGTATGCCTACAAATTCCTGATGTGTGGCATCTATAGGGATTTTGCCTAGGAATAAAGGGCAGCAAAGCAATGAAACGGATTCTTCTGATAGTGAAAACTAGACTCTTTCAGAAATCAATAGACAGGAGCAATCGATACCAAATTTAAAGAAGAAAAATCACTAGCACTCAGAACATGTGGCTCCCCTTTTGCACAGGTTATCCCACTATGTTTTCTCATCCGGTGGCTTGGAAAATTCCAGTGTGTCTGCATATAAATTCTCTTCCATTAACAATGAAAATGCAGTTTCCTTCTCTAGCAGTAGTACTGGGAAACTAAGGATATAGATTGTGAAAATGATGGGAAAAAAACACGCACCATTGTCTCCATTTCTACCACAAATGATGGAGAACTCTTCAGGTTTCTTTGTAACAGTCACATTCCATAACAATTATTCCTTCCATTCATAATGGTGTAGTATAAGGTTCTGCCACTTGATCCTTTGTTACTGAAATAGTGTCATAGTTGCATCAAGATGCAAGTTACTTATGAATTACTTTTAAAATAATATAATAAAATGAAATAAACCTTGTTAAATATTAAAATTGATGGACAAAAAAAAAAGCACTGATAAAGCAAAGTTAGAAAAGGATTTTATAATGACAAATTACTGACCAATAAAATATGAAAAGCAAGACACTTCATAAAGAAGACAACCGGTCCCTAATGTATATCGGAAAAGAGAGAAATCAAATTAACCTAATTATTTTTTCCTGAACTTTTACTTATGTACAGGCATGTTTTCAGTGAGTATGTGTAACTGAGTATTTCAGTAAGAGCTTAGTCACGTTTGCAACACAGTCCAATGGCACTGAGCAAATGGAAATAACCCTGCAGGTTTTATGGGCTTTTTTTACTACAGTTCATCACCACAGTGAAAATCTCATTGTGGATCTAATTAGCACAAAGTAAAGCTTATAGGATGACTTAAGTAACAGTTGTAATTGCAATATATTTTCCCTTCCTTAAAGACATCACTGTGTGCATTTCTGCCTTTATAAACCCTTCATACTAAAGCATTTACTGCTCTCGACAGCTGAAGGGGCAGAGGGTGGACAATTTCTTGCACAGCTCATTACAACCACAGTCATGAAAAACAAATTCAAGTAGCCACTTCCAGAGAGCAATGGAATCAATCCATCCCAAGGTTAAACTAAACCCCAAACCAATTCACTAAAGGTTCACTCATAAGACAATTTGTTTTCACCAGCGTAGTTGTCTTCCTGTGAAACATCTGGTAAAACAGATGTTGTACCAAGGTAAAAAGACTTCCCAACCTTCTGCATAAAATGTTCTCAGAAATGTAGTTCTTGTCAGGGTAAAGTGGGTCAATTATTCATGAAAATATGCAGTTGTTGTAAGGAACCTCCAAGACTGATTTAGAAATTCATTTCCCATTGCTGAAATGGAACTAGGAACTGAAAATGCTCATAACCATTTCATAAACATGTAACTTGATGAAGAGAATAAATACTACACCTGAACATTTTGATATACACTTTGCAGCATAGATCTGAAGAGCAGAAGTACAGAAAAGAATGGAGAGGGTCAAGAAAGTGTGTTAAATTGTGGTACTAAAACATGAGAAGTATTTTAAAGGATTTCTATTTTGCTAATATGAGAAACTTCCTCAAAAGTCCTGTGCAAATACCAGACAATCCACCTTTACTGTAAACATTCATATACCTGCTGATTCATTATGACTTTTCTGCCCATTCCTCTTTTGCCATTTAACCATACTGTGTCTCAATTCACAACTGTAAAATGCAGCTTTTAATAATGGATTCCTTCCTTCCTCTGCCTTTATTCTGTCACTTCTTTTAAGGTGTCAGTTCTCAAAAAGTCTGGTTTCTACTATGTGTCCAACACTTTGGATTTCTTTTTGCTTTTGGGTGTTTTTTTCAGGGCATGATATCTTTGGAGTGGATAGTTACACGCTTGCCAGTACAAGGCAGCCTGCTACCTGTGGTGTTGCATTATCCTAATGACCAAGCTTCTCTCATGTCCTGAATTTTCCCTGCACTTGACTGACAACCCCAGCATGTCTGTGTTTCACAGTTCAGAACCACACAGATAACTATGCTTTCACTGTGCAGCAATTTATCTGTTTCTTCTTGGAATGGAGGGAAGAAATTTTTTTGCCTCGCCAGATTTTTGTTGAGCAGTACTACAGTTATTAAGGGGATGAGCTGTTTTTTGAGGGTGGTCCTGATTCTTCCTCAGGCTTCAAGTTGCTTCTTCTCTCAGAGAAGCTCTGATTTTGTGTACCTTCACATGCTGATGCTAGAAGAACTCACAAGACGTTTTGGAGATGGTTCCAGAGCAAATGGAAGGAGTGAATATTAGGTATATAGGACATCACCAAAACAATGGGGTAACGTACACCTCAAGTTATGACTTACAGTAATGACAACTCCTTAATCAGACCTTAGCTAGAACCTGCCCAAAATCATGTTCCTATGCTGGTCACTGAAGATGTTCTCCAGCTTCTTCTTCTGTAGGAAGTACACAGGTCCAAAGATTAGTATGGCAACATAGGTTTTGGTGTCTTCTGTGTGCTGCTACTTTTAAGTCCTCCTCACTGCCTTCCTTAGACTTCCTTAGCCACTACTCAGTAAGTAATGACAGATTTGAAAGAGTTAGTGGACTGTGACTGTAGTGTCCTCTCAGTGATGGCAATTAACTGACCGCATTTTTCATGCTTTGCCTGCAATCAGGAAATTGTAATCTTTCCATAACTGAACCTTATTACTGTCATTCCTGCCTTTGGTCCCCCAAAATAAGACATCTGCAAAGGACTTTGCACAGACTCAGCTATTAATGCACCTGGAAATGGTCCAGATTATACTCTTACAAAAAAGGAAGGTTCCAGACACACATGATTACAAATCCTTCCAAATGGGTAAGTAAAAGGCAATTAAAGAGCGTGCATTTCTAGGTACTGAATATTTATAACAGTATTAGGCTTTAGTAGTGTATTCCCTCTAAAACATATAAGCCTATCATAAATGATTAAAGAAGTAATCCCTGTTTTCGTTAAAAGAGGCATATTTCCACTCTTCATTTTTCAAAGGATTATTTGAAAATAAGAATCAAGCATAATAAATGGGATGTCACTTGCCTGAGTCCACAGAGACTGAAATAATAGCCCTGACACTGATAACTTGCTCAATACAACATTAACTGCAAGATATGCTTTTTGAGGAAATGCAAGGGCGACTGCATGTGTTTGGGAATGCAGAGTGTAGTGGGCCCTGCTCTCCCACACATCCAGTGCAATTCACTTGCTAAAGCTTCTGGGACCTTTCTGTTGCCATCCATACCTCTGTGGGATAAAAGGCAAAAGTTGTTGAGGAGATAGATGGCTTACTGCCTCATTTGTTGAGAAAGCCATCCCAGGGGGCTGTTCTTCATCTGAGTGACGGAGATGGTTATGGCCTAAAGTTACAAGAACAAATATATTCTTTTATCTCCAGAATATGTCAGAGGACAGCATGTGTCTTAACAGCTCTAAACAGAAAGTTTTCCCACAGCCAAGGGCAGGAGCAGATAGTCCAAAAGGCAGAGGAATCTTTGCATGACAGATCTTTTACATCTGCTGTTGATAAGGATAATTGAGAAAAACAGCTATTTGATAACATGCTAGAGCTTACCAAGAGGATACTTATCAAAACTGTGTGCAAGGGTTGCAGCAACCACATGGATAATAAATACATTCATTTCTATGGTTGCACAAGCCTCAAGTTGAGAACCTAGGCTGGAAAATTACTAGAAGATTAAAAAATCAATGACCAGTCTTATATACATGAATTAAGACACAGATTATTTTATTGTTTGAATTATAATTTGTTTACACTTATAATTCATTTACATTTATATGAAGAATAAATTATTGCATCTACTAGATACAACTATTATGTAATACAAACTCTGAAATAAGTGAGTCATCCTGATATTTCAAAGCATTATATGCCCTAGGATATAGGTGAAATAAAGGCAAGTTTAAGTTTGTAACCTATGGATCAAAAGTAGTAGCAAGTAGAGATTTCTCTAAGAAATGGAAGTGTACAAAACAGTTTGGTTTTTTGGGTCTTTTTTATTCTACATCTGAAAATTCTGAGTCCTATGTGCTGTGATTTTATCAGTGGAATTGGGTAGGATACATATTAGCTAGAAGATGATGCCATCTGCAGCCAGCACAGGTGAGCAATGATGTCATAAAAGTAATGTCTGCATTGAGTAGAACAGATTTTTGTAGCAAGGAAAAATGTGCTCTGTAGCTTTCATGATGCTGACGACCTTGGACTGGATGACAGGTTAGGTGCACATCTAAACTGGAATTTTTAAAGTGGAATTCTCTAGATTGAAGCACATGTGGGTAGAAAAGGACAACTTTCCAAGTCTAACTTGACTGGGCAGTAGGATAGCCCTCTTAGGTGAGTAGCCCTCTCTCTTTCTCTTCCCTCTTTCTGGACATATATTTGCTCATGTTTTCCAGTTTCCCAGGGATTGCTGACTGTTTGGTAAGTGACAAACAAAATGTTTAGAAAGGTTCAAATTTAGTTTTCCAGATTCATACATATTATGCCTAGTGAAGATCTGAATTATTCTTTTATTTATTCTAGGAAAGGTTCCCCTTACAGACTAAATTTGACTGTTTCTGCCATTTACATCCACCACGTAAAGTTCTTCAGTCTGATCCCAAATTTATTTGTGCACATGAATTGTACACATAGCACATGTTAATGTGAGAATTATATCCAAAGTCTTTGTCTGCTATTTAGGTGGTATTCTCTAACTGAAAGTAAAGCCTATTTATCCCCAGTTGGATTGTAACAATAAAAGTGAGTCAAATAAGCCATTCTGCAAACAGTAATGGTGCAGCTGTGACTAGTACAACACAGCAGACAAATTTGCATAGTTATGGGGATCTCTTCTTGCTTAAGAAGGTTTGAAATTTCTGGGTGTGTGTATTCAGAATCATGTAAAATCTGCAACATACTTCACAGGCCAACAAGTTGTACCATAGCAACCATGAAAACAAATACCTCTTCTTGCCAAAGAAAGATGGAGGCATATCATTAAATGTACAGTGTCCTAATGATATCATGTAAAATGCACCAGCCACAGTATGATGGGATTACATCTACTGCTTGAGAAACAAGAAAAGAAGATTTGCCGGGAGAAGCACACCAGTTCATTTGACAAGAATACTGAGTGGTATCAGTTAATTAATACTAATGCTCATTTATTTCACTTGTTGTGAGCATATTAATAGGGAGTTTGACAGTAACAATTGCTGAAATGCCATGGAACAGACTGCAGAAGAAGCTGAAAAAAAAAAACAAATTAAAAAATCTTGCTGAAATTACTGGAATTCCAAGGAGATTGATTTCATATGCAATAAACTGCTACTCCAGCTTGTAAAAAAGAGAAAGTTGAACTGAGGGGTGGGCGGAAGGAATAAAATGTAATGGCCTGAGAAGCTGCAGCAAATTCTAGAAGTCAAGAGAAGAGAAAGGTTATACGCAAGGGAAATAAAGCTGGTTGGTCCCAGCTAAAGAAATAAATACATTTTTCTGTTAGTTTTGTTCTAGGGAATAATTGGCATTTTTATACATTATTTATTTGCATCTGACAGAAGATGTAAAAAAGTTAGTTTTAAATGCCATACTTAGAGTCAATGTATTATTTAGTCTGGGTTTATTATATGTTTGGGTGGTATTTTAATTTTGTTTTTAAAGTGCTTTTAACACCGCTTGAGCTCCCAGGATTCACATGGTTCTTCCTAGAAAAGCAAAACAGACTTCTCCTTTTCTTTAGTATTTGGTTACCTCTACCTGTGCTAAACCAGATCAAAATAAGGCAGTTGTCTCAACATCTTCAATGTGATTTACAGTCATTGCAGCATACATTTTCTTTTCTATATGTCTTCTTCCTTACTCAGCCATTTCACCTCTCAGCCTATAATAGCCTTTCCCAGTCTTCTGAAATCAGAGTCTGCTTCATGATAAAAAGGTCGGTGCACAGTAAACTCCAATTCAAATTATGAAATATGGATCTAAAATGCAGTCCAAATTGCATTTTTGAGAGAAATGTCACACTTTCGTATTAAGGAAGGACCCATGATGAGTTTTTTTGGGATTTGAAATTAATGCAGATAATTCCTTTCAAGTTCAGCATAATAGTATTAAATTGTGGTCTTTTAAGTGTTTGTTATTGTACTTCCACCAAACCATAGGCTCTTTAGATTTTGCTTAGTCATTAGTAAGTTTTGAATTCCTCAGTAGGTTCTTTGTCTTAGCTCCTTGAAAAGAAGGGGAAAAGAGAGAAGGAATGGTACCTTCACTATAAACCTTCACTTCATTCTGAGGGTCACTGTTTATCAATAATATAATAAAACAGAAATTACACAGTTTGTGAATAATTGCTCTCTGTCTGTAATTTCTCAATGAATATGTTTAACATTTGCCATAGAAAGTCATGAAAAGCCCTGCATTAAATAAGTTTATAAGAAGAGAGGTGCAGAAGGAAAGGTGGTGTCTTTATGAAAGTAATGCCCAATTACTAGCAAAAAAATAAAAAGGCCAAAAATTGGGACCATCCCTTAAGATACTTTCAGTGAGCAGTGGAAAGAATTCTTATTCACAAGGACTAGTGAAATTGGGCACATGGGAAGACTGACCACAGTGACACACTGAGATGTTTCTTTCTGTACAGGATTTAAAAGCCTCTTGAATTTGATTCCAGCATATTGACAGTGAGGGGGGCAAACCCTTTTTTTTGTAAACATAGGTCCCTTTTTTTCTTGGCATCAGAAAGTTTCTTGAGTGTATTATTTCATGCACTTCAGAAGAAAATCAAAACAACACCATGAAACAAAACTTCAGATAACATCTCATTTATCATTCTGAAATGTGACAATAAATTTTAAGCAAGGGTATTCACGTGGCTCTATATTTCCCGGCGGTGATGGTCTTAAATATTAATGGCTATGCTGCACTTTATGATTGATATTTAAGGCAGAGGACATGTTCTTGGAGCATAAGTTAGTCATCTGTGCTTTTGGTTATTATGAGTCATATTTTCATAGCAATTCAAGGGTAAGTTATTTCTTTGAGGAATATGAATGCTATTAAAGCTTTTTCTTTTCCATTGTCTCTTCAGGGCTGTCTCTGTTATCCTGAATATTTTTACTTTATTATAGTAGAGGCAAACTAGTATCTTACTAGGGAATAATTCTAGGGTTTAGATGTAAAATCTCATAAAATTTGTTGCTGTTGCTTTTCCTGTCTTCTCCGTGCACTAGAATTTTTGAGAGAACAGCTATAATGTCACAAGTCTGCTGATTTAATTTGAGATCAGACAGCTAGCTTGTCATGTCAGTGTTGTACAACTGCCAACCAGACAGGAAAAAACTGGTTCTTAATTTCCCAGGAAATAATCTTGTAGTAAGACAGCTTTATATTTGGTTTATGAGGAAGCCTGCATAGTAATCTATAAGCTATTTGCAGTCAAATGCTGTTCAAAATTTGGACCTTAATCTAGTTTCAGCTACAGATTCACTCAGACTCACACAGACACCAACTGGGATGTTGCTTGGCCCTCTGCTAAATTTGAGGGTGAATTGAAATTAATACTTTGGATGCCCTGTACACTACAATGAAGAAATTATTTTATCTAGTGGTGTTATTTCCTAGCTAGTGTGGCAGGTATCTAGCATTCATAAGGGCTTTTTTTATTCTGGAACAAAAAGTCATGAAAAATGTGACAAGGGGTGAATTCAGGCCCTTGACTGGATATTATTTTTTGCTAATTTGCCCAGAGAAGTCCATTAAGGAGAAATACCTGCTGTGAGGTCATATGCTCCTAGTAAAGCCCAACTAAGGGGACTAGGAAATTGTATCAAAGTGAACATTCATGGGCAAATACAGAGATTTCAAGGCATGAAAGAAATGCATCTGATTTTTATATATTGTCTTCCTGCTGTTCCTGTCAAACTCGTGTGTCTCTTTTCGACAAATGCTATGTCTTCAACAGTTGAACTGCAAAACTGCATGTCAAGTCCTTGAGATTTGTTTATCACTTTTTGGTGTTTAAATTCAGTTTTAAATATTCACATATCTACTGAAATGACGTATTTCTTTGTCGTCTTTCCGTGCAATAGTTAAATGCCTTCACAATATAAATGAGTTGTATAAGAAGACTGTTTTGGTAACTCCAAAGTGTTTTTCACTTGTGTATGAGCCAAGCAGATCTGGCTCACAAGGGCCGCAACGAATTGTAGCATTGTGGACTACACAAGGTTCATACAGCAAGAAAGCATGATTTTTTTTGATTGCCCACAATATTCAGACTTTTTCTCCAGATGTAACAGATCTATGCCTTCAGAGTACAGTAGTTAGAGTTTAGAATATTGTATTTGTTTTGGAGTGGATTGTCTACAGTACCTTCCACACTCTAAAAGTGTAAGTAATTGCATTTTATAAATGTAGGGTAGAATATACTGGGTTAACCACATTACATCTGATAGGAGAGTGGTAGTACAGCCTCAACCTCCATCTACTCTATGTATAGTTTGGAAAAGGCACCACTGCTTTTCCACACATTTTTTCTGACAGAGCCTTTGGATCCAAAATGGTCAATGATATTTTTTAATGCATTTTGCACACTAATTTTGCTCTTATACATACTTGTATCTTGAGCTCATTTTACTGTTCCTCAGGGTTTACTGTTCCTCAGGGTGTCCTGTGTGACCCCTCTGTTTTTCAGGGAACTCCTGATTTCAGTTCAGGAAGTTGGTTAGACAGAGGTTTGAGTTTCTCAAGCCTTTGTAGTAGCTCCAGCTCTAGCTCTTCTCTAAAGCTACGAACAAGCCAGCATGACAAGTGAGTTCATTGCTGTACTTTGGGGATGTTTTCAGGTATTCCTAGGCCATAAACCTAGATCTGTGTAGTTACCAGCGAATGGGAGGAAAACCAGCCTTTCCAAACTCTTAATCTGCTATCTTAACTTTGAAAAACATAGTAACTCAGTAGATGTTAGAGGAACTGCCAGTAGGGAAACATTCATTAGGTCATATCACAGCTAAGTGTATTTTGTAACACACTGATAGGTGTCTTGTTCTTTCAAAGAAGTGGAAAATATCCTATGTTCTGCTTTTGTTTTTCATTTGATTTTCCCCTTCTGTGCATTTGATACTCTTTCCCTTGCTTTTTATTCTTCCTTAAAGCTTCTCGCTAGAGGAGCCAAAGTGGAGGCCTGCTGTATCACAGATCGGGGTAAAGGGAGGTGAGGTTTTTCTCCCACATTTTCTCTATCCCTACACTTTCCACAACTTTGGGGTTGATATTTAACATGATCTAAAAACACGCCCTTGGTCAGATCTCCCTGCTTACTTTTTGCAGACAAGGGAACTGCCAAGTTGGACAATGTACCTCCCCAGGGACCACTGCCAACCAGTCAGCTATCCTCTACATGGGGAGATCTTATTTTAGCTTTTCAGTACCTAGTTTTAACATCCTGTCAAAAAGCTTTTTAAGGCATTTTTTGCTTGCTATGATAGGTATATTCTAAATTATTATTTCTTCCCAGAAAGCTTCATGTTCCTCACTGCAAGTTTCACAGCAAAGCCCCTATTTATCAAGAGCTACTGTCTACCCCAGTTTTCAGTCTCCAAGCATTAAATCCCTCCATGCATCTTGTCTTGACAATAGCCAGGACTCCTCCCCTTCTCTCCTGCCCTGCATGCATTCCCCAGCTGCCTGTCTTCCCTGTGGCTTTGCACATCCTATCCAGTCGTCTGGTCTCTCCAGGAGTGGTTACAAATGAGAAGCTGGCAGCAGTGGACCTGCCTCCTCCTGATGTGCTCTGATTCTGCTCTTCACATTTGCTGCATTTCCCAGGGAGGTTTTGGAGCCTTTAGTATGCTTCAATAACACACCTGGTCTTTAGTGTTCAGAAATGAGCATGGTGCAACATCTGCAAGGGATTTTAAGATAGAATTGCTTTTAAAAACCTCTAATGGATAATTTGCTAGATACTATATCACACTGTGCTCCCAAAATAAGAGAAAAAATACCCCTTGGAATCTAGTTTTTATTAAAAAAAAATATTATGAAGGTAAGCTCTGACTGGTTTCCATGGCTACCATCAACTGTACATCTGTATTCGCTGTGACCAGCATTTTAAATGGAGCAGGGTGAGTCTTCAGTACACAGATTCTCACCTGTGACATGTGTGTCACATTGCAAAACTGGTTTCAGCTACTGACTGTGACATTGAGATTTACTGTTATAAAATATTGAATAAATTAAACTAAAAAAAGATACTATACTTGGAATGCAGTGCACTCAGATGAACACCAAAGTTAGAAAGTGCCACAGTAAAAAAATGCATGCTCCCATATGCCTTGCTGTGAGTAATGTGCTCCTTGCTTGAGCAGGGAGGTTAGACTAGATGACCCCCCAGTGGCCCCTTCCACCTATTCTGTGATTCTGTGATTGAAAAGAAGAAGGTAGGTAATATAGAGTTTTCTAATGACAGAGCTTCTAACACTTACAGTGTGTCCTTAGACAAAGGCGCTTTAATACAGTTTTGTTACAAAGTCTGGCATGCGTATATTCTCATGTGTTAATTACAGTGCAGATACTCTGATCAAAATGGTTGAATCAGCCTCTAACAATCTTTCCCCATGAAGTTCTGTCAAGAATAACATCTTCTAAAAACTGCTGTCAGTAATTAGATATTACACATTTTGTCATAACACACCTCTTCCCTTGGTGAGGCATTGATTTCCTTTATTTCTTAGAATCTGAATTATCAGATTCTTGAACATTATTTTTTCCATTGTCAAATGTTTTGAAATTTAAAAAAGAAGTGAGGGAGAAAGTTCTTAAAATTTTCTAGTCCCTTGGTGAAGGATGCAGTCCAGCATGTAAATCAACAGGCTACCTTTTCCCTAGCTAAACACTTCCTGAATAGCTGGTATACATAATCAATCCTAGTAGAATCCTTTGGAGCAGTGAGATAAAGTCAAGTTAACATTTTTGTGCCTCTTTACAACTAGAAAAAGTATATCCTTTTCCCTCAGCCTTACTATCTGTCCAGTTTTGAGGAGGTCTTTAGCATACCTGTGGTATTTTACTGTGCTCGCACAAGAAGACTTCTCAATGCTCACTGCTTATTCTAAGTATCTGGTCATTATGAATCTACTGAAGCTTCATTACAACAGGACCAAGTATAATAAATTTGCTCAGTATTCATAGAGATGTCTGAGGGAAGTGCTGGGGAGTTATTTGGTATTGGGTGAACATTAATAAGAAAACAATTTAGTTGACATCTTGCACAGTAATGAATTCTATATTAGGCAAATGAGATGTTAATCTTAACAGCATGCTTTTTAAATATTAATATCTGCAATAACCTGCCTCACTTCTTTTTCAGCCATGAAGATATTTCCCATAATAAAAATATCACATTCACATCACTTTGACCCTTCCAGGTCAATTAGTTTCCCCCCTTTTTCTCTTACTAAGTTGTATATAATGTTTTCAGTCTGCAGAAAATGGGGGTCAGTGTCTTCTTAAATGGCCTGCAAAAGCTTTTACCAGTGGTTGTTTGGACATGTAGGGCATTCTTAGAAAATTCTCATCTTCAGCCTTTGATATCCCAATACTATTAAATTCTCTGTGTGCTTAGTCATAAGTTGAATAAAGGAATACCTTTAAATAGTTCACTCTTTTCCATCACATACTAAATTCCTCACTCCTGAAGTGTATTTGTGATGTGCAAAACCCAACTCATTCCATACACAAAAGAACTAATAAGAATATATTGAACCTATCCAGTGGGCAAATGATAAAATCAGTAATTACATTAATGACACTTAAGGGGTTTTAACTCCAAATATTTAAAAGCAGAGGTCTCTGCAAATGAGTAAAATGGGCTGAAAGATGAATAGAGATTTAAAGCATCACCGACATCATGTTTTCCGTGCCAGATATGTCTACTACCAGCACCGACTCCCGAGTGTCCTGTTCACTACCCATGCACTGCTTTAATTGAACTTTTACCCAGCTCTAGAAAGCTGCAGAGACTGTGTTACTTCTGATCCTCTGTCTAGCTAGCATACTATAGTATTTAGAGGGAAAAGAGAACCCTTTTAGGGGTCAAGGGAAACCATGTGTGAGAGGTTGGATTGCTGTCACTACTTTCTCCCAGTAAATGCATACGGAAAAGATGTTCATGAAAAAGAAACTCCATCTTCCTGTGAAAGATTTAACATAGTTAAATGCATTGAGAGGAAGTAAGTTGAAGTTTTGTTAAAAATCACAGGGATCACTTGAGGGCTACAAGCTGTCAGATGTAATGACTATGAGTGAACAATTTTGCCCAGAGCCTGTAAACTCTCAGTAGAAGCTTTTTTGTCTTATTTACCATACGGTTCCAGGCAGTTGCAATTCATTCAGGCCAGCATTTTTGACAGGCAGCCAGATACCTTCACACTTCCACTTTGAGAGGCTTCAGAACTGAATGCTAAGCAGTGAGCACCATCACACTGCAGTGCATATAACACTAACTACCCCAGTGAAGCCACACAGCTTTGAATAAGAAGAAAGTAGTAGATAGGGCTGTGGACAACAGCTTGGTTAATTGCTTTAATCAAGGAAGAGTCTATTTACTTTCAGGACAGCTGCAAAATCTGACCCAGTAGTGGAGGTGGGACACTGCGTTTATTTTATCATATGCACATGGGCAGTGTGTCACTCTGGCAGGGTGGCAGGTATCTATCTGTGACTGAAGTTTTTGTAGCAGCCAGGGCTAAGTGTGACCTAGACTTGTTTGATATCAACCCCATAAGTAGGTGTGGGGCTTGTCAAATCTACTGGTGAGTAAATGTCCACAGACTATACAATTACCATTTGCTTAATTAATTATATCTGGGAACAGAGTTCACAGCTACTGAAGGTGATCTTACTTGGTGTTACTTCTCTATCCTATGTGCAGTGGGGGATAGATCGACACATCAGAGACAAGTCTGCTGGTCCTTGGTCCAGAGTCTTAGATGAAAGTTTAGTAAATTCTAAAGTTGTTTTTTGGCATGGCTTTTTATGTTTCTACAAGTAAATGATACTACTTAGATACCCATCAGATAACTTGCATATTCTGCTCAGAAAATAGATACTGAAGAATTCTAGGAAATTTATAGTCACTTTTAGAAAATGCGGTAACAGAGACACATGTCCCACTGGAAGTCTTTCAACCTTGTACACATTCCTCAGATACTTCTAACAACCTTTTTTGTAACATTTGTCTACATAAGTTACTAAAGAAATAAAAAAAAAAAACACAACCCAAACCAGTGGGTAAACAGGTTTTAGCTGTCAGAGCGGATCCATGAGAATTCATGTTATTCATGGGATAATAAATAAGATGTGTGTCTGTATAATACACATGCACGTATATGTACATGCATATATATATATAACATTTATGCACAAATAGGCAGATTTTAGGGGAATTAGAATTTTTTATATCATCTCTGTTATTGATTACATGAAATAGATAGGACGTAAAGAGTTGAAGGCATTGCAGCTAATAGCAGGCTCCCCACTTTGTTCACCTTAGATCAGGACCCAAAATACTGCACTAACGTTTTGTGAGCAGTGACCCAGGTAGGATGTTTGTTCAATGCATTTCAAGAAAAAACATATAACAAATATTATGCAAGACTTAACAGAGGCAATCACTATTTTAGTAGTGTTACTAAGACAGAATGTAAGGTTGTTAATGCATCTGACTTAAGTTTTATTGTGTCTGATAGTAATAATTTACTTTCAACAGACTAGATGGCCTGAGGTATTATGCTATTATTATGTCAGTGGTGTATTAGGAAAGACTGCTAGTTTGAGTGCTAGCAGCAGTTTAGACAGAACAGTTTCTTCTAAGACCATTATGTTGTATGCTGTAGACAATGATATAACTTTGTTATTTGCAAGGGTGCAAGAAAAAAGAACTTCAGTATTGTGTTAACAGCCATTGTCCTAATTCATGGTCTCTAACGTAGTAACACTGAATATTAGACTCAGTGGGAGATTAGCTTTGAAATGGGGAAGAATGAGCATTTATTTAAAATGAAGAAGAAAAGCTGTATAAAGCCTGAAGGCAGATCCCATAGAACTCACTGACATATTTTACAAAGCACAAGTTTGAATATTTTTTTTTAAAGGACTCTTGTGTTTATTAGTTTTGTATTTCAATAGGAGAAATTCAGTTAACTACATGATATGCAGCATGATTTAGGTTAAAGATACAGAGTTTTGTTTATAAGCCAAACCTAGATGAGTGCACCTACATGATATTACTACCAAAGAATTTTTGCATGTGTTATAGTGGCGTGAGCCTCTGGTTTCCTTGCAGGGAATTGTTACATCTTTTACAAGCCTGACTTTCTGAATTTTGTTCGGGAACTTCAGTGGGGGATGTTGTCAGTGTGAGCTTCCTAATAGACAGGACTGGGTGCAGGGCCAGATGTGGCCTTCCCAATAATTAGGAGGACACACAACAGCACAAAGCAGCATTTCCTACTGTGTGACTAGAGCATGTGCCACACAGGATTGTACTAATAGGGAGCTACTGTCCCTGCAGCTCATCTGATAAATTTGTTCTTTCTCACAGAGGTACCTCCTTCTCCTTATGCTACATTTAATTCCCTTGGGTCACTGTGGGATCTGACATGCAGGTCTGTATCAGGCATCTGGTGTCTGATTAAAGCAATTATTTAAATTTCTAAGGCTACTGCTAGACATTTTCTAGCCAGTGTTGAGTATTTATAAGAAGAATCCCAAGGTCTTAATCATCTCACACACATTTAAATTGTTAGTTTTTATATAGAAATAAAATCAACAGTTTTTTAAGTATACAGTTTTTATCCACTTCTAGTGTTGATTTTTAAAATTCAGATGGAGAATTTTCCGTATTTAAACTGAAAAACCATCAGTCAGCTTCTGCTTTCTAGTGTAGGAGAGGTGGTATGAAAGGTTAAATATTGTCTCATTTGGGTTTCATATCATCTGATAACCCTTCTAATCTGTGAGGCTTCATGGCATCACCTTTCTATAAATACATACTCCCTGGGAATCTACTGGGACAGGACTCAGGTGCTCAATCTCCTTCAATTATATTGTTTGATAAGGTATGCTTGCACATTGCCTGCAACGGCTGAGGTATCTGCTTGGCCCACCCTTCCCCCAGAGATGACTGCCATCCTGCGGATGGTGCCTCCAAGCTTCATACGGGCCAGACATGTAGGAGGAAAGCTACAACAAAGCTGGGGGCTGCAGCATCACCTGAGGAGATCCATTGTGGAATCTTAAAAAGCTTGGCGTTAAAACCCTCCTGTTGTCTATGCACAGAGATGAACCTCCAAAAAGGTTGCTAAAGATATATAACCTGCAATCCTTGTCCCTCTGGGTAAGAGTAGTGAGCATTTCCCAAAGCACCCCACTGGGCTGTACTAAGAGTTTCTGCCTAACAGCATTCTCTGTAGGTACACACTACATTTTTATACACATGCCTTATTTTTTTAGCCTATATAAAAATATTCAAAATATCCTGATCTACCTTCAATCTGATTTTGATGATTTTCAGTTAAACCCATAGCATGATGTATTTTAAGAGTAAATTATCTTGAAATAATAAGAAAATTAAAGTGAATGGGGAAAAGTACACTTGAATTATTTTTGTGTTCATGTTAAACATCCTATAGTTGCATTTAGCTCAGAGAAGATAAGCTATCTGCCTCCAGCGTAAAGTAATTTGCTTTACTAGAGTGATCAAGGTATTCCCAAAGGTAAGCTACAGCTCTGGAAAAAGAAAACAGCATTAGACATTTAAAGCTTCAATGGTTAAAAGGTTTACTTCATAAATATTAAAGCCAAGGCAAAGCTTCTAACTCTCCCACTCCTGTAAAAGATGGTGTTCAATCACAGTATAGCAGAGAGAGTGTCAGTAAAGATGCTGGAAAGGATCGATACAGTTCCCTAGCAACAGGGCTACGTGCCTGGGGCTCCTGCATCCACAGGGACCCTCCTGACCCACTAAATCAAGGCAGCAGCTTTGCCTCTGCTGCCATTGTGCTAAGTTGGAGCAAACATTTCCACCACTCTTATTTCTCAGATCTGCTCAGAGATAAGAGAAACAAGTAGCAGTGGGGTGGGAGGAAGCTAATTATGTTGCTGCTTTTAAAAGGCCAGCTTGTTGTCTGTCAGGATAATCCTTTAGAGTACGGTAGTTTTATGAAGGGAAAGAAACCTGAAATGCCCTGATACAGTTATTGCTTTCTAATATCAAGTGATGGACCTAATGTTTTATTATAGAGCAATTGCAGTCCGTAGCCATGGAGTATAGCTTCTGAGCAGAGGTTACATTAACTGTGTTCATAGGACTGCATAATTATTATGGTCCGATGGAAAATGCAGACAGTGAAAAGCATGCACAGTTTCTTTGTTTTGCCATTCTTTCAACTTCATTGAATTTTATAATTTGTGGGTCGTAGCTTAAAAAATAATTTAGCTTCCTATTATGAAACAGCATTTTTAGGATTTTTCTATTCTGCATGAGCAAGCACTGACTCAGTATGCATCTATTTTTTAACTCCCTGTGCCTTCAGAACCAGTATGGGGTTCAAGTAAACTATCTGTTTTGGTTTGAAATTTGGTTGCCTAAATAAAAAAAAATAACAGAAGAGAAGCAGACATCTGAAAGACAACTATGATTAAACCCAGATGCTTCCTGAGACTATTATTTTCACCAGAAGGTTGTAGAATGAAATGGAAAAGATATGTTTTGTATCAGGATAAAGAGCATATTTTACTACTATTATAATAGAATCATGTGTTAATCTTGACAACTAGGACAAATTCAATGTGATTGCAATATTTTTCTTCAAATGTAATACCATAAATATATTGCCTGTAAGTTTTCACTCTCATTTTCTCTTCCCTCTTTAAAGAAAAAAACAAAATCTTCCAGTGTTGTGTTAGATATTTGACTGTCTGTCTGGACTTCGCATGAAATGGCTAGGCCCACCAGTGGCAGAGATACTGGCCAATGAAAAAAGCCAACTTCAGCAACAAGTTTCCTTGTAGCTAAAGCTATTTTTCAAAGTAAAATGCACTGTTTGGAAGTTGAGACTGACTCTTGTCCTGACCTTAGATTTTTCTTTATTACAAAAATGAGCTGAAAATGCAAGAAGACACTGGAATCATTAATTGATTTCTCTGAGTGGTTATGAAGATCATCTTACAGAAACTGGTTCAAGCTGCCTTCACGGGATGTTGTACATAGAAACATTCATATAGCTTAGAATTTCTTCAAAATCTTGTGAAAAATGCTCTATCTGCTGTAGATATACCGAGTATTCAGACTGCTGCCTAACTCAAAATAGATAATTAGTATTTACATGGATCTTGCTTTCTGTACATTGAAGTGAAATTAAATGTGCTAATATATTATTATAGCATACAATCATAGAATCATAGAATCATAGAATAATTGGGGTTGGAAAGGACCTTAAGATCATCTAGTTCCAACCCCTCTGCCGTGGGCAGGGACACCTTACACTAAATCATATCACGCAGGGCCTCGTCCAACCTGGTCTTGAACACTGCCAGGGATGGAGCATTCACAGTATATTCAATATAATATATTAAAAAGCAAAAAGACTGAAGGTTGTAGAGGCATTGTTGATGAATTTTCTTGGTTATTCCCAAGCTAATTAGATTGTACAAGTGTAACTGAGAGTCAAATTGAGTGCTCAGTCACAGAGGAAGACAAATTTTTCATCTTCTGAAGCCAGTGGCCATAGGCCATTAATTTCAGAAGGAAAATTCTCAGGCCAGCACCCTGTTGAGAGGCTAAATGAGGGTAATAGAAATTGAAATAAAGACCAAAATCCAGTGAACCCTGAATTTTTATTTTGTTTTAATTTTTTAAATTAATATTATAATAGCCTGGGTTAGTTGCACTGCCCCATTTTTATTTCTTGTTTAAACTAGTACTTGTTATGTAAACTCCTTAGTTATTATGTAGTCTGTGTAGTTTAGAGCATATACACTTGACATTTATCATCTCCTGGGTTAGCAGACAAACCCTCCTATTCTGAGAGTGATAAAGGCCAAGGCAATATCTCTTGTTAACCTTCCTGTTGCCATGCTGCACTGCAGGACAGGGCATGGTTGCTTTACTGTGAATCCCTGGACAGCATTATCCCACAGCAGTTCTCCACCATCAGAGAAACAGCATTATACATTTTGGATATTGCTTATAGAAAGACTTTTGGTACAGAACTTGTGTGGTCATAAAGGCTGACCACTGCTGCTAGGAGGACATCCCATAAAGCTCTGACTTTTCTGTAGCCTGTGTAATGAACTCTAAAATGACTCCTAAAACCATCGTACGGGATGCTAGGATTTTCCTTGGCCTTAGGAAAAAATTCAGTTTACTGAACTCTATATCATAGCAAAGTGGCATGCTAGAGCAATGGATTTTATTAAATCTCAATTTTTCCTCACCAATATAATCACACCAAAGTTGTTCTGACAGCTAATATAGATCACAGTAGCCTTGGAAGTCTTATGGCATACGAGCAGGGAACTATGGCTGTGCCTCTGTCTTCTACCAGACTGGAGAAACAATGAGAAAGAAAATTACTTTTTCCTCCATTGCAGTCTTGTTCCAGATAGGCTTAGTTGGACACCTGTAGCAGACTCTGGATGGATGCAGGCTCCTTATCAAAGTCCATGCTCAGTACACAGCCAGCAGCTATGACCCAAAATAGAAAGGAAGGCCGTTTCTTACATAACTTTATCTGAAAAAAATAAATATTCTAGGATAAGGAAAGACACTTTTTTATGATAGCCAAACATCTTGACAGATCCACTGTGAAAGATGAGAAAACTTCCTATGTCTTCAAAAAGCTACAAGACAAATTGAACAATTTGGGCTCACTGAGGTGTAGAGGGCACAGCTAGGGAGTGCAGGCACAGTTCTTCAGGCCTTGACAGCTCCTTGGGAAAAGCCTGTTTTTTGGCAAGTTGCTCATTAATCAGGATTCTCTGTCAAATCATAGAATTGTTCAGATTGGAAAAGACCTTTAAGATTATGGAGTACAACCTTTACCCTAGCACTGCCAAGTCCACGACTAAGCCATGTTCCTAAGTGCCACATATATGTATTTTTAAATACCTCCAGGGATGGGAACTCAAACCCTTCCCTGGGCAGCATGTTCCAATGTTTGACAACCCTTTCAGTGAAGAAATTTTTCATAATATGCAATATCTAAACCTCCCCTAGTGCAACTTGAGGCCATGTCCTATTGCTTGTTATTTGAGAGAAGAGACCAACACCCACCTCTCTACAACCTCTTTTCAGGTAGTTGTAGAAGCCAGTTAAAGTCCCCCCTGAGCATTTTTTTCTCTAGACTAAGCCACCCCAGTTCCCTCAGCCATTCCTCATCACACTTGTGCTCCAGACCCTTCACCAGCTTTGCGGCGTTTCTCGGGACCCACTCCAGCACCTCAATGTCTCTCTTGAAGTGAGTGACCCAGAACTGAACACAGTATTCGAGGTGCTGCCTCACCAGTGCTGAGTACAGGGGAACAATCACTTCCCTAGTCCTGCTGGCCATGCTATGGAATTTTGGTTACTTCATGGAAACACTCCCACACACTGACCAATTTCGTTTCTACTGTCACAACCCAGAGGAACACTAGAAGCATGAGTGTAGCACCAAGTTACACTTGGTGTTTTGTTTAACAATCTAAAATGTATTATTAAAGAGGTTTTTCTACATGATTGGGGCTATTATACTGTTAAGATATTAACTGGACCGCTGGGAAATTCTGAATTCTTCATGTATGATATGTGCCTTTTTATCTTAAGAAGATTCAGAGTGTATCAATAAAACGCATTTTTCCCATCCACAAGCTTTCAAAAGCAAATAGAGAACCGTAAAAGCTTTGGGACATTTTAGAAAAACTGGGGTTCCTGATAACTGTATGTTGTGGTTTAAACCCAGGACACTGTAGATCATTAGCTCTCCTGCCACTTTCCACTGCATTTTCCTTACTCTCTTTGTATGCAAAACCTTTGTCTTTAGTAACATGAAGTAGAGAGTCATGATGTAAGACTTGGGATAGCCCCAGGACCTAATTGATTACCTTTTCTAAGTAGAAAGCTAGACAGTCTAGCAAAATGCAACCCTGGTACACACATCAGGCCATCCTGTGGCTGCTGATAAGGACTGGGCAGTAGGTTTCTCTGTCAAACAATATCTCCTGGGTGCCCCCCAGTATTGGGCAGCCTCAGCCCTGCACCCTTGCAGCAGCCCCAGAGTCTTCTGCCAGCTCCTAGGCCCCGGCCAATGCCAAACTGCCCATTCTTTTAACCGTTCCTTTAGGATACTCTGCTGAAAAGAATGGAAGATTTATGAGAGCATACAGAAAAAAAAGAAAAAGAGCGAAGCTCAGTAACTCACTAATGGCAGTCCCTGTGGTGGCTGTATTTTATTCAATGTCTCCTCATACAGCATGCAGAATCAGACCTTCCTGAAGGTACTAATCCTCCAAAACTCTCAGGGGACCATCTTTGTACAGTGGCCATTAAAGTCGTTAAGATATATGAACACATCAGTAAAAAAAGTGCTTCTAAAACTTTGGTCATATCCAAGAGTAAAGACAGCAGTTCTCTGTACATTTGCTAGATCCCATAAATCCTGACTATTTGGTCAAGCTATCATTTATCTTTTCCTTTATGCTCTTAGGAAATAAACTGTAATGAGAGATGCAAGCTTGATTATACTTGAAATCGTGGGGTCTTATGTTAAAAATTAATCACTGGTATTATTTTCAGGTGTCAGCATGCCAAACTTTTTTATCATCATATCATTACACTTTGTGAAGCATGTTTTTCACTGAAGGCCTTTTTTGTACTACTTCTAAAATCATGCTGTTTATGTACAAAGTTGAGGCATTGATAATTGTAAAGACAGGATTCAGCTTATTTTTTCAGAACCTGAACAGCCATTTTTTTTTTTAATATGAGTGAATTCTCATGATCTCTTGGGTTAGAGATGAAAGCATCCTCTAGTTGATACATAAGTAATACCAAATATTACTAATAACTAGTGGGCAAGGTCTATTACATTTACCTTTCCTGGAATTGAGCATTGGATCAACAGAATCTACATTTTCCCACTCCATGGCTATGCAAAATTCAAGAGCTGTACCATGTAAATTCTGCATTCACATTTCTGATTCTTCCTTTGACAGGAAAATGAAAATTAAGTTACCTGATTTGAAGGCCTTGCTTGCCTCCAGTTAGGATTCTCAGGAAGCACAATATGATTTCCACCCAATTAAGCTGTTGTTTGCATTTGTGTAGCTTCATACAGTTTCAATGAATTCTACAGGGAGGGAAAGTCAGTGGTGTGTCTTACATCTGCCACTCTTCACAACGAAACACCTACTGCATAAAGATACATCATTATGGAATCAGATGGTACTAGTGCAAATTAATGAACAATGATAAAAAACCTGCTAGGGAAGTATAGATGATAGGAGATGTACTTAGCAAAAGAAACTTTAAGGGAATGTACAGAAAAAAAGATTTAAAATGTTTATAGGAAATTTCTTTCAAGCATGTCTTGTTTGGGAGACAAAATATTTTCCTTTGTTTTTGTATATAACTATTTCATATGTTCCACTGGTGTAATTTGTTGTTGCATAGACGTTCTCAGCTTGCTGAATAGTTAGCAACCAATCAGGGTTTTCCTCATATTGTGTTTCTTCATACTGTGTGTTTCCTCTTATTGTGGTTGGTGACAACTACTGTGTTTTCAGGTATTTCACAATCTCATGTACAAGTAAGGGCATCAACATTTTCCTTAATTAGGAAAACCTCACAGACTTCACATCTGTGCAATTCTGTCTTCTTCCAGGACATATTTTATAGTATTTTACATTTAATACTGATAGAAATATTTCATATCAATGTTTATATACAAAGATGGCATATAACGATACTATTACAAAATATAAAACAAATATAAATGTTATATAATATGATGAAATTTCTAAATATAATTATTAATGTAAATTTATTAGTACTAGTGTAAGTAATGTTAATATATTTTTATTTTATGGTCTTCATAATTTATTTCTCTATTTTAAATAGTTGTAATTATTGTTGTTGATAGAGCTGTGGCAAGAGGCTTATTGTCCCAGGTCTTCTGCCCTGACTTTGTGCAAGGAATCCTCTTCCCTATGGTTACTTTAGCTAAAACATTTCTCCTCCATCATAAAACTTGAACAAAGTTTTTCAGTGTTCAGAAGCTTCCTGAAAGGACTGAATGATCAGTCCTCATCTCATATAACATCTCACAACTTAGTGTAAACAAATCCTTTTTAACTGCCTGGGCAGGTAAACTATTAAAAAGTTTCAGTGCAGTGTGGACACAGATAAAGTTGCACCAAGTTACACTGGTCCAAACCAGTTACACTTAATGCAGCTCAATCTTGTGGAGACCAGTGACAAGGGGGATTTCTCAGGGGTTTGTTTGGGGCTGACACTGTTTGACATTTTTGTTGGCAACATGGACAGTGGGATTGAGTTTGCCCTCAGCAAGTTTGCTGATGATACTAAGCTGTGTGGTGCAGTCAACACACTTGAGGGAAGGGATGCCATATAGAGCAACATGGACTAGCCCAAGAGGTGGGCCCGTTTAAACCTCATGAAGTTCAATTAAGGCCATGTTCAAGGTCCTGCACATGGGTCAGGGCAATCCCAAGCAATAATACAAGCTGGGCGCAGACTGGGCTGAGAGCAGCCCTGAGGAGAAGGACTTGCGGGTGTTGGTAGATTAGTAGCTGAGCATGATCCAGCAATGTGTCCTTGCAGCCCAGAAACCCAATCATATCCTGGGCTGCCTCAAAAGGAGCATGACCAGCAGGTCAAGGGAGGTGATTCTCTCCCTCTACTCCACTCAATGTGAGACCCCACCTGGAGTACTGTGTCCAGCTCTGGAGCCCCCAACAATCTAAATTAGCACTTTATTGGTGTTAATAAAAATCCATGCACCTGACATATCTAGTTCATTGCTCTAGCAGTGTTGGTTGGAATAATGGAAATTTAAAGTATTTGCTGTGATTCAGAAGATATCTGGTTTGGTTCATTAAGTAACACAGCCACATCATATGTTAATGTGTTACATTGAGGCAGAATTAGTATAGGCAGATAATGAGAGTGATTTGACACTGGGGCATCAGGTATGTTCCTTCAAGATATTTGTTGGCTTTTGCTGATTTGTCACTAAAGGTTTTTATAAAATACTGTAAAGTTACTATGACCATAAAGATGATGTAAATGTGGAATTGAGGTAGTTCTAAGTGTGTTGTAGACTAACCCAGTGGAACAAGATTTCTCAGGCACACCACTGAAAACATGTAAGTAAACAACATTTTTGGGATATGAAAGAGACTATTGGATGAAAACAGTTCACAGGTTTATCCAAGATGTCATCTGTAGAAGCAGTTGGTAGTTTTGTTTTACAAGTCCGAGGGCTTTTCACTATGCACAGTATAGAAAACTGCAAGTAATGTTTTGCTTTAGAAGGGTGCTCTTTGCTTCTAGTAATAATGATAACCTTATTTTCTAAGTTTCTGTTGAAATAAACATATACTTTCTATACCACAATGTGGTGCTCAGAAATTCACCAGCAAAAGTGGCAAAGATTAAGTAAGCACTATAGTGTTTCAGTTCTGCTTGAGAGTCGGCAGTATCTTCCTCTTTATGTCCAAATATTGCTGTTCCAGGCTTCTCAGGCAGATTTATCTTAGCTGCTTGTCAATTCATTAATTTATTATCATCATATGGACTGTGTATAGATAGTTGTAAAACAGCAATTGTTTTCAGAGGTACCATATAAAACAATGTAGAAGACTATAAAATGTTACTAATCAAGATGGTAATAGAGACTTGTAGAGCAAACACCTACATATGACCTGAATTTACAATGTATGAGATCAAAATAAGGATTAATATCCTGCTGATTTGCTGTAATTCTACTATTCTGTAGAAGAAGCAGTGTTGATAAGAAAGAAAAAATATTAAAGGACACTGCTTATTTCATATAGGATCCAGTATTTCCCTTTAAGAAGTAAAGTATTTGGCATTTTAAATGAAGAAGTGTAAATGAAAATACAGATTTGAGCCAATGCTTTCTGTGGTCAGGTTAAAAGCCATTTTCCCTTTCCATTATCTATCAGAATTATTTCACAGCTTTGCTCTAGAAGTGATAATTCAGACCTTTTATCATTGGTCACTAGTCAATAAATTAGGTGGTTGGAACAATGTTGGAACCTTATGACTCTGGGCCTTATTAAAGAAAGAAATGTATTTTCTTTTTTTTTTCTTATGCTCTGAGGGTAGACAGTTAATTTTATGTCCTTATGTCCTATAGTTATCATTCCATAAGTGCTTTTAAATCTGTTCCATAAATCCAGTTTGTATATACAGATTCATGCAGTGTGAGACTTAGAAGGGACTGTAAACAGCAACAAAGAGCAAAGAATGCAGCCTTTTATTCTAAGGAATCTCAATCTATTATAAGTACGTCTATTTAAAATGCAAGATGATTTTTTTTCTTCTATCTATTTTACAGTCAGTCAACATGCATTCCTCATTCAGTTGCACAGACTACTCTAACCTAGAGATTTCACATCATGAAACATGAATAAATTTGTTATTTTAATTACAGCATCTTCTAGAGGCATTAACTGAGATGAGGTAATTCTAGATATTGGACACACTTGTTTTAAGAGACATGCCCTAGCATTCTTAAAGACCTGGACTAAGATCTTATACAGCCTAGTTACTCTTTGCCTCTATAGCCTTCACTGCAAGGTTACATCACAGGCTAAGAAATACAAAGAAAAGGGTTATTATTGTTATTATTGTTGTCCTTATTTTGCAGAGCACTTCCTGGGTTTGCCCAAGCTTTGATGAATCCTACAGCAGAACCAAACCTTTTCATCAAATGGAATAATTTCCTTAACACTCTTTATGGCTTCTGACTGAAACAATTGCCCATAAGAAAAATAAGGGGGAAATGTGAACAGTAATCTTAGCAAAATGTTACTTATGACTATATGAATGTGTACATTTGTTTTCACATGTGACTTACAAGTGATGGAAGCCAACCACCTAGACTTCTCCACCAATTTAGACTACCAAGTGAGATAAAAAGGGTAAGTCGGCATGTACAACACTGAATCTTGACTTCCCTTGTGTTTATGTTTAAGTGACCTAAATCACAGTATTAAGTTCTTCTCATGGAATAATTCATGAGAAGTTTTATCAGTGAGGTTTTATCAAAGTTATCACCCGGATTCCTTCAGTAGGGTAAATCAAGACATGTATCAAGCTTTAATACCATAAAATGCATATTCCCTGGAACCTCACAGTCCAAATCAAACGTTTTATTGTTTACACCACTGTAAGTCCAAAGAGATACCTGCTCTTGCATGTGTACCCTTATGTAGTGGTTTAAACCCAGTCAGGCAACTCGTTCACTCACTACCCCCTTCTTTCCCTCTCCCTACTCCTGGAGGGACAGAGAGGAGAATCAAAAGAATGCAACTCCCACAGGTTGAGATAAGAACAGTTTAGTAACTAAGGTATAACACAAATCACTACTGCTACCACCAATAATAATAATAATAAAGGAAATAACAAGGGAAGAGAATACAGCACCTCAGCACCAGCCAACCGATAACTTGCCCCCTACCCCCAGCCTGACCAAGCACTGATCGATACCTCCTCCAACCCTACAGTCCCCCAGCCCTTCTGGGTAAGTCCCAGTTACATCCTGGGCATGATGTGCTGTGGTATGGAATACCTCTTTGGTCAGTTTAGGTCAGGTGTCCTGTTTCTGCTTCCTCTTGGCTTTCCCTCCTCCCTGGCAGAGCATGAGGCTCACAAAGTCCTTGGCAAAACCAAAACATCATTGTTATTAGCTCTTCCCAGGCTGAAAGTCAAAACACAGCACTGCACCAGCTACCAAGAAGGAGAAAAATGACTGCTACTGCTGAACCCAAGACACCTTATGATATTAAAAACAGAGAAAACACCCAAAAGAACCAATAGAAATGTACTTTTCCTATCATGAGTCTATTGGAGCTCTTTCCTGCTTCTTCTTTGGTGACTTTTCACTACCAGCTACTCAAATTTTAAGTGTTTCTCTTGTACAGGATACAATAAAAAGGTGTAAACTTAAGTGTGTATTTCTATCCTTACTAAAGGTGCTAACTAAAAGGTAGACACTATCAGTAAATGTCACAAAATCTCTTTACTTAAAAGTAATTACCCAGTAATGATCAATTAAAAGTTATTTAGAACTAGTTTAATACTCATTCTTGTCTTCCTCATACTAAGGCTCATAGCTATTTCAGTCTTAGGTTTTCAGAGAAATGACTGCAGAAATAGGGATACATTTATGCCTTATTTTAAAAGTGCAACTAGGATTAATTGCCATGAGTGCAATGCCATCTGTCAGTGTCCCACAACAACATATCATGAAAGCATCCAATTAGCAAATTCAGGATGTAGTTTAATCAAATGTAAATATTCAGATTTAAGACCCCTTATTTCTCTATTCACTTCAACAACCCCTCATTTCATCTAACATGGTGTCATCCCAGCCCTCTGTTCTGCTCTATGCATTACCCCACCTTCAGTTTGCATCTCAAAGTTGCGATTTGGAAACAATATTTTTCACGCTCCCTATCATATACACAGCAAGAGCTAATTTAGAACTATGGTAGTCTTTTTATTCAAAGTAGGACCTAACTAAAAAGATTAATTATATTTTTGACCTTCACATTTGAAAATCAAAATATTTATAGCTATTGCTGCCTAGCCTTTATCCACTTACAGGTTCAAACAGCAACAAATTGCATTAAGCACAGCATTAACCTTCATTTGTTATCTTTATTCCTCTAAAGAAACAGCCTGGGAGGCTCTGTGTGTTTGCCTATGTACATTCGCAATTCAGTAGAAGTCCATAACAATGGGTTGGAAAAGCATATTGTGGAAGTTGGTTTTTAAGCTTGGATTATTCATTATTTTGCAATAGGAGATGGATGGTTTTCATAAAATTTGATAAGTAACTTCACTGATAAATAAATTTTACTCCTATAAAACTGCCACGATGTGACAGAATATTTTCAAAGCACATGTTATTCCTGGTGGTGATGGCAGAAATTTTGAACATGCTCAAATATTTGACCCTGTAAGAATGAATTTATAGCTTCTCCTTTTGTTTGAATGGTCTGTAGCAGATACTAATTCTATCTCATCATTTCATCCTGCTGCTGTCAAAATGATCACAGTGGAAACTAGTTTTTCCTGAGGATGCTGTACAAGTATAGAAATAACACTTTAATATCTAAAATGTTTATTTTGAATGGACTGGTGCTGGTTCATTGTGAGGTAATGAATGGTAATCACAGTACTGAGGAAGATGTCTGGCCCCAAATCAGGAAAGTATATTTTCAGATGTTATGGGGACAGCCTTAACAACAATTTTGATTGTTGTTTACATTGATTACTAGTCTGCTCTTTTATCATTTGTTTGAAGGTAAGTTCAGGAATATATTTTTAGAAATACAGATCAAGAAATATGGTGATAAAAATGACCTCTTGATACTTGCAGCTGTCATTCATCACTCATCATCTGTCATTCCTAAACGTTACATGGATGGACCACTTGGTGGATAAAGAACTGGCTGGATGGCCGCACACAAAGAGTTGTGGTCAATGGCTCAATGTCCAGCTGGAGACCAGTAACAAGTGGTGTCCCTCAGGGATCAGTGTTGGGACTGGTCTTGTTCAACGTCTTTGCCAGTGACATGGAAAGTGGGATTGAGTGCACCCTCAGCAAGTTTGCTGATGACACCAAGCTGTGTGGTTCGGTTGATACGATGGAGGGAAGGAATGGCATCCAGAGGGACCTTGACACGCTTATGAAGTAGGATGAGGCCAGCCTCATGAAGTTTAACCATGCCAAGTGCAAGGTTCTACACCTGGGTTGGAGCAATCCCAGGCACAGCTACAGGTTGAGCAGAGAAGAGATTCAGAGCAGCCCTGCAGAGAATGACCTGGGGTTGTTAGTCTATGAGAAAATGAACAGGAGCCGGCTTCAGTGTGTGCTCGCAGCCCAGAAAGCCAACCGTATCCTGGGCTGCATCAAAAGGAGTGTGACCAGCAGGTCGAAGGAGGTGATCCTGCCCCTCTACTCTACTCTCATGAGACCTCACCTGGAGTATTGTGTGCAGTTCTGGTGTCCTCAACATAAAAAGGACATGGAACTGTTGGAACAAGTCCAGAGGAGGGCCTCAAGGATGATCAGGGGACTGGAGCACCTCCCGTATGAAGACAGGCTGAGGAAGTTGGGGCTGTTCAGTCTGGAGAAGAGAAGGCTGCGTGGAGACCTCATAGCAGCCTTCCATATCTGAAGGGGGCCTACAGGGATGCTGGAGAGGGACTCTTTATTAGGGACTGTAGTGATAGGACAACGGATAATGGGTTAAAACTTAAACGGGAAGTTTAGATTGGATATAAGGAGGAAATTCTTTCCTCTTAGGGTGGTGAGGCACTGGAAATAGTTGCCAAGGGAGGCTGTGAATGCTCCATCCCTGGCAGTGTTCAAGACCAGGTTGGATGAAGCCTTGGGTGAGATGGTTTAATGTGAGGTGTCCCTGCCCATGGCAGGGGGGTTGGAACTAGATGATCTTAAGGTCCTTTCCAACCCTAACCATTCTATGATTCTACATAGCTGTATAAGCAACCAAAACAGAATAGGGGTTGTTTCCATTGCATCCTGGAATTAGGGCTAGTGAGACAAAAGTCTTTCTGAAGGTCCTTTGACCCCTTCTTAATCTATGCCAATTGCTGTGTCAGTGTTCTGGGAAAAAAAATAATAATCAAACCCACATTTAAAATTATGTTGAAATGATTCTCACACATAACCCTGAACTCTGTCACCCTGTGTCGTGGTTTAAACCCAGTCAGGTAACTTGTTCACTCACTCCCAGTGAGTGGTGCTGGGCTGACAGCAATCGAGGGCGGCCCCCCCCGCGGGGCTCTCCCCTTCCCTGCTCCTGAAGGAACGGGGAGGAGGATCGAAAGAGTGCAACTCCCACGGGTTGAGACAAGAGCAGTCCAGCAACCAATGTACAACACAAATCACCACCGCTACCACCACCAACAATGATAAGAGAAAATAACAAAGGAAGAGAATACAATACCACCGGCCAAGAAACGAGTCCCACCCAGAAGCCCGTGTCCTTCCGGGTAACTCCCAGTTACCCCCCACCCCGGCCATGACGTGCTGTGGTATGGAATACCTCCTTGGCTAGCCTGGGTCAGGTGCCCCGTCTCTGCTTCTTCCCGGCTTTCCCTCCTCCCTGGCAGAGCATGAGCCTCACAAAGTCCTTGGTCAGGGTAAAACATCACTTAGCAACAACCGAAAACATCGGCTTCACCAACACTGTTCCCAGGCTGGAAGCCAAAACACAGCACTGCACCAGCTACCACAAAGGAGAAACATGACTGCTACTGCTGAACCCAGGACACCCTGCAATCAGTGACTGGAACCCCTAAACCTCATTTCCACACTTTTTTATGAATGCATGTTCTTTGATCCTTTCAGTGACAGTGTTTGTGAGTAGTAATAAAATTATAGACTCTTTTGTACACCAGCATGTTTAAGATACAAGACAAAAGTGATGAATGACAGTGGGGAGAGCTGAGCTAAATTCAGCCTTGTGATCAATATTACAGATGAAGTTGGTAAAAAAAAATATAGGTACTTCAGAAATACAACTTATTATTAAGCAAGATTTAATTGTAGTTCTGTTTCTTCCCTGATGTTTTAGAGCACATTTTTCAGGAGAGGGGGATAACCTTGTTTCTTGCCGTGCCACCCAGTTCCTGCATAAGATGATCACTGAGTTTCATCTCTTTGACCCTCAGCAGTGCTGAATGCTGAAACATGTAGTTGGATTTTCAAAGACGGTTACTTAACTTTTGAATACAAACTCCCTTTTTTCCCCCTGTGTCCACTCCTTCCAGTGAGAACACATGAAAACTAGCTAGCAGAAGGATGGCAGGACCAGGCCTAGAAAACGGCTAGTATTTATCAACATGTGAAAAAATGAATACAATCTACCCTTGCAAACACAGAAATGAGTAAGATTATGTGTTGTTTTCCTCTTCAGCATTTTCTCACTAGTTTCAAAATAACTATAAGCTGTTGGTTCACACTAACACAGGCTGGCATTCACATTTGCATCACTGATCTTTCCCCTCTGCCCTCTTCACCATTAAGAAGGGTGTATGCTCAGGCTTTCTCAGAAGATTTTGTATTCACTCATCACTGCACAAATGCAGTTCTGTAGTTCTCCAGTATTTCTCATAAGATGAACTACAGAAATTTTAAGACTTAATTCAAATGGAGAAGGAAATCTACCAAAACAGATAAGCCATCCAAGCACAGCAAAGAGCTTAATTTACAAAGAAATGTAGTGTGGCAATTAGCTGCCTGAGAGGGACATGCAGGTGTGGCTGTGATCCTATAATCCCTCTCTCAGTTGCTGTCTAGTCTCATGGGACCTCATTGAGGCATGTGGAGAAGCACTTGCTCTGTCAATGTGGCATTACTGATGTGTGTATATCAAATCAGCACTGCTCCACAAACACTCCTGAAGTACCCTAACCTATACGAGACACTGACAGGGACAACACTTTTAAGATAGGAAGATATGCTCCATTTTTTCCAGTGGCTGGGGGAGCTGTGGGAGACATGGTCTGAGTTCTGTCAGCCTGAAACGCTTCACAAGCTATCATCTCACCCAATGCCTCCTGGAAACTCAGTCTCATACACCTTAACCAGAGGAGTTCAGTGGATGGCTTTTGGTGAAGTCCATTACGGGTACTCTACCCAGCCCCTGCAGGACTTTCAGCTGTGAAGACCTGGTGTCACAGGATATCTGAGGGGAAAGCATCTGAGTGGCAGCATCAATAAATCAGAGAAGTTCTAGCTTCATGTTCCTCTTTGTGCTTGAAAAGGTCAAGTCACTCTGATGTGAAGAGGACAGAGGGAAAGTAAAACAAACACAGGTTCTCATATGCTTGCTCTCACGCAAGAACAAAAGCTCACACAATCTCCTTCTGCCCATCAAGTAATGTTCACATTCAGAGTCTTCACCAGCTAGGGTAAGTGGGAGTTGTACAGAACCAGGCAGACCTCCCCTGAGCTAGTCCAGCAGGTGCCAGGTGCTCTTTCTCCATCATGGAGAGGCAGGGTACCTCCTCATTGCTCCACAGGGCAGAGCATACAGGGCAAATGTGCAGTTGCCTGTACTTAAATGCAGTCACAAAATAGAGGCTTAAACCAAGCAGTGCTGTATCTCTAAGAATTAAAATCATATAAAGAGTTAAAAATCAGTAGATCTAGTGTCTTGTGCTTGTCAAGGAATTCCATTTCCAGTAACTCTTTCCCAAATTTTCCTATTTTGTACTTACAGACAAAAACTGATCCTGCTTAGCTCTGAGAGCTGATAAAACAGTGTAAAGCAATATGTTTGGATGTAACGTTGAGTTTTATTTGACTGAGATGAGACATAAGCATAATAACTGGTATTTGGCTTTCCCGTGTTCTCTGCCAGAAAACTCAGCAGAGGGTCTGTTGGCAAGATACATGATTATTTTCACTCTATATTTCTGTATAGATACTTCATAGGGAAATTTCACAGCTAAATGCTTTTGATTTGATTTCCCTTAAGTAGTGGTTAAAATAGAGCAGACTAGTCTTCAGAGAAAAAAGATGACCCAGCAAACCTAATGATAGTAGAAGAGAGAAAAATAAAAGCACACACTTAACAAAAAGGCTTATGAAGAAGTAGGTAGCATTAAAATGTAGCTGTATCAGTTGGTCATAACTCTTTTCTGTGACATGACACTATGTTACACTGATCATACAGATGTTGACACAGGCTTTTGATGGTAAAACATAAAATTTATGAAAATTTTGCTTATATCTGTTACTGTGTACATTTGAAGAAAAATCACAAAGTTGTTGACTATCACTTGCAGAAAGCCAGGATCATTTTTGAATCAAAGATGATTAAATAACAGAATGTTAGTATTTTATATTTTAACTGTTTTTTGCAATATACTGATTTTATATGTGGTTCAGAAAATTACAGTGTTCAGTGTTTGTCAGTCATTTGCAATGTTCAGTTTTTATGTCAGTTTTATAAGCTCTGCACTGAAGTAAGAACGGGTATATATATATACCTGTTATTGTCAGTGCAAGGGTAAATTTGTCATGTTTGTTAAAACTGAATTCTGCTCTGCTGATGAGCAAGAGTCTGCAGAGTGATTGTACTGACTAATTGGAGAATCAGGTTCGTTTAGGTGACATGTCTGCTGGAGAGATCACGTGAAGTCTGCTTTGGGTACAGCCTCCTGAAGGTCATTTTCTTATTCCATGAAAAAAGAGATGATGCTTTTGCAATTCACCAAAGTTCAGAGGGGGTGGTAGGCTTTGCTTAGTTATCTGGTCTGTGATGGATATTTAGTAACCTCCAGAATAAAAGACAGAATTGAGAGCTTATCAGAAGAAAAGCAGAAAAACCACCATAATGCTCATCTTTTTCTATATACCACATAATTTTGGTGTTAGAGACACTGGTTTATGTTGAATGAATAACACACGACCTCATGGAAGGGCCCCCTTTTACCTATCAAGGTGAATGTGAATTTGAAGTGGAAAAGTACAGCTGGTGATCAAGATAATGGAGGAGGAGGAGGACCTCCCTCTATCTTAAGGAATAGAAAAAGATTGCAGAAAAGAACATAGCCTCAGTGTTGTACTTTATTCCTTATTTTCTTTTTCCAATTAGCTCATTGTTGCCAATTATCAGAGAAACGATCTGACTTATAGTTGAAGAAAACTGATAGAACTAATGATTAAGATATCTACGTTTCCTATTATAACATGGATGGAAATAGATTTGGTTCTAATAGAAGATGTACTAATGTAAATAACAAACATAAGTTAATTAATATCTTACATAATGAACCCTGTGTACCTCAGCCCATATGAAATCAGAAACCAAAATCTGCTTTTACATTGTGAAATGCTTTTACATTGTGTTTATGTTTCCCCATATTTAACTAAGATGACAAACAGAAATTTGGAAATGTACTATGGAAGCGTGCATATTAGCAGGGTGCTTCTATGACTAGAAGCAGTGTTTACTCCACAGTTCTTCTGCATAAAGAGGTCAGAATGATGATATTATATCATTCATGAACTCTATAGATGTCCTGGGTTTAGCAGTAGCAGTCATTTTTTCTCTTTCTTAGTAGCTGGTGCAACGCTGTGGTTTTGACTTTCGGCCTGGGAACAGAGCTGATAACATTGGTGTTTAGTCTGACCAAGGACTTTATGAGCCTCATGCTCTGCCAGGGAGGAGGGGAAGCCGGGAGGAAGCAGAGACAGGACACCTGACCCAAACTGACCAAAGAGGTATTCCATACCACAGCACGTCACGTCCAGGATGTAACTGGGAGATACCTGGAAAGGCACTCTCTGCTCAGTCGGGCTTGTTTTTGGCGGGTGGTATTGTATTTTCTTCCCTTGTTATTTCCCTTATCATTGTTACTGTTGGTGGCAGCAGCAGTGATTTGTGTTATACCTTAGTTACTGGACTGTTCTTATCTCAACCCGTGGGAGTTGCATTCTTTTCGATTCTCCTCCCCACCTGCCCCCCTCCTGGGAGCCGGGGGGAGGGGGTTAGACTGCATGGCTGACTTGCTGACAGAGTTTACAACATGACAATAGACTTACCTCTCTAGATTGTAGCTTTTCTTCAAAAGGATATCTGGTACCAGCGACTTGAAAGAAACATGTATTTGTCTCATGTTTTCCACAACCAGCTCTTGGGATTACGGAATCACCATGTCACAGCAGCATTGGGTTCAGATCAGGAAGAAGCACATTTATGCTCAAGCCATTCTAAAGTAAATTTATTGACTCAGTTTGTCATAGTCAACATCAGGACAGCTTTTTCCCCCCCCTTTTTTTTCTTCTCCCACGATGTGCCTACCGTGCACCCTCCAGCCTTATTTAGTTTTTTTTTGTTCTTTCTCTGAGCTTCTTTCCCCTCCTTTTTACCTTTTTTATCTTGTATAACTGAGTCCTTACTGTGCTTTAGTTCTTTTTGCATTAGGAATCAGTTAGCAGTGGCACAAAACACTGAAGACTAAGAGCAGAGATAGATGATTATGGTAGGACAATATCCTGCTTTGGACAGGCTTCAGAACAAACTCTGATATTTAATGAATCAATATATAGTTACCATGGCAACTTTCAGTAATCACGTTTGACCTTGCAACCATGGAATCCTTCCTGTAAGAAACAGGCAAACGAGTATTCCATGAACCTTCATACCCTTAATTGAAAATGGAACATAATCCTAAACAAAGCCCTGAACAGCCTGGCAGCATCTGCGGTGTGATTAGTGTAAGGAAAAATAATGCACCAAGTTGTAGCTGCATGTTTGGAGTATTTCTTTGAGGTCATAAGTATGGAGAAAAATTTAAATTTTAAGTATTATGGAATCAGATTTCACCTGTATAGAATGAGTTGCAAAAAAACAAAACCTCAAAACCCCAACAAAACAACAACAGCAACAACAAAACAACAGAAGAAGACATTGCCTTTCTGTCTCTCCGTGAGTTTACTGTGTTTTATTTTCATGTCTTGAATCATGGCTTTTGGAGGAGGGGTTAGCAATCATAATGAATACGCATCATGGCAAATCTTGGGGTATATGATATCTTGTATTGGCAAGAAACTGAGCTGTTGTCAATTATTTTATTCCTTGCTTGCAATAGTTTAGAACACACTGTAAAACATGCTAGAAACAAACCATAATGAACCAGAGCTTGCAGAGTAACAGTGCTACCTCCATTGATGCTCAGAGGCCAATCATTGCTTCCTCTGATGCTTTGAGGCTAAGGGGCTCATAAAAGTGTAAGCTGCTGAAACAGCTTGACTCTTTCCTTGTTATGCAAGCATATGGTGTTCCTTCTTGTTTTAATAAATGCCTCTCTCGAAATATAGCTACTTATTATTTTCTGATTATTAATTTTTACAAGCTTTCTTTTTCTGAATTACTGACTGACACATGGCATATTATGGCCGCATTCTCTTGTAATTGTGCTGTTTGAACATAAAAAATCAAAATAAAAAATGAAAGCTTGTATTACACCTAGCAACACTTTAAAACATAATCAAATAAAAAATTTTAATATGTAGTTCTTGTTCTCTGGTGAGGTTTATGTTCAGGAGCTTTGTGATCATTCCCTGATGAGTCTTGGGATGGAACTATATCTGACCTCAATATCAAGCAGTTAAAATTATTTGGTCTTTTAATTCTCTCAAATTTTAGTCTTGTTTTGCTATGAAAGGATTTGCCAATACAGAAAACTGGGACAGACATCTGGAATCACTACCTCTCAGCTGAGTAGAAAATTCATGCTATGGATCTGCCAGTTTGCTGGGTGAGAATTGGGTACATGCCACAGCAGAAGTGAGGATGGATTTTCAAATGACAGAAGCTAGGAGGTAATGGAACATGTGTAAGTTAACACATGGTGCATCTTTCTCTAGAAAAACTTTTTTTCTAGATTTACCTTTCAATTGGCTTTAATCTAGTTAGTTCTGTATTTTCTGCTTTTGGAAAACTTTCCCATTTAATGTGATTGCTCTTCAGGCTAAGAAAACCATACATTTCAGGGAAAATATCTGATTTCTAATGAAACTTCAGTTTCTAAGATATTTAGGTACATTTGCAAGTTTTACTTGTAGTGTTCGTTCCATTAAGAGTAGGGTGCTGAGTGCTATGTATTAAGTAGGCCCAATGCAGTAAGATCTATAGACTCCCTTGTCATCTTCATCTTCTTTCTGAAAAACTTCATTTAAAATTTTGTAGATGTAAGAAAAATCTCCATGATCTCTTTCAGTCCTCCTGTGCACACTCATTCTATCAATTTTTCTACTGGTTTCAAATCAGTTGCATTTCTTTAGAGTCACTTCATGTTTAGGTAATGGCATAGTCTTAATACTAGCCCATGTGTCATTTATTTTGTGTAAGAAAGCAAAAAATAGTGATGACTGGTACAGTAAAAAGCTTTTCCTCTAACAAATAATATAAATCATACCAGAGAAACTATTTGTGAAAATTACATTTTATTGTAGATGCAAAATCTGACTATTAGATGCAAGGTTTTTAGATCTGCTTTAGTAAAGTACAAAATTGAATTTTGTGCTTCTTTCAGTTTTCTTCTGCAGGCAGCTCAGTTTAGGTTTGACACTTTTCCCCAGTTTTTAAGCATTAAATAGCGCCCTGGTACTGGTTTATATTATATTGCAATGTTTTATTTTTGAGCCTTCACCTTTTTTTGATTAAAATAATGTGATATGGCTGAAGTTACAGTATTTGACCTTCCAAGTGACTGTGCTCTTTCCAAAAGTCAGTCCAGCTGGCAAGAAGAACATGGCTTCGAATCAAGACCCATGTTTTATGTCAGCCTGTTTAGCTCTGTGAGGATCTAGCAAAGCTGGGCCAGGATGAGGCCAGGCTTGTAAGCTTCTCTTGGTATGGAGGCTCCAAATGCTAGTGCATCACTGATAACAGACAGGATTGAGGTGGCCAGGGCCAGGAGGGCTACCAAAAAAAAACAGAGAGGAAATCAGAAGAATATAACAAACATTATCCTCTTTCAGTAATCTTAGCACACTCTAAGGGAGAAAAAAAGATGCACAGAAGGCAGCATGAACTTGCATTGTTCTATAAAAATCTCTGACAAGATCTCACATCTTCTTTCAGTTCATATGAGCACAAAAACCTGCTTTTATCGAAGTGCTGGGAGGCCTTTACCATACTTCCTTTGCTCCACCCAGCAAGGCTTGCTGCAAAGAAACTGATGTGCAGAACCATTCACCAAGAGCTGTTGTCAAGTGTTCTCAGACAGAAACTTGCTCTTCCTTTCTTCTGTGCTACATCTGGAAGAAAACGGTATGTAAGAAAGGTATATATTCCAGTACAGTAGGCAATCTTTTGTAGGAAGGAGGGTCTGTCTTTGCCACAATCATGTCCCACAACCCACAGGCCAAACCTGGGAATCTTGGTAGCCAGTGGGAATTAGTGATAGGAAGAAAATCCAGGACATAATGGTTGGACTCTGATCTTAAAGGTGTTTTCCACTCTTGCCAACACTGGAAAATATCCAGAGAAAAGAGGTGAAAGATGCTCATTTTAGCTCGTTTTAAAGGCAGTGGACATAGACCATTGTTATTTTCAGAGCACCTCAAAATTCTCTCATGCTCGCACTGATTTTTGCTGCTTCAGATGTTTAGAGTCACATGCGGTGTTAAATTGAACTGATTATGTCAGGGAGAACTTAGGGGAAAGTGGTAAACTGAAGACCTTTACTGTCAATCCGTTCAGTTATTATATACCCTGTTGCAGAAAATCTTCGCAATATTACCTTCACCAGAAATATGATTTCTGGGAGTGTAAGATTATGGTTTCTTGAGGTCAGAGTTGTGCAAGTTCAGAGAAAGTAATCTCTTTCGTGACCACAGGAAAGGCTGTTATCCTTTCAGCAAGGTGTCTGACTTGAATATTGGTTAACTATTTTGTGACAGGAATCTCTTCTATGGCAATCCAGTCTGATGTGGACAAACAAGTAAAACTACTGATCATATATACATATATGTGTGCATATACAATCTACTCTCCTGCAAAGAGGCAAACTCTTGAAAGTATAAATGCATCTTAGTGTTCCTTTGAAGCACACTTCATGGAGAACACAATTTACTGTTTTAGCTAGTATTTCACTATTGTGGAACACAACGTCTTATCAATAGCAGTTATGAGAGCTTACATTACATTAGCGTTCAGAACTGCATAGGCTGTCATGGCAATTACCCAAAGAAAGAAGGTAGAAATATTAGGTAGGTATATCAGGTTAAAAGTGAATGCTATGAGGCCTATTTTAAAAGAATAAATCCTGTCTTGGGAAAAATAGCATGAGAACATACTGTATTTGAAGAAAATGCAAGAAGTTGCATTAGACAACTCATGCCCAGTGTTACATAGAGCCAAAAAAGAACCACAAAGATTCCCTATAGGTTTCTAATTTATTCTTACTGCATTCAGCTGCTACTTGTAATTATTTTTATTAAACATAGAAAATCCAGACCTGTGTGCTTAACAGAGGATGATGGGCAAAAGGGTGAAATCTAAAGTTCTGTGTTTCTTTAAGGTTACTTTCAAGCCTCTGAAAGGAGCAAGCCTCTGAAAGGAACAAGATCCCACATGTAGAGAAAGCAGAGGAAGCCATTTGCAGAGCATGACAAGGTTGCTACTTCTTAGTTAAGATCAATGCTATGCATTCTTGAGTGCCATCTACTGGCATTTTATTAACTATTTATATACACAAATAGAAAGTGCTCCTGAAACCTCTGGTGCTAACCACAGATGAAGTATTAGAGTAGTAACCTTTGTGCTCCCAGGTATGTCCCAGTATAACGGTTCCTTGCCGTTATCTGGTGCAAGGAGCTGAATCTTAAAACATGTTATTTCAATGTACAATGACAAAAAACCCCCACACCAATTTCAAATGTAAGCCAAGAAATTACGTATTTTAATGATATTCTTAAATGCAAGCTTGCATTTCCTATTTGTTTCCTGTTATTAGGAAATAAAATTTACTTGCTACCTATGTATATGACTCCTATCAGTGGGAGAAAGAAATTTTCTTTCGGCCAAAGCTGAATATTTTTGTTTTTTCAAATGAAATTCCAAATTTTTTTTGTTATATGTGCAATATTTTAGTTTATTCTTGTTTCTGAGTTATTAAATATTTTGGGGGGGGGGGGGTGTTTTGTTTTGTTTTTTTAAATTGACATAATTTTTTACACCAGTCCTTTTAAAATGAGAAAATAGTATAGTACCAAAGAATATTTAATTTAATATTTTTGTCATTTTCAAAATTAAGCATTTAAATTTTATTTAATTGATATGAACAACGCCAAAATGTTTGAAAATACAAACTTTTTATTTCCCTTGGTAGATCAGAGACATATGATGTTCATCTGAAAATTTTGGCCCAGCTGTATATCCCTTACTCTATCTAGGTTTGTCTCAAGGGAAAAAAGAAAGAAAGTGATATAGCTTTATGTTTTGAAGACAGAAATTGTTCATTCTCCAAACTGAACAGATAAATTTTATTTGATATAATAAGAGCTTGAATCTTTACTGCCACATTAATTTTAGCATGATTAGTCTAACAGGTGATAAATATGGTAAGTAGGAAAATTTTTCATCTCCAAAAGTCAGTTTTTCAGACCTGACTTCCCAGCTTACTACCACTGCTGAGATGAAGCTGTATTTTAGTACAAGGTTAGACCTGTCAGAGAAATGCTCATTTTGTTTGCAAAGTAGTTTCAGACGAATATTCCAAGCCAAAATTTGATCACCTCCATTACATTATGCCACTAGATTTGTCACTTCAGAGGCCAGCGATGAAGTCTGAAAGTGTGATGTTAGTAATAGAGTGCAAAGCATTTTTATAATAGTCTCTGGTCCTAGGCTATAGTGAAAATGGGTATGCTGAACTGAAGCTGAAATGAATACCAGCATTTCTAAACTGATTGAGTGGGCTGGTGAGAGAAGGGAACAGAAAGTTACAATATGTAGAATATTACAACCTTTTTTTCCCCTGTTTTCCTGCTGCCACTGTTGGACAATGAGTCTGCAGGATATATAAAGTCTTTAAGTTCATAGGGGAAAAAAAGATCTCATTGTCATGGGGACACAGGAGAGAATGAAATACACTAAAAACTTAATCTCTATTGCCTCACTGGTGGGATAGTGACTGACACCTTAAAAATAAATGTAAAAAGGTATAATATGATAACGCTTTTGAAATCAAAGTCACCCACAATACAAGCAATGGGAAGCCTCCACTTGTTGCCCTTATAGTGAGTCTTTTTTGGCAAGTTTGTAGCTGGTAACTGAAAAAGGTGATTAAAACAGCAGAAGCCACACACTATTTTTCTCAAGGCTTTTTTCCTCAAAACATCTCTGCTTTCCAGCCACCCTACAGGGCTTGCAGCTCCACATGTCAGACAAGTCCTGAAAACTGTCTTCCATCCCTTTTTACGAAGGAAATGGTTTTCCTTATCTGCTGCTTATTCCTAAACCCTGGCAAATCAAGGGAAAACTCTCTGCATCCTACCAAATCCCAGTGGTCTGCCCAACATATTGTTTTCTTGGATTACTTGAAGTCTAAAGGTATCATTCCATTTGTCATTGTTTAATTTTATGACGATTCCTCCTGATAATCTTTTCTGATTCCATTCCATAAAATTTCCCACTTTTAGAAACTGTATAAAACAAGCGCTGAATAATCTGGTTTAGAACATTTATTTGCGATTAAAATAACATTTTAGTTACTCCTAATCTGCTCTGCGTCCGAAAAGTTCTGTCCTTGGGCAGTTCTGTTCTCCATGATAGCTTGTTACTTGTGCTTTCCTGTACAAATTTTGATTTTCATGTGTTTTACAGCTATCCCCATGGTGCTCATTTTGGTTTCTCTTCTTATAACCTGTCATGCGTTCAGCTTTCCTGCTGTTAAATCTTGTTGTTTGGCAGTCTCACACTGAAAAAAAGTTAAGCCGTTTTGCATGAGCAGCACTTTTCCTGCAAAAGCTTTAAATATATATCCATGTTCTGTGAGTGTTTAATATATTTTTTTTGTCTTTCTAAGCATTGCAATCCTGGTTTTATCATAAGTTGCATTTTGCTGACTGAGAAGGATCTGTTCTGCAGCCATACACCTTGAAGGAAGCAGACATCTAGTGCATGACATTTCAGGCAACACTCTTCAAAGGCAGTTACGTTACCCTTTTAACACAGCAGATGACAGTTTGTATGATTCAGGTAGCTCTTCCATCACAGTTGTTGTCCTGTCCTTTAAACTGCTCAGTTGTGGGTCCTGTGACCTTATGAGCTAGCTTTGCTGTTAGTATAAATGGGAAGACCAAGCACTGTATCTCCACCTGAGAATCAGCACTTGTCCTACATCCCTGTTCACTGGCATGTTGATTTCACAGCAATTAATTTTAAAAAATGATTAAGCCAGTAAACACTGCAATTCAGCACATTTACTGTTTTAACATACTGATTTGGGAAGAAAATCCAATATGCTATGTGACACGCTGGGTTATCCTCCTGATCAAATCCATGGTGAGGCTTATCCTCTCTCTTTTTTTGTATTCAGCTTCATAAGAACTCAATTAAGCCTCTACAGTGGTAGTCAGTAATCTGTAGTGTTTCTCGCCAAGGTCCAACCAATTCCCTTCCTATCAAGTGAAACTGGTCTTTCAGTAACATAATTATCATTAAGAAATCAATTCTAGGAGAGAGCATCATTCCTTCTGCAGCTGAGAAGTAAGCTATACTTCTCCATAATAGTGCCAGTACTCCAGCATTAAAAAGCCTGCAGGTCTCCATGATTTATTTGGACAGAAGACTCAATTTAATTAGGCATATTCTTAACTTGCTTCTCATGACCCACAGGGATATCAGCAAATAGCAAAAGCTTCCAAAATTTTCTGAAATGCCCAGGTAGGTCACAAATATAAGACAACAATGTTCATTTTGGAAGTTTTTGTTAATTTCTTGAGTTCTATTTTTTCTATTAAGCCTTTAGGTAAAACAAAGAGGTCTGGAGGCAGATAGATTTCAGTCTGTTTATTATGTTTAGCAAGTGGATTAATTTCTTCCCACTGAAATTGCAACTTCAGGACAATCAATCTTTCTACATCTTGGAACATTAAACATTGCTGTTCATTTTCAGCTCCCTTTCTGTGTGTGACTCAAATGTTTTCTTGAAATACAGCTGGTTTCCTGTGGCTCTTAGTGTGCCATAAGGCATCACCAGATTGCAGATGGTTCTACAGGGAGGTCATCTCGAGGCAACCTTCCAGATGAAGAGAGACAATGATCTGGAGAGGTGGCTGGTGTCTTCTTGCTTAGCTAAATATTCACCTGCCCTCAGCAGCTGACAAGATACAATTGATTGTGGGAGTTGCAAGAGTAAAGCAAATTATTTACCCTTAAAACCAATAAACAACCTATCAAAGAAATCTTTCACTCTCCCAATTACAGAATTTAGAAACCCTGTTTCACTTAAATAGGACACTATTATCAGGAAAAGCAGTGAGAAGTGCCAGTGGCATCAAAGTATGTGACTGTACTTAAACATGAGATACATGTTTCTGTCCTGTGCCATTTCTCACCAACAAACAGTAGAACTGGAATATCAAATATTCATAATGTTTAGAGAATTAAGTGCAGACAATCCATAGAGTATAAAAACTGCAACAAGAAAAAAAAAAGTTAATAATTTTAAATAATGGATAGATTCAAATAATGCCTAATCTGCTCATAGACATTCTGCAAGAAATAATATGACTAAACTATACATGTTAATTCTTCATTATAAATTACATGTCTGCTGTTATATTTCTACGAAAAAGTATTACAGCATGTTCTGTGATCAGCCTAAGCAGTTAGCAATATTTTAGATGTTATAGGGTATCCTGCCTCCAGTTTCTGGTTTAGAAGCACACTGGTCTACAGGTCCCTCGTAGGTGTCATATGCACCAGCCCCACATGGATGTCTCAGGCAACCTGGAGCACATCAAGGGATGTTGCGTTTGTTAGACCTCTGAAAAAAAAGTCAGTTATGCCATTTGGTCTCCAGTCATCTACCCTGCAGGACATGAATATTCCTAAATCTTGTCCCACAGCTGCCATGAAGATGTCCCAAGGAGCGGTATGGTGTCACAGGTGCTCCAAGACACCTCGATGAAGTATCCTAGGCCCCTCACCAGCTCCATGGAGAACAAGGGAAAATTCAGCTGATTAGCCAGGCTTTTAGAACACAAACATTGATCTGAGCTCCAGACAGACTGTTCTGGTTTCTTTTGTTTTACATTGACTGTAGATTTTTTTAGTGTATCCAAGTTATAAGCAAAGATAGTAACAATGGGCAAAAGTATGCTTGTGAACTTAAAACATCCTTCTAAGTTATGCATACCTTTAAATCTGAGAATGTGATATTTTATGTTATTTCAATTTGAATATTATGCTACCTCTTTAACCTTAGTCCTGCCCTTAGTCCTGCCAACCTGGTGTCATTTTTTTTTTTACTACAGCCTCAAAAATCCATTTCAAAGATGTTATTTTTAAAAAGACAAAGTCACAAAACAGTTATGAGAAGTGATAGGAAGTCTGGCATAGGGGGACAGCAGTTACCATTTAAAATCCATACTTGTATTCTATCAAAGTTTACCTGAATATGACAGCTGATGAACTATTCTTTTCATATTGTAAATGTTGTCACTACTGTTCATGCTCAGAGTAAAGATTGTCCTTTCTGCTTGATGGTGTTCAAGGTGGCCATGGCTCAGTGGTGCTCTGCAATTTGTATTTCCAAGCTGGTAGCCAATTAGGTCACAGCAGGGGTATGACTGTAGTTGTTATTTCACAACTGATTTTCTTGTGTTACTCTTTGATTACCCAGAATAATGCCTGTCTGATCATAGAACAAACCATTTGTTTGTAATGTTGCTAAAATCACCATATTCCAAGTTAGAAACTGTATGTACTATGGTAGAGCAAGGAGCTGAAATTACCAGTTTGGAAAAGCCAGACACTAGATGTTTTACTGCAGTAGCAAGCCAGGAATATGAACAGTAGTTTCTAACAGGTAGTTGATCTTGAATTGTTACAGAATGTTAGTTTCAATTTTTATTAGAATTCTTTTTTTTTTTTGTTTTCCAGCGCTTGGAAGGTACCACTGCTATTTATGCTCTGAAAACTTCAGTCCTTGAATGCTTCTAGAAATTGAGAGATGCTTGTTCAATATTGTGTTTATGGAGAACTTCTTTAAAATATGGACAGATTCACAAATACCTAAAGTTTAAGAATCTACCAGGAACTGACTGTTCATGAACTTCACTAAACTTACAGTTCAATATATCAGCTTATACATCTGAGTTGATGTATATGAGGATAAATACCCAGAGGTGCTTTGAAAAAGGAAGTAATCTTTTTCATTCTTTTTATCAAAGACAGCAGCTCTAAGATAGGAACAGTATCTGAACTGCTGTTGGGAGTGACACTGGAAGGATGTCAATTCGTTAAGAGGACTTTAAAACATTTTTTAACCATAAAACCAGTCAGATTGCTGCTACAGTTGCCTACTCAACCAGAAAGAATTACTCCTGGCACAAAGCCCATGGTGAATAATAAATTAACCACGTGCAAGACTATTTCCAAGTATTACACTGTTCATATCTGGTATAACACACCTTGTTAAAATTCCATTAATACAACTGCAGTAGAGTTTGGGACACCCTCAGCAAATTGAAATAATGTAGCAAGAAAATGAGCCCTTCTAGATTTGACTGATTGAATACCACGTTACAATAAAATTGTCATTACCACCTAAGGGCAAAATCTTTTTTTCTTTTTTTTTTTAATAAATGTTGAAAATTACTTTTTATTTTGAGTATTTGACCAACTCAGCTTGTTTTATAGATTAAGCGCTTTTTTTTTTATTTTTTTATTTTATTTTTATCCTAAAACTATTTCTATTTCTCATGTCTCAAAGAATTATTCTGGAGCTATGGTAATGACTAAATAGTTGTAATTAGTGTCACTTAATTTAGCGATTACAGCCTTATCACATAGTACCACAAAGATACTGTTTTAATATATCCCTAAAACTATTGTAATTTCTATCACATTATGTACTTCCCTGCTGTTCAAATAATGGACCCTTTTCTCCTTTCCCTTCCCCACCCAAAGGGTAGCTCCACTTGTTTTAGTAGAGTTTTACATTAGGGTTGTTTTATTTTATTTGATCCTTATTTACACTGCTAAAAAGAAATCTGAAGAGGAAATTGCAAATGCACCCTTATTGACATGTGAGCACAATTCAATGGTCATTGTTCTGTTAGATTAGCCAGTTGCATTGAATACTTAATGTGCGTGTGTCAGAAAATAACAGTCAAAATAGAACACAGCTGGCTGTGTAAAACGCTGGCATAAAAGCAACTGGGTGTAAACCAGCCATGAATAAACGTGTGGATGTTACAGGAAGGTTTCAAACACACAAACCAACGCAGAATTGCCACCCACCAGCCTATAAAATGGGATTTGCTTTAAAAGAGTGCTGGACTCTGAAGATTGTTTCAGACCTTTAACACTTCGAGACTGAATTCTGTCTTCTGCTCTATGATAAAACTTAGAATGAGCACATACATATTTCAAAGATGTACTGACTGAAATGGGCTGGAAAGTTTCACGACCCTTGTGAAATGTGGAGAAAGTAACTACCTTCTGCTTTCTGGAAGGGTCTGCCAAAACTCCTCTGCAGAAGCAGCAACCTGATTTTGGTAAGTTCTGCAGGTTTCGCCACCCTTCTTGTCAATTGTATGGACACCTGCCACTATTAGCAAACGTTACCACTTAACTTATAGCTATACTAAATATCTAGCAAACTGAGAATGACTTCTTGGAAATGCAAAGTATAAAAGTTCAGATTAATGATTGGGGCACATAGCTCTGTGCACCCAATAGTTTCACTTCCAGAGTGCTAATGAGGCACAGATAATGAACTATGGACCAAATCCTGGTAGCATATATTTATCTTTTTTAGCACAAGATTAAATAAGGAAAAAATGTAGCCATTCCAAGAACAAATTTAGAGTACTGTCATCCCTTGAGCTTTGTGCAGGGGTTAAATGAGAACAAGTCTCCTGATAGTTTCTCTTTACAAAGGAGGAAAAAGTGTTTCTAGCAGTATCATAGCAGGATAGAATTAGCAATAGTAGTATCACATTAAAAGCAGTATTTTCAAGGCTTTTCAAATTTGTAGTTTTCTGGCGTATATTTATATCTTAACAAATCAGACTAAAGGAGAGCTTGAGCAAGAACTGCACTTTTAAAAATGCAACAAATTTCATTTTGCTACAAGGATTTCCATTTGGTTATTCATTTTAGGTGTTTTTTTTGCATGGGTCAGAAATCTGTTCAGATAAATCCTAACCATAGCTTACCAAAACTTATCACAGTGCATCATCTCTTAAGATTTAAATATTTGCTTGTTCAAGTTGCTGTATGAAATGTCTCTCCTAGTGTAGTTCTAGGAATCAATCACTCGGCCCTCACTATCATGCAGACAGAGCTGTGCTTATGGGTCACTGAAGCACAGTCAGTCACCAGCTGGATTCAAATTAATACAAGGCAAAAAAGAAAAGAAAAAATAAAAACCAAGTAATGATGGCAAGAGGAGGCAATATCTGGAAAAAACAATACTTCCAAATTTCACTTACCTAGCATATAAAACTGCCAGAATGGTAGTCAGTGCATTTTTAAAACTTCAACCTGACTAACACTCTGCCCTCTACTTTGATTACAAATTCTTACAAATTCAGGATGTGTTTGCAAGATAAAAATACTGTCCTTTGACAAAATTTCTTTTCTGAGAAATATCTCAGGACTCCTAATGCTTAAGGGTCAATATACTAATTAGTGAGAATCCTGACCTGAGAATCTTGCACCACAAAGAGCTGGTTAGTGTGTCTGTGGAGCACATAAGCTTTATAAAATCACAGAATGGATAGGGTTGGAAAGGTGTGCACTGCTTCCTGGCTCTCAAGTGTCAGGTTCGGGGACCTGGCCAGAGTACCGCAAAACTCCCTTACAGACCATGAACACATTTGCTTTGCATGAAAGAACCATGTTCAGGTGTTGTTTTGAATTGAAGTTGGAATACAACCATCACACACAGGACCTTCGCTGGCAAAATATATCTATGCTCCACAGTGCAATTTGAACTTTAAGACACACAAGTCAAACAAAAGTTAGACTGCATTTTTAACATGCAGTGTTTTTAATTTGCAGTTATGAAGCCAGAAATAGGTCATACAAGTTGTAAATTGTAGATTACAGGGATTTCAGTAGGCTTGGGAAAGCCAAAGAGGCTTCTGGTAGTGTAACTCTTCATCAAAACAAGAAAACAGCTTTGAATCCAGACTGATTCAATGCAAAAGTGCAATAAGAATTGGGGAGTATGACAAGAGCCAAGGCTCAAGGGAATGAGACATCAAACCTAAGATCAGTGTATAATGGATATTTTAAGAGGGATGAATATGTACCTTTATCATAAACATAACATATGAACAAAGTAGCAGTGAAGAACAGTGACTGATAGAAAGAGATGGTAGATGAAAGAATAGGTATCATCAGAAAATGGGAAAAAACTACTGAAAACACCTTAAGAAGCAACAAAGGAAATCTGGCTTGAGCTAGGTATAACTTGACTTATGTATGCCTAAAAGTAATAAACAGGCTTTCCTCATTAAAAAGGTGGTGAATCTAATGGCCTTCTCCAGGATCCAGGACATCCTCCAGAGTATTCAACACCTGTCTGCCTCAGTTAGGTGGACAGCTGGTTGTGCAGTGATCAAGGAAAACATAACTGTTTTCTAGTGTTTTTTTTTTTGTGACCTTGAAAGCTTCCAGTATTCAACAAGGTCTTGAAGCACATACCTGAAACTCCTGAAACTGTAATTCCCCAGTGTCACAGCTTCCCAAAAGGATTCAGTAATAAACTGTTTACAATGAGCTACTTTTATATTTTGCCGTGCTTGCATTATTTTTCACATGCTTTTGAATGCTTAGAAACCTTTTAAAAAAAAACAAAACAAAACCAAAAAGACAGCCTTGAAATAAATCCGTCACGATTGAATTCAGAAACCACAAAATAAATAAATAAATCCAACTGTACCTTTCTCAGTCTGGGAGTAGAACTATTTTTCTTAAAGGACTTCTCAATGCTTATGTACTCCACTTATGATGAGAATAACTCCTGTAAAGTTTTTTCTCTTTCAATTTGCATTTATCACGAGGAGTCAGGCTGGATCTAAGTCAGAATCATTTACAGAATCAGTATAGATTCTTTTATTGCTTTCAGCAATTGTTTCAGCAAACAAAAGTATGACTTTCTGTTCATGTGCTTTAGCGATATTTTGAAGAAAACTGCCTGTAAGGATTGGCTATGGACTTTTGTCATTGTTAGCATGAAAGAAAACAAAAAGTTATGGCACAATTATGTACACCAATAAAACTGTAAAAACTTTATTGCCCGTAGTCTCAGTATGCAGACACTCAGTATGGTTCACTGTGTAACGGTGAGAATTAAAGGCATTCTGTGGATGTATTTCCATAAGTATTTCAGGTGCAATTGGTGCATTTTCAAGCAAATTGGTTTACAGCACACAGCAGCCTTTGAGAGCAAAAGCTGTATTCCCTTTGGGAGAAAATTCCAAAGATGTACCCCACAGGTGCCTAATTCACTCCAGGTGGTAATTCAGTCCCTCTAAAATAAAGCTCCTGCAGCACGTTTCAAGTGGATATATGCAGTAACCATATTTTTCACATTACAGGTCTGTTCTTATTGTCCTGAAATAATGATTAATGTAGCTGTAGCCAAAGCAGGTGCCATTCATTTTGGTAACCTAAAAGGAAATTTTGGCCTTCTCCAGCTGAAAAGAAAATTATTTCTGACATAAATTTTAGTTTTTTTAGTTTTGCAATTGTTATGCAACCTGAACCAGCTTTGAAGTTGTCTCTGCTTTGAGTGGGTGGTTGGAGTGGATGACCTCCAGAAGTCCCTTTTGACATACATTTCTTTTGATTCTGTGCTTCCTCTGAGCCAGTCTCGTCCTGTTTTCTAGGTGATTGTCCTTACATCTTGAAAGTGTCCGTTTTTTTTAACTGTGGAAGGTTAGAAAGTTATTCTTATTTTCTTTTTTTTAAATATATTGGATTATTATAGTATGAAGTAGAAACATTTTTGTATAAATAGAACATGATATGGATTGCAAAACTGCTTCATCCCCACATCTTCAAAATTTCTGTAAGATATTCAGCACCGATATCAATCACTGTGTTCCTTCTGAAAAAAAAAAAAAAAACAAACCTCGTTCTTGAAGTATCTGAACCATTCTCTAAATATTTGGGATTTCTAAGCTTTTTTTTTTTTTTGCTTTTTTTTTTTTTTTAGTAAATCTCAACTTTTGTTCTTTGCATAACGAAATGGCTTAGTAAAGTGATAATTTATTAAGTAAGTTGTACTCCAGCTAAAGCTGGAGACATTCCTGTTTATCTTTTCTGAGAACTGGCTAGTCTGTACATAAAAGCTGTAAAGCAGGAGTTCTAGTTTCTGACTTTTGCTTTGAGACATGTTTGTCTTTGCTTTAAAGAATAGCGCAGTCTCTACTTGTAATGACTTTGTAGCATAGCATACATTTCTGGGGTTGTGAGACTATTTTTGTAAATCATTTAAATATTCTGCTTCAGATGTTTGTGAAATATTTTTTCTTTTTAAATTCAGGCAGCCTAGTGTACACCTGACAAATTTGTCAGAACCCCAAAGAAGAAGAGTTGCATCTCCCTTCCTCATCCCTGGCAGTGTTCAAGGCCAGGTTGGATGGGGCTTTGAGCAACCTGGTCTAGTGGAAGATGTCCTTGCCCATGGCAGGAGGGTTGGAAAAAGATGACCTTTAACATCACTTCTAACCCAAATCATTTAATGATTCCATGATTCTTTAACATTACTGATACGTTGAAATTTTGTTTGGTTTTAAACACATCACTGGTCATATTTTTTACAGTCCCAGCAACTGGCCTTGTGAAACAGTCACGTGATATTTTCTGCCTGTGTTTCAATTTATTACTGCTTGGCAAAGGATATTGTGCTTCTGTAGTGCCAGTTTAAAGTGTGCCTATATAATTATACTGTTACCTTTTTTTACCCCCCATTGTAAACTTTTATGCAAAAACTGCCTCAGTAGATACTTTAAATAGGTGATGAGTAGATAGATATAGTTCCAGGAAAGCACTGGAAATAGGGGTGAGTCTGTTTAACCACCATCCTGTTGGATACAATGATTCTACTGCCTTTTTATATTACCATATATACCCAAATATGTGCATTGCAATTTGTAACAAATTTGAGAAGACATTTATGGAAAATAAATGTTGATCCAGTAATGAATATTCAGACTTCAACTGTGATTCCACTGCCAGTTTGTGGACAGACATGCAATTGATGGGGTAAAGAGAATAACTGATGGAGTTATCCATCTTGTTTTCAGGTGCTTAGACAGGATATTTGCCAGGAATTCCTTGGCTCTGTGACAAGCTGTCAATAATCTTAAATACCCTGCTAGCAGCTCTTTTTCATCTCCAGCCGATGGATGTCCTCAGTAACTCTGTATTAACTCAAGATTAATCTTGGGAAAAGTTCTTGCTAAAAGAAGCCCAAGCATATAAAGCTTGTCAGGAAAGCAGGCCGGGGGGAAGCAGGGAGGAGCTGAGTAGGAGGGGTCAAAGTTGAGTAACAGCTGCTGGATTGAGGAAGCTTATTAATCAAGCCCTGAACTAAGAGCTGATGTTGGGATTGCTCAGATTTCAACCCTGGCAATGAAGAGAAAGTGTGTTGGCAGTACTGCTGGAAGCTTTCACCTAGAGAAAGGCTTTACAATGCTCACTGCACAAGGAAAACGGAGAAATCTTACAGCCTTACACGGAACATGTGCTTTTTCTTAACAGATAGACACCACTTCTTATCTAGAACTAGGACATCTCTTCATGGCACTGAAAATTTACACACTGACTTACCCCCTGTTCCTGTAAGATGCCTTTTATTTCACAGGCAGTTCTCTTTTCTATTAATTTTAACTTTTGTTGTCAGAAAAAAATACCCTTAATAGTTATTAAATACTAAACTGAGTGGGGTAAAGCAACATTCAAGCAAATAGGAAGAACCAGCATAGTCTGCTAGACCATTCTTCTTGCTTGATCAATAGACTATGTATAAAGCTTTCCAACAGACAGAAAATTCTTTTATTGTAATTCTTCAGCACTGGTAATCTCCCAAATTAAACTCCACCTATGTGCAGAAGTCGTATCTCCTTAAGCATTATTTATCACAATAAAAATTAAATATAAGCTTGGCTTACAACAGGCCCATAAATTGAACTGCCTATTAGATACTTTATGTCCCATTGGTTATGAACCTGTTCACAATCCTGCCTATAGTTACTAAAATGCATCACTTGAAATTTTTGCTGAACTTGTGTGTTTAAAGTATTAATTGTTTGATGCATATATAACTAAGTTAAACAGCCTCTTAACTTGACAGAATTCATAATAAATTTTTCCCATGTATTTCAAACAAAATCAGAACGTCTTCTGCTGCTCTAACATCTGATACAAATAGGCATGGGTCAGTAATGTGATGTCATGGTTTAAACCCTGCTGGTAACTCGGCACCACACAGCCATTTGCTCATCACCCACTTTCCCCCCACTGGCTGGGATGGGAAAAAAATCTAAAGAATGTAAACCCCCAAAATTGAGATAAAAGCAGCTTAATAATTAAAGTACATTATAAAACTACAGCTACTACTAATTATATGGGAAGTAACAAGGGGAGAGAATAGAACACTAAAAGAAAAAAAAAAAAAAAAGAAAAAAAAGAAGCAGTGATGCACAATACAATTGCTCACCACTCACCGACCCAAACAGTGATTGGGCCCTTCTGGGTAACTCCCCGAGTTTATACACTGGGTATGACGTGCTGTGGCATGTAATACCCCTTTGGCTACTTTGGGCTAGGTATCCTGTCTCTGATTCCTCCTGGCTTCTTGTGCCACTCCTTACTGGCAGAGCATGAGAGACTGGAAAGTCCTTCATCAGGGTAAGCATTGTTTAGCAACAACTAAAACATTGATGTGTTATCAGCATTTTTCTCAGTCTAAAGACAAAACACAGCACTGCACCAGCTAGTAGGAAGACAAAAAACCCCAAAAAACTGTTACAGCTGAAACCAGGACTTGTGAAATACTGGAATTTTCAACAGTCATTCTGCCAGTCTTTTTGAGTGCTATCTCATGCCTCCATTAGACATTTTCACTGAAAATAACACAAGGGTAATAGGCTTTTAAAAACATTGGGCTGAAATGAAACATTCTAGTTAACATATTTGTACTGTCATTTTAGCTTGGGTTTGAGCTCCATTGAAACTGAACTCTCTAAATAATCATTATTAAGATTTTAATCTTGCAGCCACTCATCTGGCATGCCATGTAGGGAAGGCAAATACATGATGGGTGTTGCAGTCCTGTCTGCAGTCCTGTCGCTACAGGCACTGTGGATGCAAGCAGCTCAGGCCATGATGAATAGGAACCCACACATCTAAGAAAAGCCGTATAAAATAAACCCATGAGAGTTGTCAGTGTGCCTTAGTGGATGACAGGGATCCCATACCCCCCATTATAATGATCTTTCCACAGTGCTTGCTAAATTACCCACTGTTATCTGAAATATATATCAGAAAAAACAAATTCCAGGCCACAGACATCCAGGAGCACTGCATTAATATGAACATTTACTGTGATGTTACTACTTTACACGTGAAAGGACAACAGAACTTAAATTTGAGGAGAAGGGTCCCTAGGTGTTAGTTTCTATTACAGAAACTAACCCATACTTTGTAATTATTTCCAATTAATCATGTGGACAGTGGCTTTCCAGCTTCCCAAAGAAGCTATGGAGAATACAGTCTAACCTGTAAAGCTAATTAACCCCCCCAGTTATGTAGTTTCAAGCTCTTTTTATTGTGTGAATCCCACAGTCATCTAAACACCTTTATGCCACAAAGCCATTATGAGTTTGTCAGTGAGTTGCTGAAATCCAATGACATCTGGAAAACTGATTGCAATGTGATCTACTGAGTGATGCTCAGAGCCAGGAGCTTACAGCTCCTCACTGCTCATCTGATTTTGCTGCAAACATATTGCCTATCATTAGGCAAGCTATTTAAATGCCATGCCCTGGTTTGCCATGCAGCACTAATGTGAGCAATAAATACCGTGGAATCCTGTAATTAGAGCACCACACAGTCCTGCTGCGGGTCAGGCTGGTGAAAGTTTGCTGTACTACAGCTAGTAGCAAATACGTATTCTTTAGCTGTGCTATGGACTTTTCTGATCAAAGTGATTTTCTCCATCTTACATGAAATAAAATAACCCATTGTTTTGAAGTCCTTACAATAAATATATTTCTTAGGATAATCACTGTAGATAACAGAATTTAATATTGAGACAATTCAGTTATTTACATTAGTTAATATCCAGAATGGTAAGGTTTCTCTGTGTCTGTAGTGCTGGGTATTTTGAAGCTTAGCAAGTTAATACATTCTGCAAAGCACAGTTGCATATAATTTTATATCCAGCAGCTTGCCTAAATTTTTTATGCAAATATCACAATTAGGAGTTGGTCCATTGAACACAAATACTTCTAATTACTTCCATATTGTCATGTGATTTAAAACTGAATCTTCTGTTCAGTATTAAAGCATTTTTCAAGTTATAGTGCAGCCTGTTTAACTGTTTGAGCAGCTTTAATATGGTTTACAAAGGGAACAGAAATGATAAAGGTGTCATATACTGGATATTTGCAACCCAGTTGTAAATGTCAGTTAAGGCTCTAGTTAGGAGATATATTCCCCACACTCCTCCTCAACATTACTTCTTCAACCTTTTCTCTAGCAAGGTCAACGTCCTACAGAACCAAGACTGCTGCTACCACTCACAATCACATCACCTTTACCCTTTTTTTCCATCCATCACATCAGGCATTTTGCCTTCTTGGACTTAGTTTATTAGATTTATAGGGCAGGGACCATCTCTTGCATTTTGCATTCTCTAAATTCAGTGAAGGCTGGTGTATTATTTATTTATATGTCACATTTGCCACTTAAGCACTATTTAAATATTGCTTCCAACTATTTGTATGCCATAAATTTCCATATTTGTTAAGTAATGCCATTAATCAGAGCATAGTAATCTAGATTAAGTCACAGTTAAGGAGAGGGTTGTTACATCCTAATGTTACAATTTCCTGTTCAAATACAAAAACATCTTATGGTTTGTGTGTGCAAGAAGGGAAAAAAAACCACCTGTCTTGCAACCAGACAGATTTGAGTGTTGAGGCTGGGATGTTAAGGAACCCCAGCATGCATAAGCACCAGGGGCAGTAAAAGGTGAAGGCAGACTGTTCTGTTACCTTGCTCCTGCTGAGAGGATGCGTTGTGATACCCAGGCAGTACCCAGGTGGGATGCAGAGCCCAGGCACAGCTGTCAGGAGCTGCTATGAGGCTGTCAGCCCATTACGAGAAGCCAAGGGCTTTCAGCCATCTGAGAAGTCCAGCTGTCCATTGATACGTGTTTGTGACATCTTAGATGGTACTGTGCAATCCTCAGCTGCACTAGCACCTCTGCGCGGGCACCAGATCAGTATCTCCAGCTCCATCATTCTGGTACCTCCCATAACCACCGCGATGAAGAGATGAGTGTCCTGCTTACCATCTGTTTTACTAAGAGCTCAGCTTGAAAGAGGATTGCAGGATGAGGCTGTTTTAAAGCTGATATTGAGATTTCTTAGTTAAATATAATCCATAGCCTCTGTTGGACGTTCCACCCCAGCTCACAGCCTGATCTCTAGCATCAACTCTTACTCCATTACCCCACAGCAGACAGATTTGCCGCAAAGATAAGTGCTCTGAAATCAGCATTCATGTGAAATTCATAGTAAACACAAACAATCTCTTGGGCCAGATTTGTAACTGTATAGTCCTGCTGAATTAATGGCATCTGAGTCTCCACATGGAAAACAATCTAATTTTAAAGAAATACAATTAATTATTCAAGATAGTGTGCTATTATTATATTAATACTTCAGTTTGCATGTTTTTATAAGTTTGCACTGTCAATATCTCTCATATTCATGGTTTAAGATTTCATTTTTTGATTGTGTGTAATAAGAGAAAGAAACTAACTTAAAAATAGCTGAAATGACTGTGTGGGGTTATGTGGACAATAGTTTGAGATGCCTGAATTTTCACACAATAACATTATCTATATAAAATATAAACATTCCTTAATTTACATTAATGTTTCAAATCAAAGATTTTTATACAGAGGACTAAAATTGTCTGTCATCAAAAGACATCTACATAAATAAAAATGAATTTACAGAGATTTTGCACTGTGCCAACTTTAACATGATGAAATCTTCAAAAACTCTCAACTCTGGTCAAGTTAAATTGTGGTTGTAACAAAAGAGAAGTTAAATTCACAACAGTACTACACAGCAATTGCACTCAGTTAGTCCTAAGTGTGCTCTGCTAGGATATATCTTGTTCTTTCACATTTTATAAGAAGATTTATATGATCTTCAGGCTATAGAACACATTGCTAACAAGACAATATATAAAAAGGTTTGGCCACTGTTTGCTCATTGTTTTCACTGATACAATAAAACAAACAGGTATGAACCAAAAAAGTTCTGGAGAACATTTCCAGGGAAGGATGTTTGCTGTCTACTTGGTGTAGGCATGAAGATGGTCCCTGGCAAACATTTGGCCGAAGCCAGCGGTTTCCAGCAGTCTCAAGGACAGCTCAGGAAATAAAACCAGTCACAACCAACAAAGAATTTGGCTATGGTCACCTTATTTTAGAGAATTCTACAATTTGCATGTAGTTCTTTCCTTGACAGTTGGCCTCCAAGCCACTCAGTCTCGTGATTACACACTAACACAGATGGAGCCATATGGTTCATAACAAAATACATGGAAAAAACAATCTCTTATATAGAAATCTCAGAACAAGTTTCTATGCTGTCAACTTGGATTCTATTGTAAAGGGCCTTGATGCTTGGTATTTTACTTAAAAACTTAATTTCTGGAAATAAGTGATATAAAAGTTATCTTCCTTTAGAAAAGCATCTCAATGTTTCTTTTTTATTTTTATTTTCACTTTTAATTTTTGTCTTCATTTTTATTATATTGGAGGGGAAGTTGTAGGGTGCAGCTACAAAATGTGACCTGAATTAATTCTAACATCACTTTTTTGGAGAAAACCAGTACCATGCTGGAGCTGAACAAGATCACTCAACACTAGCCATCCACTGCACTGTTAACACAAAAAAAAAGTTTCCTGTCACAAGGATAAATTCATTCTTTAGTTTACTTTTTTTACCAAGTACCTCCAGCCTAAAGCCACTGCACCACCCCTCCCCCAAAAAAGCTGGAGAGAAAGGGAATGCAAAGAAAACCAAAGACCTGTCTAGCCTTTGAAAGAATTGTAGAATCAGAGTTGGTTACAGTTAGAAAGGACCTTAAGGTCATCTAGTTCCAGCCCCTCTGCCATGGACAGGGACACCCCACCCTACATCAGGTTGCTCAAGGCTCTGTCCAACCTGGACTTAAACACTGCCCGTGATGGAGCATTCACCACCTCCTTGGGCAGCCTGTGCCAGTGCTTCACTACCCTCACAGTAAAGAACTTTGAGGTCTCCACGCAGCCTTCTTTTCTCCAGGCTGAACAGCTCCAATTTTCTCACCCTGTCTTCATACAGGAGGTGCTCCAGCCCCCTTATCACCCTCGTGGCCCTACTTTGGACTTGCTCCAATAGCTCCGTGTTCTTATGCTGGGGACACCAGAACTGTATGCTCCAGGGTGCTCCAAGTGTGGTCTCAGAAAGGCAGAGTAGAGTAGGGTAGAATCTTCCATTGACTTTAAAAGTCAATTCTTAATTTGTGATTTCTTCTGGGTTCTAAAAATAAATCTCAGTTAAATTCAGTTCTTGACCTTAAGGGAAATGTGATTTTACAGCTGAAGTTGCTAACACATTTTTATCAGCATAGGCTGAGGGTCAGTGGGTGTCAACCGACACCCACAGCCTGAAAACTATTGCCAGAACTCTCCTATGAAGTATTGTTTAGTGAAAGCTCAAATCTGAAAAGCAAGCTTGCAGTAAGAGGATGATGGTTTTTATGGAGATGTACAAATAAGCTTAAATTGATATATTTTGAATGCTGATGCTTTACAATATGAGAAATGTGTGGAAATAAGATTACTGTTTTAATCATAGCTTTTATTGGCTTTTCCCAAAATTATACCAGCAATAAAGATGAATGTTTCAAAGAATTGATTTTAGCCCCATGTCTTATGCTGAACCTTCCTGACATCTGAGCTTTTGCAACATTGAAAGCTGACATTATTAGTTGTTCAGCTCTATCAAACTGGAAATTTCACCTTATTAAAATGCAGTTGCTATGGAAACACCATAGTTCTGTGATTTTTTTTTGCTTGTAGGCGGTATAGAAAAAATCTTAGCACCAATATACAAGTCAATGTATGTCATTTTAAAATACCTCCTTGGTGCTCTGATGCTTTTAAAATGAAAAAATACCAATAGGAAATGTAAGCTGTAGCCCTTTATCTTAATGTACTGGAAGAGTGAAAGACACTTTTCAACAATAATCTTGGGTATATGCCATAGAGAAACAATACCTAGACAGAGACTGCTTCTGAAATGGCGCTTTTTTTTTAAATACTTTTTATTAAAGCTAACACTTCTGAAGGCCCAGTTCCCCTCTCTTTTTTATTCATACTTACTTATTTCACTTGAATATTTTAATAGCTTTGTCCTTGGGGTTTGAAGGCCTGTCTTCTTTCTTGAGAACTCTGAAAAACTTACTTTTCAAATGTGTATCATGCCATTATCCTTTATGACAAGGGAAATGGGCTTTCACAGTTCATAATGAAACATAAAAACTGAAAAGCCATAGTCCTAGGATGTGCAGGGAACCCTGAATAGAGCAGGAAGCAAACTGTGCATGCAGCACTGCAGACCAATCTTCATTCATTTCACCATTTTAGCATTATTTGTTTTATTGGCTTTTTTTTTACATAGTTTTATTTTGCTATTCTACCTTCTGTCATTTAGGTCAGGAATATTTATTCAGTTTATAAGATTCCTTACATTAGGAAGATAAACCAAACGGATGGAGACAGCCCACAGAACTGGGAAGATTCATCACCATCGGTACAAGAACTGGTCTAAAGGCTGGATAGCTGAAGTTTTATCCACAGCTTTAGCACAGATATTCTGGATATGCTGTGGCATTATGGAACACGTACTGTGTCAGAGCAAAGGTCTGATGTGGATATATTAGCATCTTATCCTGGGTCTGATCAATAGTAGATATCTGAGAACAAACAAAGGTTAATGATACTTTTCTGATGGGACCTACAAGAAAACTGGAAAGGGACTTTTTACAAGGGCATGTAAGAACAGGACAAGGGACAATGGCTTTAAACTGAGACATTTAAAGTTTAAATGAGACTTTAATTTTCTTCCTATTTAGAAAGAAATTCTATACTCTGAGGGCGGTGAGACAGTTGCCCAGAGAAGCTGTGGGTAGTCCACTCCACTTGAACACTCCCTGGCAGTGTTCAAGGCCAGGCTGGCTGGGTCTTTGAGCAGCCTCGTCTAGTGGAAGGTGTCCGTACTCATGGCAGGGGGTTGGAACTAGATGATCTTTAAGGTCCTTTCTAACCCAATCCATTCTATGATTCCATGATATTCTCTTATAGCCTCCAGCAATCTGAAGCTCAGGATCTTCTGGGACGGACTTCTTCTTCCCTAGTTTTGTCTAGTGCATTGTTTGGTCAGGTAAGTTTTACACCAACCAAAGAACCCTGCTATAATGCCCCAGAGCTTGCCTGGGGACGCTATGAAGAACCTCACTGGTTCTGAATTTCTGAATTTGCCATCTGATTCTCTCACTTGGCATCCTCTAGCTCCTGAATTATAGAAGTCAGTAACTAATCATGAGGTGCATAGTCCACCCTTTCTACATACTTATGACTTCACAAACCTTTATCACATCCTTGCTGGGATATTTGTTACAGGCAAGTCACTGCAATTCTCCATCCTTCTACATCTCACCTTGAAACAGAAATAATGAGAGCTCTGTCTTTTCAAAGAATACTTATCAGTGCATATTAAAGAAACTACAGTATTAAATTTATAATAATAGCTAATATTGTGGCAATGGATTGGTACTAAAAATGAATGAGAGAAAAGCAAAGCATTTCAGATCCCAATGCATCTGTACTCGATGTGACAGAGCAGGGTGGTGCTTCTGAATGGGCCATTTAGTCTGACAGCTGCTTTGGCCCAGTACAGCCAGGAGAGCTGGGAAGGGAAGGGGGCTGGTGACATATGATTGTGGTGAAAGTCTTTTAGTGTAAGGACAGGACAGGCTAACACTATAACTTATACCTGTGTCCTCAGGTATCCTCTAAACTAAGCTTCAGCTGTGGTGCTTCAGAAATCTGCTCTGCATCTAGATATATACATCAGGAAATAATTTTTTTGGTTACAACTGTTAGCAGCCCAAGGCAACAAACAAGCTAGGAATGGCCATGATAGGGTCCAGCAGAAGGGAAGGAAAGCAGAGAGAATGCTAGACGTTTGAAGGATTTGTACAGTAAAACCAGCCAATGGGGCCATCTAGGCCAATAGGAGCAATTTAGAAGAAGTTACATTCAGGCTGGAGAAACTGTTTGGAAAGGATTGATTTAGTGACATTGCTAAGAAATTTAAAATTTTAAATCTCCCATTTGATTAGGGAGGAATGTTACTAAACAGATTTACACTCTACAGATATTTTTTTTCTTTATCATTTTGTTGGTCAGACAGTATTTCAGAAAGCTTGATGAGAACACTGTGTTATATTATGTACAGTAGGAAAATTACTTATGGGACATATGGGCCCACTCATTTTTGAGAGTATCTGAATCTTGCAGGTAGACAAAGCATCAATAATATATTACTGTTATAAACTACTTTTGGCATGAATGGAAGTAAGTCTTGCTGCATTCACTACTTTATTTGCTGATTATTATGCTGAACTATAGGATCTTGATTTATTTGCCTCTGCAAAATATAGAAGATTGATATGAATACTTCATTGTTCAATATTTGTGTCAGAGTAATTTTCATATCAAGTACTATTCTGAAAGTTAAGATAGTCCAACTAACTACTCATCTGAGAAGGCCATAACAGGCAAACATAATCTATTCTTCCTATGCAAGCGGTTTTACATCCAAAAACCTAAAGCAATTATCTGGCATTGAATAAACAAAATACAACAAAACACAACAAAACACAACAAAACACAACATGGTGATTGAAGAAAAAACAGGAAAAATTACTTATAAAAGGAACACATGATGGGGGTAGACATCTGGGCCATCAGAGTTGGGTGGCACAATGAGCAGAGGCAAGAGAAGGCTCCACTCCAGTAGAAGTGGCCTGTCCTCAGCTGGGTGGCCTGTCCTCAGCTGGGTTATGCCAGCCTGGATAGCCTTCAGCTGCCCCTTGATAAATGCAGCCGTCATCAGCACTTCCCTTACATCGTGTCTGCAGATAGTAAGCCCATTTGTCCATTTGCAAATAGGGCATAAGGATTTGTTTTTATTAAGTCATTAACTTTAAAGACTACCAGATATAAAACATTCTGTAAGCCATTGTCTTGCTTAACCTTTATTCATTTTGGGAAAGGTCCAGTTTTGTTGTATAAATTGCGTAATAATATACCTTTCACACTCTATATACTTTAATCATAACTTGAGAATGCCTTATTGCCTATTCTTTCTATAAAGCCACAAGACTTCCACAATGCGTCCACTATCACCCTCTAGCTAAATTGCCATGCTACACTGTGGGAGGCCCACTTCAGTTTAAAAAATGCGACCATGTAGATGATGACATTTAACAACAAGTCTTGATTTTTGCTAGTGAATGGAAATGCATTTCTCACCAGGAAGTCTAACCTTTCTACAGAAGCAATCTATTTTAATAGTTCAGCTAGTTTTACCATTGACATATAGAAGCAAGCTTCTTAAAGTATTTTTTTTTTAGCTATTTGTAGTCATACTCAGTTTACTTCATACACTGTTCCAGCTCACCTCCAGCACTTATAAAGTTTTAGCAAACTAGATTAGGGCATTAGTGGCAACTTTGCATTTATCTATTAGTGGCAACTGCTCACAATTCTGAAGATGCTCATGACAAAGTGGTATCCACCTAATCTGCCGGGCTGCTAAGGAATCATAGAGCCAAAGGAGAAAAAAAATCTCAGTAAAAATTTTTTCAGTTACCATGTGAATAGTTGCAAGCCCGTACTGTGAAGTAGATTTGTTAATAAAGACCACTTTTTGGTTATTTTCAGACCACCACTGTAACTCAAACTGTTGTAGTTATGTTTGGTATTTTAATAAGGACCAGTTAGTTCTAGATTGTAGGAGAATCTATAGGACAATTCTAAGACCATTAATCTCAATTGCATCATTCTCAAGTCTTTGTTGCTTGGAGGCCTATATGGCTTTTAATGTGTTTGCACTACCCCCATTAGTGCAATGTTACTTGCTATTAGCAGTAGTTTTGTAGAGGCAACGAAGCGAATACAGACCCATTAAAATGTATGAGTTACATATTAACACACACTGGAGCTTACTAGAGTCTACATTCAGATAAATAACTGCTGAAAAGAATACAATAGATGCAGGAATATATTCTTAGCTACAGACATAAGGAATTCATTTTATGAAATGCTTTTTTTTTTTTTTTCATTTTTGTGCTTTCAGCTTGACTTCAGCTTGATGATTCTTGCTGCTTTTAAATTCATCCTAATTAATTTCATAATGTTTTACTTTGCCAATAAACAGTCGCCCAGATATTTATTTCCATTTTTGAAAGTTAAAACTGGCCTCTTTTCCACAAGAATTCTGCTTTATCCATTTCTTTTTTCATAGTATCTATTTTTTTCCAGACTGTTGAAACTCTGTCTTGCAGAAAGCAAGGTGAGGCAGGTTATCACATGTTAATTAACTACCTTAATCTCTGGACTCTGAATTAAAAAGTGACTTCCTTCATCTGAGGCCTGGCAATAGGACTTCAGGGGAAGAATCAGAGATGTGACTTCTGGATTTAAGATGCTGCTGTTTCAGCCTGGGCAAGATACGCACTGAGGTGCAATATCTACAGAACTATAGTTGATATATTTTGTCAGCTGCATTGCCTATTGGCTCTGTAGGCTGGTTTGTGTGGATGCTACATAATTCTCCTCATGTATGACATAGAGAATATAGATGCTGCTCAGTTCTGCATTTTGGGGAGAGGGGTGCTCATGTTTGGACACTGTTACTCTAATGCTACTTAGGTTTCCTTTGCAGCCTTTGGGCATTAGGTGTGTTACAGTGGTGCTCACTTCGCCTCAAAACTCCTACATATGCTTTCTCTGATAAGAGTTTAACCCTTGAGTTAGGCTATCCCCAGGAAGATTTCTGGGTTTGTCTAATATTCAGATGTTTATTCCTAATTTACTGCCCTCCTTGGACCAGTAAATATGGATTCATGTATTCATACAAATGGAGAAGCCCTAACAGCAAAACTTCCTGCCTAAGCACATTTTATCACTGTGTGCAAGGAACACCTTGCTGGGAAATGAGAGACTGATTCAAGATCCTTTTCCCCTTCCCTCAGGAGACTGCATCTACAGGTAAGGTCAGTGGACTTTCTGGTGTGATGATCCTAGCAAGAGTCTAGTGTGGTCTAATGCTCTAAGCACCCCAAAAATATTATGGCCTCATGCAGTTGTGCATGAGCCCAGCAAACTAAAAATCCTAGTATCAAGGGGCAGATGAAGGTTGACTAGAGGTGTTTCAGAGGGATATAACTGCAAAATGTAGCTGCCTGGATTTTGTATATTTGCTTTCTCAGTGAATATAGTACTATCCTTTCCTTATTTGCTCCTCTATATTGGCTGTTTGAAAGTAATAGAAATAAGATTTGTTCCTTTTTTTAACTCATAGGTGAATACCATATAGTTGTTCTTCTGATGTCTAACTTTATTGCTGCTGGGATTCAGACACTTCTTTTGCTATGGTTTTACTGGTAGCCTGTGCATTGACCTTGCACCTGTGCTTATGTTCTCTATCCCTCTGTACATGTTGTTCCTTTACTCATATACATTATTGTCAGTGCGTATCTTATCTCTTACACAGAAAATATCCAGCTAATGCTAGTCCTCATTTACCTCAAGCAGGCCACAGCTTCTTCACATTCTGTATCATCTGCTAGCTACTCTTAATCCCTTCAGCAATTTCTTTTGCCCTGATATTTCATAGAACAGTTTATATACTGTAAATTGCCTCCTGCTTCCCTTCCCATTAAGTTACCATCTGTTATGCATTATCCTCAAACTTTACTTGCAGTCCAACAAACTTCAAGTAAAAAATATGGGCTATTTCCCTTCATTTTCTTCTTCACTCTAGATCTGGCTCTGTGTAAAGCATGCGTGCAGCTGTTCATTTCTTGCTCGGAGGTGTATCTGGTACCTCAAGGCTTTATATACCATCTCTTTTATCCCTCACGCAGCTTCTTGATTTATCATTCTCCTCTTTTGTTTCTAGGATGAAAGGGTGAGAAATCAGGGTGCCCACATTCTCTCTGCAAGTATCTGTAACCCCATGCAGCCTCTGCTGCTGCCAGAGTTGGATATCAGAACAAGCACACTTTCAGCTTGTGGAATGAACTCACTTGCCCACTCAGATACATCAGTGAAATGCGACAAGCTGCCAGGTGAATTACATTCCTGTGTTTTAATGTTTGCTTCAACAGAGCATTTTCTTCCCTTGTCAGTGTGATTTTTTTATTTGATCCTGAACTGTAGTAAATACTGGCTTTCTTGTAACATTTCAGGCATCTGTCCTAAAGCTTTTAATTTTGCCACTTCTAAGTGAATGTTAGAAAGGTCCACTTAGCTGTGGCTCTTCTTCTTATGAGGTGGCTGTCCAACATTGCACAACAGTGTTTCTGCAGCCAACCAGATCACAGAAAGGATCAGCAGTGCCATTCTCCCTGAATGTTACTATTCTTCTTAGTATTTAATGGAAAATCACTGTTTCAGTCCTGCAAAATCCTGTTTGCAATTGGTAAAACTCTACTTCCAGATTCTGTTCAGAAGTGTATTCCTTAGACCAGGCTATTTTCTGTGAGTTATTTGTATTCCTGCATTGCAGATGGTATGCAAATTGTTCACTGATCTTATTAACAAGTACAGTGTTCTTTCCCTTTTTTAATCTATGTATGGCTTGTTCCTCTTGGCTTTTTATCAGTGGTTTGGACCTCAAAGTTTTCCTCACCTGTCACCTCACCTTCATCTTTTTCTCTTATACGTTTTGTGCCTGCTCAAACATCAGACCCAATCATCTTTTGGTATGAGGATCTTTTACTAGCCTTTACTATCTTTACTAATTTTCAATGGATTTTATAGAAATGACCCCCTTCCCAATATTCATGATGTCATCAGGAGGCCCTACTATAACTTCTAAGGTGACAGCTTCTGTTCCTAGTGAAGTTGGTGGCAGAATTTCCAGTGTTTCTAGATAAGCATAGCATCTTTCAGCAGACCTACTTAAATCCAGCAATTTGATACTGTGATACTTCTGGTTCTAGATTACACCACAGAACTTAGCGCAGAATCAAAACTAGACTTCACTGACTTTGTATTATCCCCTTTTGGCACGTTCTGCTGTATCTGTGTTGCCTCGGGTCACAGGGATTGCATGTTTAAGTTGCTTGGTAGAATGCTGCAGAATTAACCAGAGAGACTGTAGAAATCTGCTCTCTGGTTCCCTACATCTCTGATTGGAGGCAGTCCTTCAACATGCCATGTGTATGCAATGCACAGTCTAGTATCATTTTGTACACAACACGAGCAGCAGAGAAAACTACTGAAATTGTGGCCCATATGTCCTAAGGGAGATGACCAGTAAACACTGGTATAACTGGATATTTAATAAGTCTTCACTGCAAAGAAAAGATGTCTTTCTGCAACTGCAACAGCATTCTGCGAGGCAAAATGCCAGGCTCTGTTTACTTTGTGCTTGAAGGAGAAGTCATGCATGAAAGCTGCTTTCTACTTCACTGTTATGTGAATGTATTCTGGCTTGATTTTTATTTTTTTTTCCCAATTACCTTTCTGTACAAAAGAGATGTTCTAAGCGAAGCTATTTACCATAGATAAGAAAAAAGTTCTAAACAACCTGCTTGAATTTACCCTGCTTTTTGCTGGGGGTTTGGACTGGAGGGACCTCCAGAAATGCCTTCTAACCTCAACTATGCTGTGATTCTGTGCTTCAGTTCTGTGGCTAAAAAACATCCATAGTATTGGGAAAACATCTTACTGCCAACCAAGGTGAAGATAATTTAAAAATATTCCATAAATCAACAAAATCAAAGAAAAAAATTTCACTATTAAAGCCTTGTTTTCTAATGGGATTTTGGCCACTTGCTGTAGTTTTACTGTAGCCAGGTTAAATTTCTAAAGAAAAAGTAATTCAAGAGAAGTAAATTTGTTCTTTAAAAGACCTCTGTATAGGGCAATTTCAGAACACATTTCTTTTCCTTTTTTTTTTCCATGAGTATGTAAATAGATTTCATTTATGAAGAACCTATTTTTTTTTTTGTATTGGAAAACATGTTTTTGAAGAATCTTCAATAAAAGGCCCCTTATCTTGACTGCTTTTAAGCTGTGAGCATGTTCACATTAAAGTTTTCTTAAGCTGTGCTGAACTTCATGCCATCTTCAGTCTGATCTGAGGCAGGAGAGGGCAGGGTGCCAGGATGGTTCAAATTAAGGTCATTTTATGCTATTTATGGCTGTAAAACTGTCAAATAGAACAAAATAACCGTTTTGTTTCTGTAGGAACTACTGCCTCTAGAGAAAAGTATGTCCAGGAGATGGGAGTTCTAGGGAACCATAGATGAGCTTAAAACTAGATCAGTAAATTATAAATCAACTGTACTGTCTGTCTTTATGAAAAATGACAAAGTGAATTGCACTATATAGGCTCTTCCCTCATGCCACTTTCACGAAGCATGTTAGCTAGTCGAGCATTTCACTAAAGGAAACTGGTTCCCAGTCCAGACTGAGGTTTAACAGCACTGTCTATAGTCACGTTCCTTCCTTCATTCCTGGCATCAGTCACTTACTCAAGACTAAGTAGTGATGAGTGACATATATCTATTCCAATAGTCTCTTAGTAACAACAGTATCAACAGTATGTTTACCAATGTGTCACCAACACCCACTGATACCGAAATTATCAGCTGTGATCTCATAGCCTTCTCTCTTGGCCCAGACCCAGCAGTGAGGACCTGGAAAGGCTGGAGGTGGGCCGTATGACCTTTCCTCTTTTCTGCAACCAGTGGTACTTCTGCTTGCTCTTCTCTTCAAAGTGCTGTAGCAGGGCATAGCTGCTCAAAATATGGGGGTAAGCAAGGCTCTTCACATGCAAAAGAGAAAATGGTGTAGAGTTGCCTGGCCGTGTTCTGTCAGTGCACTGCTGAGGTACTTTATAATGCAGTCTCCACAGTGGAGCCAAGTGACATCACCATGGTCAGGTCCCCAGACCAGACCGGTGGGGAGAGGCATTATGTACAAAGTGAAAAAGGAAGCCACCAGGAACCTCAGGAGCAGCCTTACAAAATTTCTCTAACCCCATACAGCTGGGTAAACTTCTCAGCTGATCAGTGGCAAGTGTGCTATTTGCAGTACTGTGAAAGGCTCAGTGGCACATCACTGACAGGCAGGCTGTTCTCCCAAAGAGCTAGACACAAAACCAGCAGGGTTACAGGCTGTGTTCACTGAATGAGGTCCAGCCCTTCTCAGCTGAACAGAAGCAACACCCTACTCAATATGAGTTGCAGCACATGAAACATTACTGTGGAATGTCATTGTTTGAAGGGTTTAACTACTTTATTTCACAATTTAACAGCTCTTTAGAAGAGTCAGAACAAGGTAAATGTTTGGGTTCAGCATTTCTGAGTAAGAAGTTCTGTAGGTACTTCTTGAAGCAGCCCCACAGGCAGAACAGGCACCTTTCACCTCCTCCCTGACCACACAATGGGCAAACAGCTGGGTTCATTGATTAAATCTTATTTCTGTTTTTCTCAACTCCTTGGGGTTTTGTTAGTGCTAAATGGAGTCTCTGCGCCCTCACAAAATATAGGTGCATGACTGTAGTCTTTAATACCTGCAGATGAAGATCAAGGCTCACAGTCTACAGTTCTGCCTCTTACAACAACACTCTTAACCCAAAGATGTTGTCCAGGACCTGGGACCAGGACCAGGACCAACTGGGACCTGTCTCCAGGATATCTTGCAAGGTTGCTTACAAACTCTGCCTTTGCAGATGTAAACTGTAAACTGATGTCACACATTTTTTTAAGAAGTGCAAGGCTCCATTGCCTTTTTCCTGGGCAGATGGGATAGCTGATGATGCAAGAATTGTCTTTTTTCTTAACCATATATCCACATTACTGGAGATGAGGTTTTGCTACTTACAACACCATCCTGTTTGCACAGCAATTTGTATGCAGACAACGCAAACAGGCTGTCTATTTTATCCCCCCAAGACATTGTAAACACAGGTATTACAATCTTTTCCTTCTTTTCTGACTTCCAGAAGTCAGTTATAATTAGAAGACCTTCAGGTCAAAAAGGGAGCATCAGGCATGCTAATTTGTCTGGGAATATTTCACCAGAGGCATAAAATACTGCTTGTTTACTGTGTGATGAAAACACATCTTTGGCAACCTGCGGAACTTCTGAAGATGGTACTTGGCTTCCTCGTCCATACTGTGATACCAATCTTTCCAGAGGCAAGTCTCCCCTGGGGGTATTTATTGCTTCACTGAGCCCCACATAACACAGATCCATGTCAATAGACAGGGTTTTTAATATACAGCAAAAGAAAGATTAATTTGGTGGTGACAGCCGAGGTTCAGACTGGACTGTGCATTGAGAAAAAGACTAACAGGCGAGACAAAAGCACAGTGCCCCCTGGAAAGGCTTCGTGGGGCAGCCTATGATCCCTGCTTCTTCCCAGACAATCTCTGCACTTCTCTGAGGTCCCATGCCAATGATAACTTAGACCTTAAGCTGTTTCTCCTAGTGTTCACATCCCCTGGCTATGACCTTCTGCTTCAGAGCAGCCTTAAAAAGAAGCTGTTGTATTCTGCTTTCTTATAAATCTGTGTTCAAGGGCCTGATGCATATTTATAAATCTTTGGAGGTCCAGATGTTATCTGCTATGAGAAGTATTTGGCTCATGTGTATTTGACAAGGCCATTGCCCCATTTCTGAATTTTCAGAGAGACCGCACAGGCGCTTTGAAGGCTTTCTGAAAACAATTGTCAGAGATGCCCATGTCTCTGCAGCCATGTTTCCTTCCATTTCCTGTCTTTTGACAATTCCAAGGATGTCCAGTCTCAGACAAACACTGGCACAAGGGGGGCTGCAAGGAGGGAGACCAAATTTGACTAGATTATGCAGCTGTGAACAAAAGAAACCTGTTGCCAGTTTACCCAGGCTGTGCACTTCCCAGATGGTGAGCAACTGTTATAACCCATTTCTCTTCCAAAAGACAGAAATGCTTCAATAAACACATGTATTAAATAGGATTGTTCAGAGGAAGAAGACTTGAAAAACATTGTTCATTTCTATGAAATGCTGAAAGTGACCCATGAGAAAGCTCTGAGAAAAATGTGATTATGGTGATTTACAGCATAGTGTGATAAACTTCAGAATTAAAAACCCACAAAGAGCAGCAGTTAGAAGTTGTAAACAACATTGTCCAGAAACCTGGAAAAGGGTTGGGTTTAGACTATCTGGCTTTACACACATCTCATAACTGAGCTGCTTTGATGCAAATTTATGTTATCTTTGTCAACACAATATGTTTACTGTTTGGACACATTTACCAAACATTTCATTCGTCTGTAAAAGTGCATTTCTGCAAGTACAGTCACAATGCAAGTTTATACAACATCAGTGACTTCAAAGAACGTGCTCCTTCCTGTAATAGAGGAGTATAGATTGATCTGGTACATTTCATTCTTGTTTATAAGGGACCTTTTTACTCCATTCCAGCAATATATAGGGGATTTAAGTAGAACTGAATTACTTTTACATCTATTTTGAAGCCCTTTCACATTCTTTTGTTGGATAAAAAACAAAACCCAGATACTTTGCACATGAAACTCAGTCCCCCTTTTAATCTCTGTGTCTTTTGTTGAAGCCATTTCTTGGGGTTACCTTCTAATGTTTGAGGGACTGTACGTGTGAGAAAGGGTCACAAAGATGTTTTGAAAGTTCTCCTTGCCACAGCTGTTGAAACTTCAGTGTTAGGACTCAGTGACTCAAGTGCTGATTTTCACAGGCCAGGGTCTCACAGAATTTCATCAGAAAATGCAAATGAAATGCAATGAAAACACAGCAATGGACTTTGGTTTGCAGTTAAAAGTGGAACGGAAAGATATGTTATTCATTCCAGGCAAAGAGATGTAGAATGAGCCATACAAAAGCAAAGCTCCTCACAAAACAGCACCAAACTAGACCTTACATCTAACTGCATCAACTTGATTTGTGCAGTAGCAAGAATGCTTGCCAAAAGCACAGTTTGTAAGGATGTGCTCATACCTACCTCCTGTAGACCATTCCCTACCATGAAAATGATGGCATTGTTCAGGTTTCCAGAAACTTGAAATTAGTGCAAAGATTTCCAGAAACTGGAAACTTCAGCAGTGGCCAGCTCATTGGATAGCCCATTGTTGTTCTGAGTGCTGCAAGGGAGGATTTATCTCTATTTAATGAAGGCACTTGAGCAACTGAAGAATTAGTAGCACTCTCAGGATCACTGTTTTACAGGGAAAATCTAGCTCTCCACACTCTCTTCTGGAAGACAGCTTTTATTTCTCTTCTCAAATTTGACCTTAAGATTATTATTTTTCCTTAGTTTACATCTAAATCTCCCTCTCTAAAGCATTTGAGATATCATGAGTGAAGGGCACTTACAACGTATAAATGATTGTAATACATTATACTTTATGTCTGGTATACAGCTTTTTCAAATCAAATGAAAAAAAAAAACATCCAGTCCCTGGATCTCTGTCAGCAACTAGCACTACCCAAGGTGACTTTGTCCTTATACAGGAGAGAGACTGTAGTTTATATTGGCTTTTTTTTGGGGGGGGGTGGGGGTGGGAGGGGTGGTATTGTTACTGTGTAGAATAGCTACCAAAAACCTGGCAGCACTGTGTCAAAAACAGGAAGGGAGCAAATAAGGCCTGTATGGGATCCATAGGGCTTAGGTGCTTTTCACTGCTCCCAGCTTGGAAATTCCCTTCCATATTCCAGTCCACCAATATGTGATATATCCTAACCTGAAAAGCATTTGGCAAAATCCTTTTCTGCTTTTCCAGCTCCTGCATTCGACTTCAGTGTAATGAGAAGATAACAGCCATGTAGCAGCTCTAGTTACCTGCACCAGAGGAGGGGAAGGTGATGGTTTCCATTATGTTAGCACTCACAATTCTAAAAGATGCATAAACTGATTTTCACTGCTCATTTCCTTTAGACTAAATGAATGTTTGGCCACAAGCCCTTGGACCCATGATTTCTACTTTCTCTTCTGGCATTTTAAGCCAAACCAGCATCATTATAATTCAGAGTGTTTCCTGAGGTGATTTTTCTGACTTCTTCCTCTTTTGGCCCAAAGCTGGAAGTCACATTTCATAGGAAAACAGAAAATGATTAGCCTGTTCCCTCTGCTGTGTTAGTGATTTGATAGTGTCTTCTTGTTCATGGCTGAGGTGCCCTTAGGGACCAAGAAGGAGTTCAAGAAATAACCATACAAATGATGTTAAACTGTAGTAAGCTCCAGGGGAAAAGAGGAGTAGACTTCTCCATTTTTTTACTATTTTTAATAAGTTTCTACATTAACATGAAGACATGGTAGAAATAACTATAGCAACCTCTTCAGGCACTGTAGTTTTGCCTTTCTAAGAACAGCCCAGTGAGTAGTGCATGTTTGCCCTTTACTGAAGTCAACAGAATAATCTCTGCAAAGACCAACAGGTGGAGTAGGTAGTTAGATATCATGACTATTTAGCTCAAGCAATGGAAATATATAGCTGATTAGAGTGGAGAGATATTAACAGGTTAAAAGATTCCTATTTCATTAAGGCATAAAGAGCATAACCTAAAAAATAAAGCCCTGAAAATAAAATAAAATAAAATAAAATAAATAAAATAAAATAAAATAAAACTGTTTCACCCATCAAAAGGAGGAATCCAATCTTAGCTTATTGATACACTGCAGAAACAAACATATCACTCATTTTTAAACAAAGTAACATTGGGATGTGAAAATAATGATATGAACTATACTTTTTGCTTTAGGAAAGCACTGAAATTTAGTTTTGTTTCATATTTATTTGTATCAAGCTTCCTGTTTGAGTCAAATGCAATTTTGCTGTGAAATAGCAAAGTAATCTGCAAGACAAGTTTTGGGACTAATATTTGAGAGAAGGAGAATTTAGCTCTACTGCAGGAAGAATCAAAGATTCACCAAAAATTTCAGAAAAAGGTAAAACTGGAATGAAGGGGTTCAAACAGCCACCTGTGAGACAAGGAAGTGCTGATACCTATGCTGCTTCAGAGGTATTTTCCAGATTCAATAATACTGCTTGATACAAAATTTAAACTGAAACTCTCACTAAGGATCATACAAGGATGTAACTACATACTGAATGGAAAATGGGCTCAGGAAGCAAGATGAGAAAGGCTGAAAAAGCAAGAAGGAAACCAGTGGTGAGCTGTACTGCACTGTGGTGAGAAGTACTTCTCTACAGCAGGTTTGTTCTGAGGTGACAAGTTTCCCCATAGCCCCTCTATTCAATTCCTGTCATGCCACAATCGTGACCTGATGCAGTATTTTCTATCACGTTACAGAGGTCTCAGCACTCCACAGTGAAAATTTGAGAGAACTCCATTGTTATCAGTTTAGGCTAAGCAATGGTTTTCTTCTCCATTGCCGCTAATCTATAAGGTTGTTTTTTGTTGTTTTTTTAGCAAGGGGGAAGAATGGAGGGGAATGTACATGATACTTAGCAGAGCAGGCATCTAATGTAAACAGTGTCTCTTTTCAAAAGAAATAAACTTTCTCTCTTCTGTGTCACTCAGTATTTTTACTTGGCTGTCAGGAAAATAAAACAGTTGTCCTTGCTGTCCAGGAGCTGAGTGTGGCACTTATCTCAGTATGAGGGTTACTCTTGTACCAGGAGAGCATAGTGAGGAAGGAGGTCATGTAAATGTTGCAAAAGAGGATACTGCAAAAGCAGCTTCTGACTGTTCAGATGGCCTTATTAAAGTTTTTATTTATGTTTTATAGGAGGATGGGAGAAGAGGTTCAGATAAAATAAGCAATAACTCATGGGATGATGTCTCAGGATCACAGATAACACTGTATTTCCTCTGGATCTGGCAGTCATCCAGGCATTGTTTGAGAATATCTGGCTTGTCCTGACTATGCAGGATATAAAATTATATTGGAGAACTGCCTTCATCTAACCATGATTCTCATCAAATCTCTTACTGTAGTTTACAAAATTTGTATTTATAGGCAAACAACTACACTACAAGCAGGTATAAATTTTTATTAAGAAGAGCAATTTCCTAAGTAAAGTTCACAAATAAATTGGTTTGTTACTCTTCACTGTATTTGATTTTCTAGATCTGAGTGGTAAAACTTCCACCACAAGGAAGGCACTTGTACTATTGAAGTGTTAAACCACCTCATACATATCCACATTGTCCCCTTACTCCAGAAAAGTAAGATCTCATTGCTTTAGAAGTCAGTATGTTTTCTCGCTTACCTGCTGAAGTAAAATAAAGACTGGTAAATTTGACTACAGTTAGAGTGCTATGAGAGCTGCTACAGCCGTTTCCCTCCACAAAGGCTTCTCAAAGGCTCAAAGGCACTCAAAACCTGCTCCAGCGGAACAGCTTGCCCATACACCTTCATACATACCTAAGTTTATTTCCATCTGTGCAATGAAGGCCTTGAGCAAACAGATAGAGTTCCTCTGAAATATATAGAACTTGCAAAAAGCAGGTATTTAAACGTTTTGCTCAGTTCAGGTTAGAGCTGGCAAATCCTACAGAAAGCAGAAGACAGTGGGTTTTATTACAATCACTTTAATGTAAGCTAAATCGTTTGGGTTTGACGTTTTTAATCAGTGGTTTTACATGAAATCAATAGAAAAAATAGATTTGTGCCCTAAACAAGGAAACATTAACAGAACTATCACCTATGACCTCCTATTTATTGTCTCAGAAGATGAACAAGAGCTATGCTATATGAAGCTATCTTTCTTTTTTATTACATGCTGTAGTGGCACAGCAGCAGACAGGTTACTAAGAAAGCAGTCCAAGTTTCTGAAGCCAAAAATATAACTGTATTTCACCCTATCATAAGAGTAGCATTCTTCTAACTAAGGTAGTTTTGGGGCACTATTTGTATATTGTATTTTAAGAGTTTGGACCAATGTAAATCATGAAAAATATATTTTAATTCCCTGTTATGCATCATTTGAGATTAAGTTTCCAGCATCTCTGTCACAGTATCTTAATGGTCTGTTAGCACTGGCCTTCCATTTTCAGAGCTAATGAGAGAAGTAAAAGTTAAGAACTGTCATATAAATAAATGATAATGGAAGATTACCCAAGTCTTAAAAGTTGATGCTGTATACTAAATTTTAAATGCCTCTCTCAACTCCACAGTGCAATTTAAATCCTACCTGCTTTTTACTGTATTGAATTCTCGATTGTAAGAAAGTCTGGTTAGTGTTTTACATTCTCCAGTTAAGTGTGATGGAATACAAAGAATGCTTTCCTGAATGTCAAAAATTAGAGTGATGTAGTATACAAATTTATAAAAAAATATGGACACATCATACTCCAGTAATCTTTCTGGTTTTGTCACCTGGTATATACAGGAGATGGTGAGCAGGGAGGCAATCACTTTAGACAGAAATTGAGTCAATTACATAAATTTTGACTTAACAGAGGTAGAATTCCCTTACGGGATTTCAGCCTTAAATGGCATCAGAGTGTGAATGTAAGAAGAAATAATTTAGAAAATGAGGGATGTAGAACTGCATTTCAGGACAATTTTTCTGAAACTAGTCCAAGACCTACAAACTTTTGCAGTTTTGCAATAACAGAAGACTTGATTTTCAAAACTAGGCATGTCCAATAAAAGTGCAACTATTTATTCTGTTTGTGTGCCAGCAAATTAATTGCTAGCAGCATAATTAGGCTTTTAGTTACACAAACACCAATACGTACATACAAAGGGAAACTTGGTTTGGGAGCCCTCTGTGCTCCCTAAAACACCTCAAGATGACACTAAATACATCTATTTCTACCTGTCAGGAGCACCCAGGGAATTTGCTTAATTTCCAGCTATATTCCTTCACAAAAGAAATTGCAACCTTAATCTTGAATCAGCTATATTTTGCATGTAGTCCTGGAAAGGGGAAGCACATGATTTTACAAGTTCAGTACAATAATGGGCCAAGAAATATATATTTTTATTCACAAATTCATAGTGAAATTCACAGGTTTGCACTTATTCTGCAGAAGCCCTATGGCAACTTGCATTTCATTCCTTTCCAGGTCAACTATAATGTGTTCCACCTGACAATTTTACTTCTTTGCCCATTCTCACAGCGGGGAAGAAACAGGTGCCCTTTGGATCTGTATAACTGAAGCCAAAAAATTCCCATTTTCCAATCAATGTCACTCAAGACTTAGCAATACACACTATTGCCCAGATTATTCACGAGTGTGAAACGTGTTACAATTAAACAAGCCAAGTGGTTAAAGCCTCTCTGGTATGGAGGATGGCTGCTGCAGTACAAATATAGGGAGACCTGGCAGATTGACTACATCACACTCTCTCTCCTGCTCTGAAAGACTGGTACAAGAGATGGAGCCCAACATCACGGACAGAATGAACTCAACAGCTTTATAGGGATTAGTCCGTGCACTAAGGAATGATCTCTCTCTCTCTCTCTGTGGATGTATATATATATGTTTAAATATGAGATAAGAGTGATGGTATATTGAAAATGTAGTATCTGAACGTGACATGAATGGTATGGAATAAGGGGTGGATACTGTCCTGGGTTCAGCAGTAGCAGTCATTTTTCTCCTTCTTAGTATCTGGTGCAGTGCTGTGGTTTTGACTTCCGGCCTGGGAACAGCACTGATAACACCAATGTTTTTTAGTAGTTGCTAAGTCATGTTTACTCTGACCAAGGACTTTCTGAGTCTCATGCTCTGCCAGGGAGGAGGGGAAGCTGGGGAGAAGCAGAGACAGGACACCTGACCCAAACTAACCAAACAGGTATGCCATAACACAGCATGTTATGCCCAGGACATGGAACTGGGGGCAGTTACCCGGAAGGGCTAGATCACTGCCAGGGTCAGGCTGGGTATTGATCAGCAGGTGGTGAGGGGTTGTATTCTCTTACCTTGTTATTTCCCTTATTATTATTACTATTGGTGGTAGCAGTAGTGATTTGTGTTATACCTTAGTTACTGGACTGTTCTTATCTCAACCCATGGGAGTTACATTCTTTTGATTCTCCTCCCCATCCCTCCGGGAGTGGAGTGGGGAGGAAGGTGGGGAAGTGAGCGAGCGAGACTGTGTGGCTGACTGAGCTTAAACCAGAAAAATATCTTAGTTTAAATACAGTCTGTGCTTCTTCACATGACTCTTCACATATTATTTCAACTAATTGAGACTAGACTATACATGTGTTTCTGGAATACCTAAATGCATTCTGTCAGCTAGGGTTATGTATCTTGTATGCTCAACTGTTAATTAAAGCCAGAAGCAAGACTGTTGTTTGTTCATTTTCTTTACACATTAGAAATAAGAAGTAACCAAGCAGGTTTTTTTCAAGAAATGTTTCCTGAATAGAGACAGATAAGATAAAGCAAAAAAGTATTTGCTATAAATAACAGGTCAAAGTAGACAACACTAACAACAGTTTACCTATTCATTTTTTTCCGACATGTCTCAGCAAGAAATATTTATGATAAGCATGTCCATTTTTATTCATATTAACATGGAAGACAGCTTATAAATACCTTCATTTATCGGGATTTTAACTGTACCAGCTAGACAAGCACTGTAAGTTTTGTTGGTAGTAACCACAAAGGTTTGGTGTTTTCACTACTAAAGATTATGCTTTAATATACCTAGAATGCAATCAGCCACTCTTTTTTTTAATTAACTCTAAGATTCAGATAGACTATCAACAGCAAGGTGGATCAAGATTTCCTTTTGATTCCTTCTTCATGCTCTTTATGAGTACATCCAATTCACTTTAGCTGTGATCTAAATTCTATCAGAGTTCCTTTTAACATAGGGATTTTGCTTTCTGAATGTGCTATGTCTCAAAAGAGTGAGAATTGGATATTACCACTTTAAATGGGTAAGTCAGACACAGAGGAGCTGGATGATGCAGCTCCTGAGAAAGTCAAGCTTTTTTGAAAGCAGCTTCTAAGTCTTTTGGGTGACACATTTTATTCTTTGCTAAACAAATTTAACTGCCCATTCTAAATTTGGACTGTTTCTTGAAAAATCCCATTTTCTCTGCAAACAAATACGACATCTCAACATCTGTTATGCTATTAGATCACCTAGTCCTGCACCAACTTGTTTAAAACAACAGACTCTTAGTTTATGCGGTTGTCCTTTGTTGAAATGCTGCCTTTAATAGTGCACATACTGAGTCTCTTCTGGCTACAGTTTAGTTCTCAAAGCCGTTCTTGGACCTTCATATTAACAATTTGCTTCAATCAATAATTCTGGTTGCCTCTTGAAAGAGAGTTTAGCTGGGAATATATGCCCTATCTTCTGGATGCTGTCAGGAGTCAGAGTGCTTTCCTTGGAAATGCAAGTCTTTGCTAAATGTGGCTGGTTTTTCCAAATAGCCATTCCCAATTTATATGCTTTAAAAAATTGGATGTTCTCTTTCTGATGTCTCTTTCTCAGAATGAAATTCTAATAATTTTTACAGATAACAAATGTTATCATTATGATTCCTCTCACAAGCACTCCAATTCCCCTGTCATGCATGCAGACTCTTGGATGAACATTCTGATACTTGTTTCTATTGCACTTAGTCCACTGCCAGCAGATGCTTTGGGGTGAGGGAAAGAGGTTGAGCTCTTTCTGGAAATCTGTACATTTTTCGTATCGCTTTTCTAGAAACTTACAAATAAAAATTAGGAAAGGTATATGACACGTCCATGCAACCAGGACCTACAATGGCCATTTTTTTACTGTTTTGCAAAATGGATTCAAATCCATTTGGATTTTGCCAAATCCATTTGGCAAAATTCCAGTTAGAGTCTAACCTACAGAGCGAGAAGCCTAAATGTCCTCCACACAAGCTAGATATAAATATTCAGCGTTTTAAATTTCTAGTATTAAAAAAAAGCCACATAAATATTCAAAAATGTTGAGATGAATGTTCACAATAGATCAATACCAAAGGCAGAAACATCAGCTGCCTGTCTGCCTCTATTATGAGGAATAATAAATGACTGCAAACAAGAGAAGGCAAAGATTATAATCAAATATGAAGAATAATTTTTATAATATCAAACTGAGAGTGAAGGGAAGATTCTCACTGGGGACCTTGTTGGCTGCTGCTACTACATCTTACTATTTCTTCAGATTTTTTGTGGGGTTTTTTTTTCAGAAGAGAAAATCCCAGGAAAGAAAATAACATCAGATTGCAAGGCTGGTAAGAATTAGGTTTTTTTTATACAGATTTGACTTAGCATCATAGAATAGTTTGGGTTGGAAAGGACCAAAGATCATGTAGTTCCAAATATGTTGCCCAAGGCTCTGTCCAACCTGGCCTTAAACACTGCCAGGGATGGAGCCTTCACAACTTCCCTGGGCAACCCATTCCAGTTCCTCGCAACCCTTACAGTAAAGAACTTCTTCCTTATATCCAATCTAAACTTCCCCTGTTTATGTTTGTCGTGGTTTAAACCCAGTCAGACATCTTGTTCACTCACTCCCCTCCTTCTTTCCCTCCCCCTACTCCCGGAGGGACAGAGAGGAGAATCGTAAAGAATGCAACTCCCATGGGTTGAGATGAGAACAGTTTAGTAACTAAGGTATAACACAAATCACTGCTGCTACCACCGATAATAATAATGATAAAGGAAATAACAAGGGAAGAGAATACAACATCTCACCACCAGCAGACCAATAACTCGCCCCCCCCCCCCCCCCCCCCCACCCCGGCCCGACCAAGCACCAACTGATACCTCCTCCAACCCTGCAGTCCCAGCCCTCCTGGGTAACTCCCAGTTACATCCTGGGCATGACGTGCTGTGGTATGGAATACCTCTTTGGTCAGTTTGGGTCAGGTGTCCTGTCTCTGCTTCCTCCTGGCTTCCCCTCCTCCCTGGCAGAGCATGAGACTCACAAAGTCCTTGGCCAAACCAAAACATCATTGTTATCAGCTCTGTTCCCAGGCCGAAAGTCAAAACACAGCACTGCACCAGCTACCAGAAAGAAATTCTTTCCTGTTAGGGTGCTGAGGCACTGGAATGGGCTGCCCAGGGAGGTTGTGAATGATCCAACCCTGGCAGTATTCAAGGCCAGGTTGGACGAGGCCTTGGGTGATATGATTTGGTGTCCCTGCCCATGGCAGGGGGGTTGGAACTAGATGATCTTAAGGTCCTTTCCAACCCTAACAATTCTATGATTCTATGATTCTACCAAGAAGGAGAAAAATGACTGCTACTGCTGAACCCAGGACAATATTTTAATCCGTTACCCCTTGTCCGATCAGTACAGTACCTAATGAATAGTCCCTCTCCAGCATCCCTATAGCCCCTCTTCAGATACTGGAAGGCTGCCATGAGGTCTTCACGCAGCCTTCTCTTCTCCAGGCTGAACAGCCCCAACTTTCTCAGCCTGTCTTCATACAGGAGGTGCTGCAGTCCCCTGATCATCTCCGTGGCCCTTCTCTGGACTTATTCCAACAGTTCCATGTCCTTTTTATGCTGAGGACACCAGAACTGCACACAATACTCCAGGTGAGGTCTCAAGAGAGCAGAGTTTACAGGGGCAGGATCACCTCCTTCAACCTGCTGGTCATGCTCCTTTTGATGCAGCCCAGGATACAGTTGGCTTTCTGGGCTGTGAACACACACTGCCGGCTCATGTTCAGTTTCTCGTCAACTTAATAACCCTCAGTTGCTATTCTGCTCTTGCTTTGGCCTTATATTCAGGTTATGGTTTGCCTAAGTAAAATTTAACAAGTAAATCTTCAAGAATTCATTCTCTTTATACGCTCATTTATACCTGCTTCTGAGTCAAGACAGAATTTTATAGCCTGGTCAAGCTTTTTCTTTACTTCCACATTTCCTGAATGACAGCAGTATCTCTCTGGTGATTTTTGAATATCCCATTAAAAAAGAAAATATAAATAAATAAAAAAATATCAGAACAGCAGTCATTGAACATATGCCTATCTGGTTACACAAGCATCTGCTCTAAGCTTAAGTAGTTGCACTAGTATGGATTGCTTACTAGAAGGGCTCCCTCACCCCTTTTTGTGTGAAAGTGGATATTGTGAGGAACACAGCTCATCTCAGGTCTTACAGAGGACAAGGTTAACCCTGGACAAAGGGTCATCTTTTTCCCCTCATTTGCACATTCGTATGATGTAAACTTACCTTTCTCAGCACATGTCAGTACTCCCACAGCAGTTTGCTGCCCAGGTACTGTGAAGTGCAGCTACAGCTTAGGCTGCAGAATCACGTATTCCTGCTGTGCACAAACGTAGTCAACAAATGGGATCCCATGCCAGAAGTCTGCCATGAATTGCATTTGGCAGAGCCTCCTGGCAAACTATCCTGCCTTTGGTATCTTTGCAAAGTAAGCCATCAAGACCTGACATAACAACAGTGGTAAGGAAGTCCATTTTTGTAATAATTTTTTGTTCTCATGTCCTGGGTTCAGCAGTAGCAGTCGATTTTTCTCCTTCTTGGCAGCTGGTGCAGCATGGTGTTTTGACTTTCAGCCTGGGAACAGTGCTGATAATACCGATGTTTTCAGTTGTTGCTAGGTAATGTTTACCCTGACCAAGGACTTTGTGAGGCTCATGCTCTGCCAGGGAGGAGGGGAAGCCAGGAGGAAGCAGAGACAGGACACCTGACCCAAGCTAGCCAAGGAGGTATTCCATACCACAGCACGTCATGCCCGGCGGGGGGGGAGTAACTGGGAGTTACCTAGAAGGACATGGGGTCTTCTGGGTTGGACTCGTTTTTCTGCGGGTGGTATTGTATTCTCTTCTCTTGTTATTTTCTCTTATCGTTGTCGGTGGTGGTAGCAGTGGTGATTTGTGTTGTACTTTGTCTGTTGGACTGTTCTTTTCTCAGCCCATGGGAGTTGCATTCTTTCTATTATCCTTCCCATCGCTCCGGGAATGGGGAAGGGGAGAGCCCCCGGGGGGGGAGGAGCGGGCCCCTATTGCTTCCAGCCTGGCACCACTCACTGGGAGTGAGTGAACGAGCTGTCTGGCTAGGTTTAAACCACAACAGTTCTTTTTGGCGCCCAACGTGGGGCACAGAAGGGTTGAGATAACTACAGATCTGTCCGGATTAATAGTCACTTGTCACAATGCTGATTTATTGGCTCTCAAAGTAGTTTCTCTTGATCTCACAGTTTCAGTATAGCGTACCTTACTTCAAGCCGGTATTTGCTGTATTAGTGTTTGTGGAGACAGTGTTCTCACGGGAGAATGCATAATTGGTACATAAACTCTGAATAATCCTGAAAGATACAGCAAGGCCATGAGAGGCCCGAAGAAGCTTAAGCAAGCAAGATAAGAAGCTGGAATTCACTGAGTTAATGAGAACTGTGGACTGTTGGCAAGCTTTCGAGGTCAAGTTCTCACACCTGTGTTTAACCAACTATATGTTAGTCACTAAGGGTCTTCAAGACATGTATCCAATCATAATTTGCCAAATCACTGTAAGTGCATGTAAGAAATAGTATATAAGGAGTTAAGGCTTTGTAATAAATTTGGCAATCGCTTGATCACATTGATTGTCTCTGCGTTGTCCGTGACTCCTGCGTCAATAAGTGTTTTTCAAGTGTGGGGCTTGGGCTAAGGTTTTTGTCTCATTGTACTTTATGGTAATGACTTGTAATACAATAGAATCATTGATCATGAAACTGATCTGGCTTATGTTCCCAGTGTGGTCACCACCTCTATACTTTGGGAGGTATATAATAAAAGTGCTTAGCAATTACATATCTTTTTTCTCCTTCTCGGGTGGTCAACCTGTGAAGGAGACAGTCTTTTACTCTCCCAGTCAATAAAGAACTGTGGTGGTTTAAGCCTAGTCAGACAGCTCGTTTACTCACTCCCAGTGAGTGGTGTCGGGCTGGAAGCAATTGAGGCCCACGTCCCCCGCCCTGGGGGGCTCTACCCTTCCCCATTCCCGGAGAGATGGGGAGGAGAATAGAAAGAATGCAACTACCACAGGTTGAGACAAGAACAGTCCAGCAAACAATGTACAACACAAATCACCACTGCTACTATCAACTACAACAATGATAAGAGAAAATAACAAAGGAAGAGAATACGATACCACCCGCAGAAAAACGAGTCCGACACAGAAGACCCCGTGTCCTTCTGGGTAACTCCCAGTTACCCCCCCCCGGGCATGACGTGCTGTGGTATGACCCAGGGCTAGCCTGGGTCAGGTGTCCTGTCTCTGCTTCCTCCTGGCTTCCTCTCCTCCCTGGCAGAGCATGAGCCTCACAAAATCCTTGGTCAGGGTAAACATCACTTAGCAACAACTGAAAACATCAGTATCACCAGCACTGTTCCCAGGCTGAAAGTCAAAACACAGCACTGCACCAGCTGCCAAGGAGAAAAATTTACTGCTACTGCTAAACCCAGGACACCTAATTTTAGAAATCAAGAAAAAAAGACTGAATGCTTTTCAGTTGGAAACTTTGTTTTTCACCTCACTATTTAAACAGTCTAGTGTTTAATCAGTTCTCACAATTATACATTATTCTCCTGAGAGGGCAAAGAATTGTTGTCTGTCTCACTCCCTTTTCCTCCTCTTTTTGCTAGTAATACAACTGGAGAGGAAATACACAGAAAACAAATACAAAACAGACCATAAATAAAGGATAAAGATGTCATTAAAGAAGGAAATGGTGATTTATTATTTGCGCTGACAGAAACAGTAAACGTAGAGATTGACTAGAACTCCATCCAGTTTTGGAAAGCTTAATTCAAGTCATTACATGTATGGAATATTATTAAACTTATTAATGTCTATGTAATATAATATAATAACACCCATGGCAGGGGGGTTGGAACTAGATGATCTTAAGGTCCTTTCCAACCCTAACTATTCTATGATTCTATGATAATATACTATTCCTCTCATAAAGAATAAATGCCTTGTCAGTTTTCACATGAAAAGGCAATTCAAAAAGAATAATAGAATCACAGAATAGTTAGGGTTGGAAAGGACCTTAAGCTCATCTAGTTCCAACCCCCCTGCCATGGGCAGGGACACCTCACACTAAACCGTATCACCCAAGGCCTCGTCCAGCCTGGTCTTGAACACTGCCAGGGATGGAGCATTCACAACCTCCCTGGGCAACCTATTCCAGTGCCTCACCACCCTAACAGGAAAGAATTTCCTCCTTATATCCAATCTAAACTCCCCCTGTTTAAGTTTTAACCCATTACCCCTTGTCCTATCACTACAGTCTCTAATAAAGAGTCCCTCCCCAGCATCCCTACAGGCCCGCTTCAGATACTGGAAGGCTGCTATGAGGTCTCCACGCAGCCTTCTCTTCTCCAGGCTGAACAGCTCCAACTTCCTCAGCCTGTCTTCATACGGGAGGTGCTCCAGTCCCCTGATCATCCTTGTGGCCCTTCTCTGGACTTGTTCCAACAGTTCCATGTCCTTTTTATGTTGAGGACACCAGAACTGAACACAATACTCCAGGTGAGGTCTCACAAGAGCACAGTAGAGGGGCAAGATCACCTCCTTCGACCTGCTGGTCATGCTAATACATTTTCTGATAGTTTTAATGAAGAATGCAAACAGTGAAGAAGAGATTGAATGGTCTGTATTGCAAAATGGGATCCCTAAAAAAGCCCTTTTGTGTCTTTAATCCTCAGTTTATCCATGCAGCACAGTTTGACATATACATGAAATATTTCAGAATGACATTCAGAGCATCAGACATTTAATGAAACACCTTTTCTTTACTGAGAATTCAAAGATGAAACCACAGCAGTTATTTATCTATAGAAGTATCACTCTACATATTTTTCACTACAGTCAGGTTCTAGTATAATTATCTCATACATGTCAGCATTTAGAACTTGAAATATAAAATGGTGAAATAACTGAATCTTTAAAAAATTTAGTCTATAAAACACATCATCTGTAAAGAAAATAAAATTAAAAACAAGATAAAACAATTTGTTTTGCTTGTTTCAATTAGTAAGAATTGGAAAGACTGGCAAACATAATTGGGATTACTAAATCCTAGCATTTAGATTTCAAGTTCCAAAATAAGTTAGAAATTATAATTGTTTAAAACATGACTCATAAGATGTTCAACAGCACACTTGCTTTTGCTCTGGTTAGATTTATTAAAGTTACATGCATCCTTCATCAGGATACTACATAAGAGATGTAACTTCATTTGAGTTATTTATAGTTCTATGCAGATTAAAAATAAAATGTTTATATTTGACTTGAACACCATCATTCTTTTCTTCTATGTAAACTATCACATTGCTATAGTAGAAGACCTTAGATGGTAACCTATGTACTCAGAACAGAAGTCACATGAGAGTCCTATTTACATGATTGACGTCACATGAAGGTGCAATAGAGATTTCAGTTTGTATGGAACTGAATGCAGAAGCAAGCTCTTCATAGTGAATACTTTTGCTTTTTGTACAACAACAGGAGATATTCCAGGCTTTTAAACATATCCACTACAAAATGTGCTACATTAGACCATGCTATAGTTGCAAAAGTGAGTACAGTGGTGGAAATTTTCTCTCTAGGATGATTATTGCTACTGATGATTCTTGTTCTTCATACAGGAATCATAACTCACATGTAGGCTCAGCTTCACAGTGCCAGCGCTGCCCTCTCACATCATGGCTTTTTCTGTGACAGAGGAAGAACAAGTTGCCTGTGAGTCCTGTTCTTCATGGTAATTTCATTAAAGCAAAGCCCATCTAAGTGTTTCTCATTCTTTTAACAATTTACTGAGTGATATAAGCATAACTGAAGAGGAACAAATGAGTAAAGTGAAGAATAACTAGCTGCAAGTAAGCAAAGATGCCTTTTTTTTTAACTGGTGTTAGTATTAATATTAATTAATATTGCTTAATTAATATCTGGTTAATATTAAACCCGAAACCTAAGCATGGGATTCACAAAGGTTAGGACACTGTACATGTATGATTCTTGTAGGAGGTGGGGGATCTGCACAATCTTGCTTTTCTCCAGGTTTTAAATGGACCCATATGGACTTGTTCCAACAGTTCCTGTCCTTTTTATGTTGAGGACACCAGAACTGCACACAGTACTCCAGGTGAGGTCTCACAAGAGCAGAGTCGAGGGGCAGGATCAAAAATCTTGCTTTTCTCCAGGTTTTAAATGCAAATGTCTGTACAGGAATGAAACAACTTCTCCTGCTGAGGATTTGAAGGCATGGACCTCCATATGAGATAATCACTTCCCCCTTTTTGTCAAAAGCTCCAAAGAAAGAAAGATACTAGTCTTTATACCAACGGTTCAGCAACTTAATTGTTCATTCACAAGTAGAGAAAGCTGACTTTTCTCCCACATTTGCTAAGATGGCAGAAACTGAGCCAAAATCTCCTACTTGTCAGAACAAAGCATTAAGCTCTAGGTTAGTGGGGTGTCCTGTTCTGGACCACCCTCAGTTGCTCTTCTTAAAGCTCATCTATTTATCGTAAATTTCCAGTGGGACAAGGAATGGATCATGAGTCATACACACAACGGGCTAGCTATTAGGTTGCAAAATTCTTGGCAGTTGTAAGATTATCATTCAGAATATAATAATGCTCCCAAAGAAGGCAAACAAAAGGCGCAGGCTTTATCACTGCATTTTCATCGAGGGTATCCTGTTGGTTTTAATGATCTTTATAACCTTTCAGCATTAAACAAAACATCACCATAAGACCAAATGATATATAATGTCCTTATGCTTCAAAGGTAGATTTGGGGAAGCTAAAAGAAAGAGATTCTGCATTTCATTCTCTTCACTTGGCAGTGCAACAGAAATCTAAAGAACAGCAGATATCTATAATAAATGACCAGGGAAGTAGGAATAATTGGTATTGATTGTGGAATGCAAAGCAAATCACATTCTAATGCACTCAATCATTTTTAGCTGTAGTGACTGTAATTTGTAGATACTACTCTTCTTCTAGTATATTTCATTTTCTGTATTTTATTTTTTTCTGTTAAATGTGTCCTAGTTACCATTTCCATTACAAAAGTCTATGTGTTTGTAGCCATACAAAATTACCAGTGATACAGTTCTTAGGGAGAAAAATAATTAAATAGTATTTTTCCACACAAATCAGACACAAGGTTTTGCAAAGGAGGTAACTTCTCTGTTGCCATTTGGGTTTGGTATCTTTTATAATCTTCCTCCAAATTCTAACATCATTTAACATCAACAATTACCATTTCTGCCTGTCAGCACTTAGTGCTACGCACAGGGTTCCCTCTGACATCCTCCCAGAGCAAACCTCCTTCTACGATCATCTTGAAATCATGGCTTCATGCCAGTGTTCCCTAGCAGAGAATTTCTCCTGGTCATTCCCATGTCATGTCATAATGATGTCCTCATCAGAGCATGCCTGATGTGGATGAAAATACATGTGTAGTAATGTATATTTGCATTCTAGGAATAAAATTGAAATCCAATAAACAAAATAAATAAGGTTTTGACAGCAGGACAAGATTTCTGGTCTAGGTTTGCTAATCTAAGTTGCTCAATTTATTTGAAATTATGTTTTAGAAAGAAACTTGTTTTTATAAACCCAGGGTTATTAGAATACGGATTAATGGCATTTAAGAATATTTCCTAAAGTGGCAGCTACTGGAACAGCAGAAATTCCCACAGTGTCATGTGTTTTCTGGCCCCATTGCCATAGAACATCTTCCTTCTGATGAAATGTCATGACCTTTCCACATTTATACTCCACATCAGTTTGTCATTGTTAACTTTCTGATAAGCTGAAACTAGCCCTTAAGAACAAGAAGTTACAATGCATCGTAGTTTGAAAGCTTTTAGTCTTGCCTATGAAAGATTAAATGATCGTAAGGATAATTTGATTACCAATATAAGAAAAAACAAATCTTTAGGCAAAAATATCTACTCTGTATTTACAAACCATTGCCTAAAAAGAAACAGAAAAGATTAAGAATAAAACTTTCCAAAATTTTACTTTACTATCCTCAGCTTCTAGACACTGTTTTGTCTGAAGCTACCTCTGTCAAAAAAATCCCTTTCTGTCAGATCTTGCTCTCTACCCTGAGATGATTTATGATACTATTTAAACTTGACATCCGAATGGTAGTGGCAGTGGAAATTGTAACGTGTTGACTTTATTCTGTTACTTTCATTGCTATTGATTCAGTTATTTTTTTCTGATGTGTTAGCATAAAGATGTTCTATTTCAATATGTGACAACTCTGTACCTATAGGAATTTACTTCATGGATTTTTCTTTTGATAAAAGCTAACATTTTCAGAAGCTATATCCTTTAATAAAACAAAAAGCTTCCTAACCAGTTTTACAGGGAAATACAATTCAGATCAGCTCAATCTTTCATGAGCTGGTGTATGGCCACTTTTTCTACAGAACTTTCTGCAGTTTTTACTGTTTTTGATTCATACATTACTACACATGCATTTTCATCCACATAGAAGCTTTTTACAAATAGATAAACTGCTTATGAAGCTGAAAAGCCATGTACCTTGTAATATAAAGTATTTTATTCTGATCCTCACAAGCTTCATTTCTTCCTTTCACAATCTTCAGAAATGTGGGATTTATAGAGAGGTAAGAAGGGAAAATGTAATAGCTATCCAGTGGGCCTCAGGCAGGTTAACCGAGGGTACAGAATTTTGCAAAGCAATGAAGGCCACTTCACATGAACACTAAGAATTATTGCACTATGGATGCTCTGCCCTCGACTTCTGTGGGGTTGAGGTGAGTTCCTGGGGGCATCATGATACAAGCCCTCTCATCCTGCTGAAGGTTACCACCAAGTAAGCAGTGCCCCGGTCCTGACCCTGCCCAAGGTGCGGGCTTACACCAGTGTCCTCCACAGTGCCTGTGGGACCTCAGCAGAGATTGGAGCTCCTTTTCCCCAGAATAGGCCATCTCTGGCTCCATGAGCAGCCGCCATTAGCACTCATTTCCTACAGACATTCAGGAAACAAATGATTGTGCCCCTGCTCATAACAGTGTGGTGGTATTCAAAATAAATCATAAATAACTTCTAGTGTTATGAATCATTATGTGATTTGAAGGAGTTTAAGGTGGTAAAAGAATATGTACAGATCTGTCAACAAAATTCATCCATAGGTTAAGCAGGCAGGAGAATACAGTGGATATAAATTATATTTTTTTTTTAGGGAAAAGTGCATCATGCCACATTCAACAGCTCAAGAGAGGCAACGCTACTGCAGCTCCATGTCCCCAGGTCCAAACAGTAGTGAGGCTGAAGATGCATTCCCAGCAGACACATTGTCCTGGTTTTGGCTGGGATACAGTTAATCTTCCTAGTAGCTGGTGCAGTGCTATATTTTGGCTTTAGTCTGAGAACAATGCTGATAACACACCAGTATTTTGTTGTTGCTGAGTAGCACTTACCCTGATCAAGAATTTTCCATCTCTCATGATCTTTCAGTGAGGAGGAGCATGGGAAGGCAGGAGAGAGAAGAGACAGGACACCTGACCTGAAGGAAAACCAAAGGGGTTTTCCATACCACGGCACATTATACCCAGTATATAAACTGGGGGAAGTTACCTGGAAGAGACCTGTTTGGTCTCTTGGGTCTGCTTGGCCTGACCTGCTTAGGTCAGATTGGGTATTGGTCAGCAAGTGGTGAAGCAATTGTATTGTGCATCACTGCTGGTTTGGGGCTTTTTCCTCTTTTAGTTTAATATACCTCCTTTTATTTCCCTTTTCATTATTATTAATAGTAGTATTAGTATTTATTAGTGTTAGTGTTAGTAATATATTGTACCTTATTTTAATTTTTAATCTGTTCTTACCTCAAGCCACAGGTTTTTCTTTTGTTTCCCAGTTCTCCTCCCCATCCCACTGGGGCAGGGAGAGCGAGCCCTAAATGCACATGCACAGGTGAATAGAAATGGCCAGGAAACAGTTGGAAAGGAATTTAATAAGAGGATAGAACAGACTGCACTGATCAGGCACAGGGCAGAGTCAGACAAGAAATAGTATTAACTTTTTAAAATGTCTGAAGTGTAATACCAAGAATTTCACATACACAATTCTGCAATTATTAGCAGCTCCAGTGATGGGCACAGTAAGTCATAAATTCAATGTGTCTTTCTTTAAATAATTGGCCTTACATGACTGACTTATTGATTGAGGCCAATGCTATGATTAACATAGCTGCCTACAAACCAAGAATGGTAATCTCTGTAATATAGCACATCGTTTGCAAAAAATACCCACTGCTATCAGCTGAACTGGAGCACAGCTCTAATAGTTCAGATTAGCTTTCCTGAAGGGAGAAAAACAAGTTCAGTAGGGGCAGATGGAAATTTCAGAGAAAATAAGCAGGTTCTGCCAGCTCCCTATCGACAGCACTGTGCTCTGTGACTAATTTCATTGATCAATGAACTACTCATGTGGTAATGTTCTTTATGTAATGGAACAAAACTGGCTCCATGCAAATTCAAATTCAACATGGCTAAGGTGTACAATCTGGCCCATTTATTCTATAGCTACAACCCACTGGCTTTCTAAATTATCATGGATATATCAACAGCTGTTCTCTCCACCCAGCTATTCCACATCGAGTTGGAATGCACACTAATCCATCCATGATGAGAACCAGCCCCTCACAGAATACAAATAAGAAGATTAAATCTTATTGGAAAAACTGTATATGTAAAAAGATACTTAGCAATCAAAATATCTTGTGTCTTGGAGAAAATAATACATAGATGATTCATATGAAAAATCACCCTTGTGAAGAGGGGAAAAAAAAAGTTCTGTTTCTGTGCTTGGTATTTAAAAACCTTTGCCAAATTTGTGAAGACAGAATCATCCATCCCCCAGGGTAGAAAGGTATTAGCATACACACACACAAAAAAAGGCACTAATAACTGAAACTCATACTTTCCTACTGATCCTTAGCTGTCAGTGGACTTCGCAGATAGTCCAGGACAGGAGGACATTACAAGTGCAATGAAGAATCCTGCACTGCACAACACTTCACAGCAAAAACAGAGCTCTCACAAAAATAGATTTACAGTATCTATAGGTGTGAAATAAAAGGAAATGTGGCACCTCTGGTACTCAGTAGAAACACTGCTCACATCCAGGTTCAGAAAAGTATCCAAGAATAATTTATTTATGAAAGGACAGGGTTCTCCCAATTTCAGTTTTTGATTTGTGTTCTATTCAGTTACAAAAAGGTGTCAAAAAGCACCTAAAGCCTGCCAGCAACCACTATTAACTACATTGCTTGTTTTTGACAAGACTTCTCCATGACTTCTCCCAAGTCCATTTTTCTCTATGAAATTACTTGAGCTGGGTCCTCTTTGACTGTTCCACTTCCTTCCACTCTAAGTCCCAAAGGTGCCTGTATAAAATGTCATCATCGGCAACAGTACTCACCTTTGCACTAACTGTAGCTTTAAAGCCCCAGATATTTAGAAATTAAAATTTAGAAATATGCAGCATTTGACAATAATTGGTAAGTATTGGGGTATTTGTAGCAGAATGCATAAATAAGCCTCAGTAACTTAGGACTGTAACAAACAGTCTTGAAGAGGCTTTGTTACACAACTCAATTTAGATGGTACCACCATCTATCCCATACTTCTTCAGATGGAACTATTTCCATAGGACAAAGGCCAGCATGAACAGAGACTGTTTCCCTGAATCCATCTTCTGGACTTAACCCATTGCAGTTTTTCACACTCCAAGCTGTGACAGTTGGGATGCAGGCACAATGGTTGGAGAGAGCAAAAGGAAAGAAAGGGAGGTCCTGAAACAGCCTAAGTTGCTGCAGCTTTTCAGGTCTGGGTTCATGAGGAGTGACAAACAAAACCAGGCAGACAGACACCAAAACCAGAGGTTTGTTAGTGACTTTGTCAGGCTAAAAGGGGTCTTGTTCTGGAAGGAAACATCAATCCCATGTTAAATGCCCTGGCACCCTGCAATTTGCAGAAAGATTTATGTATCAATAAACAGCTTGTACGATAGGAAATACTGAATGGGCCAAATATACTGATCTGACTACCCTCCCCATCACCACTGCATTTGTGGCTGTCTATCAGTCACGGACTTTAGACATATTGGACATGTAGGGCCTTTAAGCACATGAACAAAAGCTGTATGATGTTTTAAGGATGTTGACAGTGCCTAAAAAATTACCTTACAGAACTAACATGATCGTTACATAAACAAAGGACTTCTATACCTCTCAGTTGTGCGATCAGATTTCTAAACATTGCTTAAAGATGCAGCTAAATGTCTGTCAGGATTTAGAAAAGTGCCTAGCTCAAGTCATGTGTCTGATTTCTTTGACTTTCTATGGAAATTCATTCGGAAATCAACTGTAAATGCCTGCTTTACTACAGCTGCTTCAGATACACCATGTTTTGGGTGCAATACAATTCTAATACATTTCTTTGTAAATACTACCTGCTGTGGTTTTTACTTTCACCCTCATTAAGATACAAGTTCAAATCTTCATGAACAAATTGGAAAGGGCCTCTTCAAGACCTTGGCATATAATGCTCATTCATTCTGTATATTCAGCTCCTGACAGTATTTTCAGTTCAACTTCTGTGTGTTTTCCTTTGACGCAATTACATGTCATCGTTGCCTAGCATTCATATTCTGCTAGTGGTTAAGTACAACAAACAAAATCAGAGGGTCTAGGTACTGTATTCATCATTTCAAGCAGCCCATTCCCACTGAGATACCATCTTAAGACAAAGAGCATGTAAGTGGAAATTGGAGAGAAATTATTTCTTGAGAGTCATATAGAACATCACTGGCGAAGCCCAACTTCTAGCTTTTGGGTCTTCAGAAACTCTTCCCTGACCTGTTCATCAAATTAATTGGTCTTCTCTTCACGTTATAAGGAAAAGGATCATTCGTAATACACAGAATCAGACCTAAACCTTAATCCTTCATTTCAGAAACGTTGAATTAGTCTATCCCCAACGTGACTGGCTGACAGTAAAAGAGGGAACTCACAAGATACACAAGAGGATGTCTGAGTGGACCTCAACGAAAAGGTGTGGTAGCAATAGCTATTTTAAGAACAACCTATAGCCAAGGTTGAACTGATTCCCCCTGAGGTAACTCCAGAACTGAAAACAGCGCAGATATACCCAAGCTCACCACATGGAAATGCCCACAGACAAAAGTGAATAGCAGGACTACTCAGCTTACAAATATTGCAGTATAAACATAACGATAGTGGCTTGGATTTGAGCTGTTAAGTCCACATGGTGCTACATTATCTGGACTTCACTGTATGGGTCAGCTCCATATCCAGGCTTTCTACAGCAAGATAACTTTGACTGCAATGTAGCTATTCTGATTTCTTTGAATTTAAAGATAGTGCTAGTTTTGCATTTACAAACAAATTATACTTAAAGAGAACCAATTGTCAAAGAAAGATTGTTTAGCTTTTGAAGTAGTACACTGTTATAACATAGACTTACTGTAGCAACTGTATTTTTCAGTTTTGCATATAATTAAAAACCTGTTATATTCTTAGTTGTATATTTGTTATAGTACTAGAAAAAACATGCTTTCCAATTAAAGTGGGTCACATTGTAACCAATTTCTGATTAAAAATGTTTTTTTTTGATAAAAACTTTTGTAGTCTGCCATGGCTTCCAAAATCTTACTATCCATTAGTCACAAGTTGTGTCTGTGGGCTCTAAAGAAAAAAAATGCAAACTAGGTAGTCATTAACTCACCATAATCTCCTATAATTCATACTGAGTCAAGGAACAGAAAAAGCATCTCATAATTTATTACTCACAAAAAGCTCTATGTGTATATAAAATGCATCTGATAACTGTAGTCAATTATAGTTAATATTTTTCTATATATGCTGTCAGTTGTAACAGCCTCATACTAACTTACATGCTCCCACAGTAAACACCAGGAACACAGCTAATCCAATTTTGTACTCTTTACAAGTACATGAGAGCTGTGATTTAAGCAATTTTCAGCTTGTTCCTGAAGCCAAATGTGGCTCCTGTTCTTCATGGCAGAATCTTTAGCTGGTAATTGGGGATAATGAAAATATAGATCCTTGCTACTCAATGCATGTGTGCACTATAGTTGAGAGGCAGGGGAAAAGCACTATCCATCTCATCTGCCCTTGTGTCACTGATGATGGACAGACATTTGGTCATGCAAGCTTTTCCAGAATAGCCAATTCTGTAAACTGCCAGAATAGTGTTACTTATGGCTACTGGAAGCTAAAGCTGTTTTTGACTAATATAGGGTCATAAGTGCTCAGCTACAGGCACAACAAAACTGGCACAAGAGTGGGAGTACAAAGAGCTACATTAGAAACCAGTGGGCACTAGCTCAATCTGTTACCTAGTATAAAAAGATAGACAGGCAGATGGGGTCCAAACGACCACTGCTTTCTCTCCATCATTGCTAATAAAAGTATGAGTGTCCCATACTCAGTGGTAAGAAGGACAAAGAGCAGTGGGTTACTAACAATTTGCGGCTGCACCCAAATGACACAGTGCAAGGTAAAATGAATCCCTCAAGATAAGCAAATTCATAAGGAAACTATTTCTGAGCATAAGCCATCTGTGGCTGTAACTGTTCTGCAAATAGCAGTTTCTGAAACTTGTCTGAAACCACTCAGTAGATTAGGAAGGCTATTTGGCCTTAGGTTTTAACAGAGGTGTTTTGGCTGAATCACTGGTCTGCCATTTTACTGACTCCATCCAGCACTTCAGTCCTCAGTGTATTCATAGGTGATGAATACCAAATGCACAGAGCAAGGCCAGCAAAAACAACAGCAGGATGAAAACTCACAAACAGCAAACCTAATTGGAAAAGTAGGGACTTCTTACAAACTGTACTCTACTCCTAGGAAAGGCAAGAACTTCAAAAGTCCTAAGATACCCACTGTTAACAGCTGAGCATTGCTGATGCTCGCAGAACTGCCCTTCTGTGGTCAGCAGTACCAAACCAAGCTCATGCTTGGTACTGCTCACTGCCTGCTCTGAATTTTCACCTTAGAGTGAAATGAGTTAAAACTTCCTTTTTGCACACAGTGGAAAATCCAACATTGCAAAACACAGTCTTGTGATGATGAAGAATGAAAGAAATTATCTTCAGTTTTCACTCTAAAATGAACATCCAAAAAAGACTGGGAGAAAAGAGATTCATTACAGAGCTCTGAACATTTCTTTTGACTTCTTATATTATTTTTCCATTCTTTGAAAGTATGCCTCTCTTATGCATATTAAGCACATAAATACTGCAAGCTTTTTAAGACAGTTAAAATGCTTTAAATAGTCTATGCTTTGCTGTTTAAAGAACTAGAATCTTTGAGACAGCTGCTGGCCTAACAGTGATTGAAACAGCTTCTTTTCTAAATCAAAGCATCTTTGTGTCAGTATTGAAATAATTTTCACAAGCAGGAAACACTTTAGTATTAGAAAACAATTATTAAAAAAATCTTTAAGGGATAGATATTGCAACAAATCACAAAATGATGCGTACATAAGTTCTCTGAAGATCTGAGCCTGCATTCTTAGGTAACAAATAGCTCAACAAATAGCTGTTTTTCTTAGCAGTCCAAGTGTTTCTTTCCATCTTCTGCTTACAAAATAAAAGCAAAGAAAAATACTTGGCTGTCAAAACTTTTCCTTCTGTATGGCTAGCTGCCAAATTAGCAGTTACATGATTCTATCACTGTTCTGAGATGGCCTAGTAACATGGATTAATGGGAATTCTGTTGCTCCTCCCCTATTTACTGATATGTTGAATTGACCTGGTTTATGTTATAAACTAATGATAGGCATGAGGGTTTATTAAGGAGGGACTCTGAAGATATACGGTGTTTCTGTACTTTACGGAAAGAGGAGCTGCCATAATAACACGTCATTTGATAGACTAAGGTCAGGGAAAAGGAGAAGCCATGCATGGTTTATACAACTCTTTTTATCGATCTTCAGATTAGTGCCCTTTAATTTAATATATTACTGGGTTTCACTAAAATATGGCAAAGTAAAACAAAAAAAAAGTAAAAAAAAATTGAAGTCTTACATCACTTTCATTGTCTCAGTCAAGTGCTCTCTAATTCTTCTGTGCTCTAGGCTGAATAATACCAGTAATCTATTTTCAGTTTCTCATTGTAATATAATGATATTTTCTCCTATGGGGACCTGTAATTCCTCTATTGTTCATCTAGGCTATTATCCACAGAAGACTTCTTTTTAACCTGAGAAATAGGAACTATTTTTGAGATAACTAACATTCAGTATTTGTGATTAGATATAAACCAGATCAATGCAGAGATCGTTAATGGTTACAAAGACACATTTTGAATCATAATAAAAGTTCACTAGAAAAACATGGAAAATATAATGAATTCCTTATTTGTTTCTTGGAATTTTTGTTTGCCTTATTTCAGTAATAAGAAAAAGTCATAGAAACCTGGAGATATGTGGATGAAGTAAACTGCACACGTGTTTGTGTTTTGGCTCTGCTTTCATCACAGCCTGTCTTGGTGATTTTGACCAAGTGAAAATAGGATGCACTTGCATATAAATCCTGCAGATTTTCTAATCTAGATCCAATAGTACTACTTCCTTATGACAGTTCTGTGAGTTTGGTTATTCAATATTTGCAGACAATTGCAACACTGAGCCATGTTTGCCTTGTTTGGCTAACAGATATGTCATGAGTAACACTGGGCAGCCAAAAAAAAGCAAGTCATCTGCACAGGGTGCAAACACTTTTTTTCCCACACACACTCTGAGAAGAAAATGACAGATGCAAGACTGTCCAAGTTTGAAGCCTTACTGAGCTGAGAAGAAATCCCTTTAGAAAATGTTGTGTCCTTCTTGACTAGAAAACTGATATATCCAAGCCAGCCAGAACAGGGTTGGAGGCAAGTAGCTGTTTTTAGAGGTTTTTACTGTCCTGAGAACAAGAGAAATAAACAATACCTGTGACAAAGGAACAAACTCCTTCATAGGAAGAGATGTGGAATAGCTTAAAACACACCACATGAATGAGATGTGGAGCTCATGGCTGCAATACGGTACTCTTTGATGTGTCTCATCAAAGATGATGTCTGAGTCGTAACGGAACTGTGATGAGTAACTGATGTGCCTGGCTCTGGCAAAGTACTAATTCTGTCTCTCATTAACAACAGCCTCTACCTGCCTGCTCCTGAATGTCTTTCGCTCCTCTTTAAAGCAACTAGATACATCCTGAGTATTATTTTCTTCTAACAGCACTGGTATAGATTGAGAAAGTGGGGTGAACTGCTCATGACATCCAAACCTCTATTTCTTTTGCCAGTAAAGTCAGGCACAGCAATGGATACTTCCCCTGGATATAAATGTTGATGAAGGATACCTTGTAGCATGAGTTACAGAAATACTCTTATGGACAAAGGAACCACATTCCTCGTGGAGCAGAGGGGCAATGATACCTTTATTCATCATGTGCCTGGTGACAGCAGAGTGAACAGCATGTTCCAGATTGACAGATTGTCCAGATACAAGATAAGTGCTTCTGTTAACATAAGGCAGCAGAAAACCAGGTGTGTCATGTGTTCATCAAATTACCACAGGGTTTTTTGATGACCAAATCACAGATGTTGAATGGGAAATTACAGTTTACACTTTTTAAAAGTGTTACATAAAACACTAAGCTTTTTTGTTGGGGTTTGGTTTTGGTTCGGCTGTTGGGGTTTTTTTTTTAGGAAAAGGTTTCAAGTAATCTACGACATCTTTAAACCAGGACCAAAGCAGAGATTGATTTATCCATGGATCAATAAAAATTAGATGCTCTTATAAATTGTATATCTGTGAATATATATGTATATTTAAAACCAGGCATGTGTATATATACATAGGGTAAATTACATATGACAATAATTATAAAATTAATACATATTTTGGGGTGTAACACAGTGAATGTGAAGCTAACTGAGGCATCACAGAGAAATACGACAAAATCAGGTCATTGTCTGATTTAGTATTTGGCAATCACTAGTGCTCAGTATACCTGCACAAATAAAACCTTTCCTATAGCTATAACTGGCCCTAAAATGTACTCTATGCCTATGACGGTTTTCCCCAAACTTGCTGCTCCTCAGGCAACAAACCAAAATAAGTAAAGCACTACTCTGCTTTCGTTATGGGCCTGGGGAAGAAAATGCATCTGCAGAAGGCAAAATGCCACAATTTCAGAAGCTGTGTATTTGGGCTCTCTGGTTTGTGAGTCCGGCAAAGAGTAGAAGTACCTTTGTTTTACCTTTCTTTTAGCAAAGAATCTCCAGCAACATTTCCCTTAGCATTGTGCTAAGCTACATATCTACACTAACTTTAAATCTGATACTTCAGTGACTTATGTCAGTCTATGTGACTGCTTGTCCATTGCTTACAATCACAAGTATCTAAGAGTCAGAGTAAACAAGACCTTGAAGGGACAGCTACTGCCTTTTACTGCAGGAGCTACTTAAGTAGGCTTTGAAGATACTCTGTTCAGTACACTGATCCCAAGCTTGCTTCATTTGGAGTATTTGAAGATTGTTGTTTCAGATCTCTACTGCCTCTATTTCTTTCAAGAATTCTGACCCTATCAGAGCAAGACTGAGCATGCCCAACATGACAAATCATGAGCCAGCACAGCAGATGGTCTTCACTGGATTCAAACAGCACCTTTGATCAACAGGGTGGGTATTGTCAAAAAGAGAACAGACCTTCCAAGAGGACAAAGTTCATATGTAACCTAAGAGCCCTGAGCAAAAAGAACAATTTTGTTCTTTCCTCTACTCCTCAGGAAACTGATTTCCCTTAATAGTTAAGACTGTTGAGGTAAATCTTAATTACAGAGCAAGACGATTACAACATCACTAAAGGAACACATATGGCTAATTAATTTCTCTACATAAAAGTTAATAGCTTATTCATTGCACAAGTTATTTATGATAGCTGAATACATAGACTCAAATATTTTCAGGAACAAGGACCTGCTACTACTCATGGGATGATTTTTATTTGCAATTATTGTGACAGCAGCCCTTTGCAGGACAGTTTGTGAATCTTCAGCAACTTCGGACAGCCTGTGTAAATGCTCTTAAGTGTTAACTACAACCTCTGTTACTGAGTTATGTCTAAACTCCAGGAACTACTAATTGCAGAGTATTTGCAGCTGAGGAGGTAGGGCTGCTGCCCTGCCTCTTGCCAGCACTGTCACAACCAGGGGAGCAAAATGAGAATAACTGCAATGCCAAATGGGAGACTGAGAATTGGACTGAGATACTTGGATGCATGTGTATCTACCACTGAACACACACATTGTATTTATTTGCCTCTAAAACAATCTTTAATGATTTACTACTTCCAAGTTAAATACACTTATCCTGGACTTGCGTCACTGAAAGCTACTGGCAAAGGGACAGAATTAGGCCCACATGTTATGCTCATTGACACATGCAGTGTGTTCTCCACTGTCTTCTATTGTTCCCATGACTTGTTGGGACCTGTTTTGTATTAGAATGTAAGCTGCAATGGCAAAGTGTGTGTATATTTGGCCATACCAACAGCACACTGATCCTGGCTTAATTGTTTTTATTCTATGTAATGCATGATAAAAGTAGTCACATAACCCAAGAGAACTAATATCACTGGGCAGTTTTTAAACAACCTGCAGGTGGGAGTTATTCATATAAACAATTCAGCAAGCATTCAGTATGAAATATTTAACAGAAGTAAAAAGTCCTTATGTATTGCTAACTACAGGCAAAGCTGTCTGTAGCAAACTTAAACAGAACTCCATTTTGTGTGAAAAGGCTTTATGTCCAATTGCTAGAACTTTTCCAAATGTTAACAGTTCTAAATGAAAGTTTTCTATTCTACTTTATTGAGTGAATTGTACCTTTCCCCCCAGTTTCTGCCTGAATACTTCAACCATTTCTGTAAATGAGGTTGGGAGGAAAAAACCCTGCTGTTTGGTCTCATATGAAGATCGTAGAATCATAGAATGATTTGTGTTGGAAAGGACCTCAAGATCATCTAGTTCCAACCCCCTGCAATGGGCAGGGATGCTTCATACTAGGCCATGTCGCCCAAGGCTCTGTCCAATCTGGCCTTGAACACTGCTAGTGAAGGAGCATTTACCACTTCTTAGGCAACCTGTTCCAGTGCCTATTATAGTTAGTATTATTCATGGTTTTTCAGTTTGAAAGGGAACATCATGTTCTTCAACATGATCAAAACCAAATGAAAGACAGCTCTGCTATGAAATTTTTAGAAATATCTTGATGAAGCCTATATGCACGGTGAATATTCTTTGAATGTGTTCAATATATATTACTACTGTTAGAGAACTTAACAAGCAAAAATAAGTCATGCCTCTTCTGGTTATTGACAAAAGAAGTACATACACATTGCTAATTATAAAAAAATTAGGAGAATCCAAAGCATGTTGTTAGAGCTGGTATGCTAGTGATTTGTATGTTACTGACTACAGTGCATGTCAACAAGATCAAACTAACCTGCAAACTTGCAAGATGAAATGAACGATCTTCCTTTTTGTCTTTTGCACAAAGAAAGCAACTCCATACTCACAAACCTATTGGAAAATGTGGTCAAATTGATTCATCTGAACAAAAAGGTAGTCAAGATCTATCCTGGTGGAGTGAGCACAGTCGCTTACCAAATAGTATTGTACAATTACAAAAAAAAACAATATACTTGTCTGCTGGTCTTGTGTTCAAAACTGAAGGCTTTTCCATGCCCCAGGAGAGCTCTGCCATATATTTCCTTAGTGCAACTAGCAGCAATTAATGGATTTTACAAACTGCTATTTATGAACCTTGATATCTTGCTTCTTATAGCTCCTTCCCAATCAAATCTATGATTAAATGCAATCATATCTGTCAAGCCGTCATCATATCTGACTTCTCCTCAGTAGCACGCAATAGTCAGAGGGCTGAATGTAAAGTCTGGGACTACAGCTACACCAGTAAATGAAATGAAGTGCAAGCAACCCCATGGCTTACTGCTCATGCCCTGTGCTATTATTTCTGTACCTAGGCAGAGAGCTTTTTCATCAAATATGGACTAAAACTGTTTCTTGGAGAATGTTAACAATTTAAAAGAATAAACTATTCTGGATAGTGCATAAGCCCAAGCACAGGCCACGCTGAGTACGCTGATAGAGATGTAGCCCCAGAGTCTAAATTCAATTCCCTTTCCTATCCTGAACATCAGAATAGCCCAAAATAGTAATAACCCGTGGTAGTTTCTGACCTACATCACATTTCTCTGTAAGGATGTGTTCAGCGTTTCCTCCACACATTTTCAGTGACTTGTGTTGCACTCAAAATTGTAGTTTATTTACAAGTCACAACCTAGCAAAGATAACTGCCTATATTAGAGCAGGATGTGTCTTCTCTCCTAACATTTGTATCAATTATGATAAAAGTTGTCACAGAAACTAAGTTTATTCCTGATGGTAGCTGAACCTGAAAGCAAGAAGCCTTCATGATTTAGACAGGCCTGAAAAATATATATATATTGCACACTAGTGCAATATATATATACACTAGGGTCTTTGTGTTCTTTACAACAGGAGTTTATCGGTTTCTGAAAAAAAAAAAAAAATGTCCCTATTCTGATCTTACTGAACAGTAAGAGAATCGTAGATCTAAAGTCAGCATCTCAAGAAGAACTGCAGAATATACACGAAGAAATCTGAATTCTTTATTACATTTTTAATGTGAATGATGAATGACAAAGATGAGCAGAGTTCCAGATAACAGGCTTCTAGACATAATTTACTTCATGAAAAATATCATTAACAATCCAAGTTCTCTGTCATTCTGGAGAGATGAGACAGTAGAGTCAGTTTGGATTTATGTATATCTGTTTGCTATACAATTTACTGTTTAAATTTTGAGAGAGACACAATGAGTCTAAGTTCAAGGCATGATAGAGCTTGTTATAAAAATCTAGCCAGTCTGTTTTAATTGTTTTTTATTATAATTAATATTGAGAGACAATAAGCAAGCAGCGCTGGGTGCGCCTGGGAGTCTCCGCTCCATCTTAGACACACACTGGGAACTTCTGGGGATAGTCTCTTATACTTTTTGGTTTCCCGGGCTTCTTGGGCTTCAGCCAGTCCTGTTGTCTTCTTTTCCTGGGCTTCTTGGGCTTCAGCCAGTCCTGTTGTCTTCTTTTCCTGGGCTTCTTGGGCTTCAGCCAGTCCTGTTGTCTTCTTTTCCTGGGCTTCTTGGGTTTCAGCCAATCCTGTTGTCTTCTTTTCCCAAGCTTCTTCAGCCAATCCTGTTGTCTTCTTTTCCCAGGCTTCTCCACCTGCTGTTGGGGTCTTGTCTCTGGGTGAAGAAATATTATGTCTATCACAAGTCTGACTGCCATCTTAGCCCCCATAAATTCCACTCCTTATGTGTTTATTTGTTCAGCGCACAGATTTCACAACGTTCTGTAACAGGACATATCTCTAAGTTACCTACCCCTCCCTTTTCTAAGAACATTCACGCAATTTAAACAATGAACAAAACATTTCTTCGCACAATATTGCGGTTGACCCAGGGGAATTATTCCCTTGTTTTTTCTTCCTCCTCACTGTGGTATTGACAGGGACACTTATCATACCCTTTGCACATAGCACAATGATTACAAGGGATTCCATCTCCACACAAAGTGCAATGATCACTAGGACCCCTGAGTTGCTGACACGAATCACTCTGATGTAACTCACAAGCCGAATCAAGATCTAAAAGTACCTTAGAGTCAAACTGGTAGGTTATCAAGGGTTGCATAGTCCTAGAAGGAGTTTAGGTGAAATCTCAGTGCCCCATATCCTCTGTAAATCTAGCCCCAGGAACAATTCTATCAATCTTCCATAATCTTAATTTCTTTCAGGGCATGAGGCATCACTGTGGCGTTTCATGGACTCAAGTTGATGAGGAGACTCAAATCCAACTTTTTACAATCAAGCCCTTTTTATCTCCTTGTTCGGTACTTTCCAAGCTGCACAAACGTGCCACATTCAGTCTCACTGGTCCCTGTAAAACTCTCCAGGTAAATAGTCCAGTCACAATGCTGCAGACCCTCTCACAACCCCCACATCGTCAACTGAGACTGCGGCCACAACTACATCCTGGCCCATCCCCCCAAGGCTTGTTTTTCGACCTTTCCTGTTCTTCAAGGCTCCATTTTATTTCCCCAGGGCTTGTCAAGCATCGAGGCCTCAGAGACTATTCCCAAACTCTTTCATGCAAATCTTATCGCCTTCACTCCCTATACATCAGTTCTTGGTGTTTGAAGGGCTCAGAAGTGTTATAATTGGACTAAATACCAGCAGAAAATACAGATTACACAGAACTGACAGAAAAGTAGTTCAGAAAAACAGGTCACAGGAAAAGCAGAATATACTCTTTTTCTTAACCTATTAATTCCTGATAGACACGTTGTATCCCAGAAGACAATTACTAAGGTAGTGAGGTTTTACAGATTTTATTACATTTCCTTTAACAAACACAGATTCTTTTTCTAGTTGCCAAATCACTGTAGACTGAAGTTCAAATTTTATCTGCCATTCAGAATACACAGGCTCAGATACATATCTCCATAAAACTAACTTTTAATTTTATAGTCAGATAATCACAGGAGAAAAACTTTTATTTCTGTAGGGACTAACTACAGAAAACTGCGAAACTCAACGATTCCCTTGGACACTGTCTGCTCTTTGCAAAAGTGATTACTTACTTAAAACAATAGTTAATGCATGATCCCAAATTCATTATGTCTTCAGCAAGACTTTTTTTTTTTAAAGACTTTTTTGTGTGGATTTTTCTTGTACTTCTAAAAATTTCTTAAGTAAGAATAATAACAACTCTGTATGCAACAGATGACAGTTGTCTGTGTTTAAAAAAGTACTACGGCATTTTAAATGTTTTTTGCTTTTAATATTAAAATTAAATTACAATATTATGAACTTCTCACATAATTTTGTGCTACAATAGGAAAGATACAGTCATTGGAGAGGTCTATTATCATAAAAAAAGCACATGCAAAGATAGGCAGCACTTCTGAACACCACAATTTATTTGCCTTGATTTAGGATAAGACTGAAGCACATACTCAGTAGGACAAAGCTTGAATGTTTTGTTGATTGGCGCTTCATTAAATTTGAGGAAAAGTGTAGCGTGCTTTATTTTCTTTTTCCCAAATTCAAGCACTGTGCTATGAAAATTATTTTATTTTCCTTCAGCTGAATGGAGGAAAATGCAGGCAGAAGCTAGGACTTTCCTGGTTTATCTAATCCATACGTGAAAATACAAGCTTAATTTACACTACATAATCTATTGGAAAACATACAAAGAAAAACATCTGTGAGTATCTTTTCCTCCCTTGCTTTCTTCTCCTTTCTACTTCAAAACACAAGCCTTCAGTTTGAAGTTCTTTAAAAACTGTCAGAAAAAAAAGTCCTTTATGGTTCATGACAATTTGTCAATGCCCTTAGTTTCCTATCTGGTTCAGCCTTTTTTCCTGTCTCAGAGCAGAGCCACTAAGGTAACTTTCAGTGCCAGACTGATGCTCCCTGAGAGCACTTTAACAGTGCATATGTGACTAAACAACACATCTTACACTTTGCAAATTTCAAACTGTGTGAACTAAAGAGTTTTAATAGTGTTTATTGCCTATTTAGAATCCTCCTCTTCTGTTTGTTCCCTCTCTCTAACCTTGTTTTCAATCTATAAACCTATGCAGAAATGATGGATTGCACAATTTTGCTCAGGAGTATATCCATTGTTTTAGGAAAGAAAGTTATTTTTCAAAGCACTCATCCAGATTCTTGGCTGAGAGAGGCCTGATCACAATGGTGCTGTAAGTCCCTCAGGACACTTCCCTCTTCTTCAAAAGACAAGATGTTAGTGAACATTTAATTACCAAAAAAAAAAAAAAATCCCACAAAAAAAAAAAAAAAACACCTAAAAGAAAGAAACCAAAAGAAACAACAAATCCAAAACCAAACCAAAACCAACCAATCAAATAACACACTTAACTCCCCCCAAGCCACCAGATACTATGGCAAAGAAAAGCATATAGACATTGGAATATTTTGCTTTTGTGAATAATTATGTTCCTGAATTGAGTATGACAAGTTTGCTGAAGACAGCAACTGAATATTTGACTAGCTCTGGGTGTCCTGAATTAATGTTCAGTTCAGGAGTTCAGTTCTGAGATAAATCTTCTGATCATCCCCCACTTACCAGTTAGATTCACACAGGGAGCAGGCTCTGCGTGCTCAGCCTCAGTCCCTCTCAGATGAAACCAAACCAGAAGACTTGATTGCAAAGCATGGTCCTCCAAACCCTAAAATATTTAGTCCACAGCCTTTAAAGCTGAAAACTTCCCCTTAAATTGAGTCAAGGAGGCACAAAAGCACAAAATGTAATCAGTTCTAAGCAATGTTAATTGTGATGGCTTTGTAATGGAAAATAACCGCGGTGCTTGAAGGTAGCTGACACAGTTTCAGGTCCTTAGGACCTTAGTACAAAAGGTGTAAGAAAAGCAGAATAGAAAAATAGGACCTGGGGATGGGGAGTATCTGGGACAAGTAGATGTCCAGGGTGGACACAATTAAACTAACTCCGCAATAAAGAATACCTGCTTGTCAACTTGAAACTCTGTTGATGAGTTGGTTCCTGGAGTTCTCTCTGAATTAAAGTGCATATGGTATGAATGTCAGATCCTTTGCACACATCCGTTTGCTCTCCAAATGCTTCTGTAGTGCTGTACTGATTGCCACTACTAAACTTTGCTTTATGGCCACATTAGGATACAATTTGTGCACACAGTCATGAAACCCATTTGTGCAAATAAGAAAGACTTTTGCCTGTAGCCATTCTGGGAAATCAGGTTCAGTGAGCCCTCTTTATCAGAAACTGTTACTCTCCAAATGCTGCAGGTCAGCATTTCAAAGCATGCAGGAGAAAGACTATAGCTGAGACAGTCTCTCTGGAAATCTTGGAATTTTTTAATTTCTTAAAATGAAAATTTTTAGACCATTTTCTTATTTGTATATGAGGATACGTCTAAAAGAAATTACTGTGCTGAGATTTTAAAAATATGTCATCTTTTTCACAATTTTCCTTGTTATATTGGCATGAGCAGCTGCATACTTCTATCTACATTTGCAAATGGATGAACCAACAGCCCATTCGATTAAAAAAACTACATGTGGAGCCACGTTCACAGTGATTCCATATGCCTATAAAAGGAATATCACAGCAAATTACTGCAAAACCTGATCTAAATCTCCAGAGGCAGTAAAATTCTTGTTTGCTGCCAGGGTGTGTGAACCTACACTTTGAGGTATATCAAGAACAGCATTCAGGACAAGTATATGTTTATGAACACATGAGAATGATCAGGGAAAGCTGGATGAATTACTCCATGGAAGCAGCAATGTGAGTATGTAAAGAAAGCAGAGTTTGGCATAAACAAGCATTTCTGCATATAAAAGAAATAGAAGATGTGCGTGTGAGTTTTTCAGAACTTGAGGTCATGATAGTTCAAACGTCAAGTGAAGGTGCCAGACGTTTTTGTGAATATGAAAATATAGTTGTTCTGGTCTTAAAAAGAAATAAGAAAGCAGTTAAAAAAATGGAGTCTACATTTTCACTGTCATTTTTCACTTACTTTGGTAAGAGCTAAAAATAGTTACTGAGAAAAGTTTTGTAAAGACTACTTGTGAAGAAGAGAGATGGAAGACAGAACGGTACGAGAACATATCAATGTGCACAGCTAATTAGGAGAATTTTTAAGTCAGGAAAATGTCTTAAGAGTGGGAGGAAAAAGTGTTGCTCTGCTGCAGTTTTCTCAGAGATGTAAAGCCCTAGAGTTTTACGCAACACATTATGGAGCAAACAGTTGGTATACTGTAGAAATGAACTGGCTTTTGTAGGAGGTTGAACAGGAAAGAATGTGACAGGTCTTCTAAGTTTAAGCAAGTGAATTCCTCTAACCCCCTTGTATAACCCCCCTGTACAACCCCCTTGTACAACCCCCTTGTACATTGGTCAACCCTCTGCATCAGTATACTGTAGAAATGAACTGGCTTTTGTAGGAGGTTGAGCAGGAAAGAATGTGACAGGTCTTTTAAGTTCCAAATATGATGTACTTTTCCTTGCAGGAAGTAATTTTGTAAAATAGGTCTATAAATAGGTCTCTACCAAGCTAGTATATTGAAGTGTTAATCGCTGTTCCAGGGTCAGAGCTGCGAAACTTAACAAAGGGTATGGTGTTGAATATAATCAGGGGGGTAGTTTACAATAGAAATACAGTTTAATACGACTGGCTTCTCCACTTTTTTTCAGAATGATATGCTGAATTTATTTCAGACCAGATATGAAGGTACGAAGAAAGACACAGGCTTCCTAGGGAAGTGGAGGAATCACCACCATCCCTGGAAGTGCTCAAAAACCATGCAGATAAGGCCCTCAGTGATGTTGTTTAGTGGTGCTCTTGGCAGTCTTGGGGTAACAGTAGGAGGATCTTACAGGTCTTTTCCAACCTAGTTGATTCTATTCTATGATTCTATAAACACTGAAGTACACTGTATCTTGCTTCAGACATTTCAAACATTTTATAGAATCATAGAATGGTTAGGGTTGGAAAGGACCTTAATATCACCTAGCTCCAACCCCCTTGCCATGGGCAGGGACACCTCACACTAAACCATGCCACCCAAGGCTCTGTCCAACCTGGCCTTGATCACCTCCAGGGATGGAGCGTTCAAAACTTTCCTGGGCAGCCCATTCAAATGCCTCACAACCTTCATGTGGATAGAAATAGTTAACGAAATGGGTGCCGGTGTTATCGCCCTGGTCTAGCTTAAGCCTTGGGAACTGTGAAGAAAGCACTAGGTGTCAATGCCCTGCTCTGGCTTAAGCCTTGGGAACTATAAAAAGAACAATGAAGGGTAAAGATCGGTTTGCAAAATAAAGCAGGCGGTTTGCAAGATAAAGCAGGATGTGCATCTCAAAGACAGACCAAACAGTGTGAATATTTGTAAGCCTTAGTAGTTTTGCTAAATGGGGATGATAAGGGAGTAAAAGAATGGAAAGTTACTGCTTAGCACTTAGTAGACTATAAAAGGGATGCCAAAAGTGAAATAAAGGTCTTCAGATTTCACCAGAGCTGGAGTCCATCTTTGATAGGCCACACCTTCACAGAAAGGAACTTCTTCCTTATAACCAGTCTAAACTTTCCCTGTTTAAGATTTAACCCATTACCCCTTGTCCTACCACTACAGCCCCTAATGAAGAGTCCCTCTCCAGCATCCCTATAGCCCCTCTTCAGATACTGGAAGGCTGCTATGAGGTCTCCACGCAGCCTTCTCTTCTCCAGGCTGAACAGCCCCAACTTTCTCAGCCTATCTTCATACAGGAGGTGCTCCAGTCCCCTGATATTCCTCGTGGCCCTCCTGTGGACTTGTTCCAATGGTTCCCTGTCCTTTTTATGTTGAGGACACCAGAACTGCACACAATACTCCAGGTGAGGTCTCACCAGAGAAGAGTAGAAGGGCAGGATCACCTCCTTTGACCTGCTGGTCATGCTCCTTTTGATGCAGCCCAGGATGCGTTTGGCCTTCTCAGTTGTAAGTGCACACTGCCGGCTCCTGTTCATTTTCTCATTGACCAACAACCCCAGGTCCTTCTCCGCAGGGCTGCTCTGAATCTCTTCTCTGCCCAACCTGTAGCTGTGCCTGCGATTGCTCTGACCCAGGTGTAGGACCTTGCACTTGGCATGGTTAAACTTCATGAGGTTGGCATCAGCTCACCTCACAAGTGTGTCAAGGTCCCTCTGGATGGCATTCCTTCCCTCCAGCACATCAACCGAACCACACAGCTTGGTGTCATCGGCAAACTTGCTGAGGGCGCACTCAATCCCACTGTCCATTTCCCCGACAAAGATGTTGAACAAGACCAGTCCCAACACCAATCCCTGAAGGACACCACTTGTTACTGGTCTCCAGTTGGACATTGAGCCATTGACCACAACTCTTTGTGTGCAGCCATCCAGCCAGTTCTTTATCCACCGAGTGGTCCATCCATCAAATTGATGTCTCTCCAATTTAAAGAGAAGGATGTCGTGTGGGACAGTGTCAAACGCTTTGCACAAGTCCAGGTAGATGGCATCAACTGCTCTACCCCTGTCCATCATATGTTCTGTAGCCCCATCATAGAAGGCCGCCAAATTGGTCAGGCAGGATTTCCCCTTAGTGAAGCCATGCTGGCTGTCACCAAGCACCTTGTTGTTTTTCATGTTGTCCTGGGTTCAGCAGTAGCAGTCATGTTTTTTTTTTTTTTTCCTTTGTGCTAGCTGGTGCAGTGCTGTGTTTTGACTTCCAGCCTGGGAACAGTGTTGGTGAAGTCGATGTTTTCAGTTGTTGCTAAGTGATGTTTACCCTGACCAAGGACTTTGTGAGGCTCATGCTGTGCCAGGGAGGAGGGGAAGCCGGGAGGAAGCAGAGATGGGGAGCCTGACCCGGGCTAGCCAGGGAGGTATTCCATACCACAGCACATCATGGCCGGGGTGGGGGGGTGACTGGGAGTTACCCGGAAGGACAGGGTGGAACTCGTCTTCTTGGCCGGTGGTATCGTATTCTCTTCCCTTGTTATTTTCCCTTATCATTGTTGTAGTTGATAGTAGCGGTGGTGATTTGTGTACATTGGTTGCTGGACTGTTCTTGTCTCAACCCGTGGGAGTTGCACTCTTTCGATCCTCCTCCCCGTTCCTCCGGGAGTGGGGGAGAACCCCGGTGGGGGGGGACATGGACCTCGATTGTTGTCGGCTCGGCACCACTCACTGGGAGTGAGTGAACAAGTTACCTGACTGGGTTTTAACCACGACAGTTCTTTTTTGGCGCCCAACGTGGGGCACGAGGGGTTGAGATAAGAACAGATCTGACTGGATTGGTAGTCACTCGTCACAATGCTGATTTATTGGCTCTCAAGGTTGTTCCTCTTGATCTCACAGTTTCAGTATATCGTATCTTACGTCCATCTGGTATTTGCTGTATTAGTGTTTTTCAAGTGTGGGGCTTGGGCTAAGGTTTTTGTCCCATTGTACTTTATGGTAATGACTTGTAATACAATAGAATCATTGATCATGAAACTGATCTGGCTTATGTTCCCAGTGTGGTCACCACCTTTATACTTTGGGAGGTATATGATGGAGGTGCTTAGCAATTACACATCTTTTTTCTCCTTCTCAGGTGCTCAACCTGTGAAGGAGACATTCTTTTACCCTCCCAGTCGTCCCCCCTGACCATTTACATTTGAGAGTTTTGAATTTTTTGAATGGCATTTTAATGCTGTTGAGACTTGTTTGCTGATGGTGATGGGAATCACCATGCTAACACGCATACAGATTGTGTTTTGCCCACTACTGATTTCAAGAGTTAAGCAGAGTCAGGTTTGGGTCTTGTCTGGGGTCAAACGACAATGTAGGAGGACCAAGAGATTTTCCCTGAGGCTGGACAGCCATGAGTGGCAGGGTGTGTGGGATAGTATGGGCAAGTATCTAGGTCAGTGGGCCCCTCCAGTACTTTGGAATTTCACTACCGAACAACTGCAAAATCCAGAAGAATTAGTAAAACACTTAAATGAGGTGTGTGGTCATTCTGGCCATACCAGAGATGGACAAATCACGGCAACGTGCTGGGGCTTGGCCTATGCTTACAGGGCCTTGTTCAACACTATCCAGCACCTTCAAAAGGAAAAGAATATCGGCGGATCTGAGGGCAAAGCAACAGTCGCTACTCAAACTTTGGCTGCAATGAACTGCGGAGCTACCCCAGCGGCAAGTACAGCAGCTGCTCAAACTTCAACTGCAACAGACAGCGCGGTTACCCCAGCTCCAAGTACAGCAGCTACACCACCCCCAGCAACAAGTACAGTTGCTACTCAAACCACAGTGATAACACTGCAGCCAAACCAGAGGACCAATTTGTACCAATATCGGTTGCCCCTGTACACAAGAGAACAAGCAAAAAGGAGGCAAAAAGGGTGAAGCGAGATGAAGAACCAATGAATTCACCACCCGGTCCAGAATCTGATCAGGAGTCATCATCACATGACGAAGAAGAAGAAGAAGAGGTAACTTCTCGACCTCGGACCTCAACCAAGCTGCGGAATATGCGAAAAGATTTTACCCGTCAACCAGGGGAGCACATCATCACCTGGTTACTCCGATGCTGGGAATATGGGGCCGATGGTCACGAGCTAGAAGGTACAGAAGCCAAGCAGCTGGGATCACTTGCTAGAGAAGGGGGAATTGACAAAGCAATCGCAAGAGAGAAAACGTCCCTCAGCCTTTGGAGGAGGCTCTTGGCAGCTGTGAAAGAAAGGTTTCCGTACAAGGACGATGTTACGAGTCGTTCGGCCAAGTGGACTACTATAGACAAAGGCATCCAGTCTCTGAGGGAATCGGCCATCGTAGAGATGATCTATCACATCAAGCCGAATAACGGGGATACACCTATAGATCCAGATGAAGTTGAATGTACACGACCCATGTGGCGAAAACTTACACGGAATGCACCGTCATCATATGCCCATTCATTGGCAACAGTAACCTGGAATGACATAGTACCACTAACAGTGGATGAAATGGTTCATAAACTCCGAGAGTTCGAAGACAACCTCACCCCTTCCATCATCTCAGCTATGGAAAAACTGTCCCAGGACCTCAAACAATTGAGGGACGATCTATCTGATTTATCCAGCTCCTCACGTGTACCAACACACGTCTCAGCTATTAACAAAAGGCGTCCTATTGTTCGAGAGAGGAGATACAGGAGGTATACGCCACGGGGTACCCTATGGTTTTACCTGCTGGATCACGGAGAAGACATGACAAAGTGGGATGGAAAACCTACTTCAGCTTTGGAGGAACGGGTGAGTGAACTGAAGAGGGGAGCAAGGGCCAAGACTGATCGTCCCATGAGAGCTACGGCTTCAGTCTCTGGTGAGCAGTTTCCCAGATGGAATGGAAGAGCTGATTTTACTCCAGCTCCTGTGATAATGAAGAATAATCCCTTTCACCACGACTTAAGTGTCCAAAGCTGTGACGACCATTAGAGGGGCGCTGCCTCCAGCCAGGTGGAGGTAGGGGACAATCGGATTTACTGGACTGTGTGGATCAGATGGCACTGGTTATTCATGAGTGTGAAACATGTGCTGCAATTAAACAAGCCAAGCGGTTAAAGCCTCTTTGGTATGGAGGACGATGGTTGAAGTATAAATATGGGGAGGCCTGGCAGATTGACTATATCACACTGCCACCAACCCGCCAAGGCAAGCGCCATGTGCTTACCATGGTGGAAGCAACCACCGGGTGGCTGGAAACATACGCTGTGCCCCATGCCACTGCCCGGAACACTATCCTGGGCCTTGAGAAACAGACTTTGTGGCGACATGGCACCCCAGAGAGAATTGAGTCAGACAATGGGACTCATTTCCGGAATAACCTTATAGATATTTGGGCCAAAGAGCATGGCATTGAGTGGGTATATCACATCCCCTACCACTCACCAGCCTCTGGGAAAATCGAACGGTACAATGGGCTGTTAAAAACTATACTGAGAGCAATGGGTGGGGGAACTTTCAAGCACTGGGATACACACTTACCAAAGGCCACCTGGTTGGTCAACACCAGAGGATCTGCCAACAGGGCTGGCCCAGCCCAGTCAGAACTTTTACATATTGTAGAGGGGGACAAAGTTCCTGTGGTGCATATGAAGAATTTGCTGGGGAAGACAGTCTGGGTAATTCCTGCTTCAGGTAAAGGCAAACCCACTCGTGGGATTGCTTTTGCTCAGGGACCTGGATATACTTGGTGGGTAATGCGGGAAGATGGGGAAGTCCGATGTATACCTCAAGGGGATTTGATTTTAGGGGAAAACAGCCAGTGAACTCAATTGTATGCCGTTGCCTGCTGTGTAATGCTTTTATAGCCCATCAACTAGATTTCTCCAGGTCACCAGCGACTGGCCCTGACTTCCCTCCAGCCATCATCCCAACAGAGAATGAACTTTGAACATCATGGACCGAATGGACTCGGCAGCATTATAGGGATTGGTCCATGCACTAAGAAAATGATTTTTTCCTCTTGGTCTGTATGTATATGGATGTATATATATGGGAGAGCAATGGTGTATTGAAAATGTGGGATCTGAGCACGACGTGAATGGTATGGAATAAGGGGTGGATAATGTCCTGGGTTCAGCAGTAGCAGTCATGTTTTTTTTTTTTTTTTCCTTTGTGCTAGCTGGTGCAGTGCTGTGTTTTGCCTTCCAGCCTGAGAACAGTGTTGGTGAAGTCGATGTTTTCAGTTGTTGCTAAGTGATGTTTACCCTGACCAAGGACTTTGTGAGGCTCATGCTCTGCCAGGGAGGAGGGGAAGCCGGGAGGAAGCAGAGATGGGGCGCCTGACTCGGGCTAGCCAGGGAGGTATTCCATACCACAGCACGTCATGGCCGGGGTGGGGGGGTGACTGGGAGTTACCCGGAAGGACACGGGCTTCCGGGTGGAACTCGTCTTCTTGGCCGGTGGTATCGTATTCTCTTCCCTTGTTATTTTCCCTTATCATTGTTGTAGTTGGTAGTAGCAGTAGCGGTGGTGATTTGTGTACATTGGTTGCTGGACTGTTCTTGTCTCAACCCGTGGGAGTTGCACTCTTTCGATCCTCCTCCCTGTTCCTCCGGGAGTGGGGGAGAACCCCGGTGGGGGGGGGGGACACGGACCTCGATTGTTGTCAGCTCAGCACCACTCACTGGGAGTGAGTGAACAAGTTACCTGACTGGGTTTAAACCACGACACATGTGCCTCAGCATGCCATCCAGGAGAATCTGCTCCAAGATTTTGCCAGGCACAGAGGTGAGACTGACTGGTCTGTAATTCCCTGGGTCATCCATTTTCCCCTTCTTGAAAATGGGGGTTATATTTCCCTTTTTCCAGTCATTGGGAACTTCACCTGACTGCCATGATTTTTCAAATGTGATGGACAGTGGCTTCGCAACTTCATTCACCAACTCCTTCAGGACCTGATTTCAGACATTTCTCCTGACAAAGACTACCCAGAAAGTCCCACATTAATATACTTTTTTCTGACAAGTCCTGTAAGCTGACATGAGAGATTAAGTTAAACTAACCTATATTACTGGTTTTGGAATATTATTGTCTTTTTCCTCAGTAATGACATTGTATAGAAGCTAAACAAAGTGAAGAATAAACAGGGTGATTACACAGACTTTTGTGGTTTCACTGTTTGACTGGAGCACAATTTCAGTGGCTGACACTATATAAAAAATACTGATGTATACAAACAGTGATTCTTTCAAGATGGAGAAGACTTCAAAGGAGGGAGTTTCCAAAGGTCTCTTTTTTAAGGAAGAAAAATCTTCCTGCTGTCATACATACCAGATTTGTCTTTCTGATTACACTTGAAGATTCATTTGATGTAGTCAGGTCTTACATTTAGCCCAGTAGTTTGTAAAATCAGTTATACAAGAGTCCAGTCAGACCCTTAGGCACCAGAAAGCAAATCATCTGCTCCCTTAGCCTTGTTAGCTGGCTTTGGCCTTCACCTCTCAATTTTTATTTGAGCTTTCCACACATGAAAGTCTGAGATAGGGAGTGTGTCACTGAAGTGATATTTAATAGGTTAAAATGATCTATTAAATGCATTTCTAAATTGCATTATTAAAATTATTTATTAAATGCACTTTGGTGAAGATGGCTTGGACTGGAATTCATACATGGTGACTAATCAAGATCAGGGTTTGGGAACAGAAATAGTGAAACAGCATGATTAAAAATCCTCCATGGTCACTGGAATTATTAAAGAAGTTATACTAAATTCAGCTTTCCTTGATACTGAAAGGCATCAGCCTTTATGGGCTCTCTATTGTCTGGTGGGCTTACAGCTTTTTTTCTTACAACTCTTTGTTGCTTTTAGGTTAAATATTAGCACTACAATATCTTAAATTTATAATGGCATTCTAGAAAGAGAGTTGTCAGAAAGACTAGGGCCACTTGCTAGTTCAACGACAATGTGCTTTGTTGAAAAGCATTTTTGCAGTACGTGAAAAACATCACTTGTACCTGGTCTGGTAGGATCATAATTGTCTGTGTCCCATAATATAGTACTTTATCCTTCAAGGCTTCAGAACAGTAAGCGCTGGTGATGCATTTCCTCTGAAAACCCGGCAATAATCCAACAGTAGTGAAAAACCTCACTACTTTATCAAAGACACACTTAGAAATAAATACGACTTTTCAGAAATGCTGCAGAAGACTTTAGTGTAAAAATTAATTTAATCATCATAATAAAAAACATATTATTTATATATACTACATATATAATAATAAGCCAGTCAAAAAAATTACTATTTTTTCTCCAAAGAAAAAAGTATAGATTACTTCCATATTTTGGAAATGCTTTTAAGTAACATAATTTCCTGCCTGAAAGTAAGTTTCACATCAACAAAACATTTATCCGTACTACTTCCATGTTGGTGATTTATATGAGACTACTTGTTGCCATCTCACTTTTCATAACTATATGTAGAGTTAATACTTCATAAGGCAAGTTTTCAGATGATGTTTCAGTTGTCTATGCAATGATATTATTAGCCCTGGAGGTATTTAAAAGGTAAATGTGGCCTAGCGATATGGCTCAGTGGTGGACTTGGCAGTGTTAGGTTAATGGTTGGACTTGATCTCAAGGGTCTTTTCTAACTTGACTGCTTCTGTGATTCCATTGCCATAATGGACATGCAAAGGTATTCATTCTACATGTTTCTTTCTGTAATTTCACTCTGACCAGAGTCCACAGTTGGGATTATGTGGTTCAAGTAAAAAAAAAAAAAAAAAGCACCAATAAAAGGCAAGAAACCCCCAGCAAAACCAGCCAACCAAAAAAACACTAAAAAAAACCACAAAAAGACAAACAGAAAAAGAACCCACAAAAAAAAAACAACCCCAAAAAAACCCCACACAAAATAAACCTTGAACATTTTTTCTCTTTGAATTTGTTCTATGAAGAACAAGTTTTGCTCGTGAGGTAGGGGGGAAGGACAGCTGTGCATCACAGGAGGACCAATCTGTGCACTGAGGTACACCAGCCTTGCTGATGGGGTGCAGAGGCAAGTTGGAGGTCCCTGCTAAAAGGATGTACAGGTGAAGAAGCAGTATCAGAGGTTTTACAGATGGAGTATTAGAGATCATGACATTGGCCACAGGAATATGTCAGTAGCTGACTACAAAACAGCTCCTCTACAGTGACTTCCATAAGGTTATTTTACCCTACATAGGGAGAGGAAAAAAAATCACTCTCCATTCATATAAGATGGAGCCTTTTCATTTATGATTCTCCAGATTTTTCTTTCACTGCATAAAACTGGTCACCCAGGAGCAGCATATTAATAAAAACTGATTAATCACATCAATCTAGCAATTGGCCTGTTTATGAGGATTGCCTGTGGTTTACAAGATAGGAAATTATGTTTGGCATAGTGAGTAAAATTTGATTGTTACTATTCCAATCATTAATTGCATTTTACTTGTAATTTTCAAACTGTCAAAAACATATTACAGTTTGTAATTAGTTTAATAACTGTTGTTTATTCCACCATATCAAGTTTCCTCTTAATTTTAAAGAATGTTTAGGTTTCCTTATCTGTAGACTATAATTTCATGATAGAATTACAATTACAGTGCTGATAATCCTTTCCAAGGAGTGTTTAATTATTTGGGGTGGATCGAACCAAGTGTTCTGGAAGGAAAACTGAGGACAGGGAATAGAGTATCACTTGATATTCTGGCATCAATATGGACTTCAGTTACTTATTCTGACCTGGATTTTAAAACTGTCCTACAAATGCAAAACATGCCTGCTCACAGACTGCCTGGATATCCCATATATAGAAAGAGAAATTTAAATGCATAACCAATTCCACACACAAGTACACTTCTTATGTGCATCTGCAGTTACTTGTCTCTAACCACACCAGGTTATATCTACTCAGCAATTTACTTATTTTCTTTCCTTGCCTATGCAAGCATTAGAAAATGAAGCTATAAATGTCCTTCGCCCTAGTAGTTGGAACACATGAACTACTTCGATATTCCCCCAATTTTTTTCCAGCTCAACATGAAATACAACTCTGTTACTTTAAGAGACAATCTATTTTTCATAAAAATATAAAGCAAAAGCAAAATATTAAGGGTATTTTATTAAGCCCTATCTTTAAAACAGAAGTTAAACTGGATAGATTACAAAGAATTAATTAAAAATGTTAACAAATATTTCAGAATGTACAATATTAAAGTTAATCCAGTGGAGCAGAATAAATCAGGATAGGAGTTTTATTATTATTGTCTGATAATTATTTATGAATGTTACATAATCTACTATGTATAGGTGCCCTTATTGCTTTTTACATATTCATCCAGCACCTCTAGCAGCTAACATGCTTTATCAGGAAAAGCAATTTCAAAGATTAAATACTTTTACAGTGGTTTCACTCTGCTGAAAAGAAATAGAGTTTGTGCTATAGTATGTCAAATTTTCATAGCCAGTTAGAGTTCTAGCACTGGTTATTTCAGAGTTCCTCAGCCCTGGAAAGTTCATCCATATCTTCCTCTCCTGCTCGGTAAGTTTTTTCAATAAAAGATACTGCTTCACCCTATAAACTCACCTTCTCTCTCTATAGGCTTTGATAGCTAACAGGAGCCATTAAAGCAAAAGTGCTGAAACCATTATGCTTAATAAAACTTTAAGGATTGTTTAAAGTCTTAGTAAGAGCTGAGCATTGTAACTGCATTGAGAAAGGGCATCACAGAATGCACTTGTATAAGTAATTTAAAACAAGTGGGTGCTTATAACTACCTATTCTAGTCTGTAGCAGTAGCAATCAGAGAAACATGACAGACTCCAAAGCTTTTTCAGTCTTACTTTTGTTACTGACTTCCCACAAAGCATTGGTCAAATTACTTCATTTTTCTCCACTTTGAGTACTCCTTCTTCAAAGCAGAGCTAATCATACATGTAACACACTGTAAAACATGTAAACATATGATGGCACTACTCACATTCATTATACCAAATGTAGACAGGCTGTCTTTCCTAGGGAGAGAAATGCTACAGAGATGCAACCTGGAATATTTGGGTTAGGCACATGGTAAATTACTTCCATTCTCTCAGCTTGAAAGAGAGCACTTTATTAAGCCCAAATGGGGTAATTTCCTTAAAGATTCATGCAAATATGGATGCACGGTTTTTGTGTAATTTCTTAAGCAAAATGCATCATGTCCTTCACTTCTATGCTAGCCTTGGTGGATCAGAGTTCTCAGGTTTTTCAGTGAAGGCTTAAATCACACCAATATTCTTGGTGGTTGCAGGGATTGTTTGTGTATCTTTCTCGTTTAGGCTAATGCATAGCTACTAGCTAATGAAGCAGAATGAACAAAAGCACCTGAAGGGGTATTTTCTTATGGTCCTGTCAACTTATGAGGAAAAATATGTACTTTCTATACGAAAGGTAGAGCTGCCTTCCTGAAACTAAGAGATGCAAAATTAAATTGAGATGTTTCTATGGATCATAAGGCTGACTTGGAGGAGAAACTTTAAGGCTTTTCAAAAGCTAATCAAAACATCAGAAAATGTTAAAGTACTTCTGTCATCCACAGAATTAATGTTACCATCAATTAACCTTTGCTGTATACACTGATAAATTATTCAGTCAGTTAATGGCATTTAAATTTAAGTGCAATTGTATAAATCCCTGGATTGTAGTTAGAGTTGGCTTAAAATGCAGGCACTTAAGAGGAGCATTGAATGGCAATGAAATCTGAAAGGCTAAAACCATGCAAGATGGCTTGCAGGTAGGCTTACTTTTGCAAATGAGCAAAAGGGATGCTCTGCTTTCATACTTCTGGGTAAGATGTTAGCTGTTAAAAGAATGGCTTTCCCAGCTCCTTTCCACTCTAGGGAGAGTAATGTACCCTTCTACAAGCAGAATTCATGGCCAAGAGTAGATATAGAACTATTGGAGGGATTACACTATTTGGGCTACCTCCAAAAGACGAGTGACTCAATAGTACAAAGAAAAGAAGTTGTGTGACCTGAAGATACAAAACATACTATATATGTACATTGTAAAAATGCGTTGAAATAATTTAATTCACCTGAATGAACACACTACCTTGGAAATTAGTGTCCTGATCATGTTCCCTGCCACCTGGGAAGTGTAGGGGCATGACATAATGACATAACCTTTGCCTGTATATTCTTCTCTGATACAAACATTCTGCAAACTAAAGTCCCTATTTGCACTGCAGTTTAATGCTAGAATAACAGATCCTGACTGAGACTCCTATGTTCATATCCTATATTTTATTCAGCCACTCTTGTCTGTTTTACAATAGTTTGCAAAATCTAATGTTAGTCATGCTACTAAAAATTGAACAGTTCAGATAAATAATTTGGAAAATTAAGCTATGAAACTTCTGAATGGAGAGCTAGTCACTTAAGAATGTGTTCGTTTGTCATCTGGCTAAAGCAGAGCCAGACAATACAAGTATTGCCAGCTGGGAAGAATTACTATAATAAAAATAAATTTAAAAAAGAACTCCATAGAAGTATGTTTGAGTATGCACTGGACTATATCCCTTCTTAAATACTCAAATGAAGTCTGTGGAGCTAAATATCCATATAGGGGCATCATGAAATTTGCAAGAGCATGAAGAAATCTTCACTGAAGGAGTTTGATTTCATTTAAAAGACAGGTAGAAAACTCCAGCCAAGTTTTATAATGTCTGGGTGAAACAGTCACGGTGATTGAACCTTTCTTCAGCATAAAAACTAGATGGCTTGTAATCCAGTATTACTGCATCAGGCCATATATGCTGGATCATTAAAGGCAGTTAAATTAAACAGATAAGCAGGAAATCCAGACTGGCTTTACAAATCTAAAGCGCAATCAGCTACTTCCACAAAGCTAGTGTAAGTGGCCCAGAACTCAACAATCAGCACTACAAAAAATGTTTATTCATTTTACTCATAAATTGTCTTTCACACAATGCTTGGGTCATGGGAATAAAGTGTTACACTTATAGGTTTCTGACGTTGGGAAAACAAGTATTCTTACTCCATAAAAATATACATTTTTAAGTCTATTAGGAAGTTAAATACATTAAAAGGAAATAGGGGCGTTTACTGAAACAAATAGGGTAGTATGGATATGTAATACAGAAAGCAATGGCAAAAGTACTGAATGGGGTGAAAACTAACTCTCATTTGTCTGGATCTAAAATTACACTAAGGGGATCATGCAAAACCTAAACTTGTCATTTCTGAAAATCCACTTATACCTGCTTTACAAAAGAGTGATCCTCAGCTTGAGCCTGCCACAGCTGAGCACAGCCTCAATTTCCATAGCAGAGGAAGAGGGTCCTCCCTGTGCCCGGATCCTCAGACAGGAGATCTCAAAGCCTTCGAATGCTAACCCTGCATGCAAACTTTTCTTAGGAGAGCTGAACTACACCATAGCCTTTCCAGCTTGATTCTGGGAATCAACTACAGAGATCAACCTGAAAGGATGAAGTTAGAGATCGGTGAAAAAATGAGAAGTTTACCATCATGTGACGTTTCACATCACTTAAAATTTTGAAGCTGCTTCTTGGTGGAACAAACTCCCCTCAACTTCATTTTGGGCCCCATTCTCTTTCTTATCTGACTCTGGAAGAAGTCTCTTGTTTTATTCTCTGCAGCCACCAATAAAGTCCTCAGGACCTGGAATACTGTTGTTTATTTCAGGTCAGATCTGCAGCACATAAAGGTCTTTTACCAAATGGCTAAGCAGAGGATTATATTCTATTATAGCATAGGGTATTCATGGAAATCAAGCAATATCAATACTCTATTTTTTAGTGATCTTTTTTAAAGGATATTAATGGAAGAAAAATACTAATTAATGGAAGAAGCACTATTTTTATCAAATTTAAGGTACATTCAGCCATCTAAAGTTTATGTGTGGTAGTTGTCCAGAATGCATGGTCTTGTTCAAAGGGTCTGCTGAAAGCAGAACAAACTCTCTAAATCTGAGCCCAAAATACACATTCTGAAGAAGAAACAGAAACTAAACCCTAGCTTCTTTCTTAAAAGGCAGATGTTAAATATTGGTATTTTTAACTGATTGTTATTTATTGTGGCTAGGAGCAAGCCTACCATTTTCATACAGTTTGCTGGGGGGTTTTTAAACTCTTTTTATGCCACTGGGTAGCATCTACTGATGAAATGCAGTCAGAAGAGCTGTTTGTGTAATTGCACTTTCAGTGAAGCAGTTAAATCCTCTCTTTCAGCAGTTGTTTGCTCTCACACCCACATAATCTTATTCGTATGCAGTGTCTTATCTCTTGCTGTCTGGCCTGTGAGTTATGTGTCTGCTTTTACGTTTTCTGCAAGTGTTTGCTCATCACTGGTTGGTCATTTTTCACCTCCTGAGATATACAGTCATCACAGTCACCAGTTGTACTTCCACTATAGAAAATGAAAAGCATGCCCCTTTACTTCAATATTTAACCCTGGTTTTGCTAAAAGAGGCTGAGGACTACTCTATCACACAGTAGTCACAATATGTGGGTTTTTTTTCTAATTGGGATCAGTCTGAAGATGAAAAAATAGGTAACGTTTCCTTAGTATTTTGTTACTAACGTTACTAGAGGCAGCAGCAGTCTTAGCATCTGCCTATGAAATACTGGGTCATAATAGATCACTGTGGGGTTAAATCTGCTCTTCCATATTACGGTACACAGCAGCCTGAGTGGAGGACAGACAGATTACATAGAGATGCACATGAGTATTCGTGACTCGGAGAACACTGCACGGCAGCAAATGATTTCCTAAAAAGAGCAAGAATAACTTAATCAGAAGGACCATGTGAGTGGCAGGGATTACTTGCTCCCTAAACTGGGAGATGCGAGAGCATCTCAATCCAACACTGCCATTAAGCCACCATAACTTCCCCCCTCACATGCAGTGCAACAAATCAGACACTGTCACCAAAATATTTCAAGGCCTTGTGTGAATGGAGGTAAAAAACCAACAGGCTGTTCTTCAGACTGAATTACTGGAGCAAAGATACATGCATTCTAACGAAAATCCTGCCCACAGAACAAAGTGTTCAAGAATTTCAAATACCTGCAGGATTTCCAATAGCATATATTAGGAGGACTCCTTTATTTATTGTGACATCTATTAAGAAATTAATTGCTGACAAATTTATTATACATCATGTGCACAGATCTTCTATCATCTTTGGCCATGTGTTCCTTTACAGTGCTTTGCTCTTGACAATATCAGAAAACTCTCTAGGGGTGCCAATAATAGTAATACTTATGCAAATTGCTTGGCCCCAACTGGATGTCAACAGAAAAAAAAGACTAGTAAAACACCAGTATTGCTTACAAAGGAAAAAAAACAGATTAAATAATTATCCATTTATGAAATACTGAATCATGTACCCAGATACAACAAAAATCCTGTTTGTTTCCAGTTTGTTTCTGATGTTTCCCATCCTGTTTAGGTAATTTATTTTTTTTTCCATAGGCTTTAAGGGACTGACAGAAATGAGCACTTCCACCAAATCACCCATTCTTGGGAAGCAGTTATTAAAAAAAAAATTATCACATTATCACATAATAACAGTAAACTGATACAGGTTTGAGAAAGGAAAGAAAGAAAAAAAAAGAAAAGAAAGGAAGGAAAGGATGGGAAAAAAGGAAGGAAAGGAAGGAAAAGAAGGCAGGCAGGTAGGCAAGGCAAGACAAGGCAAGGCAAAGCAAGGCAGGCAGGTAGGCAAGAAGAAGGGAAGAAAAGGAAGGAAGGAAGGAAGGAAGAAAGGAAGGAAGGAAGGACCCATATCCCCAGGAAAACAATTTGCCAGCCCTCTACCTGCAGCAACCCCCCGTCCCTCTGTGGCCTGACACAGTTAGGACTTCAGAAGCGTGAGGCTTTCTGAACCAAACTGTACCCAGCACAAAAGGAGAGCAGTGGGTATCTGAGGAGAGAGAAGGTGCTCAGTGACACAAGTAGTATTTGCCACAGCTTCACACCAACACCAGTAATGTTGCAACCCAGCCAGACCCCAGGGGCAGTAACCCTGCCAGGAGGCAGCTCTGGGGAAAAAAAAGCTCCCATGCCTAGCCAGGGCACTAGCAGCCTGCTAACATGGGCAAAGCTGAGCTGATCAGAGGTGCAATCACATGGTCAAGTACCACAATGAAGATGCCCACTCCACAGACAGCTACAGGTTTTAGTAGGGCATGTGCTGGAAATCATTGCTTCTTGTTTCTGGCAGGCACTCAAGGAAAAATGGCACCTGCGGCAAGGTCGGTGGAATGCCAGGTAGGACAACACTGAAACTCAGCCAGGTAAAGTTTACTTTTATAGAATCATAGAATAGTTAGGGTTGGAAAGGACCTTAAGATCATCGAGTTCCAAACCCCCTGCCATGGCAGGGACACCTCACACTAAACCATCTCAGCCAAGGCTCTGTCCAACCTGGCCTTTAACACTGCCAGGGATGGAGCATTCACAACTTTCCTGGGCAACCCATTCCAGTGCCTCACCACCCTTACAGTAAAGAACTTCTTCCTTATACCCAATCTAACTTTTTCCCAACTACCGTTACACTTCCTGAAACTGCTGTGCTGCCAATGGTGGTCTATAACCTCTGTATACTGAGTGTTTACAGTGTCCTTTCATTCGTGAGAGCCAGAATTAGCATGAGGTTGTTAAGGCAAAGGCTGTCTGGTATGAATTAAAGCCATATGGAAAGAATATTATAGAGATTAATACGCAAAAATTCATGTTCTTTTCTTCTGCAATGTGCAGCAGTGTAAGTATACACCTCCAACCTTGTAAGCCTAAAAATGTACTGGAAGTTCACTTGAGTGAGACAACTGTTGTAGAGCACAGGACACTATCTTGTACTGCTTCAAATTATAGTTGTATAGCTAAATATTGCTGCTGGTGGAAGCCTGTTTTATAGAATCTAAACAAAAGGCTGGGAGCAACCTGTGGACAAGATACCTCAGGTTTCACATGGCTGACCTCTGCTGCCAGCACTCTTCTGATTGGAGACTCATTTTTTAAACATACAAAGAGAGAACTGTGCTAAACAAGGCATACTTTTGGCAAGCAGACCTACATTACAACCTAGGAAATTCCGAGTTTACAGAGCAAAAGTCTAGACAAAGATGGGAATTTTAATGTGGTTTGAAAGTTTCAGAGGGGACACATATATGCTTTCTCTCCCCTCCAGGGCCTGAGAGCATCTCCCATAGTCACAGTAAAAGGCCTTCTGGAGTATATTTTGTGATACTCTGATAAAAAAAAAGTGTGTTCTGGTCACCTTGGTCAGATACTGGAGAACAACATGTTGAAATTTGAAAAGTTCTCATATGACACATGAATTTTCAGGTGGACTGAAAGATTTTTAGGACATGTCTTTTAAATGAGTACTCCATTGCAAACTATTGTCTTCTGCCATCTGCAGTTCTGGAGGATGCAATTGAGTTCCACTGCCCTGGAGGAGAACTAAAAAACTGTTTTTCTCTAGCTCTGGAGACTAAAACCACTGAAACTACATGATTCTCTAATATAAGAGCCAATTTCTATAATGAACATCTGGACAAAAAAAAAAACAAACCTTTCAGCACTTTGAATATATTCTAGAATTTGCAAACCTATTTTATTTCACACTGTATTTTGACTTCACAAACATCATGAATTCAAAGAGCAGAGCAGCTGGGAAAAGGAAAAAATAAGAGGGTAGGGGAAGGAAAGGAAAGAAAAAAGAAACTATGGAAAAAAATGTGATGGAATGTTCAATTGTGTAAAAATCTGGAGAAAAGTGGAAACAACCTCTTTCCTACCCCAAAGGGCTGATTCCTGGTGGAACTTTCCAGTTTTGCAATGGATGCTAATGGAGCAAGCCTTTGCCTTCTCCTTCACTCCACACCAGGGGTGACAGTTATGGGGGGAGACAGTAACACAGCTCAGGAGGCAGTCGGGCTGCCTTAGCATGGGAAATCCCTCATCTCTACCTGAGGGATGATTCTCCCAGCTGGCAGCCCTCTGAAGGGTCTCGCTGTGTCTCCTCTTCAGTTCCCACTGCTGCTGGAAGACTCTCAAGTGCTTTGCTGGGGGCAGCTAGCTTGGTATCACCTCCAGGAGGCGAGCAAGAAGCAAGAACTATTCCACATGAATAAGATATAATTTCAGGTGAAGCTCTCTATGTATTGCTGAACAAGCAGTCTGGCTTACGCTGTGCAAATGCTTCCCGTCTTTCTGCGTGATATGGACTGTGACCATCTGTTGGAACAGTGACCCAAGGTCTGTTTCAACGCATGACGGATAAGACAGAGAAGAAACCAAAAGAGATTACATATCGTTTCCTAGCTGCCGCCAGAAACTGCGATCCAAGGTGAAAGACTCTGTGTGCATAGAAACATACATAGGTATCCTCCATGCCATAAGGATCAGACAATGTCTAGTGTTGCCAGTAATTGGCATTTATGTTGCCTTTCAGGTCAAAGCACCAGAAAGGAGAAGGCACTGAAGCATAATTTTGGTCTGAGGGACATAATTACATGCTTCCACTTTTTTTTTTTCAAGTCAGTAGCTTTCTAGCAAGTTTTAGAAGTGCTGTAAATTATGCCAAATCAACAGCATACAGCTGTGGACCCGCTCATCTGAAAAGTGAAAGAAGCCCTTATTCCTGATCCACTTGATGTCACCAAAATGAAAAAGGAATTGTGAAAAAGGAATTGTGCAAACTCCACTAAACCAGCCTCATTGCTACAGAGGATCTTTAAATGGTCCATTACTTTTCATTAGACCAAATTACAAGATTAAAATCCCATATTTAATAGGTTATTTTTTAGTAATTAGGCAAACCCTTTCTCAAGCAACCACAGGTTTTCAAGACATTATTACTGCAAATGCTACGTATATACTATTCTGCATTTCTATTTCAATTTTTTTCACAGAAATTGACTTCTATAATTTCCTTTTTTAAAAAAGTACATAAGGAGTCATGAATACTCTGAAATAACATGAAACAATCTTTCATGTTTCAACTTTCATGTTTCAACTACTCCTAAAAATAGTAGGAAAAAATCTCTTGCACAATATTTAATTAAAATGTGATTTTAACATTTAAACATGCAAACAGGAAAATACCCATATCAGATGCAAATCTGACAGGCTATTACAACTTTCTCTGATACAACAGATACAAAATAGTGCAGTATAAAATTAACTTCATGCTGCTAGATAAATCCATGTCATATTTATTTTACTATATTCCATTGCCACAATTAAGCAAATGTTCACTTGAAACAAAGTATATGCTACATTATTAAAAAAAAAGTATGTACAAATGCATGTATATACATTATGGTGGCACTAGTCATAGCTCTATAATTGAAACAGCTGAGTTTTGCATGAAAGCAGGAATTCATCTAACTTTCAATACTCTGCAGAATTTCAGCCTGCAAATATCAGCCCCACAGTCAAGAACTCACAAGAGAACTTTATATCAGGGATTCAGTTGACCCATCATTTATTTCCACTTCATTAGATTATTTTTTCATCATTTGCAGTAAGCATCCAAAAGAAAGAGATATTTCCAAACAAACAGATGAAGTAGTTTTATAAATTTTTACCACTGTCTCCTTTTGTTATATGCATCGGTTAAGACGGCTTTCTAGCTTAAGATTGTTTTTACTAATCACTAACAAATGTCATCCTACTTAAAATGTTATCCACTAAATATGTACTTCAGAGTTTTCTAGGGTATGTTTACTGGGAAATTTATTTAAACCCATACTTTTCAATAACACTTATTAAAATATACATCAATTAATTCATTACTATCAAAGAATATTTAGCTTCAGTTTTCACTACCATTTTCACTAGATTTTGCCTATTAGTCCTCTTCTATTCCTGAATATATTAAAGCAATCTATCGAGACATTGTTTAAACATTCCAGAACAGCTTGTATTCCATGATCTCATTTTGGATAAAAGCTTGTTTTCCTTACCGTTTTCATATCCAATTGAGGTATTTTTTTTTTATTCTAAGTTTACCTTAATTGGTTATTTCAGATTTCAGATTATTTTAATTCAGTGTTATTACTTGTATTCAGTTTTGATGCACTTTTATGCCACTCAGTCAAACTCCAATAATTTTGTAAAGTTTCTGATTATATCAACACCACTAGCAGGTATTGAAATCCTGTTTTTTATCACAGTGATCTTTATTAGTTTGCACCAGTCCTGTGAAAATTCCTGGGAGGAGTAGATTCTTTTGTTCCAATTCACATAATAAAGACAGGGGCAGAAAGCTGCAGATCAAGAGTAATTTTTTGAGAATTCACAAGTTTCAGTGTACAGACAAGATATTCTCTTCAGCTCCCTTTCAGCCCTACTATCTGTGGCTCTGTGATTTAGCATCTGATTTTATGTAGGTATGTACATACGTGTTCATAAACAATATGTACAGACATTTCTTGGAATTTGATTATTACTGTCATATAAAGAAGACATATTATTTTACTTCAAATCCTGAATTTCTCTTATTCCATATAACCATACACCTCTGTACTGCAATGCAACTGTTTTTTTAGCACCTTTGTTTCCCCCTAGAAGGTAAACTGGAATACATATATTGTAATAATTCATGTATTTTCATACAGTAATGATGTCTTCCCTGCCAAATAATTTGCTTACAGTAAGCTAATGATATGGGCTCTGAACAGTCAGTTCCTAAATTCTAATTGCTAAAAAGCATGGAATTTACACCGTCCCCAGGCACCACTGTAAAACCTATTTGCAAAAGTATGTACTTATTTTGTTTAGGAAATACAGAGCTTCAGCTACGTACGCTCTTTACAAATCCATATCACCACAAAATTATGAGCAGAATCACATCTTATTCTAGCAATGGGATGCACTGGTGGCTATGATGTAAGGATCCATACAGTAATACCAATGAGCTTGCCCAGAATTTACATTGCAGTTACATTGGCCTTCCACTAGATGCAAATATATGCCACTAGATGCCAAGGGACACTGACACGCTTGTGAGGTGGCCTGATGCCAACTTTATGAAGTTTAACCATGCCAAGTGCAAGGTCCTATACCTGGGTGGGAGCAACCCCAGGCACAGCTACAGGTTGGGCAAAGAAGAGATTCAGAGCAGCCCTGTGGAGAAGGACTTGGGGGTGTTGGTCGATGAGAAAATGAACATGAGCCAGCAGTTTGTGCTCGCAGCCCAGAAAGCCAACCGTATCCTGGGCTGCATCAAAAGGAGCGTGACCAGCAGGTCAAAGGAGGTGATCCTGCCCCTCTACTCTGCTCTTGTGAGACCTCACCTGGAGTATTGTGTGCAGTTCTGGTGTCCTCAACATAAAAAGGACATGGAACTGTTGGAACAAGTCCAGAGAAGGGCCACAAGGACGATCAGGGGGCTGGAGCACCTCCTGTATGAAGACAGGCTGAGGAAGTTGGGGCTGTTCAGCCTGGAGAAGAGAAGGCTGCGTGGAGACCTCATAGCAGCCTTCCAGTATCTGAAGGGGGCCTACAGGGATGCTGGGGAGGAACTCTTAATTAGGGACTGTAGTGATAGGACATGGGGTAACGGGTTAAAACTTAAACAGGGGAAGTTTAGATTGGATATAAGGAGGAAATTGTTTCCTGTGAGGGTGCTGAGGCACTGGAATGGGTTGCCCAGGGAGGTTGTGAATGCTCCATCCTTGCAGTGTTAAAGGCCAGGATGGACAGAACCTTGGGTGAGATGGTTTAGTGGGAGGTATCCCTGCCCATGGCAGGGGGGTTGGAACTGGATGATCTTAAGGTTCTTTCCAACCCTAACTATTCCTTCATAGAATCATAGAATAGTTAGGGTTGGAAAGGACCTTAAGATCATCTAGTTCCAACCCCCCTGCCATGATTCTATGATTCTATATTACAGTGGATATTACAATGGAGGTCAAATCATATTAACTCAAGAATAAGGAGAATAATACATGTTTTGTCATTTATACTTTTTGCCTGATCTGGATTAAAACTTTTACAGTTAATGCTCTGCCAGATTTGTATTAACTGTCAGTCCTTGCCACAGTCTTAACGTTATGACCAAGTTTAGCTTAAAGATTTTCTAAATTAAGTAAGTCTGGTTCTGTAAATTCAGCAGACACCTAACCAGCTGATCCTCTGTAACATTATGTACAAGCATAAGCATCAACCTGCTTAGTGACCCTGGGCAGAACAGGTTTCCAATTAGTCCTGACTTTAGGTACCATTTAATCTGATGTGATTGCCAGTCTGCTGTGCAAATTTTGATGAACTGTATCCATCATACAGACGATCAGCAAATTGATGTTTGCCCAACACTGGCTACATGCAGCACCACTGAGGAAACCCAAGACATTTTATACTCAGCACAAAATTTACTGTGGCAGTGGTTACAGGCTTTGGTTCCATAGTGTTTCATTGTATTGGAACCTCCTAATTAAAGTACAATTCATTACCTGTTCTGAGGAGCCTAAATACATGGCACAAAGACTTAGCAATAATTTGTCTTACAAAACCATGGAGCTGGACCATTCTACAAACTAGATTTTGGTTTTGCTGCACAACTGTAAATTAACAGGTGGGAACAACACTTCTGTGACAGACTAACCTCTGAAAGCTATGATGCAACCTCTACATTGTCTAAGTTTGAAGAGCAGAGTGCATGGCAAAGGCTCCAAAGGACTTGCTTGCTGGTTGCCACCCCTTGAAGAAGTTATGTTGATGCAATCTAACCACCAGAACATTAGCATTTCACAGCACTCTGCAATATTCAGCTGCCACATTCTCAGCCTCTGACTCCTCTTTGATTTCTTCCTGATTTGTTTTCTGTGCTGTGACACTTGCTGGCAGTGCTCAGGATCCCAGGATGGGAAAGGAGAACAACATAGTGTGCGGCCTCTCTTCAGGGGAATTGACACTGTGTCCCACTTACTCCACCCCCAGCCTGATGGCAGTGAAGAAGTCATAACATGTGCACTAAAGAGCTCCCATTACCGTATGTGTGACACATGGGATGCTCTACAGACATCGGAATGATTTGTACCACAATATTTTTAATTTACATTGCTTAACTGGAGTAATTTTCAATTCTACACTTTAGTTTCACAGAAGAATGCACTGTTTAGTTACATTTCAAAGTCAGCTTGGGAGAGCTACTCTACCTTCTCTCTTTGTATTCTGCTCACTATCCACCACGCCGGGTATTTAGGCATTGCAATTTCATTTTTATATTGATTCAGCTATCTTATCAGGAGTTTGCATCTTCTTATGTAGCAACATTCTTCCTCCTCCTTCAGTTTTATGAGTTTCATGTGAATTCCTTTGAATGAGAGAACTGCATAATGCAGGTGAAGACACTGTCTCATTAATGGTCTTTAAAATACTAACTTCTCACACTCATGGTGTTTTGGCTGGCTTTATAAAAGAAGTTTTACGAAACAAAAGAGAAAATCTGTAATCATGCAATCAATTGTAAGAAAAACCAAGGAAGAGAAACAAGCTACTAACAGTTATCTACTATGGAATATTTCTCTCTTACTGTATAAAGTCAGGGTGACTTTTTTGCATGATATGTATTTTCTTTTTCTTTATGTAAAGATGTACCACACTGAGGTGGGGTTCCTAAATTTCATAGGTTAATCACCTACCATACAGTACAATCATTTGCATTTACATAGTGAGTTGCTATAATACTCAGAGTATATATTGTGATTACACCTATGTCCATCAGAGATGCCTAGTTTTAACTTTGGTTTAGCTAATGTTATCTGAAACTATTTCTGGTATCCAGATGCACATTGGGAGCCAGAAAATCTTTTTTGCATAAGCAAACAAAAAGTTTACTTAGGGTTTTGGAAATGTAATACAATGATTAACGGAGAGCAGACATGGAGATTTATGTAGTATAATAATGAGAATATGAAATTTAGGATTATGTACAGAGTGAGAAAAATAAACATTGAAAGAAAACCAATAAATATTTTAAACTCAAAAATTACTTTGAAACACTACCAGATAGCTTGTTTATTGGATTAAACTAATTGCATATTTTATTGTTTCTGTAAATGAGATGGTCTGTGTAAGTATGCCTTTACTCTTAGAGAAACAACAGCCCTGAGGTTGAATTTCACTCACTGGAACAACAGATGACTGACTTAAACATTCTCCTTCACTACCCTTAAATGGTGAGTAGGATAGCTTCTTGTCTAATATAAAAAACCCTTCTTTCCCCACAGATCTGTTCTTTCATAAAGGTCAGCACAGCCTCAGCTTTGCCTTTGCCACTTAAAACAAAGGAGTCAGTAAGTATGCCGGTATATCCTCTAACTTTTGAGTTCCTAGGTTTTTTTTTGCCCCTCTTTTTAAAAGACATACGCTGAAAATATTGTTTTGAGTTTTAAGAATAAATGAAAGAAATTTCACACTGAAAATGTTTGCTTTATGATTTCATAATATTTATATAAAAGCAATCTTAAAAAGAATCCCATATTGGTATTTGGCAAGTATTTTTTCCCTTGACAGACAGAAAGTTATTTTTACTTAACAATTAAGGCACTTGCTAAGATGCTTCTTCAAAGATATTTCTTCCCACACAACTATTTTGTCATATGACTGCTAACATCAAAAAGAGGGTAATTGTACTGCACCAACTCATAAGGGATGTTTTCAATAGAACATGCTGGCTGAAGAAAAATCTGAGTGCAGTTTCAGTTGCTGAGCACTAGATATTTTAACTGCTTTTGGTGCTATATAATTTTCCAGTTGTTTGCATTGGCTGTTAATATTAGCCTTGATTATAAGTTTTAGCCACACATCATGTCTGAGCTCTCTAGTAATGTACTTTGTATTTTTAAGAATCAGTCATAATTTATACAGCATGCAAATTATAACCTTGCTCAGTATAAATTGAAGAGGAACTGTGACCCACGTGCAAATGTCAATATTATTCTCTATATGGAAATATTGGCAAAACCAGTTACCAAATTTAGTCTCTGGTTATAAGTAGGTCAGCTTTACATATGTCATGTGAAGTTATCAGGAGTCAAACCAGATCATTCCTAGCGCTTCACACTACCGCCACAGCCCCCGTTACTCTCAGCACAAAAGAAACGCACACTAACAATTCCACCCCAGGGCATGATATAGCAAGTGTTTGTACATCCACGCATGCCCTCACTCACATGCCCAAATAAATAGAACCAACACTTTACAATCCAGAACATATTCCCTGCCTTAAGTCGGATATTTTCATTGATTCTTTTAACCACCCTTTACTGCCCCTCAGCACTGGCCATCAGGTCCATCAGACACCAGCCTCAGCCCAACAAGACTGATTTCACACATCGGCAAACCCAGCGTGGATCCTAGTGGCAAAGCAGCTCGCTTTGCACACTAATCTAAGTAGCTACTGACCAGTTATTGTGTGCAGCATTCAAGGCATTTTGCCTTGAGTGAACTGTAAGTGTTGTGCTTTCTCTCTACCTTTGTCACATGTAGACATGCCAAATCCTGAAATCCTTCCACCTCATGCCCAAAGAAGACTGTTATTTGGTTTGTAACATCCAATGATTCACTAAATGATTCTTCCAACTGCAAAAATGAGACTGTTCTTGCTTAACACTGTTGACTTAAAACCAAAAGTATTTCTGTATCTTCACATTTGTTTTCCATAATTTCTCATTTTCTTTATGTGCATTCAGATTTTTGTACTCGCAGACCTCTGTCTTTGATGTTGAACACTTCTCTGACCAGGAATCTTCCTGGAAAGGTTTCTTCACAGGCTTCCTTCAGCATATACCTTCCTCAGTTAGCTAGCAGCATAGGATTCAGCTCAAGCTTCATGTGCTCAGCCAGCAGTTCCAGCTGACCTTTTTAGGGGACACTCACTTGTCAGAAGAAGTTTCTTTAGAGGCAGAGTTTTTCAGTATCCTTGACTCTTCCTTCAGATGAGTTATTTTTTATTGCAGTTGGTTTCAAAATGCCGTGCTATTCTGAAATCCATTATCATTCACTAGCTGATTTATAAGTCTGGGTTTTTTCCTAGAAGAGGGTTCCAATTAGTGGCTTGGTCATTTTGATTGTTTTGAGTGAGCAGGAAGTACAGCTTTACATATCCAGCTAGAGGATCCCAAACCTATTCTTTTGTAATGCTCAGGGAGGTGTTGTATTTCTTTTTTTTTCTTTCCAGTTTCACCCCCGTTTAATCCCCTGTATTTGTTGCCTCAGATATGCAGCACAATAAACTACACTTGCAGATAAGGAGCTGCAGTTTTAGCTAATTGTCCAAACAGGGTTAATAGCAGTGAGATTCCTGTGCCTTTACATTGCCACAACAGAATTCTCTGCACTGATAATTCCTCCTTGGCACAGCACACAGTGAAAATATACAGAAAAAAAAAAAAAAGGAGGAGATGGTGGCAATTGCAGCTGAAGTTCTCAAGAGCAGTTCCCTGGACGCTGGACTCGCCCAGCGCTGGGAGGCTCGGCTGCTCCAAGACGGTGGTCGGCAAAGCTTATACAGGAGCAGCTTATTGCATACGGCTTTTGAGCTAAAATGCTGGCTTTCACAGAAGATAATGTAAACGCTTCAGGTCGAGTTCAGACTATTATTTCACAGGCTTTATCGCCAACATTTTAAAGACAGTTCTGGCTCCCTCTCGTGGAGGATTAGCCACAGGCAACGTGATCGCTGAGCAAGGCATACTGGTTACACATTTATATATTCCTCGCCCCCGAGTTCATACACTAATAAGATAAATTATTAAATACATTAAAAGGACTTCACACTCTTATTTCTGAAAAAAAATAGTTTTTATATGCACTGTCTTACTACACTAAACCACCATATCAGCACAATACTCCATTTCTTCATCTGACTTCAGCAAAGCTTCACTAGGCTTCTTTCTCTCCTCGGCAGTTCCCCAGCTCTGCAGGTGTGACATCCACCTTGCCAACTGACATCTAGCTCCTGCTTGCACCATACCTGAAGATGGAAGATGCTCTTCTCGCCAGAGCATTCCTTCAGCACTCAGCGTCATGCAAATGACTACAACCTCTAGGATAAACTGAACCAACTGAGCTCTTTTTAAAGACAGCATTTATACTTCATTCCTGCAGTTGTTTTCTGAGCTGTTTCAATTTTTTTTTTTTTTTACAGTGTTTCTTTCATAGCAGTGATATAAAAAGTAAAACTGCAGTCTGGTAAGAGAATAGCTGATGCCACACACAAAAGCAATACCCGCTTACCTGTTCTTCCTTCGTATTTCTATTCAGTTCTCCACGGAGGCATAAAATATGAAGATGATATCATCTTACTAAGTGCTCATGTTTATTTGATGGTTCTTCATTATATGAAGTCCTTTCTTCATTAAACTGAAGAAAAAGCAAAGTGGAACAAGAGCCAGGGGGAAAAAAACGTCATCTAGACTTAAACCCTTACAAGATGCTCCCACATTGTGTCGGACTGGTGAGAAAGTACCTTGCTGTTTCATTTTTACATTAAGTTTTCCATACGCTATTTATATGAAGTATTAATTGATATGGCATATCAAAATAAGTGCTCCTCTGTTAAGTCCAGAATGCCACCACATCACGTTTATCACTGCACTTAAAATATAGACCATGTGCAAGAAGTCAATTTTTGTATGAAAATTATTTTTTAAAAAGGAATCTGTATAGCCTTCAAGATACAAAAAGGAAAGTGCTTGCATAACAGTAGTGCTCTGTAGCACTTAAAATGCCATTCACTACCCCTGCTGTTCATTGATAAACTAACCCAAGTAATTTTTATAGGATGTGTTTTATTTTTGTCTGTATAGTGGAACTAGATATTGCAACTAGTAAGCTAAAAAAAAAAATTACCCACAAGACCGCCATAAGAGAGGTGGATGCTTTTACACAGAAGCATCCCTTAGAAAAAGGTTACTTGCATTTTTCCCAGTCTCCACTGTCCTCTGTTGAAACAGTGAAGTTGTTCCAGCACAGAGAGATGTTGAGTTTCAGCTCCACGGCTGCAAAGAAAACAAATACAACAGCTGTTTCTGAGGAAAGTGAAGCCAAAATAAGTAATATGGATGCTTCTGTAGAAATAGCAGATGCCTCCTACACCTCTGGCCTGTACTCAAGGACTTGAAAATGTCTCTATAGTCCCAATCCACTCTGCAGCAGGCTACTTGACTATCCTAGGTTCAACTGTTTGGATAGCCTAATCTTTGTCACTGTGTGAACACTCCTGCCAGCAGGAAAGTAAAGAATAATAATAATGCTGAGTACAATCTCCTTGAAAGAATTTAATAATTCTGATTTGAAACTTCTGTACTAGTGAAATCTGACAGAAACAATGAATGTCTTTTGAAAAGTCATGTTCCTCATAAATTGAGGATGAGAGGGTAGTAATACATTTTCTCTTAGATTTGTTATGTCTCTTATTTTCACTTAAATTTTCAGATATTACCCGTTGTAAACAATCAAATTTGAAATAACATGAACCTGTGGCAGCACAAATGAAACTCTGTAAGCAAGAATAACATACTTTCATTATTGTTCTTGTGACAGATCTTTACAATACCTTATTTCAGTATTTTGAGGCAACTCACAATCAACGAATTCACATCCACCAGGAATTTACCCTCCTGCTCAGGATAACTGGGAGAAATAAGTGGCAAACACTCATTCTGACAAGGTTGGTGGCACTCAGCCAGCCAGAGTTCCCAGTAAAGAAGACCTGCACAGAGCATTTTTGGTCTGGCAAAAGTATTTAATACATGATATTACAGGATTTAAACAACCAAAACAAAACAAAACCCCAAGTGTGCCTCCCTATTCTACCCTTGAAATGAAATATAAATTATATCGTTCACATTTTTCTACACGTTAACTAAAATTTAGAAGAGGCTCACAGAAATGCCAAAACTGATGTGTGTGCCTTGTTAAAATCTCCAAAGCTCTGATAACTTCATAACCTTAGGCTTGTTACTGTCATTACAGGCCAAGACAATATTTTATTTGTAAACAAAATCAAATTATACCTTAATTGCTTGTCACTAGACAACCGTTGAGTTTAAGATGAGTAATCAATTCCTGGGGACAAAGAATAAGCTAACCATGACCAGGAGTTACCAGTTAGCCCCGATCTAACAGAATCACTCTTTTCTTACCCAGAAAACCACTCCTTTTATCTCATAGCTTCAAAGAATCACAGCAGGTACATTTGTGCGGTTTTGCTAAATTCCCCCTTACTTTTAGTTATGTAAGGGATATAAAAATGTTTGTATCAAAAAAAGAAAATGGGAGTATGAGAGACAGACAGTGTATTTTGAAATCTTTTCTAAAGCTCAGGACAGAAAGGTACCATTGGGCCATTTTACCATGTCTCCTACAATCTTCTAGGAAGAGCATTTTCATACTGTTACTACAGGGGTGTAGGGGTTTTCTTAATTATTCTTTTCATCCTTGTCACCACATACCCTTAAACACTTCCTCTACCGGAAACTGCTCTAGAAATGTGTTTTCTCCCTTGGTTAGCAGTCATCTTCCTGTGTCTAGCTTGAAGTTATTTGTAACCTATTTACATGCATTTGTTCTGGCATCAACCACCTATTCATTAGTTTAGCTGGCTCTTTCCCATTGTGCTCAGTCTCCAGATTTACCTATGAGTAATTATCCCATTCTCTGTCTTTGGGAGGTGGAAGAGATCAGCCTGTTAGCTTCCTTTTGCTCTAGACTATCTCTGTCCCCTTAATCTCAAGTGTCTGCACCAGTTCTTGTCAACTTTTGGGTTTTTTTAAATATGCTTCCAAGCCCTTCTTCCAGATTTGTATATGCTTTACCACTAACATTTCCTCTCCTCCAGGGAATTGTCTTTCCTGATAACCTGCCTGACTAGAAACACAAAAGAGATCTGGCATGATTATTCCTTAAAATAAGGTCAGGCAAGGTAGCAAGGAAACAAAACCAAACAGTTCTTCTACAGAATACTTCAGACATCTGTACCAGTGAAAGAAATGTAGGAAACTAAATCAAAGACCCTGAACACATTAAAGAGTATGTGTGATTACCTATGCCAGTTAGCTTAACTGAGAATGGGTGGGGTAATTTGTGCAGGCTGGATGCGCACAAAGGAAGACAGCTGGGGTGGGGAACAGACACGCTATTACCTTGCACCAGGGGAGAACCCACTTGGCACAGGGGTAGCAGAGGAAGATATTGGAAGGGACCAGGCAAAGGTGAGGAGACCCAGCATCCTGACAGAAGAGTGACCCATATAGTCAGCAGCGTTTCCAGAATGAGCTGTGCATACATAGACAGCTCAAGTAGCAGAACCATTTTATTTCCTAGAAATGCTAGTTTAGAATTTCTAGAAAAAAAAAGAGGAAGAAGAAGTGAACATGAAAATAGAAGACACCAGTTTCAAGGAACTGATTTCACTGGCAGAAAAGTAGTACACTTCAGAGAAAAAATGAAGCAATTGCACCACATTAAAAACAAACAAACAAAGAAGCAAAAAACCCAGAATGAGGACATTTAAAGAGATCACCTTCACGAAGTCATGGGTCCTCAATAATCTGAACTCACAAAGAAGTATGCAACAGGAAATGAATGAGGAGCAAAAAAATTTTTGAAACATAAAGGACGGAATGAGGCTGTCCAAGGCACAATAGCAGATCCAACAGTCAAAGGTCATAAAGGACAGAAGAAAACACTCTGTCCACACATATCCACACATACTGTAAAGGGAAAAGAGGGAAAGAGATGGTGCAGAAAAAGGCAATGCTTGTTCATTGTCTGTTTTAGAATCACGTTCACAAGTTCTTATTTTGCTTTTGCACTGGCTTACTCCTACCAGCTGCAGATCTTTCTCGTCTTCCTATTGAAATGATTATTTGTCTCCTCCTGCCCCAAAACCACCCTACCTCATCAAGGTTGTTTTCAATATTTATCCCATCCTCCAATATGCATTATACCCTTACAGCTCCATGGGCATCTGAAATCTTAACAGCACGCTGTCCACCATGTAGGCAAAACACGCACTAGGATGGAGTACAAACCTTGCAAGACCCCAGCCATGTATTGTACTTCTTTGATAGTATTCCTGGCAGCAACCTCAGTTTGCAATCTGAATTATCAGTCTTGCATTCAGCTAGTTATACATTGCCTTGGCCATATTTCTCTACCTTACTTAGTGTAGGAGCATGTCATATGCAACTATCAAAAACCCTAATAATGCCAAGACAGAAATTTACTGCTTCCTCTCTGTTCAAAAGACATGTTATTCTAGAAAGAAAGAAATTGGCTTGACACAACTTATTGATTGTAATTCATCTCATTTTGATCTTTCAAGTACTTGCATGCATTTGGAATTTTTATTCTAGAATTTATCTGACAATCAGAGTTAGTTTGTAACTAATTAGGTCTACCACTGGCTACCCACCCCTTGTCCTCCTCCTTGCCTTCCCCCTCTTTTGTACTAAAAATAACTACCACAACTCTTTTCACAGTACGTTTCCCATCTTCCAAGTTTGCAGACAGTGAAAGCAGCTCTGTTTTTCAACCAACTTCAAACAAATTTAATTTGGGGGTGCCTAAAATGTTGACTGATGCAACATCCTGCCTCTTTCATTGCTGCTATGAATTCTATTACTGGTGAAGGACAATAACCCTTAATAGCATAAATAACAGACATGCCAAAATCAGAGGCAAAACCAGAGGTAAATAAAAAAAACGACCCCCTGTTGAAATTAAGACAGTTGGTATAAAGTCTAGTAGTTTGCAGTTCACATGCAGTAAAAAAAATAAACGCAATATGTTAAAATAATCAGTAAGAAATTTGTTTATCCTTTAAGTAAAGGTGTATCAGACACCCTACTTTAAAAAAAAATGAAAGAAAAGACTATGGACAGAAAGCAAAAAGTATTAATATGTTATGATATTATGTTTATGCTAATGAAAGTCATGACAAAAAAGACATGGGTACGATATAATTTATCTCATCTTTTTATTCTCTTTCCTCATTTCCAAATGAAGGTACTTTAATAGGCAGATACTTTTAATCTCTACATTCGCAAAAGCAGACCACAGAGTAGCCAGAGAAAGGAGAGTCTTGGCTGAAATTGAAGACAAGAAATAAATCCATATCTCGTAACAGATGTCTAGTCTTTGAAATTTTAAATATTCTTTCTTCATGCTGATTCATTTTTTGACGCTCTCTTTCCTGGAAGTCTCGGGTACTCAGCATTGCACCCTTCACTCATGTATCTTTCCAACAAGAATATAAATTTTTACTCAGTGCTGACAGCTTGTCATTTTCTCCCAAGAATTCTTACTGAGAGATGCTGATCTTGCAATATATCCAAGATTGAAAGGATTTGCTTTTTGATTTTGATTAATAAGCTAAAATCTATAAATAACCCTGGTACATGAGATTCCACTGAAGTATGAAATCCATTTTCATTTAAGCCTCTTTCTTCTCAGTGCAATTTTTTTTACCCTTTATTTAAAGGAAGCTTGTCAGAGAAATCCTTTCCTGTCTGAAAAGAACTTGGAGGGTAAGAAGGACAAGGACACATCCTCCCCCAGACCAAACATACCTACCTAGAACTCTGTTCGGCAAAGCTGGTGCAATACACAGAACTGAAACAGGGGCTTATACTGCTTCTTCTAGTTACTTGCAACAGCAGTGCTTGTCTTCCTCTTGGGAGAAAGTCCCTTGAAGTCATTTTGCTGTTTTGCTGCTTTGTCATTCTTTCTACAGAGATGGGTTCAGGAAAATTAAAAAAAATAAAAATAAAATAAAATAAAATAAAATAAAATAATAAAATAGGGCCAGCCTACAGAAACTCTGGGTTTTTATTGTCACCAGATTTCAAGCTGAAGAGTTGCTAAAAATATCCACATCATTCAGACATGGCTATACCAAGAATCATGACAATAGAGGCAAAGACTCAGTATCTTGGAGTTTTATTTGTATAACATTATTCCCACTAATTAGGCTGAGGAAAAGTCTATTTAAAATATATCTCATATATTAGACCACCATTATGCCATGTCATAACTCTGAAGAAGATGAAGTCTAACAAATAAAAAATAATCCTGACAGTAGAGTGGATATGCAAAAGGCAAAACAAAAATCATATAAAATTAATAGTTTGTTCAAGTTTGTTTAGTTGCCTTTTTTATTAAAGAGGAAGCTTGGCGTGGCTGTACTTCCATTGCAGGCAGCATTATCATTATTTAATATTAAATTGGAAGTTCTCAAATGCTTTTATCACAGGGCTGGATCTCAACAGATATATAGAAATCACTACTTCCATTTGCAGTCACAGAAGATCCATATCTACCCCACTGAACTGCATGAGATACTTGTAAGATCCTGTAAGCACTTAGTGTCTGGAGCAGTGTCTGCTCATCACTATCAGCCACTGTTCCAAGGCAAGTGCTCTGCAGACCAGCAATTACAAAACCATTGAATAAATAAATATTTAGAGCATCCATGTCTGCAAAAACATTTTCTTACGATGTTTTTCAAACCCACAGAATAACCTTCAGGGAGACATAAAGGCAGTGTCCTGGGTTCAGCCAGTTCTGAGTTACCAGCTAGCCTTAAATCACAACAGCCAACAAAAGGACTCCAGAAAAGTAATCAATCATAATTACTTATGGCAATGAAAGCCTGGTGTTGTTGGCAAACTTGCTGAGGGTGCACTCAATTCCCCTGTCTGTGTCGCCAACTAAGAATAGTGCCAGTTCCAATACCTACCCCTGAGGAATACCACTTGTCCCTGGTCTTCACTCAGACATCAAGCTGTTGACTGCAACTCTGAGTGGAACCATCCAGCCAATTTCTCATCTACCAAGGGGTCCATACACCAAATCCATGCCTCTCCAGTTTAGAGACAAGAATACTGTGCACAAGTCTGGGTAGATGACATCAGTCACTCTTCCCTTATCCACCAATGCTGTCACTCTGTTGTAAAAGGACATGAGATTTGTCAGGCACGATTTTGTACGGTGCCACGTACAGGAAAAACACACCCACAAATAAATGCCCAGGGACCAAACCACACTTCCTTTTCTCTAGCTTTGCCTATCAGGATGGCTGCAAAGTGTAAGATTTCATAATTCTGTTATGCTGATTATCTGGTATACAACAAAGTGTAAATTCATATTAAAGCCATTCCTTCAGTCATGGTACTAGGTTTCTTCCAGCCAGCAAAAAATTTTCACAGAACTTGGAGGAACTGCATATCTTTGTGACTGCTGACTTGCTGATCACATCAAGCAATGAAACGAGAATTTTGGGATAAGAAGGTACAAATCCAGTGAGAGCACTGCTGGAAAGGTAGGATTTGGCTAAGAAGAAGAGGCTGCAGTGACAAAGTCGTGTGTAGGGAAGGACTTCTTGCACAGCCTATTGGCTTACAAGCTAAGCACTAGCTAGCTCATTTAAACAGTGTCTCTTTAGTAAAGTACAGATAACATTTCCAGAATTGGTTTAAGTTGATTATAGTTCTAAGGTTTGTAAATCTTGGTTCTAACAATCCTTTTTAATCTATTGAGCCTTTGACAAATTTTCTCCCAACCACAAGCCCTAATATCTCTTTTATTTTTGGCAGTGAAAAAGGTTGATAATGGGGGTTGTCTAATTCTCATATAACCCTGTTACTAAAATAGAGTAAGTTCAAAGGGAAAATGTATTATAGGTGTTTCATAGTCTGAGACAACACACAAGATATTACTGGCACACTGACAGTTTGATTGCATATTGGTAAATGGCTTAAAACCAACTGTAGAATAACTTAAAAATGCTTAACATATAAAATCCGTAACAGGACTCTATCAAATAAGAAAGTAAATCCTGCACTTTTAAAAAGACACTGAAGGAAACTTTTGTGATGTTCAGATGTGTCTAACTCTGAAACAAGCTTACCAGACCTAAGTCCAACAACTACTGTATTATAGTATGACCTAGTGCTGCAAGGAAGTTAATTATTTAATAAATGGTTGAATCACTGAAGTTTAAAAAAAAAATTTTACATCCTTCACTGTCACTATTTCATACCTTCATATATCAAAAGAACTAAACCAAAAAAATCTTTAGGGCACCACTTCTCAGACTAGTAGCCCAAATAGATGTGTAGACCAGAACTTCAAGATTAATTAGGAAGACAACAGGCATTCCAGAAACTGACAAACTGCTGCACAATTCATTACTTTTTCCAACTGCATTCTTTCCAAGAATACAGAATCTAGATCCAGAAGACACAAATATGACACATTAGCAAAGTTTGGTGTATTTGGAAGGAATTAGTTAAACTACAGTGAAAAGTAACCTAATCCATTCAGAAGGCACAATTTCGGATAGCTACATAAAGCATGAGGTCAGAATGTTATAATCTCAAATAAATGAGCAGCTATAGGAATTCTTATTCATACTTCTAGAAGGACACACCTTATCTGACCTTCAAACTGGCATCCACTGGCCTAAGTCAGTGATGAGCTACAAGGAAAGTTTCATATCCACTGCAGTGTACAGATTCCATGTGTAAAACGTCAGCAACTTAAATTTCATGTTATCAGAGCACAATATTTGATGTAGTCCCCCAAACATGTTTTGTACTTAACAAAATGTAAACATGTCTATGCAGATTTTAACTTTGCAGTCTACCTAGACTGCCAAGTTTCATCTGGTATGTGTTGGCCAAAATCTGTCACACTAAACAAGCATTGCATAATATGTCTCTCCCAACCTCTGAGCTGGGCTCCACTTATCTTAATTAGCAGACAAAAGACAAGGACTCAGAACAACCGTCAGGCATTTGCGGCTCTGGAGATGAGACTTGAAGATACGTTCTCATTTTTGCAAGTTGGTGAATTTAGGCAACTTTCTTTGCTAACAACCTCCACAGAACTCTCAAATGCAATTTCAGGCAAAATCAAAACTGCATTCATCTTTACTACAGAAGGAGGATAGTCAAAGCAAAAAGCATATTTATTCTATAAATCTTTTTATTCTGAGCTCAAACAGGTTTCTTTCTACAAAAGCATTGGAAATAACATGGCTCCTTGAGATGTACAAATTTTCATGTCAATTAAAAAGTATCAGTTGCTTTATGACCATCAGTATTACTCAATACTTAAGTGGCAGAGTTCAAAAGTTTTTGGCTTACTAACCTGCTTGACTTTAAACTCCACCAGAGATTATATATGCCTATATTAGATTATTCGTCTGATTTCTAACAAGTCTTCATATCCCATAATTATCTTCTACTTTGTAAAACTGTAGGGCATTATTTCTACCTAATGGGTCATTTTCTTCAGGCAAGCGGTAAATGACCTATCAGATAAAAAATAATTATAACTTCATGCTTCTTTTTCTATGTCGAAGGAACAATCAGGAAGAAACTTAGTAGTGGCAGTTTTAAGTTCATAGCCACCACGTTAATTGTTCATGACAGTACTGAGTGACAGTGGCACTTACCTGAAGCAGTTAACTGCATAGTGATCACTGTGGTGCATGCTATGGGATTCAGTTAGCATTACAGTTACCAATTTATCACTCTACAGATCAAACGCACTATCTTTCAGTCTTGGCACTTCTACCAATACCACTTTTTTTGCATATTTTACACAAAAGTATGCTTCTCTGAAATCAAACTGTATTCATGCCCCTACAAGGGCAAAAAATTGTCTCACAGGCGGCACAGAAAGGGGAAAGCAACCAAAAATCTTCAGATGTCATCAGAAAGAAAGAAGGGAAATTGTTTTAATAATTACATGAGAAACAGCATGGAAATGTTTACATCACATGCAACACCTTTTATTTTGACCCTATTTATGTGGAGCAATAAGGCGCTTTCCATGAGCATTTGCCATGTGTATTCCACGCTGCTTCGGAGCTGAGGTCCTTCTTTCCCGTTCTACTGCAAGCACCCTCAAAGAGTGAGGGAAGGGCACCCTTTAACATTTGCATACATGGACAGAGCCAGCAAACATTGACAGATATCTGCAAAAGCCAACACAAACATTTGCTACAGCTGACAGATCATATCAGATTTTAACTGGAACATTAAAAATGCTTTGTGTGAGCCATGCCAAACTTTATCCCACTTGTGGGCAGCTAGAGTGAACACGTTATTTGTGTCTTAACAAGTACTTTTCTTCAGCACTTCTCCTCCTTTCAGAAGTCAGACAGCCTGGTTTTACTTGGCTTTTCCTAGAATAATTTATCAATAGCATTGTCAGGCTGGGAACAGACATGCCTTTCTTCAGTTTAAAAGTAAAGGGACACGAGAATAAAGCAGAGGCCAAGAAGCTGTTGGATCATCAATTGTACATATAATTAAAACTAAGCATTACAGTCATCCTGAGGGCTTTTTCCAATCTAAAAACTACTCCAGCCCACTTCCTCCTTCCCAAATAGACTTGGAAGGGAAACAAAGACGTTCAACCCTTTGTTTTTGTGAAGATATTTTTAGTAAAGATTGATCTGTGAGATATCACAATAATAATAAAAGCTAGAGATATCTTAGAAGAGCATGCTTTATTTACTTTCCCCATACCTGTATCATGTAAATTATTAGCACTTATTACAGGTATATTTAAAAGTAAATGCTATGTGTGGATCCCAGACCTCACTTCCAGGAGTACATCCAAATTGTAAGAAATAAACAATTTAATTTTAAAAAGCAGGAACACTGTGGGGAGCACCAGCATGCAGATCGCCCCTAGTGAGCATGGCATCATATAAGAAATTTCATTCTCTGTGGGCCAAAGTATCCTGTATTCCTGATTGCACCTTTAGCTTTTCCAGACTGTCTAGTTTATAGCCTTGTGCCAGATATGTCCATGTGGTCCACAAAACAGTGCCACACAAGCTCCTCATATCATACATGATAGCAAACTCTTTCCAGCCTCTCCCCTTTTTCAGGTACATCTAACACCTGGTTTACCATTTTGTTTAGCTGCTGTTGGATTGACATGCAGCATGTGGCAGTCATTTCACACGTAGCACAACAAAAGCCTGTCTCACCTCCACAGCAACATGCAGAGAGGTGCCTGGGTGAAAGATGAGGGTGATTTCTGGCCTACCCACTTTTTCCCCTCCTTCTTTTCCCCTTTGTCTCATGCCCCTGTTCAAACAGAACCAGTCAAATACACTGCAAAATGTGCTTGTGCAGTCAAATGCACAAGCAAAAATGGGAGCTAGCTGTGGCTGATACCCATGGTGTCACACATGCATGGTTTTGACATTTTATCCTTAAACAACTACTTTCCTTGTTTGCTCCAAGGGCAGTGATGCCAATGCACCGTAAGAGGTCAAAGGGCTGAGCAGTGGCTCAGTCCCTGGCAGACACACATAGCCCAGGATGTAATCAGAGCTTCGTCACAGCTGTCACCCCTCGGGTTGTCAGCACTGGCAAGTCTTGAACTGACCCCACCTCTGTTCCAAGCAGCCATCAGCCCATCTCCTACCATGACAGCCAGGCATTCACCTGTCTCTCAGGCTACCTCTGCAGAAAGAGTTTATCACCAACCTGATTTTGTTCTGGCAGGCTCCTAGGGACAGCTAGGGTAGCTGACTAGGGAAAAAGAAACAGGCTAACTCTTGAGTTTATTCAAAGAGTATCTCCAACATTTTCATAACTAGTGTTACACAGGGAGTCATGTCCACTTCACCTTCTTGCTATTTGGCTTTTCTTAAAACACTATTTTAAAGGAAATAGCAAACTTCCATATTTATGATGTTCAAGTCCTGCCTGTGGTGGGGCAAGGTAACCACAAAGTGCTCCCACAAAGTGTTTCTGGAGGGAAAACACTGTAGCCTTCTACTTCCCTATGTCCAGAGATCATGCAGACAATCTGGGAAAGGAAGGTTGTTACACCCCAGCTCCCTGTGAACACCAGTCACCTTAACATTCATATGGAACCGGCTCCTCAGCATTCTCGGGCTGGTACACCATGGCATGCAATCCTGGTGCACACCCTGTACTGAAAAGGGAGGGAATGAATCCTGAGTAATCAATAAGTTTGTTTACCAATTGGTTTGGCCCTGTCCTGCCTTTGTGTACTCCTCCTGGTTCTTTCTAAGGCACTCATCCAAGCTGTGCTCCAGGGCTTAGTAGCACTGACTCCAACAATCCTGAGCACTTTTCACTTTTCTGGACCTGGAAGCTTTTTGAAATGCTCCTAGAAAAGGGAGAAGAATTAATTAGCAATAGAAGGACCCGGCAGGTAGGTATCCCACTGAAGTCAGACAGCCAAGGGTTGGAAGCAAGCATCCCATTTGACTCTCTACAGATATACCTCAGGGAAAATGTCTTGTTCACTCTCTGAAGCTTCTGTTGGAAACACCTCCTGGGCAGGGAGCAGAAGGCTGCCCTGTCTTGTTCTGACCACACCAATTTCTTGACTGCCTGGGTAGATCTCCATCTTGGATTTAGACAAGCTTCAAAGGTCACTTTAGGATGTAAGTTTTCTTGGTGGGCTCCTAGGTAATTTGCCTGCCAAAAGTTACTGACAATGGAGGGCTTCTTTGGAGGGCAGTGGCTAAGAAGACTGCTTTTGACAGAGTCAAGTGAGAGGCAGATATCCAGCAGCGTAAGCTTGATTTGAGCACGTGGCCAAAGGTTATTCTAGGATCCTTCCTCAGGTGGAGTCTAACTGGTGGTGATGACAGTAGTGCCACACACTGTTATATCTTCATACTGTTCTTTATGCAATCCAGTTTCAAGGTCAAATACTCACAATGTTGAAGTCCAAACTCTTTCAGTAATGCTGGCTTTCAGTCACATACACACTGCTGGATCCACTGAAATACTGCTTATGCGACAGACATGGCTTTCTAACAATTTTCCAACCGGCTCATATAGCACCAGTTTGTGCTGTGGTGAGGCAGCAGGAGAGGCTGCCTCCGTCAAGGGGCTCATGGTCACTGGCAGCCATGAGATTAATGGAGTTCTCCATACCACACAGAGACCTTGAGTCCTATTTTTTATGGGTACATCCTCTGTTTACCCTTTCCGAGGGCTAAAACCCAAGGGTTCTTCATTTTTACAAGAGTAAAGATGTTTTTTTTTCCTTTTACCAGAATAAGAACATTTGGTATTTACTTTGTATATTGTCTCCTTGAGACTCTTCCCTAGAACTTCTTTTTCTAGAAGCATTCAAACCCAGCAAGTTTCCATGTCTTCCGTTTGCCAAAATACATATAACAGTGAGCTCTGATTAGAGCTGTTGCCAGTGAGGAGAAGAGGTTTACATGCCAGCGAAACAGAGGTGACAGCAGTTTTAGCTTGTGCCTCAGGAGCTGCAGCTAGAGGAATTTGTCTGTATGGGTCCTGAATGCTTCATTCCAGACATATGGAACCAAATGTTTGAGATTTTGACCTGCTAGTTATATACTAATAAGCACTAATAAGATAGTTATATACTAATAAGTCATCCCCAGATGACTTTTTGTCCAGGTTCACAAGCTGTGTTATGAGCAACACTGACCAAACAAGACCCTTATTAGCAGGAATATTGAGTTGGGGCAGGATATGTGCAAGAAGGATGCCACATGGATTTGATAATGGTATTTTGCTCAGGAGTAACCCACGTGCGGGTGCGCCAGCAGTACCAGAAGTGCGTTAAGGGGTCATAACAGAAATGTGAGAACCCTATGGCACAGGGATCTCTTTCTAGGGTGTTCCTCAGAAGCATATAAGCTGAAGACAGTATATATGATGCCATGATACCTGCAAGACTCTGTCTCCATGGAAGAAGATCTGGCAGTTCTACCACCTCATAAAACCATGCCTATTTTACAGGCCCAGTTTGACTAGCACATCCAAAGAGGCCCATGTCCTTCTCCTGAAACCCCCATTCATGTCCTTAACTGTCACAGTCACACAGTCTTACCTAGACACAGCATTAGCTGCCTTGCTCACAGCCATGCCCTAATCTTACCCATACACAATAAAAGAGGCACTAAATTGTATCATCTGGGTCAGACAAGATAACAGACAACACTGGGTGTAACACAGACAAAAAATGCCACAGCACACATATAAAAACACATCAAATAAAACAGGTGCCAAAATGCCCAAGAAATGGCCTGTGGATTACTAACAACTTGCTTTTCCTTCCAAATGGCCCAGAAATGGGCCTGGAAATCAAACAAATAAACAAGGAAAAAGAAATAAGAGATGTACGGTATATTTCTTCAATATTTCTAGAGAGGAAGGGGTTAGAAACTGCTGAGTCAGGAAAACTTTATTATTGATTTAATAATAAAAATGAAGTAACCTTCATTAGCTGTGTCTGGTATTGCTGTTGTTCCTGCAAAATTAAATGCCTTTTTTTTAAAGGATTCTACCTTGAAAAAGACTCAAATCTTCAATGCACAGTGGGTCATTCTAGAACACATTTCTGAAATCAGAACAGATTATTAAGGGCTGATTAATTAGACAGCATTAACTATGGTGTGAGGCAGACAGAGTCTGGACAGCCATGTTTAGCTCTGGTCCTATACTGTAAGTTTGAAAAATGTGACTGTTGAAGAACAATTTCTGAATGACATTTAAAAAAATTTGAAAAGCTACTATTGACTACTCATTTCTTCCTTTTAGTTTTAGAGTTTACATCATTATTTGATCCATTTTTTTTTGGTTCGAACATTCACACCATTTCAGGTCACCTGCCATCTTTGAAAGCCAGTATTGTTACCTGTGCTGAATGAGAAAGCAAAAATCAAAGACACTGAAAGGCTCAAACACCACAGAACAAGCACACACGTATCCTATTGGCTGCTTCAAAGTCAGCTCTTTAAAATGGTTATGATGAAACTAAAAACACAGCACCTGAACACTGTTCTTATAAAATACATTTCCTAGGTCTTCATGTAATATTCAAGTGTACATTCTCTGTCAAAAAAGGAAATTTAAGTCTGAACATGCACCCACTGTTTTGATTTGCCAGGTGATGCTTATTGGGTTAATTGCATTAACATACCATATTTTAATTGAAATTTTGCTTAACTGCCCCTTCCCGGATCTCACACTCACTGCAAACAAGGGAGAAAGGCACATTTGTACTGAGGATCTTCAAAGACAGAGATGCGTTTGGAATTATTTTGGGGTAACTCCAGAGAGCAGCAAAATAAATGTCAGGAGTCAAAGTGGAGATGCTCTGTTTTCACCTGAGCTTCAAATCTTCAAACAATTCTTTTGCTTAAAAATAAGCATGCAAGTTAGGCTTGCTGAAATCAGGGTTAAGCAGGCACATTCTTGCAGGATTAGGCCCACAAAGTCCACATTTACAATAAGACATCCCTGTTTTAAACAATTTCTTTGTATTAATTGTTGGGGTTTTTTTTCTGGTTTTGGTTCATTTAGGCATTTTTTAAATCTTTTTAAGAACAAACTTCCTCTTCAAGACAGCTTACTACCATGCAATAAAATGCAGCTCCTTGGTGGTTAAGAGTGCATTTCATGAGGTTTTTTAAGTGCATGGATTTGAACATGTTGTTTGACCAAGCAAGTCAAATAAAAGTTGTCAAGACTGGGAAGGCATGGTTAGCAAAACAAAAAAATACCTGAAGTTCACAGAAGTCATCACATTTAAGTTTGTTTTCACACTTAGAGAAGTAAGTCAGCTTTTTGTTATGCTCGAAAGACACAGAATATACTTTCCTAACATTAGCATTTATTCAGAGAAGGGATTTAAAAAAGAAATATTAAAATAATGTGTTTGATAGAAAAAAAAAGTCTTTCAATGACTTTATTAACAGACTTAAACTCTTCATCAGAATGGTTCTAATGGGACACCTACACTTATTAATATTTTTATTATTATTATTAATTAATTAATAATTATAATTACTATCCATCCAAAGCAAAGATAAAATAGCCATTAGAACCTTGCAATATATTTCTGAGATTTGAGACCTGAAATTTATTCCTTGGGTAGACTCTGGTTCTACAAAACTGCAACTCTTTAACTTTACTCCCCAGCACAGTGGCTCCACTGAAGAAGTTGCTGTCACTTCCTAGGGTGACCCTCTGCCTGCTTTTAAAATCAGGAGAAACTTCTTTAATAAAAAGTAGATGGCAAAAGGAAAAGAAAGAAATGGAGTAATACTTCAGGGTCAGTTCGCCATGCATATTACTCACCAAACACTTTTTCTCAAGATAAATAATGGGAGTGGAGAGGGAGAGTGAAAAGTAAAAGGAAAGTCCAACGAACGTCCTTTTGTACTTGTACATGTAGGATTGTGAAAAAGAGCCACCACTAAAAGAGTTCACAGAAATCATAAAATATAATTGATTATAATTTGGGAAAAACTCCTAAAAGCACAGCACCAAAACCAAATAAATCTCCATGACCTGAAATGCAATAACATTTTCATAATTTCAATATGGGTGACAAGCTACACATACCAAACCTCTCCCCTCTCTGAAGCTGCACTTTTTTAAGCAGGAAAAGCAAGAGAAAACGCACTGAAAACCACCCCCCACAAGCCCTTCTTTCTTCTGTGTCTCACTACAGCACAAGCAGGATTTTCATGATTTGTCCCAGCTGATACATTCATTTCTCCCACATTGAGAGCCTTAACTGAGGAACTGAAACAGACAACAACAAGCTCAAAAACCTCCACTCAGTGAAGAGGACAGCCTCACCAAAGCCTCTCATTGCCATGGAGTTGATGTGAGCAGCTGATGTGACCCACAGGCACTGTAAGGCTGGGTAGTGGGCACACCCCAGGCACCAACAAATGAAGACCAGAAACAGCTCTCGTGCCCGATGGACACCCCCCAGGTGCCTGCCAAACAAGGTGGCAAGGGCTGTTTGTTGCCCCTTGGGTTGAGTGAGCTGACCTGCAAGCTGGAAGCCCAGAGGGGTACAAACCTCCTCACACCACCAGCCCGGCATAGGCAAAGCCTGACCAATGGACCAAGCTCTCAGATGTATTCATGGAATGTGGATAATGCCCTTAGCAGCTAGGAATGAGGAGCCTGATTCCCACTACTACTGCCTTATACCACACCATCTCCTCAACACTGGTTGTGCTGCTTCTAGGAAACTCCCCCCTCCCAACAGATTATCAAAATACTTTATTTGGCATGTTGTTCATGATAGAATCTTTATTGGCATCTTCCTGTATTGCGAGACAGGAAGATAAAATAATTACTGCTTTCTATTGAAGGAATAAACTTTTCCACAGCTTGATAACAAAAATTTCATGTGAGCTTCCCATGCTTCCATAATTCTTATCTTAATAGTTTTCTGGATTTTCTTTTTCTTTCTTAACCTCCATTGGAAAATTATGCTGAATTATAAAAAAATAAAATACACTAAAAAACCCCACAGATATATAAATGACATTTGAGTGAACAGAAGATACAATTCTGCTTTAAAAAACAGTCTATTGGTTCATGGTTTTGTTCAGCACACACACCAATGACAGGACAAATGATTTGTGAAAAAGTGGCAACCATCATTCGACAAAATGGGTGTTCTAGTGCAAAGGCAAAATCAGGTCCCTTGGGCTTGCTTAAATATGATAGAAGATTAGAACTTCCAAGACTTGATTTTCACAAACGGGAGGTTTGGATGCACAATAAACTTAGCTCTGAATCCCAGTTACATAGGGATCCTCCCGTGGTTTGGGGTTTTTTTTTAGACAGTGGAGTAGGAAGGAATATGTCTCTTCTTCTTCCCATCCCCCACAGTTAGATGAAAATAATTTAAGTACTAGACATATTTATTCTTAAAATTAAGAACATCAGTAACAGTGGCCACAGTCCCCTGAGGCCCACCAGTTTGCATTGACCTCAGCACGCACATTTTACTCCAAAATCAAATAAAAAATTTATAACTCCTCAACTAATTTTATCCAGTAATGAGTTCACTAATGGCTCTGTAAGTCTGCAAACAGCCTGAAGGAAAATCTAAAGCCACGAGTAAAAGACCTTTTCAAGCTGACAAGCCACAGCTGCGGAAAGTCAGCAACATTCCCAGAAGTGCTTAGTCTTTTCAAAACCTGAAACTTAGCAACAAATCATGTTCTTTGCAATCATGTACCTACCCAGGAATACTGATATTAAGGTGGAGGTTAATATGCAATACCAAAATAGCTGCTTCTCTAGCAATAAATTTGACCAGGTCAGGAGACAATTGGAATTTTAAATTTAAACTTGTTTAGTGAACCTATCCTTGGAAAATATACTGAAAATAATTATGGACTATGTTCAAAATAAATAAATAGATCGATGAATGCTAGACAAATAGATAAATTACTGGTGCCTTTCAGTTGCAATTTGCAATTTGCAATATTGCAATTTGCAATAGCATATTTCTGAAACCAGTGTGGAAAACAGCAAACATTAGCACTAATGCCCTGCACTAGACATCTTTCCCAAAGTCACGTATTTGTAATTTTACTTAGTCAAATTATTTACATGGTAAAGCTAACATATCTCTTACTAAAACAAATAGCCCTATAAATTTTCAAGGTATTAAAGAGAAGTGAGATGCCTAACATCTGGGAAATGCTATAGAAATATTCCAGTTTCATTCTTTCCTCAAAGGTTTTATGCTCTGACACAGTCAAGCTGCAGCTTAAGTCAACTCCAGAGGGAGAGCTCACTATAGCCTGGCATCAACTGCTTTTCATAAAATTGGTCAAACCAGTAGCAGCCACTTGGACTAGGTAAGTCTCAGACTGAATAAACGTTTATACCTTCAAAACTCCTTTCATGAGTCCTTGAGTAAAACGGGCTGTTCAGATGATGTTCATATAATCAGTCCTAAATTCCTTCTTTCAATATTTCAAATTCTTGATATTCAGTTTCTTCTTTAAAAAATAGGCAATTACATCTGTTGAACATAGTTTTCTGAAGACTTGCATTTGAACTTTCTGTATGTAATCTTTTCAGAGAAAAGTAATTATTAAATCACTAAAAGAAGTACTTTGAAAACAAAATGCACAGAATGATTTAAGATATTGTAAAAAGCACATAAAAGATACAGTCAAAGCTTGAATATTTAAGCACCCTCCACACAAAAATACATCAAATAACATATCATAAATCTATGCCACAGTCAGGGTTAGGTCACACAACAGGGAATGGTTGGGATCTAAATACAGTCAGGGCTAAGATCACACCATCTAGCAGACAAGACCCTGAAGAAAAGAGCAAAACTCCTGTTAGCAGTCCAGCATCACTTTTCAGAGTCATGTTCCCATTAATGTGTAAAGCTACCACACTGGCTTCTTCCATCACTCACACTATAAATTGAAGAAATTATCAGTCCTCTGGATGTTTCAGCTAGAAAACAAGCATAACCAAACAGCTAAGGGAATTTGCCTTTAGTTTTACATCCTGACAATTTACTAGCATCTGCATGAAATATCTTATTTTGTGAGCACACATGTGGTGTCATTAGAAATTGGAAGAACCATTTGCCTAGAAGAAAAGTTGATCTTGTGGAAGTGGTTTTGCACGACTGCATCTTTACAGGGCAGCTTTTTCAAATCTTTTGAGTTCTGAAACTGACAGTTTTTGACTGCCAGACCCTAAAACCACCTAATCTTAAATGTGCTTGTATTACACCAGGTGCTATTCCCCCAAAGAATCCCATACCATTCTCTGCCCTGCACACACCAGCAAATTCAAATGTGCACAGAGGGATGTTTTCAGTCAGTATCTGGCAGAAGAAGGAAAAGAAAATAATAAATCAAAAAAAAAAAAAAAAAAAGATGGAAAATTTAAGACACATCTAAGAACTAGATCATGTAGCTACTAGTGAGGCAAAGTCCCTGTCCAGATTAAAGATCTGAACCATCCGCTACATCCAGCCTGGCACATAGCAAGGACAGGTGCTTGCTCTTGTCTGGAGCTGTCTAGATATTGATCGCTGTGCCTTACCCAAACAGAATAGTAGTGATGTGAAATTACTACTAAAGTCAACCTTGTCAAAGCTGAATGGCCAGGAAACACCCTTGCTCTTGATCTGTCAGAATACTTCTGGAGAGAATCTGAAAATGTTTGTTTTTCCTCAGAATAAAACTAACAAGACATGTACACCCAATCCAAAACAGTCTAGTCCGAAGATGAGTGAAGAGAGCTAAGTACCTCCTTGTACATGAATGAAGTGGCACAGTTCCAGTATGAAGAAAGGAAACCATCCTGAGCAGTCAGCTGACATCCTGAGCCAATTCCATATGTTTGCTCCTTGATATACACACCCATTTCTCCCCCACACTTGGAAAAGCACCTCTGTGAGAAGGGAAAGGGGTTCTGGAATCAGCTCTTTGCTCACGTGGAGCCGCAAAAGTGATGTCAAAGTCAAAACTCAAAAAGTATGTCGGGCGGGAGAGGTGAAAGGGATGCTACACAGTCATTTCATACACTATTTTATTCCAAGCCTTTTCACCTGCACCAAAGCATCAGGTTTTGCATTCTGAATTCACCTAGAAAACCACATCTGGCTGCAGCCCTGTCGTTTAGAACACGAGCTTCTACACTAAAACACCTCTCTGAGCCATTCGCTGTCTTTTCTTAATCCTCTTAGGTTTCTCAAGATGATGTACTGAGAGGTGGGGGCGAAGTCTGCAGAAAATCAACAACCTTGCGCTGGTGACCTTATGCCAGCAGCCGGAGGTAACCTTCTACCTGAGCGAGGGGCCTCCTAGCAGTCCCAGCTCCCCCTGCCCACCGAGGGTCGGCTGAGAGCGCGACTGGATGCTCAGACACCAAGTGTCTCTCTTCCGCAACAGTGGCTCCGCAGCACGGCTGTGTTGGGTGGTTTCTTATTTGAGTTTTGTGGTGGGGTTTTTTATTTGTGGTTTTTTTCAGGATTTCCTCCCCGCGGATGAGCGGCTCTTTCCACGCGCACTGCCAAGGTCCATCCTTCCCTCCCTGGCCGCTCACACGGCACTGGGCGTGTAGCCGGGGATCTATGTAACCTCCGCCGGCACGGCACGGCCCCGCCACAGCCACTTCTAGGCGCCCGCGGGGATCCCGTCGGCGCCCGCCGCTTCCTCTCTCCTCTGGGTGCTCCCCGGCCCCGCTGGCGGTCCTTGCCGCCCGGCCCGGGTCCTCGCCGACCTTCCTCCGTGGCGGACGGGGATGCCTCCCCCTCCAGCGGCTGGCCACCCTCCCGCCGCGCCTCGCTGAGGCCGCGGACCGCCGGCCCGTCGGGGAGCACCGCGGCTGCCGGCGAAGAAAGTGAAACTACCTGTCGGCGGCGGAAGCCCCATGGGACTGGCACAGCCCGGCCGTCCCGCAGCCGCCGCTGACAGCGACGCGCCCCCCCCTGACAGGCGGGCGGGGGGCCGTGTCCCGCCCGGCCGCCGCGGCTCCTCTCGCCCACCTGCGCGTTGCCCCGCGGGCCGCAGGCACCATGGGCGAGGCGGTGCCGCCACCATGACCGCGGAGCCGCCGGCGCAGCTCCCTGCCACCCCCCCCCGCGGACCATGTTCCATGGTAAGGAGCGCGCACCGACCGCATCGCGCCCCACCGCGCCGCTCCGCGGGCAGCAAGCATAGCCGCGGGGTGCCGTTGTACCTGCGCTCGGGCTGGGATGGGCTCCTCCCGCGCCGCTCCGCAACTCCGGTCGCGCCGTCTCCTTGCCGTCTCCTTACCGTCTCCAAGCTGACGACCCCGCCGCCTCTCCTCCTGTGCCTGCGAGTTGCCTCCTGGTGCCCTTTTAAACCCGCGGTGACGGCCGCGGAAATTCCCAGTTTTGCATTTCTTTTCTTTTCAGTTTTCCACTTAGAATGAAAGTAAAAGCGCCCGGTTCCCATCCTGCCCGCTGCGGGAAGCGGGACCTGGGAGTGGCGGGACACTGTGGGACAGGCGAGCGGCGCAGAAGCATTGTTTTGGTCCGTGCCGCGCTGCTCACCGCAGCCACCTGTGCTCCCGCCTGAGGTGCCGCGCAGCGCCGGGGATACGTCGCCCTGAGGCCAGGGGATCCCCGTGTCCTCCCGCGGCTGGAGCGACACCTTCACGCGGGTTCAGCGGGGCGGAGGGAAGACAACTGGGTGTTAACCGCGCCCCGCGGACTGCGGAGCGCGGCGCGGAGCAGCGGGGCCGGGCGTCCGAAGCAGCGGGAGGTTCGGAGCGGGGTGGAAGCGACCCCGCAATTGGCGGCGGCCGGGAGCGCGCCTCGGGTGCGTCTGGAGCGCTGCTTCAGGGTCCTTGTACCGGGGGGGGTGGGGGTGGGGGGGGTGGTAATGGTAATCAAAACCTCCAAAGGGGCTTTTTTCTGTTTGGAAATATTGGAATACTGACTGTAACTGGCTCTTCTGGGAGAAATTTGGGGATTTTCCAAACACAGTTTACGAGTTTTCAGGAGTTTCCCGAATGGATTGGGTATTACCAGTAGTGTGCTCGTTCTTTCTTTTGAAGTGCTGGTTGTATGGAGCACTATCGATACCACTTCTTTTGACGTCCAGCTTTGAGAAAATCCCTTTCAATTTTCAGTTGAAAGCTCCTGGAACTTTTTATGACACTCATCTAATGGGTTTCAGAGGACTCGTTTAGGAACAGGTTTCATCGTGATCCTGCAATGGGTCAAGGAAATTAAAGGAGTGTGCAACATCTCTTTCAGAATTACCTGCTTTGATTCTGTATTTTCCTCATTTAAAAAAGTTTCACCATCTGTACAGTACAGAGAAAGCAAAAATGAACAGAAGTGACCTTGCAGTTTTCACCCGTTATCTCCACTTGTTGCTGGGCAGCCCCAGTTTGAAGTGATGGAGTCTGTTAGACTGATTTAAATTTAGAAAATTGTTATTTGTGTCTTTTAAAGAGTTTTGAAGCAGCAGATCCAAGTTGCTTATATCACTGCTCTTTAGAAACAAGCAGTGATGTTCTTTTTTTTGTAAACTTCTTCTAAAATATGAAATCTCATTCCTACAAACTGATCATTTACTCAGCACAGATATAGTTAGCATGGAGATTTACAAAGGTAAAGCTCTATAGAAGTCAGGCTCTTGGAGCTTGAAGACGATTGTAAATTTGCCTTACCTAGCTTTCATATTTATTACATGTAGGATCTACTTAGGATCCATTTAGCTCCTTCAGGTTAGATTTTTTGAGATATTAATAGACCCTGGTTGATCAGTATATGAAAAGGTATAAATGGCATTTAAGATGTACTGAACTGTTCTTGTTGTAATCCAGCCTTTTTTAGATCTATCCTTCGGGTTCTGCCACTGCTTCTTGTTCTGTCTCCAGTGAATTCATCTAGTTGTGCAATGGGAAATAGAACAACTGAAATCCGTGTGAAGTATGAGAATATACTAAGCCACGACATCCATGAGCTGGTAGGTAATAGCTCTTGGGCTTTCAAAAAATGTTGACTATTTTTAGATGCTAGCAAATAATAATACTGAAAAAGCTCTAATGTTAACATACAGTAAAAGACCAGTTTAAGATCACACATTATCACATTGTGGAATGCTGGTGGGTATGATGATGCTGCCTGTCCATGTACAAATGGATGCATGTACAAATACTGTGATATCGGTATTTGTGCCTGTGCATCATCTAGTTAGACAGCTGTACTATTTGGCCATAAATAGTCTAATATATTACATTTTAAAGTACTCTTTTCTGAAGTAATCTCTGTTTACATCTTCTTATCAAAAGGAGAAAGCATTACATAAGCTGTATTTTGTTCTAATTGTAGACTGCTTGACTGAAGTTTTATGGTGTCCATTGAATACAAATGCACAGAGGCACAAAATTCATGCAATCATGTTCAGTCAACAAAGAATCAACCTTTCTAGAAGGCAGCAGAAAAAAAATTATTTTTCAATTGTAAATCTTTAGCTTTATCAGCCACATTTATTACAGCTTTGAAAACAGTATCATAACAGTTTACCAACCCATACCCAAAACATACCTTCCAATTCTTCATCATGAATTATTAACAATTAAATTATCTGTCAAGAACACTTTCATGGGAGAAAGCACGTTCCATAGCTAGATTATCAGAGGCACTTTCTATGAAAATGGGATTTTTCTACCGTTAGTCACTTAAACAAGAACTGACCATTCTCTTGCAGAGAGAGATCTAAATCAAGATCTATTTGCATGAAATACAAGTGATACACGATGCTTTTCCAAAGGAGAAATCAAGAGCTGTTGTATTTCTTCACACTTAAGATCCACCACCATCCTTCAGAGCATTATGGCAGTGGATTATAACCTTTCTCTACCAAAACACATCAGCTCTTCATCTGGAAGCAAAATACCTTTAGGGACAGGGAACGATCATTTAATCTCCAAAAACATTCTGATCACTTTGCGTTTGTTGAGATTATGAAATAAGAACTGTACTTCTCCATCGATAAATGACCTTATCCTGAACAAGGCACCAAAGTTGGGGAAAATATTCATGGCCATATTAGAAAAGATAAGTATCCTCTTTAGTTTGTTATCTTATTTCTAACAAAGGCTGCCCAATTGCAGGATGAAGCTTGATGTACTCAGTGCCCCAGGGTGCCATTCAAGGATTTGAATGGAGCAATGTCATTCTTCCAGATACCTTTGATTATCTATTTTTAATTGTAATAAATCACAAAGTCACAGAATACCAGGTTGGTGGTGATCTCAAAAAATCATCAGGTCCAACCCTTCTAGGCAAAGCATGACCCAGACTAGATGCCCCAGCATCCTGTCCAGGCAAATCTTAAAAGTGACCAATGCTGAGGAATCCACCATGTTCCTAGGGAGATGATTCCAATGGTTGATCTCATTGTGAAAAATTTTCCTGTGTTCAGTCAGAATCTCCCCAGGAGTAACTTGTGCCCAGTACTCCTCCTCTTTTCCATGTGACTCCTTGTAGAAAGGGAATCTCCGTCTTTGTAGCCACCCTTTAAGTACTGGAACATGGTGGTAATGTCTCCCCTGAGCCATTTTTTTCTCCAAGCTGAACAAGCCCAGCTCTCTCAGCCTTTCCTCACATGGCAGGCTTTCCAGTTCTTTGACCATTCTGTGGCCCTTCTCTGGATCCTCTCCAGCCTGTCCACATCTTTTTTTGTATTCAGGGACCAAAACTGAACACAATATTCCCAGTGAGATTTTTTTAGGAGATAGAGTTTTTTAGGAGACTGTATGAGAACTGAAATGGTTATCCAAATAACTAACTAACCAACTAAATAAATAAATAAATAAACAAACTGTAATTAATTGATGTGTGTCAAAGGTAATGGGAATGTAATGAGCTCTGAGGATTTTACTTCATAGAACAGGCATGCACACCACCTAGTGTGCCAGTTTCTTAATCTTCCTATTTTTTCTCAGTTTAGGAGAGATTCATTCCCCTTCTCTGTAAAAGCAGAGTATAGTCTTGTCACTGTAACTTAGCAGCAGATATTACGGACAGTGCTGTTTGGGTGGTAGAACTGCCCACCAGGCACTTTGCTGCAATTGCAGAGCCAAACTCAGGAACCTTCAGCCCCTCAGCATGATGTTTGGAGGCAGCTGTGGAGATAACTAGTGGGTTATATACTTGACCTCTATAAGTTGATTTGATTTTCACTAATGCCTTTTCTGAGGCCAGGATTTCCCTTTGGTTGCTTTAGTCAGAGCCTATAAACTTCCTTCAAAAATGATTACTGTGTGTTATGTTAAAGATATTCTTAGGGAGTCAGTGAGAATGAGTAAATCCCGTAGCAGTGAGCAAATGAAGCCACAGGTATACAGGGTTTAGGGTGATTATTTATTTATTTATTTGATTGTTTCTAAATCTTGGTGCTGTGTGACTGAAACAAACCTTCATTCTGTTGTGGTACAGAATTATCTCCTGTATTTATTTTTTTCTTTTTTCATTGAGTATTAGACTCCCTTAATTCTTGGTTTTGAAAGCACTTCAAGGATGGAGTTCTATTCATCTTGGGTGAATTTCTGAAATACAGGCAACATTACCTAAAAAATCTGCAGAAAAACTTTTAGAACTAAACTGTCTAATATGTGTCTAATGCATGTCTAAGTGAGGAGATCTAACACAATATTGTCATGAGCTGCTTGTTTAAACCCCTTCTGGTTGTATTAGGCTATCTAGATACAGGCTGAAGAAGAAAGCAAAGGAATTTTGTTGAGTTCAGTTGTCATCTTGATGTCATCTTGATGACAAGTGTGAAAGTAGAAGAAAAAAGCCGCAGAGAATAAACCGTTGATAAAAGACTGTGGTCACAAAAAGGCAACAAGGGATATTGCTTAGGATGTCTTCTGTTAGTGCATATGCCAAGTGCATGCTACAGTCTGTTTAGATGCCTGGGGCATGGATTTATTGAGACAAACATTGACAAATATTGTATTTGATGTCTGTGTAAGATTTAAATATTCTTGTATGTTTTCAAATTCCAAAGAATCAAGTAATTTGATAGAATGTTAAGGTTTAAAATGAATAGATTTGCCCCAGTTCTGTACTCCTCAGTATGAGAGAAATACAAAACTACTGGAGAGAGTCCGGCAAAGGGCAATGGAGATGATTAAGGGACTGGAGTGTCTGTCCAATAAAGAAAAGCTGAGAGAGCTGGGACCGTTCAGCCTGGAGAAGACTTGGGATTTATCAATGACTATAAAACCATGCGGGGGGGGGGCAAAGAGGACAGAGCTGGGCTTTTCTCAGTGGTGCCCAGTGACAGGGCCAGAAGCAGTGGACACAGAATGAAACACAGGAGGTTCCCTCTGAACATTAGGAAACACTTCTTCACTGTGAGGGTGACCGAGCACTGGCACAGGTTGCCCAGGGGTGTTGCAGAGTCTGCATCCCTGGAGATATTCCAAAGCCGTCTGGTTGTGGTCCCTGCAACTGGCTTTTGGTGAACCTGTTTGAGCAGGGGAGGTGGACCAGATGACCTCCAGAGGTCCCTTCTCCCCTCAACCATTCTGTGATTCTGTATGAATCGGTAAATACCTGTAGAAATTGGGGCTGAATTAGGCTTTTCTTTGGCTGCTTGCAAAGGAAGAGCTCAGAGTTGTACACTGACACCAGAGGAGATGCTGCAGGATAATTTAGTGTTGCCATCACCAGCTCTTACTGAGAAACCTGGCTCACTTGATTAAAAGTACTTTCATGTTCAAACATATATGATATTTTACAGGTAAATATGTCTGCAGAGTATCGTGACAGGTGCTGCAAGAATAAAAAACATGAAAATAGCAAAGTGTTTTTCTGCAATGATACTCAGGTAAAATTTAACTTCTGAAAATTTAGTTTAGACTGTACAGACTCAAGTGGGTTATTTGTACAGTCCGGTCCCTTAAAACTACATTGTGATAGAGAGTAATGCTACCTCTTAATAGTCAATTCATGATATTTTTTTGAATTTGGAATCATAAAATTTGTCAAGTAAAATGACACTTTACAAATCAAAATATGAAGAATTCCATATCCAAAAAATGCTTTTTTTTTCCTCTACTATAAAGATTATTTTATATTTTTAATCCAGAATAGTAGAGAAATCTTATTTCCTTATTTTATTTTGCCAACAGAAGTAAACATAAAAATTTCACATCTGTTTTCATTCTTCTACAGAAGTTCATATTAGCTAAGCTTTTCACTTCAGATCTGAAAGCCCTACTAGTAATTGTTTGGGCAGATCTCAAATGACAGAAAACACAATTGGCAGCTCTTGCTGCAGATTTTAACATGTCTTGATAACAGGACTGACTCTAAAAGTAATTCAGTGCTTTCCAAACTGCATCGGCTGATTTCCTTATGCTGTTATTATTACTACTACAAATTGATACTTTAAATATTAGGAAGAGGTGGCAGGTAGGTCAGATTAGTCATGTGTTTTATTGGAAAAGATTGGCACTATGAAAGGAAAATAAAGTAATGGCAACTAATGAAGCTTTTTTAGAAAAGACAGATCAACATTATAAAGAATTAAAGGTGCACAGACTTTTCACGACACATTTTTCTTGCTCTCTTTACAGGAAATAGAAGCACTACAGAGCATGGCATGCAACATGCTCAGATTCTTTCATAAGCAAAAAATCAGCAAAGACTTTAGATGGAGAGCAGCATTAGTTTCATGTGGGACATTACAAGTTCTACAGTGCAAATGTGAAAGACACAAAAAAGAAAAGGTGAGTGGTAGTGAGAACCTGCAGTTTACTGTAAGCATGTGAGTTACTAATTAGAGCTCTTCAGACTATCACATCTACCTCTCAAAGGTACAGCTATCATGAACATGTTACATGCATGATAAATTTTGCTCTGTGTAGCATATATATTGTAATAGATATTAAGCCCAATGCAAAGACTGAGACAATGCTCTGGAGGTCCAGAGTGAAGATACGTACTGTGGTTCAGTGCTGAAATGCCTGAGTTAATTCTCCCATAAAAGACAAAGGCCACATGCGAAGAAGGACTTTTAACTTCTCTAGTGTTTAAAATTATACTTCTCATTGGGGTTTTACTGTAAGGTGAATGTTTGATTTGCTTTGTTTCACCAAACAATTAGTGGGAATTTCTCTCACTTTCATAATACCTTTGAACTTTATTTTAACCAGAATATCTCAAACTCAACAGGAACAGCTGGATGTAAAAATATTTGGATTTTTGATCATTGGCAGACTCTGCTCTTTGACGTGTCACTCAAACCTAGTGACCTACAGAGAGAAGGAGCATTCTTTTAAGTGTGGCTCACAGTTACCTGTTGAACACAAAAATATTGACCAATGTCAAAAAGCCTCTCCACAGGTAGCAAAGGATATAATTCTTTATGACTGGCTTAAATAGTTGGATTGACAGCTGCATTTGACCCTTTCTTTTCTCCTTGAAGTGGAGAAACTGTGACAGTCCAGGACCAGATTTTCAGAGTAATGTTGGTGTCTACATTTTGTTTAGCCACCTATGGTGAGTCCAACATTTGCCTTACCATAAAAGTTATCCTAGTTACATCATAGAAGGCAGAGGACTGTCACCTTTGAAACTCATGCCAAACCTTGTGGATGCTTGGTTTCATTTAAAGACCAGTTAAAGTAATCTGGTACAAATAATGAACAGTCATTGAATGTGGACAAGAGCCACATCTGGGCGAGATCCTGAACACTGGGCCATAGCGTTGACCCCTGTGAACAGGTCTGCCTTGTTCCACCAGTCTCAAGGTACCACACATGTAGTCATATATTTCAAAGTTTGGCTCACAATTTAATTTGTTTTATTTTTCCAGTCCTTCAAATAATGGAGAATAAATTTTAAACCACTGACAGACGACACATGTTCTTAGTTGCTTACACTGGTTTCAGCTCTCCGTATTTGTCCGCATCAGTTCTGTATTCAGCTCTCCATATCTGTCAAAGCCACATTTTCCCAGTTCAGTAGGGCAGCAGCAGGGTTGTGCTCAGAGGGGGAACATCAGAGTAGTGCATGCTGTGTACTGCCAAGGCACATTCTGTAAGTAGCCCAGCTTTCTGACTTAGCTACTGTGTAAGGTACCTCCATTATTTATTGAGATGCAATGGAATCAGTTGGGTTTAAAAGACGTCTGTATGAAAAGAATAAGCACTTCTCAATTAACAATACAAGCTATTCTTTTTCAGGTTTGCACACAGGTAAATATGCATAATAATGATGATACAGAGACAGATGAACAGTGCAAAAAGAAATGTAACCAAGAATTATGTGAACTGAAGGAAAACATATCTAGCCTTCGATCCTGCTGGAATAAATTTGAAAAAATAATTTCCAGATGATTCCAGGTAGATCTTGGTCTTTTCTTCCAAAGTGGCATTACTTGGTGTCTTTGCATTTTATATGCATTCCTTGAGTAACTCTGCTCGCTTATATGAACACCCTATGCCAGAATTCTGATGGAAAGCTACTGTACCTTGTTCCTGGAGAAGGAATGAACAGAAATGGCTAAACCAAGCTGCTGAAGCCCTAGAAGTGGAAATAAAAGACCAGCATTTAGAACAAAGAACTTGGCAGAAGGCTGGATCCCACCTTCAAAAGCTCCTCTGAATTTTCTGATCTTTTGAGTCAGTTTATAATACTGTTGTATGAAAGCAATATACTCAAGTGTCTACTGCAATTTATAAAACCATCTTAGAAGCTTCAGGTGAAGGAAACGATATGGAAAGGTAGCTGTTTTCTTACTATCTACATAAAACACATCAAGGACCAAAAAGAGCAATTTGCCAAACAAGCAGCTGATCTGGGATCTGTTCTGCCGATGCAGTAGTGTTTTCAGTGTGGGTATCTAATAGGTCTGCAAACTGATTTAAGTTTGGAAAAATAAGCAAAAGGTTAACTTTATGAAAAACTTAGGAAGAGTACTGATTTTTGAGAGCTGTAGCAGACTTCTACTGGCTGTGAGTAGAGGCAAGACAGCGAGATCTGTAGAAGGTGAAAAAGGAGATTCCTGAACGTAAGTTTGTTCAGCTGACTGGAAACACCACTATTCTTGTGTATTTGGTTATCCTAGAGTTAGCTGCAGGAGGAGCTAGAATGTCTGACCTTCAGATTGTGATTTCTTGTAGGCAATTATTTTATATAATGTGTTCAACATGTTAGACATACATGACTTAAAATGTGTGAATATTGTCAGAGAATAATATATTGGCATTTAACTAATGAAGTGTTCATATTTAATTTTGGATGAATAGAAGTATTTTTATAGTTGTTTATAACTTTTTTGCAGTTTCTTATTTTGATATTATAACTCCTTTGGTAATAAAATATTTTCTTCTATGGAATTGGGCTGTTGTTTTGGGTGTCGTTAGTCCTTTTTAAGCTTTTTTTTTGACATTAAAAGCACAGCTGGTAATGTAACCTCCAGCTGCTTGGGACCTCCCATGATAAAATACCCATTTCTTACTTGCTTGTTACCTGGCCAGTTTAGGTAGACATTTCCATACTGGGTATCTACCTTGGACTAAATACTTCTGGAAATCCTTAGTTAAGTCAGCCTGTTGTTCCCTGGTTCAGAATAAGGTTGTTTTATCTGGTGAAAATAACTTTTCCACAGAACTGCTCTGAAAAATTTGTGGTATTCAAATAAAAGGCTTGAAAAATAGTGGGATGTGCTTCAAAGAACCACATACATCTCCCTTGACTGGCATAAGATCACTGTACTGAATCCATGAAACCCAGCGTGCCCTACTGATAAGGGTGAGGAAAGGTTAAAAGCAAAGTGAACATACTGTTACACTTCCCTGGAATACACTCCCTTCAGCCCCCCATGTATTTATGGTGAAGAGGCTTAAGGCAGGAGTAGGATCTTCGTAGAACTGTGACTGAGACTTTCACATACTCTCTTTAGCTCTTGATGTAAGAGATTACAACTTTAATTCCAAACACTGAAAAAAAACAACCCAAACCCCACCCATAACTCTTATGCAATAGGAAAGGGAAACAGATTTCCCAATATCGCACTGCAGATAGGAGAATGTAACCACAACTGTAAGGACTTCTCTATAAATCCTTTCTACTGAAAGAAGCCCTCAGGAGACTGAGGATTAAATTTGTGGGGTTTGGGGGTTTTTAGTTTTTTTTAAATTTAGGAACAGTCTAAAGCCAAGATGAATTTCCTAATAACCACTTGGCAAGAAAAGAAAAGAAAAACACACAGATGCAGGATTAGCTATTAAAAAACTGTAAGTCCAGTCATCTTAAATGACTTCAGCAGCAGCCCACAACTTAAATCTTGAATCAAATCAGGCAGTTTCAAGCCTATCCTGGGAAAAAGACCAAGGTTACATTCAGAGAAGGAATTTAAATTGACAGATTATGAAACTGTGGATTTTTTTCTGATTGCTTCTCTTAATGAATATCTTGCCTGCCTGATCCTTGCTGCCAAATTTTCTGAGTCACCACTTACATGCAAAGACTAAATGCTAAGTGCAGTGGCTTGTGCTTTTTGATTTATTTCTTCCTTCTGAAAACCTATCTCTGGTCTCTCCTGAAACTACAGATCTAACAACAATAAACTGCTCTGCAGGAATGGGTGAAGTGATGAAAACCTTGCAGGGTATCACCACTGTGCCTACCCCTCTGCCACTGTCATTTTTATATTAATTTATTTGGCCACAGTAAATAAGGAATATGACTAGGTCAGATTCATGATTTAGAGATACATGGGTTTTATGGGAAGGTGTCCAGAGAAAAATCTTAGGTTTTTAAATAAGTAAAAAGCTGTTGCAAGGGATTATGAGAAGGCAAAAAGGGGTGACTAACCCCTGCAAGCAAGCAAATGTTGCACATTTCTAACAGCAAGAATGAATTAGGTCGTCTGTGGTTTACGAGAAGGAAGAATTTCTGGTGGTTGGGAAGCCAGGTTAAGGAAGGTCACTGCAGTTCTTTAGCTAAAGATGCAGAAGTAAACCTCTTCTGGCTTGTTATATGTTTCCTTCCAGTTCCATCTTTTCAGGCTTATGCTGAACAGAAGAGACGTTTGCATTACAACAGGTTTAATTCAGCAGCGCCTTAGGTTTTTGTTGGGTTGGGTTTGTTTGCTGGCTTGTTTTCTTTTTTTTTTTTTTTCCCTCCTGCCCTTTAATTGGAATTGTTCCTGGTGAACTAGAATAAAGAGGAAACCAGTGTGTGGAATATCATGAAAACTCAGAGGTGACGGATTCTGCAGATTCTTGGCACATAACTAAATTTCATCCATAATGAATGGAAAATATATCTGCCTTCCTCTGAAGAGGGTGCGGTGAAATAAACAGAAAAGCCCAGTTGGAGGAACCTTCCCCTACCTAAAATGAGGAATGAAAAAAGGAATTGATCTCTACTCATCTGCATTTAGCAAAAACCCCACAATATCAGGAAACCAACCCCTTACTATGACTTCTGCTCACATAAGTGAATTTCACAGAAAAAAAATGTAACTTCTGCATTTTTCCTGCTTAATCATATTAAGAAAACAGTGCTCTAACCTCATGGAGAAGAACAACTCCAGATCAAGTTTGGGTTATGTATTATATATTATACCTTACAGCCTTATTTAAAAAAGTTGGGAAAAAGAAGAGATACAGTTAACTTTATACAGTCAGATGACACTGACTGAAGTATTTGGTATAGAGTAATTTTCAAGGTGACTGAGGAGTCTCATCTCATAAGTCAATAAAACCCCCCTATCCTTTGGAAAGAATAAATACTCTCTCCCAGCCACTAGAAGACGGGACGGTTCTCACATCAGGTCTGGTGTACTTGAGACCAAAGACATCAAAATATTCCTAGGTTGAAATAATGTTACCCCTGTGCCATTTTAGTTACGACAATTTCACATTTGACAACAAAAATGTACATCACAGAAAGTTTTATTGGTATATTTGCTTTATTGTTAACAAGCGGCAAATTAGCATTAGGTGGTGATTTACATTTATTAATTTAAACAGAACTGACACTTAAAAAAACCCATAATATACCAAATAAGATGCTAACAAACCCAGGGATTCTGAGAAAAAAAAAACGCAAAACAAACCCCAAACCCACTGGATGGTCATAAACACAAATATTCAATGTATGAGGGGCAAGGCAAACATAATAAATGCTAACAAAATTAATCCCCTCAAACACATGAATGAACACTTCATTTATAAACATGGAACATCAATAAATAAACTTATGAATATACATACTAAGTATCATATAAAGGATGAACACCATGAGTTACAGCAATCATACAACATAGGTGTTTGTAACAGGCTTAGAATACTCAACATTGTACACATCAGACCCAAATCCATTCACACTTCCGCCAGAAATACAGAACTATGGTAAACCATGCACTACCATTTCAAACTTCAGTTCAATATTCAGTTATATTAAACTGAATATTTGATTTGCTGACTCAAAAGTTAATGTTCACATTGGCGAAATATGATTTTTTCAATTGATTATTTCTGTAAAGAAGAAACACTAATTAAGAGAAAGTATGAATAAGCTGTTTTCTGGCAAGATGGAATAGAATGGGGCTAAGTAGGATTCTCCAGAAATCTGCATTCTGGAATGGCATAACAAAAAAACCCCAGTCCACTGAACTAGTATGAAAGAGTAATCACTTATACTGTGAACACTGGGAAGAAAATATCAACCAAACACTTCTTCAACAACATAATTAGGTAACTCGAACCTTACCAGAAAGTTGGAAAAAAACAAACAAAAACCCCAAACCATCAAAAGTTGGAATGAGCTGTACTTGAAAGGCAATAACACTATTTTCTCCAGAGTCACCAAAACCTGTTTACCTGTTTACCCTGTCATACTACCTATGTAATTATTCTTAGCTTAATCAAACTGGAAAAACTTAACGTTGCAAAAAGTGCTCTTACAAAACAGATTTGTCAGCCAATATTAAAAGAAAACTTTTAACAAGTTGTTCCTTGCACATATACAAAGTCTGTGTGCTGGCATCTACACTTCTGGAGAACTTTGCGATACATAGACAATACCACTTCATTTTATACTCAGACTAATTACATAGCCTACATCAGTGTGTGCTGCTACATGCTTTATTAGCATTTAAACTACTGCAGCCACACCTCCTTCCACTAGCTTGTTCAGTATGCATCACAAAACTGTCCTCTTTGCACACTGCATTTCAGGCACTAACTCTCTCAGCTGCAATGGTGAGGTAAATGCTCAATGACTTGCTCAGCCCTTGGAATCTATTTGAGAACCATTAGCCCATGGACCCTGCTACCTGCAAGCCCAGGGAAGAGCTGGAGCTGCAGGAGGCTGAGCAACACCAGCACCATGGAGAGCTCCCCACTTCCCTCACCCTCTAACGACTTCTCAAGCCTCAAAACTCTGCCTATATGTTCATTTTGTAGGTATGAGCTGAAATGGGGAAGTGCTTCCCCATGCCCACCTCCCTGTGGCGGTGTGTAAGACTGAGGGCATAACTATCCACATAACCATACAATTAATTTGCTGTATATTTAGAGATTCCAGTTCTGAAACTACCTAGGTAGTGAATATCATGCATAAATATAAACCTGTGTTAAGACACATCATATAAAGATTAAACCTTAAGCTATGTTGTTTTTATGGCTGAAGCTGGTATTTTGCATAACTCCATTGCATTTACACCAGTTCAAATGATCCTGCACTTATTCAGGCACAGACGTATCCCTTGTACAACAGGCATCACAAAAGCAGAATGGGAATGCAAACACCCTCAGGCCAGACTCCCAAACAAGCCTGCTCCTTGTTCCTTTAAATGGATTTTACCTTTGACTTTTTCTCTTTTTTTAATTGAAAGGAATAACCTTAGTAAGCACATTAGGAAGGTACAGTGGCAGACAGTAAATCTGTCATAGTGTCAGACACTGGTACAGAAATCATTAAAACAGTCACATCAATAAATTTCACTTTAAGTGAACAGTAACTACATTAGCCTACTGCCCGAGCCTTCGTAATCCTCCAGTAGCACTTACTCCTGTTTTGTATAAACTCTGCTTTAGTGAAACAACTTTTTACGTTTGTGCAACTTACCAGTTCTCACAAAACACATGCTTGCTCACACACAGAGAACTGGAAATACAGATGCTAAATTAAGTAATCACATCACCCTAATTTTACACATGAACTCTAAGGAATTTGGGCTTTTAAGGTAAATATCTGTCAACAAGGCATCCAAAGAATGACAGTAGCTAAGCTTAGACTCATCAATGAAGTGTATCAGTGGTGCACAGTTTGTCTACCAGTTTTATCTTCACAATTAGCAACATTTTGACTCTTCAGACATTTTGGAACACTCCCCTTTTAGGCTTTCTCCTGCCATGAAAATCAAGGTATAAAAGCAGAAGGAGGGCTAGGGAAACAGGTTTTAGTTTTAGGTCATTAATGTACCTAAAAATTCAAAATGCAGAGTCCATGTCTCTTAACAGATTATCTTTTTCTCTATATAACAAATTTGTTCCCCATATTCAGTTCTGCAGTGGCATTATGAAAAAATATGAAAACTATTATTTCCTAACAAACATTCCATTGTGTGGTAGCACATTTCTCCCCACTGGGCTCCTCTACAATTTCACGAATTCCCATCAAGCCTTGGCCTTCCTGTAACGGGTTGGGTGCTCAAGCACCTGTATGAGGCACTTTTGCAGGAGAGGCACTGGCCATATCTGGCACTCCTGTTCCCTGGCCAAGGTCAAAAAGAAAGGGCAGAGATAATCAGTCATCCCCAATAGCCTTGGGATATTCCTTTCCTTGAGCATAGCCTGAGTGGAACAGGTACCATTGTTACTGGAGTGCTGAAAAAATTCTAGTACTTACCAACTCAGATTATGGTCAACATGGAAATTTACTCCTGACTAAAGCCAATCATTTCATGACCATATAAACAGTGGTCCAAAGCCAGGCCCTCTGAGCGCTCCTGGACTGCAGTGGGCTGCTACCAGCATCTCTCTCTGAATGGGATGCCCCTCAGAGCTCATGCCCAAGTTTGTGACAACTAGAAGACCATCACAGACAACAAATGGGAGATGGCTGAAGACTCCCCACTTCTCAAGGCTCAACCCTCTGCCATTTAGAAACGCAAAGACATATTTCACTGAACTTCAGGGGAATTTTTAATGGGTACCTTTATATGTCTCTGTATCTGCATGTAAATTGACTGAGACACCACATAACAAGTGTAGCAAACACTAGAGTCCTACTGACAGTGCAAAATATTAAAACCGCAGACTGCTGCTCAGTAAAAGCTGTGTAAAAATCCCATCTGCGGTGAACTGGCACACACGTAAATCTTCAGATACAAACCATTGACCAAGTCTGTGATGAAGACCAGACTTAATTACACCTAAGCAACACCAGTTTACAAAGCAAGGGGATCCACTCTGAACCTCTTGACTCAGTCTTACCCTTTTGTGCCTTTGGTCTCTGTACTAATACTTATAGCTTGATTTTACCTTCGTTTTCCTTGGTATGTTTTATCCATGTAGTAAGTAATGGAGTGAACCTTGCCATCAAATTTTGTTAAGTCACACTCTAATAAATTCATATTAAAGCTACTCTTCACAATAGTTTTGATGGCAATTCTTTGAGTAACCCTAAACCACTAACTGTATGACACATTGAGATGGAACTAGAGCAATGTGTGCTGATATTTTGTGTAATACAGTCTATGGTCTGTAGTACCAGAGGCTTCAGAAACCTATGTAATTCAGTAACAAAACCAGTTGCTAAAGTGGAAAAATACAAGGCTTCTGATAGTTTCACTGTACATCAGTAAACTGCATAGTCAATCATATTTTCTTTGCTTGTATTTATTGTAGGTTCAAACACACACATTATCCAATGTTACTATCAACAGTTATTTATGTTTCACTAGACCTTTTTGTAAGAACAAATTAAAAGTTCAGGAAATCTTAAAATCCTTTCAATTCAGGTTAATCTCCCCTCTAGTCCTTGCTATAAACCATAGAAATGTAAATAACATAAGTGATACGTCGCTGGAGGAATTTACTAAATGCTACACCGGAAGCAGAGACTTACAGAAACAGCTCAGAAAGCAGAAATTATGGTAACTGTCTTTGGATTGATTTGAAACTAAGAAACTTGCCACCTACAACTCACAGGACAAACTATCAATGTTTTTTCTACAGTTACAGCAATCCTGGAAAACCTAGAAGGTATCTATTTCTTACTAGACTCTCCCTTCGCAGCAAGCATTTTCAATAAATAGTAAAATGCATTTTTCCAGCAGAAACAAGAACTAGGAAGTTCATCAAGTCAGATAAGGGATTTGGTTTCTCAGTAGATTCACTAACTGATCCAAATTATTCTGGATTTTATCTTTGCTGATGGACACTTGCTTTGCAGAACTCCATGGCCCAATTTTCTAAAGCAGGCTTACTTACACAAAGGATGCAGGATTCCATTTTTTCCAAGTACAGATATGCATATGCCAAAATATTGATCCTAAAACCTAAACTACCTAGAGCACCATTTAGCTGTGATTTGTCAGTTCTAAGTATCATTACCAGTCATCCACCTATCATGCTCAGTTAATGAAAATGATAATAAAACAAGACTACGCTAATGAAGGATAATTTCTAAAAATAATTTTCTATAAAAAGTGTAAGAAATTTCCACACCTTTGAACTAATTATAAACAATCAATAATTTATGGCCTGCAACATGACTAGTCAAGGCTCTCAAATCTCCCAGCTTCCAAGACAGGAACCTGCTTTGGAGATGCTTTTCTTCAATCTTGCTTTCTTCAAAATTGGTCCCATTGATAGTAATCACAAGTTTTGAGAATTCAAACAATGATCCTAATACTGTCAGGGAACACTACATTATATTTTGCATAAGCTACAAAGAAATTATATTAATAGATACCAAAAGTGTTTGAGAGCTGAAAGTAACCATTTCTGAGTGTATTTATTGTGGGAAAGGCACAATCAAATTCTTTCAGATTGTTCCTGCACACATGACTAAGATGGTGCCAGTACTTTGAAGCAAAACTTCACAAAACAGTTCACTACATTAAGATACAAGTTATGTGATGTGGCTTGAATGGTTTTAATATCCGGTTTAATTTATAAAAACAACAATAAGAACTTCCAGGGCCGGACCTTTCTTCTCTATGAATTAATGCAAAGTCCATTACTAACTTCAAGAGACTGCCATTCAGAGCCCAGGAACACAGAAAATAGCAAAAAAATCCACGTAAAGTATTAACACATTAACCTGTGGAGCACAGTTTCTCCATCATGTGCTCGTATCTGAGCTGTGTTTCTTGAACAGGAATAAGAATAAAACCCAGTCACTGCTTGCATCAAGTTCTACTTCTCCAATAACACAATTTTTTTATAGAAATCTTTTTATTGTATTGGATACATCAAGAAGGCTTGTTTCCAAAACAAGAGTTCATCATTTAGGTAGGACAAGCATAGGCTTTGTCTTTCGTTCAAGAAATGAGGGAAGAGAAAAAAGGAGCAAGACCTTTGGAAACCTTTAAAGGCAAAAAGCACAAAACATTTAGATATGCTAGTCATGGTGGGGCACAGGAGGAGGAAGACAAGTATTTCTGAACAAAAGGAACTTAACAAAATGACGATACCATATGTTTCCTTATAAATACATAAAAGTATTTATATGTTCTGATTTGAAAATAGAACATGAAAAGCCACAAACAATCTTGCTTTTCTTACATGTGGACAGAATTCTCAGGTAGTTATTCCGTTTTGATTCTTTAAAAAAAATCCTAGGAAGTCCAATTAGAATATTACTATTAAAAGAGTTTAAAAGGATCCAGACTTGCACTTTTAGCTAGGAATTTATAAGGAGTTGCTCATATTGTTGTCACTTAGCATAGCATCTAAGTTGCTGTCACATCTGAAGGTAGTATTTTCACAGAGAAACTTCTGAATCCCAAGTTTTTCCATGGCTAGTTCTCTACAGGTATTATCCTACTAGATAAAGAATTATTTACATCACTTATCTATTAGGATTTAAAGAAAAATAACACTGAACCACTTCTGCTACCTAAGTTACTTAACACATTTTTACCTTAAAATTAAATATTTCCAGAGATTAAAGAGTATTTCCTTGAATGGCACAGTTTTAGGTACCTGCTGTTTTTATATACAGTGTGTATATATATATATTTCTTTATAAATAACTGTGTAACCAGAAGATTGCACTCAGAACATTACACTATGATGTTTTAACATGTTTGCAGCATGAAGTCTAACTGGAAGGAGTGCTCTAGTTTTCCATGCAGCAGTATATAGAAGATGCTTCCAATTTCTCATTTTCTTTTTACGTTTAAGAATGTGTTCACACAACCATTCTTCGAATTCCACACTCACAGCAAAACTTTGCCCATTCCACTGGATACCTTGTTCCACATTCATGGCAGAACTTCGATAAATGTACAGGTGAATTTCCTTCGCTGCTTTTTGAACTTCCATTGACTGAGGATGTGCAGTCTCCACTGTCATATCCAATTTTACTGTCAGACCTGAAAATGCCCAGATGAAGAACATTCTCTGTAAGTCAGTTCAGTATAACTCGATACAAAATTATTCTAATCCTTGCAGTGAATTACTGCTATTGTTACTGTGATCTTACACTTCCTGTTTATTTACAGTGGCATATAACTACAGATTCCCCTACTTATCTCCAGATATTCACCTTCCCTGCAAGAAAACAAAAAAAATATGCCAAAAATTTAGGACTAGGATCTAGAATTTAGATCTAGTGAAATCTAAATTAAGATTATTAATTAGTAAGATCTAAATTTAAGATCTAAATTAGGATCTATTCTAAATTAGGATCTAATCTAATTATATCTAATTTAGGATATTTGATTTGCTAGTTAGATTAAATGGAATGCTGGAAAACTTAAAACTCAGCTTGTCAAAACAAGAAAGGCTAAAATACAATACAGCAATGCAATTTTTATCCTACCCTTTAAAAGGGCAGACAACAGAATTTCTATGCTTAGCATGCAATGTAATTAACTTTCAGCTGAACCACTCATCATTTGAAGGACCATTCACTTATTTTTTTTCAACAGCTCTCCCAAGATGTTTTTGTCATTTCTAACAGTCTTGCATGCACACCCAAGACAGCTGATGACAAAGGTGTTGTTAGATGACAAATATGCAAGATATATTCAGTATATTAAACATGCTCAATAATATTGATTATGAGTTATCTATTAACTGCAGAGAACAGTATTTTCCCTAATTTCTTTTGTAATAGGTACTCCCCTTTAATTAAGGTTCTATTGCTGACAAAAATCCACAAAATTCAAAGGTACCTTGAGTAAATGTCGGAATTGCTAGTTTTTCTTTTGTTTGTTAGAGCACCTGCGCTCACGGTTCTTGCTACACTAGGAGGGGTTGATGTCCGTGGCTTTGTTGCACCTCTAGTACACAAAAAACATCTGATCATTTATGTATACACAAAAATACATGCAACAACATACATTTACAAATGGTAAAAAAAAATAGTTCAACAATCTACACATCAATTAACTGCATGAAAAATATAACTTGTTTCCCACTAGGAGCAGACAGTAGAGCTCTGGCATAAACTGGCATGGTTTGGACTGAATATGACTTCAGTCTTAGAATCAGAAACAAAACAGAACAGCAAGTCCCTTCTCATTCATGTGTTTTACTTGCTTTCACATCAAAATACAGGTAGATCCTGCAGTACTGGTGGCTTAGTATATAATGTCACCTTGACGAACTATGAGTCACTTTTTAGGACTGGCAGGGCTTTCAGAGAAATATAGAGCAGCCGACTGCACATCTTAAAAGTTAAAAAACGTAAAAAAATAAAAAAATGCAGAAGGAAGACCATATTCTCAATATTTTGTGACCAATATGAAATGAGTCACAAAACTCTTTTTCGTCATAGCCACCGACTTTATTTAGGATGCGCACTTCTTAGATAATGCTGTAGATCCTCTTTCTTCAAAGCATAAATAGTGTATTTATAAATAGGAGGAAAGTCTATCCAGCTGTGCATTAGGGCCTATTTTTTTTTCTAGCCTATCACAGTGTTCTTGAAATTGGCTTCAATAGTATGACCACACTGCTATGAAAGCTGCTTTCCTCAGAATCGTGGGTTTTATGAGAAGCCAGTATGCAATGAACAACACATCCTAAACATACAGAACATCTCACTACTTACTTGATGACTACTGAAACATCAGAATTCCCTGAAAAATCTGAGTAGCACTAAAAAAAGAAAGATTGGAAGGGGCATCCTTTTATCATCAGTGACAAAGTACAGAATTTTTCATCACTGCTCAAAAGAATTACCATTTACTGGGATTTCTTCTTCAGCAAGGCTTTAGTGACTGATATCCTGTGAATGACTCACCAAGTTTTTCTGTTCTCATTCTTGGAACACCAATGCATAAATGAAATTTAAGTTGGGACTGCTCATTTCACAACAATAAACAACTTAGTCTTGGTTTGGGTTTCAAAGCATATGGAAGAAAATGCATTCAACTCCAGTAACTTCAAATGAAACACTGACACAACTGAGGAACAATGTAAGAACTCCTGAATTTTAGACATGTTGCATAAAGCATTTCTTCCTTCATGTTTATGAGCATAGATTAAAGATGGCTTTTCAGCTTAAGTGGAAACACTTCAGGGGAAAAGCGATCAAATTCACTATGAAAGTTGAAATCAGGAACTAAATTTAAGATTAAATCAAGTGATATTATATTTAACTAAAATATTCAAGTTTAACAAGAATGGCTTCTACATGTAACAGGTAGAGTGGAAGCATCAAAGATTCTGACTCACTGGGCAAAACACCAACCTTCTCCCTTAGTTTTCCTGTCTGCCCAACTTCTTTTGCAAAGAGATTCTAAAGATGGTTTCATAATTAAAAAAAAAAACCAAACAAACAAAAAAAACCCCAAACCCTGAAAAGGGCTACATAAGTTATATCAGAATTAAACTTATTAAAAGTTACGTCTTTCAGACATTACAAAATTCCAGGATAAAAGTTCTAAATGTAACCTAAATTACACTGTTACAAGTATACACAACAGTATAGATACTAAATTCTCCATCTTATGTTATTTCCCTCATCTGATTTTACCCTGAAGAGAGAACTTTGCTTATAATTGAGTAAATGTCATTAGAGCTCAACAGGGGAAAGGACATTCTGTACTGTTACTTTGTTAAGGAAGCTGGAAAAGCATATAAAGAAAAATTCAGCTGTAGACACAGAAATGGTACAGATCATGACGGATTGTAGATGATCAGACTATGATGCAAAGAACAGAATTGTGTCTCAGCGCCTGTTTAGAAAATTGCAAGTAATTTAAAACATTTTTTCAAAAGTATTATTGACTCAGTTTTCTCTGGACTTTTTTGGGGGACAAACACATTGCAATTAACAGCATTAACTTCTTAAACTGAAGTCTCTTCGAGGTGTACTTTGACTCAATCATTTTTAAACATAATACTAGGAGTCCTAGGTATTTGACACAAATTGACATGAAAAAAACTAAACACTATTCTTTCTTGAATTTCAACTGTTCAGTTCTCTAAAACATATGTAATATACCCTCATCCCACTAATTACTCTGAAAATTCACCTGATGTTTTAATGCTAAGTATATACTAGAGAAATTTCTCAGAAATCAGTGTCTTATATACATGATTTGTGTGGCATCTAGTACAGAACAGAGACCACTGACTGAACCAGGAAAAAAAAAAAAAAACAAACAAAATATTGAAAACCCACATTGAAAGTGCATTGTTTACCCTGTCTATTGAGGGAGGCAGAGTCCCACAAAGAGATAAAACGTCATTTATTAAAGGTTTAACACGATGTCTTGATTCTTAAATATTTAAAGATATCTTACTGCATAATTTCTGCAGACTCTTTTCCTGAAATAGCTTTCTAAAAATAATTAAAAAAAAAACCAAAACAAAACCCCAAACATATTTTTAGATTAGAAGCTTTAATACGAGTCTTACAGTTAACTGCAATGTTTTCTGAGATTTCTGATAAGTAAATCAGCAGAAGTAGCAGGCTACCATGGTCTACAGCTTTATTCATCCCAGATCTAGACACATGATTAGCATTAGGTTTCATGCATATTTGATGACAAATCTTGAAACTGCATCCTTAAATTGCAATCTAGTCTCTTGAGACAGATGTTTTTCAACAGAGTTGGACATTCTTGATTATATGAACCTCTGCCACCACAGCTTGGTCTCTTCCAGTCTGTCTAACCTCTGTCACTTCTATTTACTTGCCTAGTTCTGTTGGTTTTTTGGGTTTTGGTTGAATTTTTTTTTTATCTTTTTTTTTGCAAAGTTATATAAATTCCTGTTCTAAGTTGTACCACGTGAAGTATTAATGGAGCCTGACAACAGATGAAGCTGTGTAACAATGCCACCTTGAATTCTTAAAATCTGGACATACCTTTAAAGATGTTTATTATTCATTCTGAATTTCAAAAGAAATAAGACTGAAGGTAACTTCAGCTCATGTTGTACACCTAGCTGAATTACGACTGTTTGCAAAATGAAAAGCCTTCTCTATTTATGCATTTGCAATTTGGTTGGAGTTTGCAATAATACGCTGAAGTATCAAGCTTGCTCCCTAGACAGGACGTTTTCACGTATTCTTGACAGTTACCACTGTCACCCACAACAGCTCATAGTTCTGTGCAAAATAATAAGTAAGTTCCTTATGACTAATGGCATGCATACCAAAGCCCAGAAATCATAAACTGTGACCATCCACATTGCTATGCTGAGTTTTACAAGGGTCAGAAGCTATACACATTTGTCAAATGCTGTTGGCATGTATCCTGGGTTCAGGAGTAGCAGTCATGTTTTTTTCCTTTGTGGTAGCTGGTGCAGTGCTGTGTTTTGACTTCCAGCCTGAGAACAGTGTTGGTGAAGCCGATGTTTTCAGTTGTTGCTAAGTGATGTTTACCCTGACCAAGGACTTTGTGAGGCTCATGCTCTGCCAGGGAGGAGGGGAAGCTGTGAGGAAGCAGAGACGGGGCGCCTGACCCGGGCTAGCCAGGGAGGTATTCCATACCACAGCACGTCATGCCCGGGGTGGGGGGTAACTGGGAGTTACCCGGAAGGACACGGGCTTCCGGGTGGGACTTGTTTTCTTGGCCGGTGGTATCGTATTCTCTTCCCTTGTTATTTTCCCTTATCATTGTTGTAGTTGGTAGTAGCGGTGGTGATTTGTGTTGTACATTGGTTGCTGGACTGTTCTTGTCTCGACCCGTAGGAGCTGCACTCTTTCGATCCTCCTCCCCGTTCCTCTGGGAGCGGGGAAAGGGAGAGCCCCGGTGCGGGGGGGGACGGACCTCGATTGTTGTCAGCTCGGCACCACTCACTGGGAGTGAGTGAACAAGTTACCTGACTGGGTTTAAACCACGACAGTTCTTTTTTGGAGGGACTTAATCAACGCTAGCTTATGACCTGCACTTACTGGGAATTCCTCGTTCATGGGGAACAATTGCAATCCCCGATCCCCATCACGAATGGGGTTCAACGGGTTACCCGCGCCTGTCGGGGGAGGGTAGGCACAAGCTGAGCCAGTCAGTGTAGCGCGCGTGCGGCCCCGGACATCTAAGGGCATCACAGATCTGTTATTGCTCGATCTTGGGTGGCTGAACGCCACTTGTCCCTCTAAGGCAAATCTTTTAGTCTCTATTCCTTTCCTAAAAAAATAATATCATCTTTGCAATCTGAGCATTCAGTTTGCATATCTAAAGATTCATACAGAATGTCTTCAAAAATTATTTCCCACAAGAAATGATTAATTCAGTGTGGAGACAGTGTTCTCACGGGAGAATGCATAATTGGTACATAAACTCTGAATAGTCCTGAAAGATACAGCAAGGCCGTGAGAGGCCCGAAGAAGCTTAAGCAAGCAAGATAAGAAGAAGCTGGAATTCACTGAGGTAATGAGAACTGTGGATTCTCCCTGACTGTCTTTCCCAGCAAATTCTTCATATGCACCACGGGAACTTTGTCCCCCTCTACAATATGTAAAAGTTCTGACTGGGCTGGGCCAGCCCTGTTGGCAGATCCTCTGGTGTTGACCAACCAGGTGGCCTTTGGTAAGTGTGTATCCCAATGCTTGAAAGTTTTCCCACCCATTGCTCTCAGTGTAGTTTTTAACAGCCCATTGTACCGTTCGATTTTCCCAGAGGCTGGTGCACGGTAGGGGATGTGATATACCCACTCAATGCCATGCTCTTTGGCCCAAATATCTATAAGGTTATTCCGGAAATGAGTCCCACTGTCTGACTCAATTCTCTCTGGGGTGCAGTGTCGCCACAAAATGTTTCTCAAGGCCCAGGATAGTGTTCCGGGCAGTGGCATGGGGCACAGCGTATGTTTCCAGCCACCCGGTGGAGGTAGGGGACAATCGGATTTACTGGACTGTGTGGATCAGATGGCCTGGCACATCAGTCCCACAGAAGTATAAGGCTCTAGTAGATACCGGTGCACAGTGTACCCTTATGCTATCAAGCTGTCAAGGGGTGGAACCCATCTATATTTCTGGAGTAACAGGAGGATCCCAAGAGTTGACTGTGCTGGAGGCTGAAATCAGCCTGACTGGGAGGGAGTGGCAAAAGCACCCTATTGTGACTGGTCCAGAGGCTCCATGCATCCTCGGCATAGACTACCTCAAGAGAGGGTACTTCAAAGACCCAAAAGGGTACCGGTGGGCTTTTGGTATTGCTGCTTTGGAGACTGAGGAAATTGAGCAGCTGTCCACCTTGCCTGGTCTCTCAGAAGATCCCTCTGCTGTGGGGTTGCTGAAAGTTGAAGAACAACAAGTGCCAACTACGACCACAACAGTGCACCGGCGGCAATATCGCACCAACCGAGACTCCCTGATTCCCATCCATCAGCTGATCCGTAGACTGGAGAGTCAGGGGGTGATCAGCAGGACCCGCTCACCCTTTAATAGCCCCATATGGCCAGTGCGAAAGTCTAATGGAGAATGGAGACTAACAGTAGACTATCGTGGCCTGAATGAAGTCACACCACCATTGAGTGCTGCCGTACCGGACATGCTAGAACTTCAGTATGAACTAGAGTCAAAGGCAGCCAAGCGGTATGCCACGATTGATATTGCCAATGCATTTTTCTCCATTCCTTTGGCAGCAGAGTGCAGGCCACAGTTTGCTTTTACTTGGAGAGGTGTCCAGTTCACTTGGAACCGACTGCCCAAGGGGTGGAAACACAGCCCTACCATTTGCCACGGACTGATCCAGACTGCACTGGAACAGGGGCAAGCTCCAGAACACCTGCAATACATTGATGACATTATTGTGTGGGGCGATACAGCGGAAGAAGTCTTTGAGAAAGGGAGGAAAATAATCCAAATCCCGCTGAAAGCCGGTTTTGCCATAAAACGGAGTAAGGTCAAGGGACCTGCACAGGAGATTCAATTTTTGGGAATAAAATGGCAAGATGGACGTAGACAGATCCCCACAGATGTGATCAACAAGATAACAGCAATGTCTCCACCAACTAATAAGAAAGAAACGCAAGCTTTCTTGGGTGCAGTGGGGTTCTGGAGAATGCACATCCCAAATTACAGTTTGATTGTAAGCCCTCTCTATCATGTGACCCGGAAGAAGAATGATTTTAAATGGGGCCCTGAGCAGCAACAAGCCTTTGAGCAAATTAAACGCGAGATAGTTCATGCAGTAGCCCTTGGACCAGTCCGGAGCGGGCGAGATGTAAAAAATGTGCTGTACACTGCAGCTGGGGAGAACGGTCCTACCTGGAGCCTCTGGCAGAAAGCTCCAGGGGAGACTCGAGGTCGACCCCTCGGCTTTTGGAGTCGGGGATATAAAGGATCTGAGGCCAGCTATACCCCAACTGAGAAAGAGATACTGGCAGCCTATGAAGGGGTTCGAGCTGCTTTGGAAGTGATTGGCACTGAAGCACAGCTCCTCCTGGCACCCCGGCTGCCCGTGCTGGGCTGGATGTTCAAAGGCAGGGTCTCCTCTACACATCATGCAACTGATGCTACATGGAGTAAATGCGCTGCACTAATTACACAATGAACTCAAATAGGAAATCTCAGTAGTCCAGGCATTCTAGAAGTCATCATGGACTGGCCAGAGGGCAAAGATTTTGGAATGTCACCAAAGGAGAAGGTGGTGCGCGCTGAAGAGGCCCCACCATATAATAAACTGTCAGAAAGTGAAAAGCAGTATGCCTTGTTTACTGATGGGTCCTGCCGTATTGTGGGAAAGCATCGGAGATGGAAGATTTAATCTCAGGGTCGTGGGTTCGAGCCCCACGCTGGGCGCCAAAAAAGAACTGTCGTGGTTTAAACCCAGTCAGGTAACTTGTTCACTCACTCCCAGTGAGTGGTGCCGAGCTGACAACAATCGAGGTCCGTGTCCCCCCCCGCCCACCGGGGGCTCTCCCCTTCCCCGCTCCCAGAGGAACGGGGAGGAGGATCAAGAGAGTGCAACTCCTACGGGTCGAGACAAGAACAGTCCAGCAACCAATGTACAACACAGACCACCACCGCTACTATCAACGACAACAATGATAAGGGAAAATAACAAGGGAAGAGAATACGATACCACTGGCCAAGAAAACAAGTCCCACCCGGAAGCCCGTGTCCTTCGGGGTAACTCCCAGTTACCCCCCACCCCGGCCATGATGTGCTGTGGTATGGAATACCTCCCTGGCTAGCCTGGGTCAGGCGCCCCGTCTCTGCTTCCTCACAGCTTCCCCTCCTCCCTGGCAGAGCATGAGCCTCACAAAATCCTTGGTCAGGGTAAACATCACTTAGCAACAACTGAAAACATCGGCTTCACCAACACTGTTCTCAGGCTGGAAGTCAAAACACAGCACTGCACCAGCTACCACAAAGGAAAAAAAACATGACTGCTACTGCTGAACCCAGGACAGCATGTAACATACTGAATAATGTCCTGTAAAGAAGGCAGATTTAATTCATAAACTTAGCAAACATTCAAATAAGAACAACAGGGAAGTTATGAAGAGCAGTAAGCACCCATACTCTTACAGAAGTTCTCTCAAGAAGAAAAATCAAATCACTGCACTATGGATAGGAGCTATTATAAGCACTTTTAGTTACTCAGACAAATTGTCAGCCATCTTATAATGTACTATAAAATGAAAAACTGACCCGATTTTTGATCGTTCACAGGATTTATAGCTCTAGCCCAACATGCAAAAGAACAACACCCCCCCCAAAAAAGATACCTAAAAGATATCTAAAAAGATACCACCCCCCTTCATTCCTTTTACTTCTTCAAATAGAAAACTAAGTTCAAATATTCCAGCTCTGTCCCAAAGATACTTCAGCTTTAGTTACAATACTAAAATAACAGTAAGAGATTTAATCAAATTTCTACTATCTAAAGCATTACATTCCATGTATGTGTCCCATAATTCCTTACTAATCTCTCTTTTGCAATATTCTTTAAGGTATTGTTCATGAAGAATCAACCCAATTGAATTTGGCATCTTCCAAATTAAAATAAAGATACTATATAGTATCTATTTCCTTTTTAAAAGATCAGAATAAAATTTCTTCCAAACTTAGATTTCTTCCAAACTAGCTGAATATTCAAAAGTCTTTATAATAAGTTGGACTTAATAAAATGCTGAACATCTTATTACAAAGTCTTCCCTATTCAAATTCTTACAGAAGACAGATAAGTATTTGACTTTCAGAGAATAAAATTACTTTGCCATAAAATATCTGCCTGTAAGGCATTTGTATAGTTATCAGGCTTAAATGCTTACTTCAGCTTTACGTCATTCAACAGTTTTATCTCAGGTTTACAAAGATAGATGTTCTTTACTTTTAGTTCATAACCAGTAACAAAAGAAGTCAATTCTGGTAAAAGTCTTAATATTTCCTCTTCTACTGTGAAGCTGTTTACTTAACATAAAACAGATGCTTATACTAATTACATTATATATTCTTCTCCAACAGCATTATATGGCAGACATCCTGGGTGACAGATGTCTGCCAAGGTAATACTTTCACTATTCCAATGCTTTAGAGGAAGATTCTGCAAAACAGATAAACCACATTGATTTGTAATACTTACTTCTTTATAGGCAACAACTCATTTGGTCTTTTGATGGTACTGTCTGTTTTTGTATCAGTGTCATAAAACCTTTGCACATCTCTTCCAGTTCGCAGCGGTAGGCCTAACTTGTCCATCTTACTACTAAAATATATAAAGGGGTACTCATAAGGAGATTGCTAGATTGCTATTCAAGTTATCGCAAACAATTTAAAGTACTCACAATTAAATACTTACATTCCCAAAGAATCCCCACTGACTAAAATAATGTAGAAATCAGACTTTAATAATTCAGCAAACAAAGAGGTGCTTTTTACTTTGAAGAGGACAGGATTTCATAGACTTATATTTGGATTAGGTTTCCAATACATACTTTTTTTAAACACAAAACGAAAAACTAATGTCAGTTATCCTCACTATCTGCACAATGCACTCACATTTGGCCTTTTTTCTTGTCAGAATAGTTTACATAATGTCAAACTTCTCAAGTAAAAGGGGCTCATAATTACAAGCCACAGTAACTTTATGAAGATGTTAGGAAATAACAGATGTAAGTAGAAGCCTCCTTGACTTTTAGAATTACCAAGAAGGAAATTTTTTTTTTTTTTCACTTTATTTGTTAAAGGCTGAACATTGTGCCCAGAGAGAATAACATGCCTTCCATTCTCTTTTCTTTTATGGAGATGAGAAAAGAACAGAAAGCCTGAAAGAAAAACACCTTTGTTTTAGTATTAAAAAAACTCTACTCACAATAGACAGTATATACACTTTTCTATTATTATGGGTAACATTTTCAAACCAAAAAGAATAAACCAAACCTCAAATTTTAAAAACATTTTCTTGGGGTTTTTTTTTTGTTTGTTTGTTTTGTTTAAAACTAAACAAAAAATCCCATACCACCATCCCTTCCACATATCAGCTTAAAGAAAAATTGTAGCTTTTCAGAAACCACAGCTTATATTAGGAAAATTAGATCTTCAAGTAAAGTTCTGCATTTCTAGCATCTTACATCATACACTAAAAACTGCATAAAGCCTATTATATCTCCAGCCCTACCTCAATAATATAACTGAAATTTCATCTCAAGGAAAGCTTAGCAACTTAACCCTGAACTGGAAAATGATGACACTTAAAATATTTTTTATTGATCTTTCTGAAATTAAAGAACTATAAAAGAAACAAACCAAGCAAGATTGATGGAAATATCTGGGTAGCTGAAGCTTAACTATTCTGCAACCTCCCCACCCCTAGAGGGAAATCAGAAGGCAAAACCAAAGAACCAAAACCAACAAAATGCATCTTCCCACCAAGAGAAATAATTTCTTGTAATTACTCTGCAGTTTTCTGATTCTTATCATACAACCTTAATAAACTACAATGCCAGCAAGGCAACAGCTAATTGCTGTCAAGGAAGCATATTCTTTTCAATTTAGCTTTTAAAATAAAAGATACAACCATAAAAAAAAAAGTGCTTGTGTACTGCTGTATCTCCAATACCTGTATCATACTACTTTTCATGCTCTTACAACAACATCGTATTAAAAAGGAAATAACCCATCAAGTTTGCTACATAATTTTTTTCAGAAGCTTCTGGTATGAACCTTGCAATCCACATCTCAAAAGCATTAAATGAGATCTTCCTACCCTCAGAGTAAAGAGTATCTTCCCAATATCTAATCTAAATCTCCCCTCTAAGTTTAAAGCCATTCCCCCTTGTCTTGTCACTATATGCCCTTATAAAAAGCCCCTCTCCAGATTTCTTGCTGGCCCCTTTAAGTACTGGAAGGCTGCAATAAGGTCTATCTGGAGCCTTCTCTTCCCCAGGCTGGACAAACCCACTCTGTCAGCCTGTCTTCACAGGAAAGATGCTCTAACCTATGACCACTTTTGTGGCACTCCTCTGGACTCCAACCTATCACACTTTTCTTAGCTCTTTTCTGATCCTTAAACAATTTATCAACATGATCTGTAACTTCAGGCACCTACAGTACAGAATATTGCAGACAATAACCTAGAAACAGTTATGATAAAAATAAAGAGCTACAGGATTCTTCCACTCTTCAACAAAACCCAAACCCCCCAAACTGACAGGTCTTTCATGTACTAATGAAAAAAAAAGGACAATCAGAAGAATCTTATTAAATGCAAAGAACACGAAGACAACTTCCTATTTACTAGATTTCACTGAATGAAGCTGTGTAAGTTAGAGTTTTAATGAAAAGAATAAAATGTTTACAAAATACATTTTTAAAGGCTAAACATGCTGTAAGGCAAATATACAAATGGAATTTAAAATTTACAGATACTGGTTAGCTGTGCTATTCACGTTGCATTTCAGCTGTAAGACGGTACTAAATGTATCACTAATAGACACGATTCCCAGGAGGATTAACTTAGATCAGCTTAACACTAAACAGGATGTTCCATCCCCAAAATAAAACAAAAATGACAAAGTAATTTCTAAGGGTTCATTTGTTATACTGAAAAACATCACATAATTTTCCAAGTCCCAATTGAAAAAACACCATTGCTCATAAATGAGCCATGCACAGAAAATTAATTTGTACATGCACAAGATCCCTGACTGACCACAAACAGTGGTGTCAGGTTCTGCTAGGCAAAACAGTTTACACGTGGGGGTGGAGTTTGCCCGTTTGCCTAGCCTCAGGATAAGATGAATGTACCCAATTTTTGTTTCTGAAAATCTGATTGCATCTGACAGTTTACTAGAACTGCCCTGCTCCTCAAGAAATGCACGATAAAGCTAAGCTTCATATTCTTACAAAATATGTATCAATCTTAAGATCTTAACATGATTCACTCTTAAAATATATGCCTAATCACAATTTAGGTAGAATTAATTTTCCTTTTTCCCAGTTCTTCAGCATCAAAGAGTGTAAATCCTACTTTCATGCAAGTGAATGAAGGTTTTACTACTCACTACAATACAGAGTCACATGCTACTCTTGCACTCTTATTTGATTTTCTAGGACTCAGAAATAATGCCCTTTTGCTACACTTCCATTAATACTTATAACTGTCTGTGCTTATACTCTGTCCAGGCAGAAGAAGAAAATTCTCACTGCAGAGCTCAAATGACACATCCTGATATATGCATACAGAGTAAGCATCATTAACACCAACCTAGCTTATACTGATGATGCTGTGGTGTGCTCTCTCAGTAGTCCTTTACTTGGGGAGCAGAAGAAAATCCAAATTAAGAAAGGAAATAGTATAGCAAAAATTACTCACAATAAGGGAGTTCATAAATTTGGTTTCATTTCTTCTCACACAAAATAAAAATGTATACTGTAATATTTAAGTTGAACTTCATATAAAACTAAGGTCAAGAATCTTTCCTTTACTGAACAAAATGCCTTAGAGACCCAATTCCTTCTAGTCTTCACCTTTAACATGAAAGCAGGAACTGCTTCATGTGCCCGTCCAACAGTTTCAGGCAGCAGTACAAGAGTGCCATCTAAAGAGCAAGAGGGAAACTGCACGCATGTATATTTTAATCACTTTTGGTTCCAACATTAGCCAGTAGATAATCGTTTCTTGCCCCTTTGCTTATGCAAAGCAAACAGGTATCATGAGTCTACAGAAAGAACCAATGTCTGACTTAATTGCTTCCCCTCTCCCTCCAATATTAATCTTAATTCTACTGTTAAGCCGCTCTATCTGCCAGATCAGGAATGACAACAGTTAGGTTTCAACTAATTAAAATGTAAAAAAAAATAAATAAAATTTTCCTTAGGGACAACTGCAGGAGCAGATATCATGCTATGGCTTCTCATTTTACTGGTTAACTTGCAAACATAGCAAAAAAAAATACATCATGTTCCATTCTAATGAAGGCTATTTTTATAGATTTTTAAAAGTGTTCATTTTTTTTTTAATAATTCTAGCTGCAATTAGCTATAGCCTATATTATAAGATGTTTTAATGTTGAAAATCTGTGTCACAACAAACTCCCTCTCCAATTTAGGATATTGACTGTTAGTGTCTCAGTCCCTGCTCTCACAGAATTTTGTAGGTATTTCAACGAAATCCTATTTCCCCCTCACATCCTGGGGCTAAAATGATTAGGGCCAAAATTGTCACTAGTAACCAATCTAAGTCACCTAACTCTTCCATGTTGTAACTGCTCCTCTTTGCTTCAATGTAGCTCCTGACAAACCTCAGAAATGAATACAAACAAGGTATAAGAAAAAGAAAGATTGTTAGGTCTCACCTAGGAAAAACACATTTAAACAGCCCTCTGCAAGAAGACTAATACATAACCAGCAAGGAACCATAAGGACTGGCTGGCAAAGATGAGAACACATGTTTTTTAGAGCAGAAAAGCGAGGACTTCAGGCAGAAACACACTCATCTGTACTCTTAAATATGCGAGGTTATAAACCAAGCTACATTAACTGCCTCTCAGGCAGAGACCATTACCTGAGAACTATGCCAACTAGAAGCCATCTATTTGTGGTTAACGTGTGAACAGAGAGAATTTGCGCAAACATGTCTTCAGATATTAACTACTTGGTTTGATCATGTTGGTATTCTTCAAAGTTTCAGTAGAAGAAATGGAAGACTACAGAATACGAAGTCCAATGAGCAACTGTCTAGTAAAATTAAACAGAACTTCCTTGTTAAGAAGTTAAGACCAAAACCTGTGACCTCTCAATAAGTAACACAGACTGCAATTTACTCTCCAGCAGGAAAAGGCCTTTTCCAAACAGCTGGGATTCACCACTGGGGCCAGGAACATGCCTTGAAATGATCTCCCCTGACTTTTTTACTGTGGTTTGCAGACCTACTCTTTTTGCCACTCATCAGTAGGTGTTAGCTTCTGAAAATGGAAAAATAAGATATAAAGATATGGCAGTGCATAACAGAGGGTGGGATTTTCTGACAGTTGAAGCATAAATACCTACAAACAGCAGTAAAGCTGATCCATAGACCAAAGGCTCCTATGACACTGGAGGGAATAATAATAATAATCATAACTGATAACCTCACGGACTCTACCTCCAGTCTGTATTTGAAGGAGTGGGTAGAGCAAGGAGGGACAGAACTACATCCTCATGTGACATGGTATTAAGAGGTGCTGTAGTTCATATGTGTGTGTAACTTGTAAGACTTAAGGGCAATAAACTAAAAATCACTAGTTTTGTGTGATTAATAAAGCTGTCCATCCCCATGAGCTCTTTCAGAATGTCCCTCTTCCTCACAAACTTAAGTCATTGTTTTTCTCCACCTTCTACAGCCTTTACCAATCTGATACTCATTTTTATAGGAATAAGCCTTCTTCAATCACCAATGTTACAACTGCAATCACTGTTTTGTATGTTTTCTCTCGGTACTCCTCAAATTTCTGCAAAATTGCACTACTTTTCTTCAATCTCTTCAGACATTTATTCTTTGAGATAGTGTGTACTGACTAACCCCCAGCAAAGTATCAGTAACAGCCCTGATCACACCAGCACTTTCACTGAACTCTAATTACATACATCTGCCACTTTTTGTTGCTGTTGTAGAGCACTGGTATCCATTGCCTTATTTGTTCTCACTCACTTCTTGTCTCTTGAGTATTTTAAAACAGGAAAGGGAAGAGGGAAAGTATCCACCCTCCTGTGCTAAGAGGGAAGATCCTGTCACAATTTACTTGCGGTCTGTGGCACAGACCTCTTTTATAATTTCCATGAACTGCAGGAAATTATGCCTTATGTTTCCCCCTTAAAGTCTTTTTGCTTTTACAAAAAGAAAAAAATACAGCTCCAACTATTTCTGCATATTCTATAACCTTTAAATCTACTTTCTATTTTTCTCACTTGACCACCTTTGCCGTTATTTGAACATCAGAAAATGTATCTTCACCTACTTCTATGTTCCTTAAGCATTAATTGTGTTCATAAATTAAGGATAAACTAATAACATCACACTTCTGAAGCTCACAGCAACAAAAAGAAACAAAAACAAAAACAAAAAAGTAAGTGAAACAGACCACAAAGACCTCCAGAACTAGCAAAACGTAAACATAAAATAAAGTGTAAATGACAACATTAAATGGAAACTTACCCTGCTTGTGAGTTCACCATTCCAAATGAGTTTTTATGAACTGGTGACAATGTCTGAACTTTGCTCCCACTGGATGCAGATGAGGATAGTGCTTTACCTGAAGAGGCACCTTGCAGTTGAAAGCAAGCACGGGATGATACAACTCATTATAATTTTTTAATATCAAAATTCAAAACAAGAGTTTTAGAAATGTCAAGATATGAACAAGTGTCAAGATACTACAAAAAAGCAAGCATGTTTCCAGAAATTTGTTCTGCATATATTCCGTTTAATTATAATATTCTATTCTAATAAAAATATTGCACCTCAATTACTTTCTTCAGAAAGAAAAAGGAAGGAAAAGAAGTCTAGAATGTCAAAGTGTGTACAGACAGAACATGTCTGATACCTAATGATATCTGAAATTGGAATAAGACCAGTGTTAGCATAATTATAATATACATGGCTTTTATGTTCATGTTCATAATCAGAATCATATTCAGCATACAGATTAGTTACAGAATTAATCAACAGAAAAATATCAGGTGAGAGACCAGTATTCAAATTTTGCATTAGGACACAGAATGATTCTGCAGGTTCAATTCAGAAAAGAAAACAATTTGAGCTGATAAAACAGAAGATAATCCTATGTGCTTAAGAGCCGCATTGGGCAGATGCCGATCAATGCCCCTTCCAACTTCACTATATCAATTTCAACAATAAGTATATATGTAAGTAAAAACAAGAAATATCAGGTCACAAAACCATTGGTTAAATTTAAAATACTGTTATGAAAATCAGACATTATCTTATCTGCTCGTGTAACACTGAACTCCTATGAATATTTTTACTTCATCAGTTTAAATTGCTGGGTAATGCTGTAGAGATCCTTCCAGATATTAAAATATATTACTTTTACTGCATAGGTTGAGAATGAATATTTGGAAAGAAACTGGAAAATCTGTAACATTCATTTCATACCTAGAACAGTTTTGCTACCACCACTTGGCTGTGGTAAGCGTGATGATGATGGTGGTGTTGATCCTACAGAAGGCATCTTCTTTACTGCGGGTGGTTTGTACTGTAACAAAATACAACCTAGAAATTTAAGCAATTAAATCAAACTATCTATACAACACAATAGGTAGTTATCTCGGGTATTGTGGGAAAACAGGTACCTATTAGCTACTCAGTATACTGTTTCTGGTAGAGGATCATGCGAATGGTTTCCACTAGTCTGCTTTATTATACATACAGATGATACTAGTAAGAAAGATTATCTCAGTGGTTATGTATTTTTTATATATGTCTATTTTCTGCTTTTCTCATCTTTTTCCATAGCTGCTCATGAGATTAATTAATTAAAAAAAAACCAAAAACACAACAAAATAGAAACAAACAACCTCCCACAACACACAACCCCCCCCAAAAAAAAAAAATCAAGGGCACAATTATTTTTGTCTGTCAAATTTTACTTTCACCTGTGTTCTCTGGACCAGTCCCAGCACTGATTCAGAATACAGTGCAAGAATCTCTGAGTAACTGCTAGTGTCTATTTAAACTCTTCACAGCTTCCATAAAAAAGTGTACTGCCACCAAATGAAAACACACATACACTTTAACCCTTAATTTGTTTCCATTGTGAGTTAGCTACTGCAGCTCTTACCTTAATATGCCTGAATTCCTAAGTTTCTTATTAGCCAAAATATTGCTGCCAGTTGTCCTGCAGTAGGACATGTACCTTTGTCCACTTTATGAAGACTCCTGAACTGGGTTCACAAAACTTGGACAACAGAAATTCAGCTTTTTTTTCTTTTTTAACAAATATTGTGTCCCTACCTCCTGCTGCTACCCTTACCTGTTGTTTTCACAAGTCTCTGAATTACATTTATGACTGGTTTTGGTTTTGCAGCTGCTGCCATCTGATTTATGGATCTCTACAACTCTCATAAGAAAGAACCTCTTCCATGCTTAGTGTCCAATTTCAGTCTAGCACAAGTAATAGCATTACAGAATAAAAAGGTTAATTACATTTAAGAGCAATACACCATTTAACAAACTTGATTTGATGTCGAATACAATCTACAAGTTAAGGAAAATGTCATTGTTCACCTGTGTTCGAGCAGGAAGCTTCCCTTTGGTATCAGCTGCCAATTTCCCCTTATTAGTAATACGTGCTGCTTGTTCCTTACAGAAATTGATGTGTCTGTCAGCTGCATTTTCATTAAATCTCCTCTGACAATATGGACACTGAATGTAATCTTAAAAACAAAAAACTAACTTTAATGTTTTTTAAAAGAAACTGGTTTAAAGTCTTTTAAAGACCAGCCCCACCCCCAGAGAAAACTATAGCCTCTTGAACCTGAAAATGAAAAATATGCGTTGCAAGGGAAAAGAACATTGCCCATATATAACACAAAAGATGTTTTTTATTTGATGGATAAGAACAAGAAGAGTGGCTGAAGATCAGAAATAACCTAAGCAAAATCAGAAACACTTTTAGAAATGCAATTCAGCAGAGAAAGTGGCCAAAGAGATATATGGATGTGGCAAGGTTATCAGCTGGAAGGAAATGGAGAAGAGTAGAGACTAAATAAAAAGAAACAAGCAAAACCAAAACTAGAAACCAAAAAAAAGCACCACCAAAACACCCCCCACATCACAAACACAGTTCATTTTTCTCAAGATATGAAAATACATTAAAACTTTTCCCATACAAACAGCAAAAGACAACAAAACCTGTTTCCTCTAGCAATTTTGAAAGGACTAAGAAATACTAACTGCAATATTACAAATTATTATTAAAGAAAAAAAAAAATCAGAAATCTAGCAACAAAAAAAAAAAATCATAGGAAATCCTTCCAAAATTAGGAGACAACTACAGCGACACGCAAAACAGGGCAGTTGGTGGCTGTATTTATTATTTTTCACAATTAATTTAGCCACATTAGGAACTATTACTACTAACATTGGGGAAAAAAAAACAGAAAGGCCATGAAAGTGTTTAAAGCACTCAAAGATCCCTCATCTGTATGCTCAACGTATACCCCTTTAGATACACTGCCCTTGCAAAGTAAAGTATTCGGGCTGCAGCTTCAGACAGACATTTTAGTGTCTAGAGATATGGATGCTGAATTCCCTAGTTTACAGTATTCAAAATCATAAACCATGTAAACAACTTCAGAAGCACTGGACACTGATAAAGCAGATTAAATCAGCATGTTCCTAGGTGATTTTAGAAACATATCAAAGAAAATGAGGATTCAGTCACTGCCTCCAATATTACATTTAGATATTATACAATCCAAAATAAAATTTGTATTACATTATACTACAAATGCAGCAGATCTGGCTTAATTACTTATCCTTTTAAATTAGTTATTTACTACTTCAAGTAACTAAAATTACATAGTGGACACCAAACCACGAACTGTGACCCAGGAAGCGTGAGCAAAGTACACAGGAAGAACACAGGAATCCATCAGAGAAGTGACAGGATGGGAATCTCATGTGGTAACAAGAAGGATTTTTTTATTTATTTTACGTAAAACTCCACTACCACCAGAATACTCAAACATAAAACTAAACCTTTAGAAATAGATAGGGCCAAAGTTTTAAAAAAAAAAAAAAAAATCAAAAAAACAGAACAGATGAATAAAGCAGCTATGGAAGCCCCTAGATAATAAGTAAAGACATTTCCAGCTGTCTTACGGCTCAATTCCCACAGAAGAATTTCAAAGCCCACTTAAGTAAATGGATCAGACTGTAGAGGATTAATATGGACTTTTTCAAGAATCAGAGATTGTATCTTCCTTATTTTGTAAGCTGCTTAGCACCAGTCAGCCACCTGGCTATCTGGAAGTACTGTTTGTACAGAAGAACTGTTAGGATTCAATGTAAGCTTTATAAAATACAAACTAATCAAAATAAAGCACAATATACATATGCAGTCAAGTTCAATGCAAATGGGGTGACATAAGTTCCTTCTTAGTATCATGAGGCTATTCCATTTCTAAAGAAAAGGTTGGAGATCAAAGAACCAGCAATATTGCTTATTTGCAAACTGAAAGCACGCAATTAAGTATGAAATATCAATACAGAACTTTTTCCTTTCAGGAGAGAAAAAAAAATTTAAAAAACTGACCAGTTAGAAATATGCATGCCAAAGTCAGCTAAGTAGGAAAGGATGGATATACTCCATGATACCGTGCATAATTCTCCTTCACTCCTACATGTAAAGTGGAAAAGGAGCAACAGTAGCTGTCCTTGCCCTATATTTTGTTTGGTTTGATTTGTAAGAAGAGAACCCACTGATTAATTCATCTTATCTTCATTCTTCCTCCTGAGTTTTACCCACTGCAGCTGGATGAAGTCAGGAGACTAAAACTTGTAAACTCGGCTTGGAAAAAGTAAAAAACCAGAAGGAAGAAGAAGCAGCACAATATCTTTCTCTTCCCTCTACCTCCTATCTGCTTTCAAACGGCCTGAACAGAGTTAACTTCCCTCTCTTAAAACTCATTGTGATGTCTGGAACCAAGGAAGCACCATTTTAGTAGGTTTTCCAAGCTAGATTTAGTTCTGGCTGTTTCTGCCTAGATTATTAATGATCCTTTCCATGATTAAGCCTTATATTCCTTATCTACAACATCAGCTATTGGTTTTACTTTACTTTAAAATGCATATGGCATTTCAAGATAGCATGTATGACTGCTGAATATTATGATTTCACTTCTTACTATGAATTCACAATTACAATCCTAATACTGGGGTAATGAGTTTCCTGTGGAGAAACAAGGTAGGGAACACTCCCATCCTCACTTGACCACAGGCAGAAGCAAAACACATGCTTTTTTCTGGTTTTCCCAATCCTTCTGAAAATAGCCATTGAACTGATCACGTAGTTTAGCTCTTAGGACAAGAGCAAGAAATATATTCTTCAACCTATTATAACATTTCAAAAGTTAACTGAAAAGTATATGTCTTATTCACTCACATCAGACTGTATTGACACTTTATCCAGCCTCAGTTCTGAAGGCACCGTTATTAATGCAAATCTCACACATCTCATGTCCAAAATGCAAGTACCCCCACCTTATGAGGAAGGATCAAATGCACACTAGAGCATGTACCGTACACATGAAACTAAATGTGAGTTCAGCAAGAAATGGGAGACACTATACTTGAAGAACACAGTCAATGTGCATTCCTACAACGTAAGTAGGTTGTTGGTGTCCAGTATCTAATTAAAAAGGCAGTCTGTTCTTTCTGAGCAGTTTCACTGTTGTGGACAGAAACAAGGTGCTGAAACTGTTTGTCCAGCATATGATTTATAAGACAGTAGCAAGCTGTAAGTTGCCCTTAACTATCTCTTGATTCGTTAAAACAGTCATAGGCTTTGAAAGCTCACAGGATGGTAGCTAACCAGACCCACAGTCACAAACCAGCATCTGCATGGGGATAATGAAAGTTATCTTCAAGAACTTGTGATTATTGTATTCCAACATATTCCTTTCCAGTTCAAATTTTTATAAATTAAGCGGGAAAAAAAAAAACACAAATCTCTAAAGAACGGGATTGTTTTACATACCAGGGTCATATGATGGCGGAGGTGGTGGAGGCAGTTTTCCACCATCTTTAAGATTAAGTCCTTTGGCTGCTCGTATAGTAGCTATAAATTCCTCATGCTTTCGTCTCCAGTTGGAAGGTTTTTTGGGTGGTTCTGGCTAAGAAGCCAAAAAAGAAAGAGCTTTATATGTTTGAAGCTCTTACTTCAAGCTGAGTACGTGCCTTATTTTAGTACACAACATTATAGTTCTATTGCTTCTAGATCCTAATTTATCTAATTATCACAAATCACCAGCAGAAATAAGTTTTATCATAACGCATACATAGTTTTCTTAAAATGTTCATATGCAGAGTAAATAACGTACCCGTGGCTTCAGAGGTTTTACTGTGGGAATGTCAGTTCCTTCTGCTCTCTGTCGGCTGGAATCAAATGTCTTCCTTTTCTTTGCAGAAGTTTTTTGGCAAATGGGTCCATGCTTTTTCTATAAACAGAAGAAAACCAAGGAGGATACAGAACTTAGCTTTCAACATAAGTTATTAACATATTCTTTCCCTCTTTCTCAATATGCCAATCAGCAAACAAGGCCCAGCTCTTCGTAAATCAGATCAGGCTGCTTTCACTCAAACGTCTATGCCAGCCATTACTTTTAAAGCGGAAGTACAAGAATCCACGACTGCACACACATGGAACAAAAATCTGAGCAATGAAAAATAGGGAGCATCTGTATTTGCCCCCTGAAAATAAAAAAAGAACAATAATAGGTAAGCAGCATTTGCACTGAGTGCTGTCTGATATCCATATGCATATATTTAAGGACAGCCCAACTTCTATTAAGCCTGAAAACCACAGTATGTTGAAGATGGCTACCAAAACGCTCCATTTACTAGCTGAGGCTGCATAATGCTAGGACTTACATCTGCAGAGGCAAGCAGTAATTCTGTGACCCTAGAGAGGATGCTTTCAGAAGCATGTATTTTCAGAAAGTCATGGGAAGCTTAAATAAAATTAAATTCCTTCTAAGGAGCTTCAAAATTGAAACAAGTGGAATTTATAATTATTTGGGGAAAAAAAACCCACAAAACAAAAAACCCCACCAAAAAAAAAAAAACACCAAAACCCAAGCATCACTTGGTTTCTACTTTATTTAGCTACAGTGACCATTGCTTAACTCTTGTATCAACTTATCAGATCTAAAAGCCAACAGTGCTCACTTACACTACTTACCAGGGCTGCTGGAAAGAAAGTCCTTCCACAAATCCTACATGGCAGCAGATCTCCAGTTTGCACTGTAACCTCATCTTAACAAAAAAAAAACACAAAAAAACAAAAACAAACAAAAACATACTTATATTTTCATTCAAGATAAAAATTTCTTTCCAGACTGGTAACCTCATATAATTCACAAAAGTAAGTTATTACTGTAAAAGTATACATTCTTTGAACTATGCAGAGATAAAAAAGGAAAATATGAGAGAAACTGTGTTGTTTTCGCACAATTGAGGATGGGGCTTTGCAATATTAAGTCTTTATGATATTAGAATCATAGAATAGTTAGGGTTGGAAAGGACCTTAAGATCATCTAGTCCCAATCCCCCTGCCATGGGCAGGGACAACTCACACTAAATCATCTCACCCAAGGCTCTGTCCAATCTGGCCTTGAACACCGCCAGGGATGGAGCATTCACAGCTTCTCTGGGCAACCCATTCAAGTGCCTCACCACCCTTACATTAAGCTTTCTTCCTTATACCCAACCTAAACTTCCCCTTTTAAGTTTTAACCTGTTGCCCCTTGTCCTGTCACTACAGTCTCTAATGAAGAGTCCCTCCCCAGCATCCCTATAGGCCCCCTTCAGATACTGGAAGGCTGCTATGAGGTCTCCACGCAGCCTTCTCTTCTCCAGGCTGAACAGCCCCAACTTCCTCAGCCTATCTTCATACAGGAAGTGCTTCAGTCCCCTGGTCATCCTCGTGGCCCTTCTCTGGACTTGTTCCAACAGTTCCATGTCCTTTTTATGTTGAGGACACCAGAACTGCACACAATACTCCAAATGAGGTCTCATGACAGCAGAGTAGAGGGGCAGGATCACCTTCTTCGACCTGCTGGTCACGTTCCTTTTGATGCAGCCCAGAAGCTTCAAGATCAATATTAAGGCTTTGCAATATTGAGATATTCCAATACTGGGGCTGGGGCTAAGTTACTAAGGGAATGAAAGAAAGGATTTGAGATACCATAACTTAGAAAGACACACTCTGTGGTTAAAGACAATATCATCTCTGGATGAAAGATACACTCTATGGTTAAAAAGAATACTGTCTTTGTATAACCTAGGAAAGTAAGCAGGTGCAGGCAGGTTAAACAGTAAGTTGGGGTACCACATGTCTGCCAGAGAGTTATGAAATCAAACTGTAAAAGGAGATAAATAAGAGGAAGGGGCATACAAAAATTGAGTAAGGGGAGATGTAAACAGAGGCGAGACACTTAACATGCAGATTGTATACATCGGATAAGCTGTAAAACTTGGAGTGCCCAACCAATGGGGAAACAAGGGAGGGAACCTGCGGCCAGGAGAGGAAATATAAATCATAGTTCTCCTTTTGCTGTGTGTGCCTATTTGCTAGGACACCCTTTTCTGCAAAAATATTAATAAATAGCTGCTTCACTGCTGCATCTAACCTGAGCTTAAGTTTTTATCTAGAGACCGTTTCTCAGAAAGAGATGATACACAAGTTACATGCCCAGTAACGTGTCACCATAAATTCTGCTAATTTACAATACAAAACACTGCACCTTTAAAAGGATGCCTGTATGTCAATATGTAAATGGCAAATTCACTGTAAGTCACAATAACAGCCGAAATACATACCAACAATAATGGTATTTAGTGAGTATTTCTGTGTCTTTCGAAGAGAATCACCTGTTACAGTATCAGTCACATCCCATCACTTATTTTTTCTTTAAGTTAAACTATTTCATTTTCTCTTGAAAAGTAAAAAATCTTTAATCCTATTTCTACTCTATTTTATGCAGAGTATCACTGACAGTTTACAAAAGCATTTCTGATGTTGCTATTCAAGCAATGGTAAAAAAAACCAAACGGTATACTTACATGCAACAGATTCACAGAACCAGATAAAAGACCAACAAATCAAAATAGCCAAGCCTATGCAAGCAAGTATATTCATATAGTATGCATTATGCAATGGAGTCGTGGCAGAGACTAAAAAATTCTACATGTTCTCCCAGTAACTGGTATCTATTGTATTTAATACTGCACCAGAGGGATAACTGGAATATTTTTATATCACATATTGTCCTGGGTTCAGCTGTAACGGTTATTTTTCTCCTTCCTAGTAGCTGTTGCAGAGCTGCATTTCAGCTTTAGCCCACCAAAAAATGCTGATACCACACCAATGTTTTAAGTGTTGCTAAGTAATGCTTACTCTGCTCAAGGACTTCCCAGTCTCATGCTCTGCCAGTGAGGAGGGGCACAAAAAGCCAAGAGAAAGCAGAGACAAGACACCTGCTAACTGATACCTAACCCGACCCAAGCAACGATATCGCCCTTCCAGGTAACTGCCCCCAGTTTATATACTGGGCATGATGTGCTGTGGTATGGAATACCTCTCTGGCTAGTTTGGGTCTGGTGTCCTGTCTCTGCTTCCTCCCAGCTTCCCCTCCTCCCTGGCAGAGCATGAGACTCAGAAAGTCCTTGGTCAGAGTAAACATTACTTAGCAACAACTGAAAACATCAATGTTACCAGCGCTGTTCCCAGGCTGAAAGTCACAGCACTGCACCAGCTACTAAGAAGGAGAAAAATGACTGCTACTGCTGAACCCAGGACACATGTATTTTAGGCAAACTAGTGGCTTAAACTAATGAAGTTATGAACATAGCAACATTCAATGATCGTTCATCAGGGCTTTTTTCCAGTTAATCAGTGGAAAATAATTTTCCATCTAAACATACATACTTGTCAATGAAATGCAAGATCAGTCCTAAAGAAAATTAATAATTTAAAAAAATGTTTTATGGCAAACAAATGTAGATTCAGGAAGTCATGGTTCCCACTGAAAACATTTTATTCCAAATGCAAACATTAAAACAGAGTGAGATTTCCAGTATCAATATGTAACCATTAGGTCTGTTTCTACATTTTCAATTCCTTGAATGACATTCATCATCAGTTCATAACTACATATAATGTATCAATGTATCTAAAAAAATTAGATGAAATCTGTTAGATGAAATAAATCAGAATTAGTGATCTCAAACAAGTGTATAGTATAAGATTAAGAATTTGACCAAGGGAAAGATTCTTTCAAATACCTGTCTTCTTAAAAAAAAAAAAAAAAAAAAGGCTACATTTTCCACCATTTTCTTCTGTTCACTAATCTCTGGAATTCAAGCTTGTGCTTAAATTCACCATTAAAAAGAGACTTGATAAAAGCTCACCTGATCGAGCAGTATTTATATATCACATAACAAATGCTAATTAGCACTCACTGCAGCTACAGTTACCGAGGTAGATTTTCTTACAGCATTCCTACCCTCCTTTGCTGCTGGCAGCTACCCAATCACATTTGCCAAGAGCTATTTCTACTACCACACCTCCTCCCCATAACACAAACCACTGACCCAAAACACAAAAGGAAGTTGTTTGAAAAAATAAGCTCTTTCAGTTCTGTTGAAACTGGGAAGCCTACAGACATATAGGTTTGCACACCTAGCCTTTCAATTTTGAAATCATTCCACTTTGATTTTTCCCCACCTTTAAAGTAAAAAAATAAAATTAAATAAAAAATAAACATAAAACCTTAATATTTCTCTCTAGGAGCCCATGAGCCTTCCCTAACAGAAGGGTTAGCAAAGCCACCAACATGAAATCTGAATTAAAAATAGATTTGCCAAAATAAATAAATTTAAAAATAAAATTGCCAAAGTTGCAGTAGAGTCGGTTTTGGTGTGGGACTGTGGTTTGGGGATTTTTTTCTGTGTGGATTCTGGTTCAGGGTTTGTCTTTTTTGCTTTATTTTGTTTGTTTGGTTTTTTTTTTTAATGCATTAGATATCATGCACGAATGCCACACCACTTCTGGAACAGAAATTAGTAGAAATGGTTGTTATGTTGGGGGAAGGAGGTTTAAATAAAATAAAAAGAAGGAACATCAAATCAAGAAACAGAAGTAGTATTTGCTTGGCAAACGCATCTGATAATTGAAACCGGTAGTAAAATAGTGTCATGGTAATTTTCTTCAGCCTTCTTCAATTATCACAACAATGCAGGGATTACTATCATTTTGGTTATAAAACCACAGAAGACTCAAGATCCAGCAGCTATGCCTCTTTCTCCTTTTACTGTCTTTAATACCACTAATCACTAGCACTTAGCATGCTTTTATTAAACCTGAATGAACATAGTTAACCTGGAAGGGGAGAGACATAATTATTACTGTTATCTAATCTAAACACACTTAGGGAAAAGAGTACTATGTTCAGAATGGTTACATGAATACCAAAGAAAGGAGTAGTATTTCAGTTGAAGTGATGCCAAAACTATGATATATGGCTTTACACCCTATTCTACTGTCTGCTCGAGACCAGGTCCTAAATAAAAACACAAGAGTACAACCTGGTAAGATGATGGGTATCCAAATTAAACAACTAGATTGGAAGTTTGATTAGCAGCACTATAGTTATCTCATAGCCTGTGTTTCTAAACTGTCCCAGCCAGAGCTCCTCCTCCAGCCACTTCTAGAGTACAACCTCCTTCCAAATCATGCTTTTCTACCTACACAGAAGTTATCACACACATTCCTTTTGAATATGATCACAGTCTAGTTACCCATACTTTCTGATTTTGAAGTTGGAGTTTAGCTGTGAAGTTTGGGTGGACCTCAAAGTCTGACAGCATAGCCGTACAGTCAGTCCCTCAGATGTAGCCCACTGCTTTCAATACTCATATGAATTCAGATCTCCTCAAAACCTAGATTTCTACAGAACTATTGCGTTTTTTTTCCTCTCTCCTCTCACGTTCACATACAGCAACTGATTTACAGCAGAAAGCATAAGTTGCCAGTTCTCAGATTTATCTTTATCAGTACAATATGTGGAACCCATCAATACATACAAGTTGCATCTGACAGTCACAGGCATAAGGCTAGCTCTTGCTATCATGTTTACAAATTAAGCAGTTGTGTAAATAAACTCCACACCTAGAGGGAGCAGAAGTCTTCAGACAAAGATGCCACACTGCTTAGCAACTGGCAGTATTTGCCATGCTTTGGTAAAGTCTACTTGATAACTGACAATATGCATGACTTATTCCACCAAGCAAATCCTTTCTTGTCTATGCTATTCAGCATTTTGCAAGAAGAGGAAGAAAATCAAAGTAAGCTCTGTCTCTTAGTATTCAACTGTTCACATACTTTGAAATATTTATACAATTAGGTTATTCACAACTGTATAACAAATAGGAAACCAATCTACTTTTATCTACCTACCCCTAATCTTAGTGGAAAGTCTCATGAATTCTCTTCTACTTTTGTATTGACAATGCAGTCTAATCTTGTATAAACATGTCACTTCTGCTTCCAAAAGATAATAAAAAGCAGCATAACTTCCATTCCTTCAAGCTGAAAAGCCTGAGTGAGACTTTCATAGTACCTCTGCACATTTTGCATTAGCTGTTCAGCCTGACAATGCAAGTGCATTATATTTGTCAATATTACTGTTATTCCATTGAACACAACTCTGATGATGGCAAGTCTGGTGTAACTTCCTTGAAAATAACATATCAAGTCATCCCATTGCTCTAAAATGACAACCTGGAGGAGGATTTGGCAAAGGATTTTTTTGTGACTGAGAAATTAATTGCATGCAGCCAAGACAACTTGCATCACGGCATACTCCCCTTTTCTACAATTGTCTTTTCTCCATTTCTCATATGAGGCATAACTTTTAATGCAGAAAACACACCAATGTCACACTAAAAATACGCAGCTCTCCCGGACTCCTGTTCAGGGCCATGTTTCATGGGATTCTTCCAAGCAGATCCCTAAACAAGTCAAAGCCTGCTCTCCTGAAGTCCAGGGTTGAGATCCTGCTATTTGCTCAGCTTCCTTGCCTCAGGACCCTGAATTCAATCATCCCCTGGTCACTTCAGGTAAGGCTGCCTGCCCCTGGCCTTCACATCTCAAACATTTGTTGGTATGTCATCAGCATAAATGAATCCCCTTGTCAGCTCCTCAATCACCTGAGTCAGGGATTTGTCATCAGTGCATGCCAGAAGCCTCCTAGATTGCTTGTGCCTTGCTGATTTGCCCCTCCAGCTGGTATTGAATGGTTCATGAGGGCCAAGGCCTGTGAATATGAGGTCTCTTCGAATTATCTGAAGGAAGCACCATCTTTTTCCTGATTAGGTGGATTGTAGAAGACACCCAGAACAGCATTTCTCACATTGGTCTGCCTGCTAACCCTGATCCATAAGCTCACAGGTGGCTCCACAGCAGAGCTCAGTGCATTCTCACTGCTCTCGCACATAAAGGGCAACTTCCCTGTTTGTGGCCCAGCTGGTTCTTCCTGAAGAGCTTGCATTCATCCACCTCAACACTGCAGTCCTGTGAGCTGTCCTACACATGATCTCAGTAAGATCCTACCCCTCCAACTGCATGCAGACCTCCAAATCCTCCTATTTCTTCCCATATTGTGAGGGTTAATATACAGACATTTTAGAAAGGCACTCAGTTGTGATGATTATCCAGAAAAATCAATGAGAGTTTCCCCTGTAATGCATATGGAAACACAACAAATAAGCAGCACCATCTGATCGATCTGACTTCCAGATACATTATCTGGTCTTCTATAAATGAGCTTTAAGATTAACTAAAACCACTAGAAAGCTTGCGACCTATAAAATCTAGGGTTATGTTATACAATTCTGCTCTAGCATCATAAACTCACTACTCTTCCCTATTAGGCTACAAGCACCACCTACAAGCAGGCAATCAAGCAAAGATGAGCTTTCTCACATTAGTCTTAAACCAAAACTGCTTTGCACCAGTGACCCCCAAACAAATTCTGTACTCTACTACACAAACGTAATTGGACAGAGCAATCCCAACCTAAGCCTGCTTGCTTATCAGAATATTACTCAGCTAACAATAAAATAATGTTTTAGAAATGATTCTGATAATTTTGATAATCTTCATTTATATTGTATCAGTTCCCAGTTTGCTCCCTCCAGTCAACTGTTTAACATAGCCCCAGAACTTGATTTTACTGAAATTAAATAACTGCTTTTTATAATAACCACATCATGTGTGTGTGTGCAGGTAAAATACATTCATCTTCCTACTATATTCAACCAACTGAATACAATTACTAGATGAATCTAGTTTCTGCAATTTAAGTTAAAAATAAAAGAATTCTACGAAAAATGTAGAAAAAGGTGTAAAATCTACTCATTCTAAGATGCTGAAGAAACTAAGCTAAAACACTCAAACTACTGTCTACACATATTACTTTGTTCTTTTAAAGGTAAAACATATTCTGATAGCACACTTCCCCTATCATAATGGCCTAAACTTAGCTTTCTGAATTTTCCTTAAGTAAAACATTTCCTTTCAGTTGCTTCACCAAAACATAACCATTAATCAAAAAATAAAAACATTATTGCTTTAGAAGAAGTAAATACATTGACCACAATTATACAGTGTATTAAATGTCAAATCATTTAAGGGAGGTGCACACATGCCTAGTGAAACACATCAATTCAATGCAGTCACATTTATCAGTGTTTTAACGGCTACTGGAAGCAAAACAACTGCTTAAAAAGATATACATTAATATTAGCTTTGCATTTCAATCCTTAGTAGTTTGCAATTTTTTGATTTAAGAACAATACAGCAAAATTAATTAAAAGAAAAAAAAAGAAGAAAAAGCTGAAGTATTTCAAAAAGGCAGGAGCTTCTCTCAAATGGAGCTTAAGAAAATGGCTGCCAAAGCAAGGAAGCTGCTGCATGCATCCAGTGAGGCAAGAGAAAGATGAATACTAAAAGGGAAAGGAAGACTTAATATTACTTTTTTTTTCAAAACAGAAAGAAATGTCTACAGTATCAGGGAAAAATAGGACTGGGCATTAGCTTCTTCAGAAATCCTGTCAAAGCAAGTATAAGCATTTGCTTTCAATAGCTGCATTACTAATATAAAACTCTAAAGTAGAACGCTTGCACTGTTTGGGGTGGGGTGTCTTAGACATTATCAGTGCCAGTGAAGGGTCCAGGGACAACCGCTATTGCAGCACAGATCTCAGCAGAAGATGCTACACCACGAGCCTTATTCTTACGAGACCTCAAGGGCACACCGAGACTGCTCACAGTCTAAATGCTTAATCACAGTAGTCTATTTGGCAACTGCACGGGAAAGTTCTGGGTTTGAGACTGCAGGCTATTTCCTGAGCAAGTAGCCACCCATCCCCTCCCAACCACAACCAGTCTTCTCTGGCTGCTAGAGCACAGGCTGGAGAACACTGAGGCTGGATAAGTGCTGCCATTACTGACCACAGAGAGCTGGACTTTTGCCCTCAGACACAGCTGCCCCTCTGCCCTTCACGCTTTAGGCAGCAGGAGTCTTGACCCACTGGGATGGGCTGGGAACAAGTGTGGGAACCATCATTTAGTCGGATCAAGCAGCTGTTGCCGGCATCTTCCCAGATAAAACAACAGACTGGAGAGAAGCCAATCAAATGCCAATCACCGGACTGCTCCAGCTTATGTGAAATCAGGAATTCTCTGCTTGGATCTCCTTCTCCATTTCCTTCAAGCAAAAAAGGGAGCAACAGACATGCAAACATGACAGCTTTTTCTTGCCATCTACCACTGAACACAACCAGCAGATGCTAACCCAACAAAAACAGACCTGAGAGTCAGCACATGGTGGACTACTCAGGAAAGGATTTTTAAACTCACTTTACAAATCACTACATTTTCAGACATTGATGGTCTATTGCTCTGAGTATTTCGCTAGTAAATTAAATGAAAACTGAAAATCAGCCAAACAGCACACAGGCTGCAAAGTAACAAATACTGAACTAGTGACTTAAGATTTTACATCAAATTTGTCACTTGTAATGACACAAGTGTGCACCGACTTCTTTTACAAAACTTTATGTATTTCACTTTCAGTATGAATCTAGTACTATAACGATACTGATATACAAATAAAATAATAAAGCAACAGAAGTAAATTTTAGAAAAAAAGTCTCACAGAAACCTACTTCACCTTTTCACTGAACATTTAAACTTGCATGTAGTGAGAAAATGTGACAGCAACACCAAAAATATTTAGCTTTTTAAATGTCAGTAATGCAGCTCCATGAGCCAACTAATCATGAATATAGTTAGAACTCTCCATCATGTATGAAGGAATCATTATAAAATTATTTAATAGCATGCTCAAATAAACAGAAGTAAAACACATCTTGCATCTCTAGTGCTGAGCTCCCGAAAAGCAAAGCATTGGCTTCCGAGGGAGGAAAGTCCAGACCAAGCATCCTCTGCCTGAGGGGGTCTTACGCAGTCATAAAAACAGACTGCCAAAAGACAAAGTCCCGCCCTCCACCATAAGCACATCGCTTGCACACACAACTGCCAGGACCTGCTGTACAGATTAGTTCTGGGAAATGATTTTACTGAGCACTAATACAGGGAAGGAGCAGTCCATACTTCCATGTCAGGTGGATATGACTGTGCAACTGTGCTTCTAAACACAAATTTAATCTAAAATGGCAACCAGTAACACTATTCTGAATGGAGCAATGCCTGGGAAAAAAGCATAATTCCCAATGAAGTAATTTATTATTGTTATTAGTTTTGCTTACGTTTTTCCTGTCTTATGGCCACCTTTCTACAGAAACTTCATCTTGAGCCTAACCTAATGTGCATCAAGAGACAGCTTAAACTGAAAAACTGTAAATCAAAGCAAAGCCACTTGCTTCAAACGTTTTGACATAAAAAAGGAACTATTTTATGTTGTGATGATTTGTTCAGAGAAGGAAAAACACAGCACAAAGCAACCCACAAAACCACTATGTTCTTCAGTTTCAAAAACTTTAGCATTCAAGGATGCTGGATAACAGTGCAAGATATGAGTGTTCACAATGCAATGCCATCTGAAGTTCTAGAAATGGCTTACTACCCATGCTATTCTCAAATTAATCTTGAGTGCTCAGAAGGAACATTGAAAAAAAATGTTTTGATAAACTGTAGCTTCTGAAAGTACTTTCAAGAAAAGGTTCACGGAGTAAACATGAGGTTTCACCCATGCTTTAGCAGTTCTTCCTTCCACCACGCCCAGTACCTACCAAAACACACACAAAATGTAAACTATTTCCAGCAAAATCAGAAGCTGGACAAGTTCTACTGCAAAACCGGCATATTGTTTCAGGTTTCCACCCACCCTCTATTACGAACCTGCTAGAGCTGATACAAAAACAGCTGTCATAGCTGGCCTTGGTAAGTTAGCTCACAGTCAAATCAATTGACGGATGGGCTGCAGATGATTCGCAGTCCCAACTGCAGTCAAAGACACAGCTTATGCAAAATTAAAGCAAGTTTTCTCCTTCTGGACAGGCAACATAGATTTGTCACAGGACTGTCATCAGAGTGCCTGATAAAGCACTATCAGATAAACACCGGACACCACCTTCAAATTTAAATGCATTAATAGTCAGCAAAGCATAATGAGTAAATCAGAGAACCTATTGGGATTTTAATGCCAAATCGTGTCCAAATGTATAGCTTTAAAGTCACTATGTCTAAGAACACTGTAAAATCTGACAAAGAAGGAAGACAAAGTAATTCAGGGAGGCTTACTTCTCCAACTGTGCTGGAAGGGATAAAGAACAAAGGCTAGCTTGTGCTCACCCCTATTTAAGCACTCAGTTACCTCCAGTGAAGCACAGCATCGACTTAATGACTGTTTTGGGAAAGTTACTCAGAAGAAGCCTGTGGTTTTTTCTTAAGTAGTAGGGTTAAAGCAGCTTGCAAAAACACAGTAATGACAAGCCTACCGAAATGCTCAGACAGAAAGCTGTAACTTCATAAATTCCAATCTGATCATAGATACCTATGCTATAATGGCTACTCTGGGGAGTGATGGTGACTTCACTAAAGCAGCTGGCACAGGGATAAAGTTGCAAAGGATAAACTCAGGAAATACATACCTAGTCTTCACTGCACTGAACATTTCCCTAGCATCATAAGCGTACCCTAACACCCACGTTAGCCATCTGGCTGCAAAAAATAGGATGTTCGGTAAGAATACCCGCCTGACCCGCTGCCATACTCCGCGCAACGTACCCTCCGCCAGCGGCGGATCACCGAGCAGGCTCATCGCGCTCTGAGCTTGGCCGCGGCACGAAGGGGCCGGCGGCGCAGGGCCACAGCCCCGCAGCTCGGCTGGGAGAACCGAAGAGCGTCCGAGACAAAGAGCAGCGAGGCCGGCCCTGACAGCCGCGCCTGCCGCCCGGCCCGCCGCGCTCCGCATAGGGAACCGCCACCACCCGCCTTTGTTCGCCGCCTCACAGGCACGCGGCCCCGCTCCTGCAGTACTCCCAACTTCAGCCCCGTCGCCCCTCGTACCGCCGGCAGCGGAGCGACGCAAGGCCCCCCGGCCGCCACAGAGGGGTCCGAGAACGGGGAAGGCAGCGCCCGGGCCCTAGGTCCCACCGCCGCCACCGCCTAAGCACGCCCCGCCACAGCACAGAAGCTCGGCCCAGGCGCCCGCCGACTGTACCCGGTGAAGAAACGCCTCACCACTGCCTCTCACCTTCCAGCCCCTCCATGCTGCACCCTGACCAACAGCCTTAGTCCCGCCGCTGCTGTAGCAACGCCGCCGGCTCCCCGCCCGCTAACAACCGCCGCTCCCATTGGCCGGGCGGGAGGGGCGAGCGATCGGGCTGGCCTCTCCTCCCCCGCCAGGAGCACCGCCTGTCACCGCCCCACTCCTCTTCGAGTCTTCCCCCTGCCCGGTCTGCTGCTTCCCTTGCAGCACACCGCCCGCCCGGAAATCCGCTGCCCCGGCAACCCGCCCCACCGTGCTAGGTCGGTCGGTCGGTCGGTCGATCGAAAGGAGCAGGGACCCTGGTCCGAGCGCCTTTGTGCAAAACCTGGCGCTAGCCTAATTCTGGTACAGTCTGACATGGCCTGTAGGCCGGGTGTTGAGGATACGCTATGGCCAGGATCTGTTTCCTCCAGCACCAGCCCTTGCACATGATGACCAAAGTGAATCACAAAATGGTTGGTGTTAGAAGGGGCTTTAAAGCTCATCTTGTTCCAGCCCCTCTGCCACGGGCAGGACACCTTCCACTAGACCAGGTTGCTCGAGGCCCGTCCAACCTCGCCTTGAACACTGCCAGGGATGGGGCAGCCACAGCTTCTCTGGTCAGTTCTTGGGTTCAACATGCCCTACTGTCTCACCATCCTCACAGTGAAGAACTTCTTCCTAATACCTAATCTAAATCTCCCCTCTGTCTGTTTAAAGCAATTCCCCCTTGTCCTGTCACTATATGCCTTTATAAAAAGTCCCTCTACAGATTTCTTGTAGGCCTTAGCTATTGAAAGCTGCTTTAAGGTGTCCCCAAAGCTTTCCCTTCTTCAGGCTGAACAAACTAACTCTCAGCCTGTTTTCACAGGAGAGGTGCTCCAGCCCCATGGCTCTTTGTAGCCCTTCTCTGGATTCGCTCAAGCAGGTCCACATCCCTCTTGTGTTGAGGGCAAGCAAGTGAGGTGGAATAGCTGTGCTGTTGAAAAGCTCCAGAGACACCAGTCCCTGAGTGGGTGCGGGCAGCAACCACAATGGTAGCAGGATCCTGCTGCTCTTGGCACCTGTGAGCCCACACAAGCGTGCTGTGGTGCAACGCAATGTGTGGCCATAGAGGTGCTTGCGGGAAAGTGATGAGCAGCCACAGGGAGAGCACAAAAAATGGCTTCCAGGTTCATGGCCTGAAAATGCTTGGGAGTCAGTGGATTCCTCCCCCTTCTATTTTTTTAATGGAAAGAGGTGCTACTATAAAATTAGTATCTGAGGGCATCTCCTACTGCAGGATAATATTTGCATAAAGCATGTTTTTGGAAAATAGTACTATTAAGTTGCTGTTGACTAATGAATATGAATAATACTTGATACATACTGAAATTCTTCTGTTCCTTTTACAAGAGCTCCCCACATTTTTAGCAACAGAATCATTTAAAGGTTGGTTTTCTTTTTCTTCAAGGTATTATTTTAGAATTAATTCTTAAGATCTTTCATTTGCCTTTTTGTGGCCATATGCCATGAGCAACTAATAAAGTTTTTCTGTATAAAATACAATTAATTTCTTACAGAAATTACTACTGTCTTTACAGGCACATGCAAATTATTTCTCTTCTCACTCTAGACAAGTCAGTTGATATAGATTTGCTTGTCCATACAATCACAGTTACTGTCTCAATCACGGTACATCTGGGAATACAACTCAAAGAAAGGAAAATAAATGCATAAAACCTAAATTAAATTGAAGATTATGATCATGCTGTTTTTTCTGCAGGTCCTTAGCATGGAACAAATCCAGATGCTGCATGCCAAACAGCCACCATGTAAACCATGATTAATGTATGATTAAAATCATCTTTTGAGACCAAAAACTTGAAAATACATGGTAATTCTAGCTGCAGTTTCTCTTGGTAGTTTAGAACCATGCTAAAAATGCATTTCAAAATTGCCTTTGATCTGTAGAGTTTATGCTTATAAAATTACAGGCCATGCCAGAAGGAACTAGTTTGCTACCATGTTGCAGATTCCTAAAATTTGCAAATTATCCATTAAATCTTTGACATAAAACTTAAATGAGCCTGTAGCTAGAAAGCATTTGCTGTTAAACTAACCATTAAGTAGTGTGTCAGAGTGCACTTACTTGAGTGGTATTTCTGTACTTGGACAGCAAACTGAAAAACAGAGGCTCAGGATAACGTCATCTCTCAGCAGGAAATCCTTCCAAATGAAAAAATAAACATAATTTTTATCTTATGTTCTCAATTTAGTGAAAGATTTAGTATTAGAGGAACATTTTGTTTGGTTTGATTCATTGTTTCTCTTTGAAATTTGTGGTTATTTTTGTTAAAAACTCAGGCAGGAGATAACTTCAGTTCACCTGTCTTTAAGTGTCTACAATGTGGTGCTTACACCTGAGCTACCTGTCAATTTCCCCAGTAGAATCAATGGAGATTTGTCTTTAGTTAATGTAGTCTGCAGGACTGAGGGTGCCATCCTCCTGACCAAATGATTCAGGGTGAGAGAGAATTAAACAGCCAACACCTGCACCAGAGTAATCAAATCTTACTCTAGATTTCTTCAGGTTGAATCACATACTGAAAACAGATGATAATGCTTTTGCTCTGCAAAGGTGCCATTGTTTGACTCTGCCATCCCCTTACTCGTCTAAGAAGTGAAAAAAATAAGAGCTGGCTTATAAAATGAATGGCCAAGTGGCTGTTCTGCTGCACAGATAAAAGGCTCTCCTGGTTCTTGTGGCTGGTGTATGAATATTCTCTGTGTAACTATGCACAGGGACAGCATACCTCAGAAGACTCCCGAAAGACTACTGAAAGTAGCTGTCTTTCAATGGTTGTGTCCAAGGAACAAGGGACCAGTCCTCTGTTATCTATTATCTATTATGTTGTGCTACTTGAATGCCTTCGTAAATTTACCTCCATACTGAAAAAAACCCAAGCTTGTGTTATTCTGGTGTAGACCTATTACAACAAATGCAAGTCTATTCTGCAATGGCATTCCTGTAACATTTAAGATTTTTTTTCCCCCAAATTCTATGCTAATTTTATTAATTGCTAGTTTACACCATGCCTGCTTGTGCCAATAATGATTCTGGATTAAATATTTTCCTTACTGTTTACCTCTTTGATGTGTTTATAGGCAATTAGCATGCATGCTGTTTCAGTATTTGGCTTGTTAGCCTAAACAAAATAGAGCTCTTCCTAACTGTCCTCAGAAACTATGCTTTCAGTTTCCATAGTTATCATGGTGCCCTTTGCACCTTTCCCATGTTAATTCATATTTCATACATAATCAGAATCTTAAACTGCCCCTGAGAGGTGATGTTACTGCATCACTTAGAGATCTTTGCGTCTGCTAGGAGTATTTCTACTAATGCATCTTAGGTTACATTTGCTATGTTATCATAAGCTTGTAGACACCAGTAAATATTTAGGTCCTTTTCCATATCAGTTGTTTTGCAGAGGCAGCAGTGATGATAGGATTTTTTTCCTCTAAAGACTAATACAATCTAAACACCTTCAGTTCAGAATCTTTAGTGTCTTTGAGAAAGACCAAGAATATGCAGCCCTAAATGCAAAAGTCACATCTTCATTGCTCACACTTGTTTTAAAGAACTGAAATACAAACCCTCACATAGACGTGACTCACATAACATGGCCAAATTCCAGAAGGAATTCCAAAGAAGGGACTTAAAAGGTAAGATCAGACAAGCGGGAGTATAGAGATGCCACTTAAGATTCAAACACAGTTTCCAAAAAGACTTGGGTCTCTTTCTGTTGACCGGTAAAGAAGTGTTTTTCCAGTTTCAGTTGGTGAGAAAGAGGAGTCTGCCCACAGGGATAACTTGTGAGTGGCAAATTATGAATGTGTGATAAATTATGAAGACTTATTTTCCTAAGTTACAGCTTAGGGTCGATCTTTGGTTGCATAAGTTAGTGTTTTCAAAAGTGCCTAGAAATGTAGAATCATAGAATAGTTAGGGTTGGAAAGGACCTTTAGATCATCTAGTTCCAAACCCCTTGCCATAGGCAGGGACACCTCCCGCTAAACCATGTCACCCAAGGCTCTGTACAACCTGGCCTTGGACACCGTCAGGGATAGAGGATTCACAGCTTCTCTGGGCAATCCATTCAAGTGCCTCACCACCCTTACAGTAAAATTTCTTCCTTATATCCAACCTAAACTTCCCCTTTTAAGTTTTAACCCGTTGCCCCTTGTCCTGTCACTACAGTCTCTAATGAAGAGTCCCTCCCCAGCATCCCTATAGGCCCCCTTCAGATACTGGAAGGCTGCTATGAGGTCTCCACGCAGCCTTCTCTTCTCCAGGTTGAACAGCCCCAACTTTCTCAGCCTGTCTTCATACAGGAGGTGCTCCAGTCCCCTGGTCATCCTCGTGGCCTTCCTCTGGACTTGTTTCAACAGTTCCATGTCCTTTTTATGTTGAGGACACCAGAACTGCACACAGTACTCCAGGTGAGGTCTCACAAGAGCAGAGTAGAGGGGCAGGATCACTTCCTTTGACCTGCTGGTCACGCTTCTTTTGATGCAGCCCAGGATACGGTTGGCTTTCTGGGCTGCGAGCACACACTGAAGCCACCTCATGCCTCATGAGCTTGGTGTCATCGGCAAACTTGCTGAGGGCGCACTCAATCCCACTGTCCATGTCAGTGACAAAGATGTTAAACAAGACTGGTCCCAACACCTATCCCTGAGAGACACCACTCGTTACTGGTCTCCATCTGGACATTGAGCCATTGACCACAACTGTTTGCATGCAGCCATCCAGCCAGTTCCTTATCCACCGAGTGGTCCATCCATCAAATTGATGTCTCTCCAATTTAGAGACAAGGATGTTGTGTGGGACAGTGTCGAACGCTTTGCACAAGTCCAGGTAGATGACATCAACTGCTCTACCCCTGTCCATCAGTTCTGTAGCCCCATCATAGAAGGCTGCCAAATTGATCAGGCAGGATTTCCCCTTAGTGAAGCCATGCTGGCTGTCACCAAGCACCTTGTTGTTTTTCATGTGCCTTAGCATGCCTTCCAGGAGAATCTGCTCCAAGATTTTGCCAGGCACAGAGGTGAGACTGACTGGTGTGTAGTTCCCCAGGTCATCCATTTTCACTTTTTCCAGTCATCGGGAATGTCACCTGACTGCCATGATTTCTCAAATATGATGGCCAGTGGCTTAGCAAATTTTGCCAGCTCCTTCAGGACCCGTGGATGGATTTCACCAGGTCCTATGGACTTGTGCACATTCACGTTCTCAACATGGTCTCGAACCAGATCTTCTCCTACAGTGAGCCCAAGGTCTTCATTCTCACAGTCCCTGCATCTGCCTTCCAAGACTTGGGTGGTGTGGTCAGAGCTTTTTGCCAGTGAAGACTGAGGCAAAGAAGTCATTCAGAACCTCAGCCTTCTCCAAATCCTGTGTAGCCAGTTCTCCCGAGAGCTTCTGGAGAGGGCCCACACTTTGTCCCTAGTCTTGTCTTTTATTTGAAATGTACCTATAGAATCCTTTTCTGTTATCTTTCACATCCCTAGCCAAATTTAATTCTAACTGGGCCTTAGCTTTCTTAACCTGGTCCTTAGCTTCCCAGGCAACATCCCTGTACTCTTCCCAGGCCGCCTGTCTTTGCTTCCACCCTTTGTAATCCTCTTTCTTCCCTCAAATTTTTCCTCAGGAGCTCCTTATCCATCCAAGGAGGTCTCCTGGCCCTCCTGCTGCACTTCCTTCTGGTTGGGATGCAACACTCCTGAGCTTGTAGCAGGTCATCCTTGAATGCCAACCAACAGTGTTGGGCTCCCCTGCCCTCTAGGTTATATCCTATGGAACCTTCCAAAGCAGGTTCCTGAAGAGGCCAAAGTCTGCTCTCTTGAAGTTCAGGGCAGTGAGCTTGCTGCACGCTCTTTTCACTGTCCTGAAGATCTTGAACTCAACCATCTCATGACCATCATCATGATCTAAGATTTGAAAAGGTCCTGAATTCAAAGCAGAGGGAAGCAGAGATACAAAATCTTCCTGCCTTAATCTCTGAAGGCAGAAGTAGAGGACTGAACTTAACAGTACTCACAGGTCCTTGTTGTACTTCTGATACATAAGGTAGTTTCTTTCCCTAGGTGTGATGTGCGTGACCAGCAGAGCCTGACTGGTCACACAATAAACGCAAGCCATCTCCCATGTATAAGCACCATTTGTCATGCAGCTCCTCACATGCTAGAGATACCTGAATTTTGATTATCTGAAAGGCACATACTGATCACAGGATATATTTAGTAAAATGCAATAGGGAAAGTTTTCTGGCCAACAGCCACCCCAGGTAAGGTTGGAATAAATACGGCTTACTGTATATATCAGTATAGAAAAATCCCTAAACTGAAGTGCTCCAAATCTTTAGTCACTTTAGAAAGTGACTCAGATCCAGAGTTTGACAGTACATCGCCCTAGATCCTTGCAAAGTTCTGCAAATCCATCGTTTGTGGCAGAAGTGTCATAAAACTACTAAGTCCTGTAAAATGACCAGAATTTCATTAACGTTTCAGATGCTTTTCTTCACCATTTGAATCCCTGTCATGATAACTAAAATCCTAATAGAAAATCAAAACCTGTTTGCTATCTTTCATGTTAATAATGAACACTGGATAAAGAGGATTTCCCAAAGTGGCATTTTAAGTAATACACTTTGCACTATAACTAGCTTCTGGGAATTCAGATATGTTTGCACAAGGGGACTTTAAAGTTTAAATATTCTTATTAAGAGTTTTTTTTACAATTAGCCCTAATTGAGGTCTACAGACAAGAATGATTACTCTCCTACTAAAATAATTCCTCAATTGAAATAATACAAGAATGCCTTTTGTTCTTTTATGAGTTATAGTCCCAATTTATATTCAGGATTGGAGTATTGTGATTTAGTTATCAATCTTTTTATCAACCCAGAGTTTTTTTTTAGTACACTTTCACAGTTTTGTTTGCTGTGGGACTTCCAAATTAGAGAGAACAAGACCAGAGGCCACAATGAAAATTAGTGAGCAGTGCTGGACTGAGCAAGTTTTGCTCTCTCCCAGCGTGAATTGCCTAACTTATAAAGCTGATTCTAAACTAGGAGCCTTAGAGCAAATGAGATGTAATAATGCCCAAAACACAAATAAAAGAATAGTTTAAATTCTAGGATGTCATGCTATTAGGTATATTTTTCAAGACAAGTAGCCAGTGAATAGGAGGAGGCCAAGGACTGTGACTTTGTCCAAGGCTGCGATTCTTCAGTTAGATAGCAAAAAACAAGAGAGTCTAATGGGTTTTTTCCCATTAGGCATTCTGCTGCTGGAGTAATGCCATATCTTCATGATCAGTAAACCACCATTGCCATCAAAAACAGTTGTCCTTCTTCAGTGACCATGGTTTCTCAGCGCTACACTGACCTCCTTCTCCTCTTCCTTGTGCTGGCCTAGATATTCATGTGCTCAGGTGGTTTAGGAACTTACCCAGCTCCAGTTCAGGAGCACTTTTATTCTGAAATGCCAAATCATACAATGCACATTTTTTTTTCTATATAATCTGCTTCCAAGTCCTGAATAGTTAAAGTTTCACTGCATGTAGTACCTCTGCTGTTTACTTGTTTTCCATATATTGGCATTTGCAACCTATATAACAGTCTTCAAATGTTGGAGTGCTAGTTTTCACAGTTCTATTAGCAGGTTAGTTTTTGAAAGATGAGTGGGAAAATCAGAGTTACAGGAAAATCTGTAAACCAAACAGATTGACTTTTAGTAAATCCTCTGCACTGTTTTTGTTTCATTTCCAACACTCTTCATCTTGTTGGTTTAGGAGGTGATCTTGTTTTCTAAGGCATGGCTCAAGCCAGAGCTGAGAGATTACTGAGAGAGAAAGCAATGCTACAAAGCTGATTTTGCAAAGCCATTTTATATGAGAGTTCCACAAAGGACTTTATGTTTCTCTTCCCTAAGTGTTTGCTTAGAAGATGGACTTTGCTATATAGGCACGTAAAAATTGGTTGCATCTATGTATTGCACAAACAAATTGTCCACACAGCTGGTGAAATATTATACTGTTGTGGAATTCTCCAAATGCCTTGTATAGAAATTTAAATTAAAATTATACAAATGTCCCATGGTCTGTGGATTGGATGAGGTGGTTTCAGCCTTTTGGGAGAATTGGTTTTAGTTTTAATTGAGAAATTAAAATCTCATTACAATTTAATCTATATTACTGGCTTGTCATTTTATAGTGATTATAGTGGTTTATAGTGTTCACTGTACAGAGAAAAAGGTCATATTCTATCACAGTAAGAGTAGAATTTATTGACTGAACTTAGATTTTATTTCAGAGTAAAATATTCTGATACATTTGTTTCCATTTTTATGTACCACTTAAGATACTCAGCTTCTTGCCATTTTCTGTCCTAGAACGTGATCTTGTGGTCCTTCTATTCTTAGACAAAAGCCTGGACTGATTATGCAGTGAATATCCCATATCAACTTGCAAGATGTGACTAAATTTGCACATTTGTAGTTCTTCTCTTTGGGAATAAGTAACCATGGATATGGTGGTAAAAATCTGTAAACCGAAGCATTTTTACAAACTAATTTGGCAAAGCAGGAAAACACTAAAGTTTTATCTAGTTTTAGATTAACATTTAGTGTCTTTAAATTGGATGTGCTTTCCTTAAGTTAAACAAAAAAGAGCTCCATAAATGAATTTTGTAGGCCTATTCTTGTTGAAGCTGATGTCCCAGTGATAGTCTTTTATTATTTTTCCTTCCAAAGCCATAACCTCAGTCCATGTGTATCTGCTCTTTCTCCCTCTCACTTATTTTTTACCAGTGGCATTTTGTGCATGGCCATGGTGAGAATTCTTTCTGTCTCATAATGGTTTGCGATCATTTTTTTTTCCCTGAATGCCAGATACCTGCATGCCCCATGTTGTTTTCCGGTATCAAGAAAATTGACTCTTCAGTCTCCAGTTCAACAGGGTATTGCAATAAATGGCTTTCTAGGTATAGATCAGTAGACTGAAAGTTATCAGTAAACTGAAAGCTATTGTGGTAAATGTGGTGGCTCTCAGTCTGAGCTACTCTGAGATGGCTTCCTCCGTACAAGTTGGTTTTGCAATGTAGTGAGATGTTAGGATAAAAAATTAATTTCACCATGTGATACAACTCCACTGATACTTCCAGATTCACATGAATACTTAAGGAAGAAAATGTGTCTACTCTGTGACACGTCTGGCGCAGAGTAGATTGGAAGACATTATTCAGGGTGATGAATAGTTGAGTGACTCTAATAATATAAAGAGTTCTAATATAAAGAACTAATGAAATGTTGCATTTTATTTTTTAAATTGAATTTACTGTTTGGCACAAAGTTTTCTTTTTCACATTGTTATAAAAAGTCACAAAATTTACATGGGCTCCAACAGGAAACACAGAAATATTAGCCTATGCTTTCACTTTGAGGAATGGCCCATCATACTGATGGCATCATACTGAACTGATTCAACAACTGGGCTGTGGCATGCTTCTACTTTTAATCACAGAAATCAGAAATAGAGGGGACACATGCCAGCTCAGAGTAATTTTCACAATAAATTCTTAAATATTTAGTGTTATTTGATCAAACTGTAGAATTTAGAAGTGCAAAAATGCTTTATTATTTGATTCACTGGGAAGTACTTGATTAAGCATAGCTTAATGTTTCAATCTTTTCCTTGGTTAACTGAAATTTCACATTGATTTAAAGATTTTCATACATTGGTCTCAAAACTGAAACTCATGAAGGTTTCTGGGTTTATCCAATAGCATGAGACACACTTTGAACTCATCATCTGGATTAAGATGATCTTTTCTCTAAGACACTCAGTCTCAAAAACCCTATTTGTATATAGAAGCTATTACTTTTGAAAATAATAGCGACTAAGGGAATCTTTTGATCTCGAACTGTTACTGACACTGGCAGTGTAAGACATGGAAAGGGGAAGTGAAATCACACAAAAAATCACAAGCAGAATGAAGAGTTGAAATTGTCCCCTGACTCTTACTCACAATCATCCTCCTTTAGCATGAAAAAAGCTAAATACATGCAAAATAAAAATTTAAATATGTGGGTTTGGTGTTCATTTAATATGGGGAATCAAAGGAGATGTTGAGAAGACAGTATTCCACATTGATTACAACATTCTTTATGTTTGCAGTGTGGTGATGTTGTGTCGTTTGGTTTGGGTATTTTTGCCCTTACACCCTATTCATGTTATTTCTGATAATTTTTTTGATTTTAAAAGTGATTCAATTTTATTTTCTCAGTGGATAATATATAAGACTAATATAAAATGGACAGGGCAAAATTCCTCAAATAAATATTTTTTTATTTTGTATGTGTGTACATCCACATCTCTTATATGCCTCTTCTTAGTCTTTAATGCATGAACATGTTTTAAGTGCTCAGTTCAGTAGATTTTTATGTCCCTTTGGGCAGGCCATTTAGATCTTAGATGTATCATATGGTGCCAAGTATTGTAAATTAAAATGCAGAGGTCAACTGTAGGCAGTAATGAGAGAATTAAAAGGTTCTTCAGTTGTCAGGCACTGCTGTTTTTCTTCTTATTATTGATTTCTTCCTTTGATTTTTCTTCAAATACTTTTGAAGAACTTGTTCTTTGAAAGCTCTAGTTAAAACTGAAAAGGAAAAACAAGGAAATCAAACTGAGCTTCAAGCCCAATTTTGCATCTTTGAATATGATTTTTATGTGCATCTAACTGCCACTAAACCAACGCAAATCTTTTACAGCTCTAAGATACTGACTTGTTACAGCTCCTGAAAAAATCACAATACAGTATTCTCTTTCCTACACCTCCATCTGCCTCCCTCTGGTTCTAGGGACCACTTTGTCTTCCACCAGTGTGAAGTTCTTTCTTTTCATGGACCTAAATTTTTTAGCAATAGAACAGAAAGACATTTCTTACCAATGTCTTGAAAATAGCAGCCCAGGTATAAACCCCACTGAATTCTATTATTCCTTTGAATACCTTGAGCTTGGTCTCCATTGTTTCTTTCTTGACTTGACTTTCTCTGGGTCTTTCAGATTGTGCTGTCTCATATGTCCTCTGTCCAGATTTTCAAGGTTTTCTTTCTAAAGCTTTACTTACAGAATTCCTCCTGATGCTTCAGTTTCTGTTCCTGGTTACTGCTGCCGTCTGGCTGTTATTCCCCTCACTGATTTCTGTATTCTAAGCAGAACAAAATGAGTCCAGCTCCTCATTTGCATCTCCGATCTGGCTTGGATGGCTATATCTATGTTATCCCTTGTATACAATTTATACACCATAAACAAAATTTGGGAGAGCAGAGTCAGTAGGGGCTTTACTTGTACATACATTTTCCTGCAAAATAACTTCAGCTAAAGTTGCATATAAATGTGATTTGACTTTGTAGAAGTAGATTCCTGAGCACCTCAAAGTAGTTCAAATTATCATGTCTGTTCAGGGTCAGACATAAAATCACCACATGCAGTTGGGATAGATGGAGACTATTAAGCCAGTCTTTGGGAGCCAGGCTATTTGCAGTTCAGATGAATATGTGACTAAATGGGCTTTAAAGTGCATGCTATACATGCAGACAACCACAGAGTTCTGCCTATGGCATCGTGGCTGAGTCACTGTAAAGCAAGTCCAATTCGTGTCTTACAAGTCAGCACTCTGGAAAAGTGCTGAGTTTAGCCTTTAGCCTGTTTAGACATACCCTCCGTACTGACCAGTCCTACAACATCAAATTACCTCAAGGCCTCATGCATTTGCCTTTACAGTAAAGAAGGCAAATGGTGTCCTGGCTGCATCAAACAAAGTATTACCAGTAGGTCAAGGAGGCTGATTCTGATGCTCTACTCAGCTCTGGTGAGGCCTCACCTGGAGTGCTGGGTCTGGTTCTGGACTCCCCAGTACAAGAGACATACATACTGCCACTTCCAGTGAAGGGCCCTGAAGAAGGAGGGACTGGAACACCTCTGCTAATGAGGAAAGGCTGAGAGAGCTGGGTCTGTCCAGCCTGGAGAGGAAAAGACTCAGGGAGATCTCATCAATATCTATAAATACCTGAAGGAAGGGTGCAATGAGGACAGAGCCAGGCTCCTTTCAGTGATGCTGGGTAACATGACTGGGGGCAGTGGGCCCAAACAGAAACGCAGGAGGTTCCCTCTGAACATCAGGAAACACTTTTTCACTGTGTGGGTGACTGAGCACTGGCACAGATTGCAAAGGGAGGTTGTGGAGTCACTGCTCTTGGAGATATTCCAAAGCCATCTGGATATGGTCCTGGGCAGCTGGCTGTAGGTATTCCTGTTTGAACAGGGGCATTGGACCAGATGACCCCCAGAGGTCCCCTCCCACCTCAACCATTCTGTGATTCTTAATTAATTCCAAACATACAAGTTCAGCACAGTTCCTGACAGAGTTTGAGCATCCCCTTGTGCTAGTGCTTCCATGTTAGAACTACAGTGTATTAACGGATGAGTAGATTTAGGTCATTCAGCTTCTCAACATTTAGAGTCCAAAAATTTTGCACCCTAGACCTTGGATTTGAACTAACATTTAGCTCTTCCCAGTTCTGTGCCTGTAAGTCTTCCTTAGAAATCTCAAATGTTATTTCCACCAGCTGATGTATTTAATCATCCATTATCTTAATCAGTCATCTTTTGTGTATTTTATCCTATAGTTGTGTGCCAGTTCAGCTAATATGCTTGATGCATAAACATCTGGTAATTGCTAACAAAATGATTATTGTTTTTGCCATAAACAGACACAGAAATTAGAAGCAAATGCTGCCACTGACATTCTTTGAGGTAACTGTTTTTTTCTTGACAATGATCTATAATTAGTGTGTAGCTGTTTTTGTATGTAACAGATTTCTTAATTCTAGTAGAAGGGCTGAGGTTCCTGTTTCTTATCTACAGAGATAGGGATCAGCATGCAGTATTCTGCTTGATACAGTACTTTTTAGGAACTCTGCATTGTTCCTATTTGCCCAGTGAATTCCTTTTTCTTTTGTTTGTTTGTTTGCTTGCTTGACAGAAAGTATTTATTTCAGGTCCCATCACAAGGTTTGTGTTTGCAGCTCTGAAACTCCAGCGGCTTCCAGTCTGAGGAAACACCATTTTAATAGAAAGCATTGTTTAGTTACAAAACATCCCTATTACTCCTACAGGTCATTAAACCACTATAAAACAGCAGAGGCTGAACTTCTATGCTGCTCTGGTACAGATGACTGATGTCCTTATCTTGCTATCAGTAAGTCTTTGGGGAGTGATATTGGCAGAAACAAGGCTTTCTACAGGTGCAGGAAACTATGCAAGATGATTATAGGACTTGGCAAGAAAACTATTTTGGCTTCATTTTCAGAAAGATTCTTCATTTTCCAGTACTCATTTTTAGCTGCGGTTCTTTTAAATGACCAGTTCTTTTAAATGGAAGGACATCCTTAAACATAGGAAAGAACTTCTTGGTCCAGCTGGATGCTAAGTAATAGAGACTGAAAAGTACTGTCCAACCATGAAGCAAAACTAGGTGACTCAATATGGGCATGTGCTGTCATTTCATTGAATATCAGAACAATAAAACAAGCTTATTCTGCTTTTTTCTCACAGCATCTCCATAATTCCAGGACCATTAATAATAAGAGGGTGTAGGTTTTTCTCCATGCTTGAGAGTAAGTGAGATATATCAGTTTTGTATGTTTTAATCATTCTGTTTATAGTTATTCGTCTACCTGCTACAGGGAAGAAAGAGTGAGAAGTCTTTCTTTTCATTAAGTTAGCTCTTTTTTTATTAATGGCATTGTGTTAGCTCTGTACAAAAGAACAAAATGGGCTTATATATTTATTATTACTAATACAGAAATACTGTGGAGTTTGGTAAATATATTTGGTAGGGTTTTTAATTATTTAATTTTCTGAAGAGGTGAATGAGAATAACGATCTGTTATTTGGCTTTGCCTTTCATTTTGCAGGATGCAATTTTTTTTCTTAGTTAACAATAACTGAAAGAATGGTTTTTAAAAGGTGTTGACCTCAGTGCTTGACTTTCTGACTAAAGGAGGTTACACCCACATAATTGGTACAAAAAAATGTGACCCTTTGTTATTAGAAGATGCTAAAGGTTGCTTTCATGCTTTCATGTGTTCAGTATATGCTTCCAAAACCATTAGCTTGAGATCTGACCTCACATTCTTACATTATTCTTTCTTCTTATAGTTACTCTGCAAATCTGTTCTTCATTTCAAAGAGGATTTTGCCTGAAGGAATTGTGCAAAATGCACCTATGCTTTATTCAAAGATGAATTCCTAAAGTTGTGAAGGTTCAGCTTAGTTAGGAAACTTGTTAAGTAGGATTAGAGAGCAAAACACAGTGATGTGGTCAAAAGCCATTTTGAAAATAATAATGGTGTTTACCTAACAACCCTCCTAAAATTCTAGGCAGGCCCAGGTACAGTACTTCTTTTCCTTCTCATGCAAGCTGTTATAATTAAACAATATAGACGTTCACTCTCAGAGCTTTTTAGTAATGCATGAATGGAGTGCTGCATAGTATTTTCCAGTTTCTAGATTGCTTAATTAACCAGTAAGATTTAATTAGTAGATAAGGTTCATCATTCTTTATCAAAATCTCACTAAAGGGTGCTGAAAAGCACAAATCACCAATTGCAATTATCATAATTGTAATAATTTATTATAGCTTTTTCATTATCAGTCCTTCCAATTTTGTTAGCCTGTGACTTGGTCAGGAAGTGTGAGGAGAACAGGTCTCTCTCTACGACGGCCTTTTCCAAATGACTTTACAAAAGGGATAACAGTAAATCCTGTATAACCACAATGACTGTGGAGTCCTCTGGCATCTGAGAGTCTGTGTCCAGAGAGGACATTCTCCCTGACCAGCAGTGCTACCTCTTCTTTCTACTTAGGTCCCCAGGAGTGTAAGTCACGATTGTTTTGGGTACAAAAACTGTCTTATAGGAGAAGCTTTGTAAGTGTTCTTTCCATAGTGCAATACAGTCAAGGAAAATGCTTGAAAACCTCGAAAATAGATGTTTTTCATTAAAAAAAAAAAAGGGAAGAAGAGACTGTCATGATCTGTGATTGCCTTAATAGGCATCCATCTGGTATGTGACTTCATAGATTGCTGTTCTATGCTGCTTCCATCTGCTGTGTGACTACATAAAAGATGACTACATATGGCTTCTAAAACTCTTAAGGAAAAGTATCCCACTCCATAACAGCCTTGAAGGACTTAAATCATGAAATGGGACAAGGTGAAATCTAAAAGAGGGAATACCAATCCATGATTGTTCAGGAAAATGAAATTCTGACGTGACTGTACAGTTCTTGGAAGATGCTTCAGTCTGGGATGTCTGGATGCTTCACACCTACCAAGGGGCTACAACAGAAACTCAAAAGCCTGTGTGCTATTGGAGAGGTCCAGTCACAGCTAGAGCAGAAAAGTAACACATTCTATGATCAGCAGGACTGGAGGTAAAGCTCAGCTTTTCTAGAACCAGATATGCTAATGACAAACTTCAGAAAGAAAAGCCAGGCTTGGAAAGTCTGAGGAAAGCTATTCACAGAAGTGGTGAGTAAGATATGTCCTTGCAGAAGAAATGTAACCATCCTACCCTATTCTTAACAATACTGATGTAAACCAGAAATTGAACCAGAAGTGAGGTGTGCATTGAGTTTTTGCAAACTCTGTGCACACTGTCTGGCTGTCAGCTGTGTTATCTGTCCTTGTAAATGTTTTCATTTCCAAATGCCCTCTGTGATCTCTCTGAAAGCATTCAAAACATGAAGAATTCATTCAACAGATCTCACATGTATTATTATGTGTTACTGGGAAGTGTATGTTATTGACAAAGTTATTTCCCTTTTTACATATTTTGAACAAAGAAAAAATGGGATGGACCCTCCAAGGACAAAGCATTGCACATCTAAATTGAAGAACCCAGGCTTGTGCCCTTGTGCCCCTCAGCCCCACAGAGAAGCGGAAATTTTGTGTGTATAGGCTCACTGTTCCTACTCACACTGATGATTTCCAGATAGCAAGTGCATCTGCTGGCCTAAGAAGTCTCTGGTTTAGACAATGAGAAAGTCATGTGTACCTAAGACAGCACTTGACCTCAGCAAATATAGTTAAAAAGTTCTGAAAGGAACTTTTACCTGAGTCTGAAGTCTCAGGTAAAGAAGATTTAGCATATGAGACCTTCCTCTTTTACCCTCCTAGAAAAAGCAGGTGAGCATTCAGTAGAGAAGTGGCATCATCCAGGTTCATGGGTATGGCAGTCACCAGGGTGGATAAGTCCTAAGGGTAATACTTGGAGTTATGTAGATGTCTGTGGCTGATACATACATTATGTGACATTATTACTTGCCATGTATTAAATATATACAAGCAGTGATTTTACCTTTTACCCTTATATTGATGACACCATGTTTTTATTTGGGTGACTGTTTTGTGAGAGAGTCTTGAAGAGTCCCCCTAGGATGAAAAAAATGAACACAGTACTTTTTATATACCTAATAATAATAATAATAACCATCATCATCATCACCCCTCCTCATGACTCCCCCAAGTATCAAAGCTGAATGGCAAATAATATGAGGGAAATAAAAATAGTCAAGGTTTTTTTAAAAGTTTGGGATTTTGTTTATGTTTCAAATTTATCATCTGGACTTCTAAACTTTCAGAACAATATGCTATTCTCAGATGCTGCCATATGGTTCTAACACTGTAAGAAGTAACAATATTGTGTTCATATGTTCAAGGAAACAACTGAGCTCTGAAATATCTTTGCCATATTCTCTTAGGGATAATTTTTTAGGATAGAGACATTTTGTATAGCAGGAACTCCAATGTTGGAACCCCCCCTGGTGGACCTGAAGTAGCAGTTATGTAGCAAACACGCCCTGGGAATAAATACATCTATATACATATTTTAATCCTGCAGATTTTAGTCCTGCTCAATGCAGAAATTACAGAGTACAGTTGATTCCTGATTTCAAAACCAATAAATAAGTGCACTATTACTCTAAATTTCCATCATAGGAACTGAATTTTCCCTAACAGCCTCACATGTACTCAGAGACAACGTATTATAGAGAGATGGAGTCAAGGGACATCTTTTGTCAGATGACCGCTCAATTTCAGTGTCTGACTTCAATAATTTATTTATTTATAGATGTATGGTATACTTTTCTGTCATGCATATTCCTATTCATATTCAAGACCAGGTTGGACGAGGCCTTGGGTGATATGATTTAGCATAAGGTGTCCCTGCTCACGGCAGGGGGGTTGGAACTAGATGATCTTAAGGTCCTTTCCAACCCTAACGATTCTATGATTCTATGATTCTATTTCTATGTATACCAGACATACCTTTCTGTTATACACAGCTGTAAAAGCTCTATTGTTTTTTTCTATTTTCTTAGTGAAGAACAGGTCTTTATTTATAAAAGTTGTGTCAAAATACTTGCTCATAATACTGTAAAAGCATCTCCCCAGATCAGGAAAGGACTAACTACGATGATTTTGTCGATTTTTGTTCTTCCTTAACCTCCAAATTGTATTCACCTAGTTGTATATTTCTCTCAATAAAGGATGTTTGGGGATTTTTTTATGAACCAGCAACATCATACATGAAAAAGGCAGGTTACGTTATGAAGGCAGAGATCATAGGATGGGAAAGCAGTGGTTAACTGACAGCTTCAAAAGCAGTTGTTAGTCACTAGCCTCTACTAAGATTAGCCTAGAATATCAATGTCAGAATCAAATCTGCACCTAGATGTGACTGATGGGTTGCATAGTTGTAGTTTAAGTAGGTTTTATTCTTGTTTTGGGAGAGAAAATAATTGGTTATATTTAGATTTCAGATCAGTCATGTCTTATGATCTCTCCTGTGAGAGCGGAGAGGGTTAATAAATGTGGGACTGGGTTCATGAGGAGGATACAACTATTGCAATTCTCTGTGCTTTGAGGATGTCTAGGCTGATTCTGGGTTATGGGCACAGAAATGTGATGCGTGGAAGTCATGTGCCTGTGCATAAGCCTGTAAAGAATAACACAAAGAGGTGGTTAAGACCTGCTTGTCAGGGACGTAAATCTCTCCCTTTGGGCTTGGGGGCTGCCTTTCTCTTCTTTGGCTTGACTGCTGTTATTAAGCATGTAAATCTCTTTGAATAATTTCTTTTGAAGATAAGCTTATCAATCCTACTCTTTTTCCTTAAAGAAAATAAGTGTAGTTTTGGGCCTATTGTCAGGTAGTCTAGTGGTTAGGGCATTCACCTGGGAGAAATTAAGGCCTTTAATTTCTTTTTACAGAGTGAGGAAACACTTTAAAAGGAAGGCTTGAGGGTCTCAGGACCAGAATACTTTCTTGCCTTGAAGGTAGATGATGGATATTCAAAGCCTCAGACAAAGGATGGGATTTATTCTGAACCTTTGATGTTATGTAAGAAAGCTTTAATCTTCAAACTGTGTGAAAACAGGCACAGTTGCTACAACTTTTGATAAAGTAGTGTCCTAGGAAGACTGAATGTTAGACTAAGACACAGTGTACTGTCATGATCACCTGACCCGTTTTGTTTCATGTATGCTTGAGGTATATTCTTCAAGGAGTAAAGTGCCCCAAAGTTTTTGTTGCTTTCAGTAGGAAAGGGGAGGACATCTCACCTTCAACCACAAAGGGACAAAGCATCTGGACCTTCAGGTATGTTTAGGTCCCTTATTTAAGGTACTGAGTTTTGACTTTAAAAGATGAGCTGGCAAATCTGATGAATAGGATAAATAGAATAAAAAAGAAGGAACTTCCTGAAAGAATCAAGGTTTTAGGAGGCGGTTCTGGCCTCGGTAGTCTTATACTCACTGGCTGTCATAAAGTCATGGAATGATAGAATCATTTAGGTTAGAAAAGACCTTTAAGATCATTGAGTCCAATCATTAACTTTGCACACTTAGGACTGCCAAGTCCGCCACTAAACCACGTCCCTAAGCGCTATATTTACATGTCTTTTAAATACCTTCAGGAATGGTGACTCCACCACTTCCCTGGGCAATGAGCCACTAAATGAGGTTTATCAAAACCTCTGTGGGACATCCCTTTCCCCCCAGCATTTATTTCAGCTTTCTGGTAAGGATGAGTGAGAGTATCAGCTTATGGATAAAAGATGGTAACTGAAAGGGGTTACCTTTTTCATGTGTGGAGCTTCAAGGTTCTATGCTGCACCTCCACTTCATGTACAGTGCATTTGTACTTTCTTATGATGCAGCCTGACAGACTGGCTCATAGAACTCCCAGGTTTTAAAGCCCAAGCTGTCAAACTACAGCATGAAAGCTTTTGAGATAAAATTGCTTACTTGTCCTGTAACTTCTCTGCAAAAGACTTAGTGTACTATCTTTACTGGAATATAAATGCTAACGTGCCATTTACCTCTCTGTGATGTACATGTAATAAAGCATACAGCTTTGAATTAAATAGTTCATCTATTCGAACAAAGACAAAAATAATCTCAGCCTGCCTGGACTAGTTAGGCATTATAATGCTCTAGAAAAATGTGTTCTGCTTTTCCTATTGCTGAAACTGTAAAGATAATGATGGAATTACCACATGATTGTTGTTGGTGAGTCAAGTAATTTTTCTGCTTGAGAAAATTGTACTTTTCTACTCATTATGGATTGTAGAGATATGTAATATATATCTGTAGTATATATATTTATATGATTGTATCTGTATAAATGTAGCTAGTGTATCTCCATATAGCTATATCTAATACATATGATTAGATGTAGATATACATGTAATACAGATTTAAATCATAGAATCATAGAATCATTAGGGTTGGAAAGGACCTTAAGATCATCTAGTTCCAACCCCCCTGACATCGGCAGGGACACCTTACGCTAAATCATATCACCCAAGGCCTCGTCCAACCTGGCCTTGAACACTGCCAGGGATGGAGCATTCACAACCTCCCAGGGCAACCTATTCCAGTGCCTCACCACCCTAACAGGAAAGAACTTCTGTCTTATATCCAATCTAAACTTCCCCTGTTTAAGTTTTAACCAGTTACCCCTTGTCCTATCACTACAGTCCCTAATGAAGAGTCCCTTCCCAGCATCCTTGTAGGCCCCCTTCAGATACTGGAAGGCTGCTATGAGGTCTCCATGCAGCCTTCTCTTCTCCAGGCTGAACAGCTCCAACTTCCTCAGCCTGTCTTCATACAGGAGGTGCTCCAGTCCCCTGGTCATCCTCGTGGCCCTCCTTGTTCCAACAGTTCCATGTCCTTTTTATGTTGAGGACACCAGAACTGCACACAATACTCCAAGTGAGGTCTCACAAGAGCAGAGTAGAGGGGCAGGATCACCTCCTTCAACCTGCTGGTCATGCTCCTTTTGATGCAGCCCAGGATACGGTTGGCTTTCTGGGCTGCAAGCGCACACTGCCGGCCCATGTTCATTTTCTCATCGACCAATGCCCCCAAGTCCTTCTCTGCAGGGCTGCTCTGAATCTCTTCTCTGCCCAACCTGTAGCTGTGCCTGGGATTGCTCCCACCCAGGCGTAGGACCTTGCACTTGTCATGGTTAAACCTCATGAGGTTGGCATCAGCCCACCTCACAAGCGTGTCGAGGTCCCTCTGGATGGCATTCCTTCCCTCCAGGGTATCAACCGAACCACACAGCTTGGTGTCATCGGCAAACTTGCTGAGGGCGCACTCAATCCCACTGTCCATGTCAGCAACAAAGATGTTAAACAAGACCGGTCCCAACACTGATCCCTGAGGGACACCACTCGTTACTGGTCTCCAGCCGGACATTGAGCCATTGACCACAGCTCCTTGTGTGCGGCCATCCAGCCAGTTCTTTATCTACCGAGTGGTCCATCCATCAAATTGATGTCTCTCCAATTTAGAGACAAGGATGTTGTGTGGGACAGTGTCGAATGCTTTACACAAGTCCAGGTAGATGACATCAACTGCTCTACCCCTGTCCATCAGTTCTGTAGCCCCACCATAGAAGGCCACCAAATTGGTTAGACAGGATTTCCCCTTAGTGAAGCCATGCTGGCTGTCACCAAGCACCTTGTTGTTTTTCATGTGCCTTAGCATGCCTTCCAGGAGAATCTGCTCCAAGATTTTGCCAGGCACAGAGGTGAGACTGACTGGTCTGTAATTCCCCGGGTCATCCATTTTCCCCTTCTTGAAAACGGGGGTTATATTTCCCTTTTTCCAGTCGTTGGGAACTTCACCTGACTGCCGCGATTTTTCAAATATGATGGCTAGCGGCTTCGCAACTTCATTTGCCAGCGCCTTCAGGACCTGCAGATGGATTTCATCAGGACCCATGGACTTGTGCACATTCAGATTTTTAAGATGGTTTTGAACCAGATCCTCTCCTACAGTGGGCGCAAGGTCTTCATTCTCACAGTCCCTGCATCTGCCTTCCAAAACTTGGGTGGTGCAGTCAGAGTCTTTGCCAGTGAAGACTGAGGCAAAGAAGTCATTCAGAACCTCAGCCTTCTCCAAATCCTGTGTAGCCAGTTCTCCTGAGAGCTTCCTGAGGGGGCCTACGTTCTCCCTAGTCTGTTTTTTATTTGCTATGTACCTGTAGAATCCCTTCCTGTTATCTTTAATACCTCTAGCTAAGTTTAATTCTAACTGAGCCTTAGCTTTCCTAACCTGGTCCCTAGCTTCCCAGACAACATCCCTGTATTCTTCCCAGGCCGCCTGTACTTGCTTCCACTTATTATAAGTCTCTTTTTCCATTTGAGTTTTCCTCAGGAGCTCCTTATCCATCCAAGGAGGTCTCCTGGCCCTCCTGCTGTACTTCCGTCTGGTTGGGATGCAACACTCCTGAGCTTGTAGCAGGTGATCCTTGAATATCAACCAACAGCCTTGGGCCCCTCTGCCCTCTAGGGCTGTATCCCATGGAACCTTCCAAAACAGGTTCCTGAAGAGGCCAAAGTCTGCTCTCTTGAAGTCCAGGGCAGTGAGCTTGCTGCACGCTCTTATCACTGTCCTGAGGATCTCAAATTCGAGCATCTCGTGATTGCTGCATCCAAGGCTGCCCTGGAGAGTCACATTTCCAACCAGCCCTTCCCTGTTGGTGAGCATGAGGTCAAGCAGGGCACCTCTCCTTGTCAGCTCCTCTATTACTTGCGGAAGGAAGTTGTCTTCCACACAATCGAGGAACCTCCTGGATTGCTTGTGCCAGGCCGTACTGTCCTTCCAACAGATGTCAGGGTGGTTGAAGTCACCCATGAGAACAAGGGCCTGCGAGCATGAGGCTTTTCCTACCTGTCTATACAGTGCTTCATCCGCAGGTTCTCCTTGATCATGCGGTCTGTAACAGATCCCCACAGTAATGTCTCCCATAGCTATATTCCCTTTAACCCTGACCCACAAACTCTCTGTGGACTGCTCACCTGTCCCCAGACAGAGTTCCATACTCTCCAGCCTATCCCTAACATAAAGGGCAACTCCCTCTCCCCGCCTGCCAGGCCTGTCCTTCCTAAAGAGCCTGTAACCTTCCATTCCAACACTCCAGTCATAGGAGCCGTCCCACCATGTTTCTGCGATTCCTATTACATCATGCCCCCATAGACGTGCACACATCTCTAATTCCTCTTGTTTGTTCCCCATGCTATGGGCATTCGTATAGAGGCATCAGAGCCGAGCTCCAACTGAAGCCGGCTCATTGGCTGGAGCGGCTGGGATATCTCTACATTGCTCCAAGCATTTATTATAGGTTCTGGCAACTGACTGGGTGTGTTGGAATGGAACGATGCCCCCCTCCCCCAACACATCTAGTTTAAAGCCTCCTTGGCCAGTCTGGCAAGCCTCCTACCAAAACTGCTCTTTCCCTTCTTTATCATCAGACCAGCTCCACCAGCCCCCACTAGACCTGGCCTACAAGCTTGGGTCCTGTGTTCAAGACACCCAAACCCCTGACTATGACACCACCCTTTTAACCATTTATTAACCTGGCTAATCCTCCTAGCTTTTTTTAGGTCCTCCCCTGTACCCTGGAGAATTGATGAAAAGACCACCTGAGCTCCAGAGCCCCTAACCACCTCCCCCAGGGCTCTGTAGTCCTTCTTTATGTTCCCCAGGCTACTACTATCTATATCCCTAGCACCCACATGTATCACCAGCAGTGGGTAATAGCCCCTGGGACTTACTAGAGCAGGCATCCTCTCTGCCACATCCCTCATCCGTGCCCCTGGTAGGCAACACACCTCCCTTGAGACAGGGTCTCTCCGGCAGACGAGTGCTTCTGTCCCTTTCAGTGTAGAGTCCCCTACTACTATGACCCGCCGCTTTTTCCTGGCAGCACCGGTAGAGATCTTCTTTAGCAGTGCATCAGCCGGCTGTTTCTGGCTCTAGGGCGCTTCCTCATTAGCCCCCTGCAGGACAGCAAAGCTGTTCTGCGTGGAGACAGGGGCTTTAGGGGGAAGCCCCTCGCTTTTGGTTGTCCTTTTCCTTCTTTTTTTTTGTTGTTTCTTTTTGTCACTAATTCCCAGCTTCCCGGGTTAACGGCCTCCTTCTTTCCTTCATGAGCTAGAGGTGAAGCTCGAGGCCCCTGCACAGTTTGGGCCGGGAGCAAGCACTCCTGCTTCCTCTCAGCTTCCCTGACATCTCGCAGCCTATTAACAGCATCCCGCAGCTCAGCCCGTGCTGCAGGAGGACCTCCACCAGGGAGCACCGAGTGCAGCCCTGCCCATTGCGCACCCTCCCCTCACCAGACCAGTGCAGGCACTCTCTGCACCCCGAGCCCTGCACTGCAGCCTCCCCTCTCATCGGCTCTGTCTGGGTGCCTACGCTGGCCACCGCCGGGGCAGCCAGAGCAGAGCTCCCAGACCGGGCTCTGATCATACGACGGGTGCTCACCATCCCGCTCGCCTGCCCACGCGAACTGCCTCGGCCCGCTCTGTTCGCCGCGCTCCTGGTTGCTCGCGCTCCCTGGGGCAGGTTTTTAAATAAAGATATATAGGTATAGGTGTAGACACAGATACAGATACAGACATGATAGTTCTTCTGTTATATTTGGTTTCAAGCACTCTTAAAATCTAAAAGTGTTAAAGAACATGGTAGTACATGGGAAGGAAATACACTTCAAGATGACATATAGCTCCCTCCTCCTTCTACCATGTAAGTACAAAGGAAGATAATATGAAGCACAATAGTATCATCCTGCCCCTTGAAAATAAAATCAGTGGCACAACCCAATACACATTTTTTTCATATATGAAAAAGGTATAAGGTTTCATGTAAGAGCAATTTTCAAATTCATAACAAATATCACTGAAGGTTTAAAAGTGGAGACTTGTATCTGCCTGTTTACCACTGAAGGCACTTAATTGTCACCTCAGTCATGCACTTTCATATGCAATACAGTTGCTGAAATGAACTCCAGATGCCTGTTACTGGGGTTATTAATATCCTTCTTTAGGACCTTGCATGGCTGGTCAGATTAGTGTCTTTTGGGGTACTGCTTTGATTACCAGTTCCAAGATGGGATTCTTTTTCAGCTACTTAGCTTATTATATGTTGAATAGTAGTATCAGTGTGTTTGTCAACTGCAACCTCATTGTGAATCATCTTGTATCTGAATCTGCAGAGCCTCATTTGCCCAGTTAAAATGGTTCCTATATAAGGATATACCTAAAGAGGGCCTAAAAGGAAGACAGAGAAGAACTTTGTATAAGGGCATGTAGGGATAGAACAAGGGGAAGTGATGTTAAACTGAAAAAGGGTAGATTTAAACTAAATACTAGGAACCAGTTCTTCCATGTGTGGGTGGTGAGGCACTGGCACAGGTTGCCCAGAGAAGCTGTGACTGCCCTATCCCTGGCAGTGTTCAAGGCCAGGTTGGATGGGGCTTGGAGTAACCTGGTGGAGTGGAAGGTGTCTCTGCCTGTGGCAGGGGGGTGGAACTAGATGATCTTTAAGGTCTCTTCCAACACAAACCATTCTATGATGGTTTGTAGATGAACTGTAGTGAAACTGGTACATATTTTTGGAATAGCTGTTCCACTTTTCATATGAGCCCTCACTTTGTAAGAAATGGCAAAATTATTAAAAAAAAATGAAGATTAAAAGACAAGTGAGTCTGTGAGTCCTGATTCTCCAGTGCATAGCTGTAAGGAAATATTCATGTTAGAAAATGAAAAGAATTGACTGTGTAACTAAGCCAGATAGTCCCCCAAACTCTTTTTGTAGGGACAATTCAAAGAACCTAACTAGATTGTGCTTCTTAAATCATCCCCTGCAGAAGCTTCTCTCTCTATTGACTACACACATAGAAAATTAACTTTAACTCAGCCAAAATGAGTACACTTGGCACACGTGGTCAGATGAAGGATGGGAATCATTGGTTTTAAATTGGAGCAATTTATTTAGTGAAACTTAAAGGCAAAAAAATACTCCATTAATTCTCATTGTGACAGAAACCCTCACCAAAAATTTATCAGATTAACCTGCTTCTGGTAGTCAGAGTGTACCTCCACATGAGTTTTATACTAATCCAAGTCTATTGTCTTCCGTGAAGCGAGTTTTTATGAGATTGCACTATAATCTGTAAAGATGAGATCCCCCCCCCCCCCTTTTAAAAGAAACATGTTATTTTGCAGAATGTACTCAGCAGTCTACTTTGTGTATATGTAGAGTAGTGTAAAACCCAAAGGAGTTACTTGCTTCTTTTCTAGTTCGAAATTAACTGATTGGTTCTTTACATTCACTTACCTCCAGTAGTACTGTGAAAATGTTTAGCAAACTGGAATATCTACTGAATAGCATCATTTGTCCTAAGGAAATAAAAACAGCAGAGGAAAAATAACAATCAGTTTTAATATATCTGAAAGTAGTAAATTCTAAATGTTTTCTGACTTCACAACACATGAATAACAATTACTGAGGTAATTTTGAGAAACAGAATAATACTTGAGAGAACAGAGCCTGAATATTTCATGAGAGACAGTAGGGAGGGACCAAAAAGAGTTTGTGAGCTCTTAGGAAGCTCTTAGGCCTTGCAGGTAGCTGAGATGAAAGCAGGGGTCCTGCAGCTCAAACAAAAATATTATGTTGATGCATCTGCATACAAGCTTTACAAACCACTACGGTAGAATAAATAAGGTACTTCATCTTTTGAAACAATAGTGTCTTCAGGGCAATACAGTGATACTACAAGGAGCTGACATCAACATTAGATAGTTTAGGGCCAAAATTCGGTAGAATGCTATTTAGTGGGTGGATTCTTCTGTAATATTAAATATGGGAACTTGTTTTGCTTTGACTTTCACAGGCCAGTAACTAGTACAGAGCACACCAAAGAAAGGAATGTTTTTTCCAGTCCTTGAGCATTCATATATATATGTATATTAATATATATATATATCAGGAAAGTACATAGGAGTTTTATCATTTTCAGCTTTCAAAACCAAGGAAGTTCTAAGTGAGAATGTGTTCTGAAGCAAAAGAATCAGAATTCACAATTGATGAGTTTCACAGGTGGCTACATATGTCTAGGTATACTGGTAACTCTGCTGGAGAAAGCCGTGCACATGACAGAACTGTGTCTGGAATAGTTAAATAGTAAATTTTATTTTTTGACTGATACAAGCGTAACATTTTGCTATGTTTAAGACAACAGTTGTACAAGAAGGGTACTCTTGTACCAGTACTCAGTACCATCACTGTCATAATTCATAATATTATGATGTTCTGTGGAACCTGAATATGTGAAAGCAGATAGGCTACTTCAGAGGGAATGTAATTTCCTTGTGTGGTTTTGTTTCATACAGAACTGTTTCATAGTTCTAAAAATGACTGATCTGACAACTTGATTTTGAAGAAGGAACATATTATAGATACTGTAATGAGAAATTTGTTGATATAAAATGTAACCAAGTGCAGCACTAAGTCACTTTTCAGTCATCAGGAAGGATGGTAGAAACTAGGTTTACTCACCAGAGTTGTGGCAATACTGATTACGTGTTATAAGGAAACATTATGTGGTTGAAGTGAATGGACAATCTTTTGTTTAGCAACTATTGCCTTTAGAAAGGACTTTTACAGAGCTTCTAACACGTGCCAAACCTTCTTGAAATGTGATGAAGCTAACACTGAGTCAGAGAGAAGCAGTGAGCTTTGTCCTGGGTTCAGCAGTAGCAGTCATTTTTCTCCTCCTTGGTAGCTGGTGCAGTGCTGTGTTTTGACTTTCAGCTCGGGAACAGAGCTGGTAACAATGATGTTTTGGTTTGGCCAAGGACTTTATGAGCCTCATGCTCTGCCAGGGAGGAGGGGAAGCCGGGAGGAAGCAGAGACAGGACACCTGACCCAAACTGACCAAAGAGGTATTCCATACCACAGCACGTCATGCCCAGGAGGTAACTGGGAGTTAGCCGGAAGGGCTGGGAGACTGCAGGGTTGGAGGAGGTATCGGTCAGTGCTTGGTCGGGCTGGGGCAGGGGGGGGCGAGTTATCAGTCAGCTGGTGGTGAAGTGATGTATTCTCTTCCTTTGTTATTTCCTTTATCATTGTTATTATTGGTGGTAGCAGTAGTGATCTGTGTTATACCTTAGTTACTAAACTGTTCTTATCTCAACCCGTGGGAGTTGCATTCTTTTCAATTCTCCTCTCCATCCCTCTGGGAGTAGGGGGAGAGCAAGAAGAGGGGGAAGTGATTGAACGAGCCCTCTGCCTGGTTTTAAACCATGACAGTTATCATGGATTGTGATTCCCTAGAGAGCTATTTTGGACTGGAGACAGTAGAAAGCTCCTATCTTCTTAGCTGTATGTATATAAACATGCAACAATGTTGGCGTGAAAAGGTTCTCTCTCAGATTTTTGAAGTGTCTGTCTGGTTTAGGCATTTGAGCGTGGCATCCCATCTCAGGCCTGTTCTGGTCTTTCATAAGAACATGTTGAAAAGTTGTGTTTCTTTGAGAAAAAAAAAGAAGAAAAAAGAAAAAAGAAAAAAAAAGCAAGCCTAGATGTGAGACTGTCAGCAACAGGACAGAGTTTGGCAGGTTAGGCTGAAAAGGTGGCAGGACTTGAATTGCTACAAAGTATTGTTAATCGTCAGAAAAGCAGCTTTCTGAGACTTCTGCATAGCAACACATCAGTGTGTTTTACCAGCCTTTCCTACTGTCATGCCTGGGATTAGTGATATAGTTCAGGAGCTCCATTGTGCCCTTTCATATCCTCCAACACTAAGCCTCTCTATGAAGAAATGAGACCGTCTTGTTTAAATAATTACTAAAATGAAGTGCTTTCTCATCCACCTTTCCATATGATCTCTTGTCTCCTGCACTAAAGAGTGCTCTCTTGTGGTCCTTTTCTCTTTGAAGTACCTTGGGCTACTTACAGTAAAAGCCACCAAATCCTGTCATTATTCGTCTCATTGCTTGGCCCTGTTCATGGGATTAGGTCCAGGAAAGAGAGGTCTATCATAAGCACCCTGTAAGGCTTTAAATAGCTCTTCTTCTTCTTCTGAATTTGCTTTGATGACACTTCCATGTGGTGTTCCTCCCCACCACCCCAGGAATTCCAGTAAGCACGAACTTTCCACAAGTATCAGAAGAGTATTCTTTGGGTTTGCCATGATGATTTATTTTAACTTAAAGCCTATTTGCTAGACACAGGTTCTGAATTTCCTAATAGTACAGGTCACCAGGAATGTACACTGGCTTGACTGTGCTGTCAGACTGGTGAGTGCAGGCTGGCATTCTGTGGGCTGTCATCATAGCAGTCAGAGATCATATGAAGACAAGAGAATAATGCATATCTGCAGATGTGCTGGAATCAGTTGCAAGGCCTACTTAAAACCCCAGTTTGATTTCTAGCAATTATGGAGATCTGTACGGATGGGGTATAGGTGCAAATCCTGGGAAAGCTCTGTAAAATAATAGGTATTTTAAGAGATTAATGTCAAAAGCCACGGCTGTAACTCAAAGATGCATTTACAACACTTTGCTTTCATGATTTCCAGGGAATTTTCTCAACACCTTAATCACCACAGATCCACCATAGCTGGTTGGGCCTGTGCTTCTACGGGTTGGCTTAATTTCTAATCCCTCTATTCAAAATACTGCCTGGTGCCACCAGGAGGTGTCCGTGTGCTGTTTATTGCTTACTTCCCGAGGTGCTTTCATTTTATTTTTCGGAGAGGAGGGCTCCATAACAACGCCACAGTCATAGTTTCTACAGGATCATTGCTGTTACTCAGCGTTGCTATTTGCACTTCCAAACAAGTAAGGATGTTGTGTTTGTGTCCAGAGAGAGTTCTTAATTCTTTCCCTGGATGAAAAGAATTATAGATGAAAAAGACCTTTTAAGTCATCCATCTTCTTCCCTTACAGCGTGCCCTGTTCTCTGAAGTATATTGTGTAATGTATTGAGGGCATCAGTCTGTTGCTAGGGAAATGATGACTATAATCAGATGTTACACAGTCTACATTTTGACTGCATTGCAGGATCAAAGATAGGCTGTGGAAATGAAGATCTTTTACTGAAACATGGGAGTTGCATCCTATTTGCACTTATGTACAACTTTCAGGATTAGTAAAAAGAGATGAATGTATACTATAAAAAGCTAAATATCATAGAGTACTTTCATGTTGCATATTCCTATTTGGCTTATGAAATTTAATCAGAAAATATATAGTATATTTTCAGTGTAAATATAGGCATAAAATACATACAGATCCATAGGACATTATAAATGTCCTCCATGTCCAAATAACTCAAAGACATCCTATTAAAATGCAGCCTATTTATTACCATATTCATTACCATATGCATATTCAGAAGCATACATTAGAGTGATTTAATTTGAACATCAGATAGAAAATAAATAATTAGTTCAGAAAATATGATCAGCCCTGCCTGGTGGTAAGATGTATGGTTCAGATGTGTTCCACAGGGGCTGCTGATAATCCTGTTCTGACCAAGGTAAAATTCAATGTGCTACCACAGTCTCAAGCACTACCTGCAGATGCTGTATGTGAGTGAAGTCACTGTGGAGGAGTGACACTTTTTTTTGTTGCTGTACATTCTGATTGACTATTTCTGCTTCCAATTGCATCTTGTATCAGCATGTGTTTTGATAAAGAGCATACCATCCTTGGTGAGGAGAAATCAGCCTGAAAAGGTTTTCCAAGTACAATGGTGTGTTGTATGGGTTATGGCCAAACTTCTTAAAACATCAAGAGCTTTTTAAGTTTGCCCAATCTAATTTAGTAGTCATAGTTCACCAAGGGTATGGTTTTCAGGCTACTTGTGTAAAACCCCAAGCTTAATGCCCCTGACCCCAACCTCTCCCTCCCCAAATTTACCCATAGTCTTGGTCTTTTATATTCATCTGTAGCTATAACATCATTCCACCAAAAAGCTAGCATGGCTTTTTCCAGTAGTTACTGGATTCTTTCCCCCAAGTGACAGCAGCCAAGGATATTTTCGAATAGCTCCTGACCCCAATGACCCATATATGTCCTGTTTCATTGACAAAGAGAAATATTAAAGCATCCTATAGTTATCATTACTGTACATGAGTTTCTAAACTTTCACAGTACATGTTCTTACATCAACAGCCAGCTAAATCACTAAACTGAAAATAACATAGACAACAGAAATCACGTTACAGGCAAGTGAGTGGTATGAACTAGTAGGAAACAGTGAAAACGCCACTGAAAATGAATGATAAAATGAATGCACTGTATTTGTGTTTATCTTTGCTCTCTGCTTTTATGAGTTATTAGTATTCTAACTCACTATAAATTATTCACACACAACAACAGGAACCTGTTATCCTATTTGTACAGACCACTGTTTGACCGTTATTTCTCTCAGACATATACTGGCAGCATGTTACATAACTAAAATAATGGAAATGTAACAAACATTCATATTGACCATCTCTGTCCTTATTCTCCCACAGGAAAGAATAGAATTCTGCTTGAGCCTGTACAGAATAGTGAGAATTTTCTGGCTACTACCTCCATGTCTGTATTTTTCTTGTTAAAAGTTTCTGCTTTTCAAAGAGTATCTTCTCTTAGTTATCTAGTACTGCTTTCTTATTTATCTTAGAAATCTCATTCTCTTTCATTAGAACCTGGTGATTCTCATTTGTCTCAAGGAAAAGGGGCATAGATTTATGTGTGTTTCAGTTTTGGAGCTCTGTTGAAAACCTGAAGTTGGTTCTGAAGTCAAAATATCACCCAAGTTAAACAATTTATCTTCTTTTTAGTGAAGACCAACGAATCTGTCCATGATATGATAGAGGAAGCTATTTTCTGCATTGGGCTGCACCTGTCTTACTATTAAGAAAAGATAACCTCCTTATATTGCTGGCCTATCTTCTTCAATCCACACTTTCTTCCAGGCTTTATTGCTTCTCTCATGCTGAGTGAGAACTTTGAAGCAGATCCTCCTTTGTGTACTGAACAAAAAGATGAAGAGAAACAACTTTTCCACTCCGAAGACTTCAGTCAGTTAAATATACAGAAAATCCAATATCCATGTGTATCCCAAATCCATATCCATGTTTCTAGGTATTATTTTACAAGGGAAGCACAAGACAAAAAATAAACCCCCAAACAACCAGGAAGAGAGTCAGAGCAGAGCAAGAAAACAAGTCAGAGCGAAAATATGGCATTCTAGCATAGAAATACTACTGAGGTAAGGTAAACTTTGCCAAAGTAGGGGCTATAGTACTGTGCTCAGTCTCAACAGCAGCTCGCAGTCTTTCTTTTGTACAAAATTCATTGATGTTTCTGAAACAAACTATAAATACTAAGTACACCTGGAATTCTTCACCATTCAGCTAAGGAAAGAATTCACACCACAGGAAATTCCAGCTCAACCACTCTGGTAGTAGCTACCTTCTTCTGGGCACACGATAATTTCATTATCCATTTGCATGAAATCTAACTGCTCATGACCTGTCACTCACAGCAGGATATAATTTTTCCTACATTAAATTGTGGAAAAAACATGGCAAGAGAAACAACAGGGATGAGTAGCAGGTATACTGACTTTTATTTATATTTATTCAATAGTTGTATGGAAGTTCATGGTGAATTTCTGACTTAAAATGATAGTTGATGAAATAAGGGTATGTGTGTACTTGCTGTTGTTTAACAGAAGCTTTCTGAAGCACATGGACAGCATCAATAGAAATAAGCAGGGAAAGAAAAAAAAAAGCCAATATCTCTCTCCTGTTCTATACTCTTTGTGTTTCAAGTGGATGGATAATCTAAACCCTGCAAGTGCAATGCTTGCAAGCACAGTCATACGTTTTATTACAGCAAGAAGCATGTAAGTCCAGAGACTATTTTTCTGAAGTGACAGGTGAAGGAAGCACTGAAAACATACAAATAGAGAGACAGCAAAGCAAACAACACACCACCACAAACCCCATGAGTCAGACCTTTAGGGACTATTAAACTGATAGCTCAGCTCTAACTGTTGAGTTTATATAGCTTTTGGAGAGATCTAAAATAATCCTGGATTAAACAAACATTTAAATATTTTACCCTTCATGAAAACAATAAAATATAAAGATAGTGGAACAGGAGCGAGAGTAACAGGCTTACTGAAAAAGATAACTAGCAAAGGGAAAAACAACCCATTCAAAGTCTGATTCTACCATTAGGGTCCCTGTTATATGATGCACTTACTCAGAAGTAAAGGTGTGACTGTACTTGAACTAGCTCTTTTGTAATTGCTTGGGTAACAGTGCTTAAGGTGCAGTGCTGTGATTTGGAACAGACTAACCCCATGTTTACATGAAGTGTGGCCTGCTTATAGAAATATCCCGAATAAAGAGAGCAAGGAGAGTCCAAAAGTGTATGAGTGCTTACTTTATCCCTCTGGGGATGAGGAACATAAACAGCCTTTTACTCCACTAAAATTAACAAAGCTATTTTTCATCACAGAGAGATGTGTTTTAGACAGCACCGAAGGACTCCGTAGTTGTTTTAAAAACAAAAGAAAATGAAGAGAAACAGAAGAAACCAGCACAAAATAAGGAAGAAAGGCTGAAATGAATTTTATTTCACAACACAGAGGAATTAAGAAGGAAAGTGTACTGAAATAAAAAGCACTGAAGGAAAATAAGGAAAACCAACAATTTAATGTACTGTAATTATTTATTCCACTATTGCCTTTTCCCATGACAATTTATTGATGATGTTTCACGGACCATCAATGAAGTAACACTATAAAAAACCCTAGAATCTTATTTCCTTCTGGTGTTTGTGCTAGATTGATAGTAACTAGTTCATGACAAAGGGGCAACCAGTTCAGCTTGAAGACTTGATGCAAGAGCAACGGGAGGGAAAAATAATTAAAAAAGAAAGATTAGTAATATTGTTTTAAGTTTGAAAGGAACATCAAGTGAAACAAATAAATAATTAGTTTAAGGCTAACAGTATTTTCAAAGCAAAAGGACTATTTCTGTTGCCAAGAAGATAGGGCATTTGACAGCTAATAAGACAGCGAGGCATTCAGCTTCCAAACAATAAAAGGTGAGAGTTAATATTACACTAATGAGCCACAAGCATACGGCTGGCTTGTTTTTTATTAACACTAATAAATGAGCTCATAATACTGATCAGAAGTGTTTGCTTTTTCTCCACACATCTCACAAAAGAATTTCAGGTGACAAGTACTATGATACATATGGTAGAAACAAACAGCTGTGGCCACAAAGATGTTTTGTTAACTGATGACTAATATATTCAGGAAGCAATCACACTATCATTAGTAAAAGTTTACAAACATTAAAAAGTGCATAACATTTGAAACCAACAACAACACAAAAATATATATTATATATATACTATATATAAAGTGACATCACCTCCTGTTAATAAAAGAAAACTAATCTTCTGACTTTGTGATTGGTGCTTATGTGATTGCCATGGTTTACTAGTCAGTCTCTCTCTTTACTCACCTTAGTCACACAGAGGTGTGGCTGCCCATTTTGCTTCATATATGGTCTTGTCTATTGGGGCAGGATGGGGGGAGGACATCAATCAGCATAGCTACTGCAAACTAGGTTATTAATCTGTAGATGTTTCAAGTAGTCTCCTGGATGGACAAGCTATCCTGGTATTTCAAAGAAGGTTCAGGACTGTCATTTTGGAATAAATGAAATGGGAAAAATCCAGTCTTTTGGGTGCTAGATGCGAAGTCTCTCATTTCCATTTCCTCCTAGCCAAAAGGCTGCTGAGGCAGCTTCTAGCACTTGGCTGTAACCTGGTGCATCAGTTAACAGGCTACTGGCTCTGCAAACTCAACAGCCTGATCAACTGAGGCAAAGGCAAGGAACAGAAAAAATACTCTCCCTACGTGGATCCAGGCCATGATCCACTAGCTGGGCTATCCCGCAATCTAAAACTTATTCCAGAATACGTTAATTGGCAATAACCTATGCCAGTTATTTTCCTGTGTGTAAACAAGGCCCATCCTTAAGATGTGAACCAGGAAAATCTCTAGCACCATGGAATCTGTTTGAATTTTAACCTATATAAGGCTATAAGTGTATTCTTAAAACTACCTTAACAATAAAATACTTGGACTAACATTTTAAAAAAATATCTCGGAGAAAGATTAAGAAATTGGGAATAAAATTAGAAAAATGGGGAAGAAGAACATAAAATATTCAAATTTGAGTCTCTGATAAGCAACTAGCTACAGGCAAGTGGCAAAACTGTACCAAGGACACAAAACACGCTGAAGTATTCACATTAACAAATCATTTTGAAGGCTCATCTAATAGCAAATTAGAGGGATGCTGAATCATTTCAGTTTAGGCATAATCAATTTAGCAGTTGACGTTTTAAATCTATCATGTGCACATCACCACATTATGCAAAATCCCAGCCCTTTCAAAACGCGTGGTAGAAAAATTCACAGTAACAGAAATATCCTTCATAAGCAGTTGAGAAGGGGCAGTGTGGAGCATCTAAGTCATACAATACAAAAACCATTGTAAATAACAGAGCTGTAAAACAGACGCAAAGTTCTAAAAACAGTGCTTTCTTTACAGTTCTTTTAATGGGTGAACGCTTTGGCCAGAGAATTTTAACTCTGAGGATCACACAAGCCTTTGCTTAAGATGCACAATTAGATCCTCTGATGTTTCACAGGCCATTTGCTACAAGATTTACCTGTTCTACTTTCTAAAAGTGTTCCCATCAAGTAGTCATTATGAAGGGATCCATCTGATGACACTATCCCAAAAAATCAAAACATGTTCAACCATTGCTAATGACAGAGGTAGAGAAAATTCTGTCTTCTGCCACAGCTTGCACCCCCATTTTTAGCATTGTGTTGAGTGGGTTCCAGCAGTGAAGACACATGCACTTTCTTTTCCACCAGCTTGCTCATGGAAACAAATTTGTTCCAGCATGCTCTTGTAGTCTGAAAACATCCAGCAGCTGCTTCAGTCGGTCAAAGTCAGATGTCAGCTTTCTTGCTTTGCTGCCTCCCCTTGGGCCTCCCCAGTTTGCTCACTTGGATTTCGTTGTGCATCTCCTTCTCCTTCTATAACAGACAAGAAAAGGATGAGTGATCCACCCTAAACCAAAAAGGTCTTCCTCCCAGAACCCCAACTGTTCAGCCACCAGTCTCAAAGTAAAGAGAAACTGAAATCTTGCATTAAATATGAAAACTTTTACTAAGATAGCCATACTTTGCATCTCAAGAGAGGCCTTCAAAAACAAATTCCTAGCTGCAATCACCACTATCATTTTAAGTACAGACCCTAAAGTAGCCATAAGAATTTAACAAAAATAGTGGGGTATTTTTGACAATTTCTTCATTATGATATTATGACAATATAAGAGAAAAAAGCCTCATTACACCAAGTCTGATCAGAGTTTACTATATAAAGAGACACAACTTCAGCAAAAGCAATAGTTTATTAAAGCTGCTTGCTCTGTGTGTCCATTTTCAGTACCATGCCCCACAGCATTCAGTCCAGCTGTCTTGCTGCAAACCACAGAACCATCTGAGGAAAAGAAAACATCTTACAGTGGCACATGAGCAGACAACCCATGAAGCCTGTCTAAAGAAGGCTAAGTAGTGCACTGAAAATGTTCTATTAGTACCTATATGCAAAATACTGTATTTCACTTAATGGTTAAAGACCTAAAAGGTTCAGGCAGGTGGAAGCTAAGTGCAAGTGAGACAGAAGTCCCTAAACATTGGACCTATTAGCTATAGGTACATAATAAGGAATAGAGTTAGGTAAGGAATAATGTTAAGTCATAAGTTGTCTCTTGTATCTTGCAAGGATTCAGAGTAACTTGTACTGAACTGGCTTGATACAGTAGTTAACAGAACAAGATTCCATAGACTAAGTTATAAAGGGACGTAGCAGTGCCTCTGACATGTAATCTATAGATCTTTAGAATATAATCGTTCTCAATAGAAAATGCTTATCGTTTCCTATTTTAGATCACACTGTACATCTGCACCACAAACACTTTTTCTCTTCTATAAGAAAGAGCACATTGCTAATGGAAAAAAAAAAGAAGTTCTTTGCATTTCAAAGAACACTGCAAAAGATCAGATGTGGCATCTGTGTTTGCTGCATGCACTAAGTATCGAGGTGGCAAAATGCCTCAAGAAGTATTGGCAATTATCAAATTCAACCTGATGAAAAGTTGTATGATAAACTGATTAACCTGTTAAACACTGAGGTTTGTTCTGCTCATTATGGATTGAGTAATAAATAAAAATCTGGTTTGCAAGGCACCTTCTCAGTAAATTATTTCTGAGTTTTACCTCTGACAAGGATTCCATCAGGAATGGATGGACATACAATTATTTCCTATTGGATGGAAATCCCTTTGGCCCAGGTTGTCCAAGCATTTTCTGCAAGGCCTACTACATTTTTTCTGATAGTGCAAATGCCCGGATGGGTGGAACCCGATTTTTTTTTTTTTAATTCCTTTTTTACCTGCTCTGTACTCCATACTACTGGCAAGTCTTTAATATCCCTCGTACTCTCTGGGTGAGTCAAGGTTTCCAGCAAAGTATTTGTGTTTAAAAGAAAAATCATCCTGGACACAAAGCATTTCACTATCTAAATGTTAAACATATTGCACAAAGATTCAGAGAAGGAGCACTAAGATTCTAACATACCACTTCTTGAAAAATTTTCTCAACTCACTGAAAAAACTCGCTAGTCTAAATCCATTTAATGTATAATACACCGTCTCACAGACTTTGCCTTTCTGCTGGCAAAGCTTTCCTATCAAAGGCCTTAAAATACATTTGCAGATAATTTTGCTTACGAGTTACAAGAACCTCCAAGTTGCCTAAGCACACTCTTGAACTATTCTTCCTTCAAAATATGATGTCTATAAGCTCTTAAGAGTAAGAGCTGCAATTCTTGCACAGCATTTTGAAACCAACAGATAGTATTACATAACCCCAAACCAAATAATCTACTGTAAACCATAATACAGTTGTGTGAGTTGGTAAGCTAGCAACAGTTACTAGTTCTGCTAACATGCAGCTTTTAACTCATTTTTTCTACCAGTGTTCCCAATGCTTACACTTAAAATATTTCTACCATGAACTAAAATTACTTTCAATCACAAATTTCTATGATCAGTCCTTCATTCCACTTCTCTGTGACTTCAAACACCTCCACTATCCCCAGGATTTTGGAGATGATTTGACCATCACAACTTCTACAGGGAAGTTTCTACTTCTGCACTGAATCTGTGTTCTAGGGCGTATCTGTAGACACCCTGCAAATCAGAAATTTGTTTTAGAGCTTAGTCTTGGGGAGACTGGTCCTCCTTCTTCATTGTACTTTTCCCTTACTACTTTCATTACTTCACAATGATCTGAATATGAAGTTTCTTGGAATTGCATTGGTTACCTTGAAAGAGTAACCAGAGCAGGAGAGCTACCAGCTGATTTCCCTACTAAAATCTTTCTTCTGCCTTCTGATTTCTGTTGCTGTTTTCTACTTAACAGATGTACACAGTGTTGCTTTTACTGAATTTAGAGAAAATGCCTTGCCACTGAGGACCTAGCATCTGTGTTTTAAATTTCAGTAAATACGGCCATTCCATACATAATAGCAGGTGGTTTGCTTATTATGGACAAAGAACACTGGAACAGTTGTTTTGAAGGGAGAGTATAATACAATAATTACAGGTATTACACATAATTATGCAGTAAACTCTTGATTGTCATCATCTTACCAATGAGGAGATTAACCAGTACTCCAGGTATCAAATAGTGCATGATAGAAAATATGTGGTCTTTAAAGAAGGCCTCACTGCCTAGTGCTGATCAAAGCTGCTCCTGTTCTTTACAGGAAATGTATCTGCAGGCTTTTCAAAGTGAATGTACTAAATATGCTTGGGTAGTTAATTTACATACGTTTCATAATAACCTTTTTTTTTTTTTAATCTACATTATCCTACTCTCCCATTACTCCATGTAGTTGAAAGCAAATGTACTCACAGTTTTACAAGAGAAGGCATACAGCTGTAATAAGAGACAAAAGAATTGAAACTTGATGTCTACGTTTGTATCGTTAGATAGCACTTAGCATAAACTGTTTGACATGCAACTTGAAATAAGTCAAGACACAACCCCTAGACATGTTTTCCCCTTAATCCTGTCAGGTGTGAGGCATACATACATCCCACAAGCACTCGTATATTCTGAACTGGAATATGGGATGCAAAATATTCTGTAGCCTCTCTTTGGTTTGGAGAGACATGATGGGATAATGCACTATTACAAATGATAATACAACATGTTTTCCAGTATTTGTGATTCAGAGGCTTTTATCCAGCACCTAGCTGTACTAACAATACAAACTTTATTTTCACTGTTTCCAGTTCAAACTGCATAACCTCCTGAAGCAGCATGCAGGCATCTTTGTGCATCTACTACCTAAGGCAATTTTATGAGCAACTCTGTACACTTTTCTGCAATAATTACCCAAGCTGCAAAAGAGGTCTCCAAGAAAAACTAAACTCCTGACTTATATATTAAAAATGAAGCTAACAGTTCCTTAAGCCATTATCATCACTACAGAGCTAACAGCACACACAAAATGCGTACCAACATATTACAGGCACAAAGTCACATTGTTTTTATATCTCACAAAAGTACACAGTTCTGGCTTACAATCACTCCAGCAGCTTAACTTAAAAACAGGGATTGTTTGTATCTTCTAAATGTACAAGATCAAAGACAATTTTGATAAATGCACATCTGAGACTGAAGAAAATTGAAGCAAGAAGGAAGGTTGGCATTATGCATTTCAAATGCCACCTACTTTCTATTTTTCCAACATTTTACACTTATCCCCATATTAAAATAAATAGACACACCTACACACATACTAATAAAGCTTTTCTTTTTTAATACAAAAAGAAAAAAAAATTAAAGGCCTGTCCCATCTAGAACCGCATGCATCTAGAAGCTACAAGCCGCAAACTGGTTAACTGCAGAAGGAATAACTTAATATGTACATTAGTCTTAAAGCCAAAAAAAAAATACTGCCCTCCAAACAGCACTATAGCCACCCATCTGACTGTCCAGCAATGACAATGCCCCTCAGAACTTCTGCTGTTGTCTCTGAGAAGTATACATGCACAAAACTGTCAGCTGCTTATCAACAGTTTGTTCTTTGCCACTATACTGGTTTGCACGGCAAGGGTTTGGTGGCAGGATGGTTGCAGGGGTGGCTTCTGTGAGAAGCTGCCAGAGGCTCCCCCTATGTCACACAGGACCAATGCCAGCCGCTCCTAGATGGAACTGTCACTGGCCAAGGCTGAGCCCATTAGTGATGGTGGGATAACTAATTTAAGAAGGGGGGGAAAAGTTACTGTGCAAGAGCAGTTGCAGCTGGAGAGAGGAGTAAGAATACATGAGAGAACCAGCTCTGCAGGCACCAAGGCCAGTAAAGGAGGAGGGGAGGAGGTGCTCCCAGCACTGGAGCAGGGATTCCCCTACAGCCCATGGTAAGGCAGGCTGTGCCCCTGCAGCCCATGGAGCAGGCTTGCTGGCAGGACTCGTGACCACACAGGGGACCCACACTGGAGCAGTTCGTAAAGAACTGCAGCGTGTGGGAAGGATTCATGTTGAAAAAGTTCACGAAGGACTGTCTCCTGTGGGAGGACTCCATGCTGGAGCAGAGGAAAAGTGTGAGGAGCCATCCTCCTGAGGAGGATGGAGCAACAGAGATAAAGTATGATGAACTGACCACAACTGCTATTTCCCTGCACCACTGGGGGGAAAGAGGTGGAGAATATCAGGAGTGAAGTTGAGCCTGGGAAGAAGGAAGGGATGAGGAGAAAGTGTTTTAAGATTTGGTTTTATTTCTTATGGCCCTACTCTGATTTGATTTGGCAGTAGGTTAAATTCATTTTCCCCCAGTTGAATGTTTTGCCTGTGATGGTTATTGGCAAGTGATCCCTTCTTGTCCTTATCTCAACCCATGAAGCTTTTTGTTATATTTTCTCTCCCCTGTCCAGCTGAGGAGACTAACAGAGCAGCTCTGGTGGGTACCAGGCATCCAGCCAGGGTCAACCCACCATAGCCACATTAGTTTTCTTCTGCTATTATTGAAGTGAGCATAAGATGTCTTTCCTAAGATCTGAAAAGAGCTTTCAAATATATATAAGATGCATTCATTAACCCCCACCCACATAACATGAAAATAATTGCATAGCCATATTACTATTTTTATATAATTTTTCTTTAAGGCCCTTCAGCATACACTGTTCCTCCTTCCTGTCAGCTGAGGGTACACAACCAGCTAAAAATTTTGGTAATATCAGAGGTGAAATAAGGTTTAGGGTTGCATTAGTACTAATCACCTTAAAAGAAGGACAAAGGATCAGCAGAAAAGGGAAAAAGACAATTTACCCAGGAACAAAGATCCAAGTAAAACAAGTAACAGTGCAGTGCTATTGCTCTGTCCTTTGGCAGCTGAAAACAAAATCAGTCTACACAATAACCTTTCAAGCAGATACATGGCTTCTCCTAAAGGTTTCAAACCAGAGAGCTTCCACTGAAGGATATTATGATGAGTTGCGTCTTAATAAAAACTTCTGTATACTCAATTTTCCATGAAATTTATCCTCATATGGACCCTACTACTAGGCACTCGCTGCAGAATGACTTTTATTTCAGTCATATGTTGTACTTGCAAATAGCCTCCCTTCCCATTTATGACATCTGAGCTTCTTATTGCAAGCAACCCCTGCTGATCAGAAAAAAACATTTTTGTTGCAAAATTACATTTGTAATTTTACTTTTAAATAAATATAACAGAAGACCAAGATGTACTCACCCGTTTTGTTTATATCAAGCTCTGATAACTTTAAGGCTAGTTCACTAGAGTTTCCACCCGGAGAGGACACAAGTATGTCATGTAATGCATTTCTTCTACCAGTTCTTCCTGAAGCAATAAAGTCTGCATATGTAGATTCCACATCAGTCATTGCTAACAAATATCCACATAGCAGTACCTGGAACAAAGGAAAAAAAGAGACAAGAACTTCTACCACCAGAAAAACACCTGACATTATGGAATAGGAACAGAAAACTAAAGGGTTCTCATTGTGCAGTAGATTGGCTAACAGTAAGCAGCAAAAGATGCCCCAGCCTTAAAATTTGGAGAAATTGGAGAAGAAATAGAGTAGAAAGCAAAAAGTGTGTGGATTTTTATGCAACCTGTATTCAACAGTATTTTAAACAACTTCATTTTTCATATTTCATAATATGCGAGTGAGTACTTTATAAAAGCAATGACCTCAGCAATATAATTTCTTTATAGAGCTGTCTCTGCTTTTAATATTAGCTGAGAAGTAGGAGGTAGGTAGGGGGTGGAACAAAGTTCTTTTCTGCACTAAAAGCAGAGCGTAAGGAGTAATAAAGTACAAATCGATAATGCTTTTGCACGCAGAACACTGTTCTCATACACAGGCACAGCTTTGTGTATTTTCCTTTCTGTTAGTATGATTAGTTTTGGCATTGCATATAGACCTCTTCAGACTCAACTACGTTATTCTGGCGTGGTAGTTGCACCAAAGCAAATGAATGTATTACCATAACATCACTGAAATTAATGGAGACAGGCTAACAGAGCAAGCAGAACAGCTAAACTGTAATGCACAGGTTACAAAACAGGACTCTGTAAGCTACATACAAACTTGGAACTTATTTTCGCTATAAAAATATTTCTCATGTTTTATCGGAATAACATGACAACATGCGTTAATGTAAGATTTGCCAAAGATACAAGAAAAATCCTTTTTCAGCCTCAGTAAGAGAACTATTCGAATCCCTGCTGGAGTCTGCTATAGATCTAACCTGTTCAGGCATTTTTAAATTTTTCTTTATTTATAGAATTAGAACCAGAGACCAAGGGGTGGGGAGCCACTTTCTCTTGGTGTTCACATTACTTTTACTCTGGTTGAATTTGCACTCATCTAAGGCTTCCTGCAAAAATCTAGACTACCCTGCTTCAAATGTAGCTTCCCTCACATTTTGTGTTTGGATGAAGTCGAGAAATAAGGGAAACCTTTTCCTAGAGCACTACTCCAAATAAAAGAACCACTAGTGAAGCACAATACAAAACTAGCACCCCCACAGTTGCATGCTTCCTTTATTTCTAAGCAGTAATTGTGTGGTTTTGAATACTGCAGAGAGGACGTGGCCGTAAGGGCAGCATTGCAGAGCTGTATGCAGTGAGAGGCTTTAGCTATTATTACTGAAGTTTCACATTTGCATAGAATGTACAAATCTTTTTAATCAGTTCCTACTGCTATTGCTGGGCACTGAATAAGCTCCTGAAGTCATCAAAAACACTAACAGCAGCAAGAGATACAGGTTTCTCTAAGGAAAAAAAAAACAAAAATACAAACCAAAACTAATTTTTTTTATAAACACATTTTTATCTTGAAAACGGATGCATAAAAAGACAACAAGCAACCCCTCCCCACCCATACGCCTCTCAAATAACTTCACAAATCCTGTCCATTCTTCATCTTCATTCTAGTCCCCCCCCCCCAACTTCAATTAGCTGTATGAGGATGCAAATAATGATGTATCTGAGAAGCCAAGAAAAGGGTTCTACACCATATTTTATTTAGTCTAAACATAACTATACCAAGTATCATTGTATGACTGACAGACTTAAGTTCATTCCTATCAAGCTTTGGTGTCCCATGCCAAATACTGAATGGCTGACAGGATAATTCTACTCCTATGAACAACCACTATGAACCAGGAAATTGTTTAAATTCCTTCACACGAACCAGAAAACAACCTACAAAACCTAACAAATACCTACAGCATGGAAAGAGGTCAGCATCGACTGAAAGCCTGCCTGACACACACAAAATAGCATAGCGCTTCTCAATTAACAGATGCTTTCATGAGCATGACAGCATGTACATTTCTTCCATGAAGTGCCCTCTTCTTGAAACTCTGTAAGAATATTGAAGCAAATGAGGAATAAGAAGCCTACCATTTGTTCTTTGCCCAAGGTGAAACATCACAATGCCAACCATGTAGTAATGAAGCATACAGCTTGCAAAGGTGAAGGGAAAGAGCAAGGACAGTCATGATAAGGTAAGAAATATAAGCTTTTCAGACTTATCTAACCTGTTCACTAAAGAATAACATCCAGCAACATCAGAAAATAAAAGATTCTTAGTGAAAATTCCAAGAGTTACATTTGTTCATGCCTGTTATTGCAACTGGCCTGTAGAAAAGAAAGTGCAAAACCTCAAAAAAAAAAAAAAAAAAGCATTAGTGCAGTACCAGCCCAAAGTCATCATAGCTATCACACCTGTAAAGACATTAGTTCCTTCACAGCTCAGAAAAAAAAAATGCCAGAGAAGAATATTCTTTTGCTACTTTGCATGCTGCATATTAGCGCATCAGGAACCAAATAAGCAGAGAAGACTACGGCTGAGGTAGGACAAACTATAAGGCTGTGAGGCTGGCAAAGTAAGCAATGTTGTACTCTGTGAGCAACTCCCTGGACTATACAGGTTGCACTGCACAGAATACCCTTCTGTAAGATTACATCGTTCTTGAAACATTCCATAACACACGGAGAAAACGCCAGGGAAATCTCAAGCTTATTTAATTTTAGCTATGAAACAAGGAAAATGTGCTTGTGGAGAACTTTATTTTAAATCTTCATTTTCTATAGGCTAAATATGGCATTACTATAACAACAATCTGATCAAAAAAGAATGTTACCAAACATACATTTATTAACACTTCCAAGTCTTCCAGTCTGCGTCTTCTTCTAAATATCAAACACCATTCTATTTTGTATTGGCATTATCTTCAGACATTACTGCATAAATATGGAACTTCACTGATATCACCCAAGAGCTCCCCTTCCAATGTATGGCTCAGTGCCCAGCAGTCTGTACTTATCCACTGAACCAGTCATTAAGGCATTACCATTCACTCAAAAAACTTTTTTTTCCTTCAGTCTCTCTGGAAGGAATGGAATTCCCTAATAATCCCGTGAAACATAATTTGAATTGCTCAACTAATTCCATTAACAGATATGTTAAGAATTGGGGTCACAGTCAGCTTATTTAGTTATTTTCTAAGTTGCAAAACCAGTATATGTGCAAAACTCTGCTATATGGTATTCAGCTGAAACAAGAAAGCTGCAAACCTCACTGTTCCTGCCAACTGAACCAGCAAAGCAGTTCTGTGAGCATAAAGACCAATGAAACCTGCTGTTGGAGGACTGGATTCCTTGGTAACTGATCAGATACTATCCCCTTTTATGTCTCTCAGAGCTGTGCTTTGTCTTCCTCCCCCACATAGAGTCAACTTAGCCTGGTAGTGAGTAGAGTTTGCAATACAGGTCTGTGTATTTTCATATGGCATCTTTCCTTTCCTCAGGTTCTTAGTTTCATAACTACTAGAAATGTATGGGTATCAGACTTCCACCTCTTTTGCTTCCCAACTCCTTCCTCCCAAAGAAATCTGTGCTGAAAATTATTGGAAAGCATTTAAAGAATTATGAAGGATGAGTAAAGTAGGTAGGCATGGTTGCTATCTTAGATTTTAACCAGTGTAACAAGACATCTCTGAATTATTAATGAATATTCTGGATAACATACTGCTACACCTGCAAAAGGCCTACTTCTATATCTTATGCAAATGAACAGATTTTACAGGTAAGCATTATAAGGAGTAGAATTAATATCCAGAGAATGCAGAAGAAAAGAGGGATGACAAGAACCATATAATTTATTATGTACAGAACAAGTCAGTATTTGTGATTTCAGAAAGTTCCCAAAATGCTTCTTGATCTCCACAATTTAATTTCTGAGCTAAATTTCCTATTTCTATGCTATATATAACAAATCATAACCCCAAGTTTCTGAACTGTCAAATTTCTACAGCTGTTTTCCTCCTTCTATGTACTCCGGTCTTATTGAAAGTACTCTTAAAATAAACCCCTAAAAAGTTAGTGATGACTTCACAAATGAAAACCCAGTTTGACTGTGTTCCATAATCATTCAGTGAAGCCAGGCGTTATAGTGTCATTGTCCTCGTGAGTCTGGAAGTGGGAGTACAGAAGTTATGTTGGCATACCAGCATGAATTAAAAGTAAGTGCTGTTTAAGGGACTGTTTAGCCTGTTTAAGGGACTAGCTACTTAAAAGAAACCCAAACACCTTTAAAGTACCCTCATTAATCAGTATTTATCATTTTAAAAGGAAGACAGAATAAGAATGTGCCCTGGACATATGACTTGTCTATGGGATTCGGCTTATGTTGCTGGCACAGGAGAGCTGCCATTTTCTTGGTAACATGCAGTGTAAGACTAAGAGATGCTACCCCTCAGTATCTACTCCCCCTCTTCTCCATATATGCTTAATGGTGGCACTGAATACGGAATTTTTTAAAATAAAACTCTCCTAGGCTTTGGCTGCTAAACGTTGTATCACGATCAGCACATTATTTAAATATAATTACCCATATTCAGCTTTCATAAGGGAAGAAAAAAAAATAGAACTTGTCATTTAATAACATGTCTGTTTTAGAGGTGGTGTGTAATTATGCTTTTAAAATACACTTGGGTTCCAAGTGTAGCCCTGGCTTAGAGACAGGGCTCTTTCCAGTGAGGCAATAGCTCAGTTCCACAGCAGCCTGTTCCTAGATTCCTACCTCATGCATGCATAGTCTGCTATGTTGAAAGCAGAAACATAGGAACAATTTAACAAAGGGATATTTTTCCACAGGAAATGGTATCTGTTGTGCTTTACAACAGTACTGCTTTTGCACAGACACAGATAAGAAGAAAATAGCATTAACTCTTGAAAATCAATTAAAGGAAATGTAAATATCCATGCCAGCCAGTGAGCTGGACAGTATTTTAATCTGCACTTTGAAAATCCCTTATGTAGTTTTGTCTGCCTGATGTTTCTGAAGTGATCGCTTCTACAAAATAGTGATATAGAACAGGTTACTTACCTTTTTGACAGTTAATATTTCTGTGAATCTAGTACATGCAGTACTCCTAGTACTATTAAGATCTTAATGGAAATTAGTAGCCAATTCAACTGGTTAAAAAACCAAAACAGAACAAACAAAATGAGTATCTGAAATTTATTCTTTTTTAACTAGAAAAAAATTAAGAAGCTGTTTTAAATTGCATTAAAAAAGCACTATGAAGTTGGATATCCTTCAGCTTATAGCCTGTACAAAGAGATCATTTGCTAAGACAGGTTTTCCTTCTGCATTATCTAAATTATATTTTACCTAAAGAGATCTACAGAACTAAAAGCCAAGTAGTTAAATTGTCACTGTGTCCTTGCTCAGGCAAATGCCATTATGCCCGTGCCCATGAGGATTTAGTTTCACATCTACAACTTAATTTCAGTTCACAAATTCAGTTTTACCTTCCACTATGGCGTAAAAATGGGCAGTGACGTAACACCAGTAAATAAAACAAACAAAAAAACCTAACCAACCAAAAAAAAAAAAAACAAACCCACCTAAAAAAAAAAAACACCTAATCAATGAGGCAATACTACAGAAACTTTGGTTCTTTGGAAAGATACAGCACACAGGCAGTCATTCCCACTGATCAGTAGTGAGATTATTGGCAGTAATTATAAACACTAAGTGTTTTGATATTTTGAAATGAATACCAGGAGGAAACAAATCACAACATTTAAGTATCCAAATGGGCACTCTATGTTAGGCAATGGAAGAGAGTGAATTATCATCTACCATCTCTAGTCACTGCTCGACCTAAAAAGAATGGCAAACAAAATGTGCTTTCAAAGAGGCATCTATTGCTGTGTGACTTTTTTAGCTGCAGTAGGTGAACAGACCTCCTGGCTTCTGAAAGGAAGAAGGAAGTTAAAGTATTACTTTTCAGGATGCTCCAGTACTCTCTGTGAGCAACTAAATCCATTGCTATAGCACATCATAACCATAATGATGGATTAGGCCCTCAAGCAAGATGGAAGCTATCAAGCTTCCCATGTGACACACAACTAGCAGTCCTGCAGAGCATTCCCACATCCCTCTAAGTTGTGGGGAGGTTGATGTCACAGGTTTCTGGAAAGACGAAGGCAGGTATGCAGCACTGCAGTTTATTTGTTTAGAAAGGTATGATGCTTTAACCCAAAGAGCAGGGTTTACACAATACTGAACAAGTACAATGTTTTGTTCAAAAGGGATGGTTTCAGCCTGTGGGGAAAGTCTGTCCACTGGGACCTCTATAAGGCAATCCAGCAGCACATCTCTTCAAGCAAAGAGATTTCAGAGAGGCAAGTCCGCAGAAGAGTATCAAGACACAAAATTTACCTCTTGACAGGAAAGAGGAATTCTCCCTCAACTGCTGGGTTACTGGAAAGGCCCAGTCTATTGAGGACTCACAACGGACCGACAGCTTAGGAATGCTTTATGCAAAGAGAAAAGACTTTCTGCAGAAATGTAAAGTAGATGTCTGCTTAGCATCAGGATGTCGAGAAAAGGCGAAGTTGTGTAGGCTTTGCTCATGAAGCATCTTTGTATCTTTCTAACCCTGCCCTTAATTCAGGATTCATGCTATAGGCAAGTTCATTCTCTCAGGAACTTCCATCAACAAGTACCAGCCTGCACAGTCAGCACTTTAAAGGTATTTATCAACACAATACTCATTAGAAAACATAGCTGAGTCTCTCATACCTATTCTTTATAGAACTAATGAGCACTATAGAGGCTATTTTTGTAACAATGTCTCCTCTATTCACTGCTACGTACACTACCATTTATATGGCTTAATGTGGGAAAAAAAAGAACAGATCACTAACAGCCATAAGTAACCTACAAGTGTTTTGGGCCAAACTGTTAGGAACCACTGTAATCCTTACAGACAACTTTTAGCTGAAAAAACCCTTACACATTTAGCCAACTTGTGACTGAAGGTCTGACAGCAAAACAGTTCCCTGAATTACTTGCAGACTAGTATGAGCCATGTAAACAATCAGTGGTACAAAGGCAATAATGTGGAAACCACTCAGATAGAGGGTTTTCTACCAAGCATATCTCCAATTTTTGACAGAAGATTAATGCTATGAAAGGGGGCACGAATGAGATTCACGCCTGTGTACACATACATAGGTAGTACCTGTAAGAGGTGATTCATCTGATCGACATTGAGCATTAATTATAGAATGAATGCAATGAGCACCTTCAATGTGCTTACCTCTTCCTACTGAACTGAAAAAAAAAACCAACCATCTAGAGGGTTGAGCAGAGATCTTTATTACACATGCATTAATTTAGGTGACAGCCTACTCCAGATGACCTAAAAGGATTCTGGTCCATTACATTCTTAAATTTAGCATATATAAAATACTTATCCACTCAAGATCTCTTCCCCACAATGTCTCTTCTCCCCCCTGCAGCTATACATCTTGGTAGGTATTGCTTTACTGGTACTAATGCTTTTGAGGTCAAAGGAAAAAAAAAAAAAAACAACAACAAAAAAAAACAAACCAAACCAACAAAAACCAAGCCAAAAACCCCCAAACAAAAAAAGACTTCATTTTCATAAAAAGTGAAACAGGAAATGCACACAGACAGTACGCAGTACATTGCTGGGTACTTTCCAGTTAAATGGGAACAGCAGTGTATCTTAAGAAACAGTTCCACGGTGCAAGGCAACCCCCACTCATTTGTAAGCGCTGAAATACTCAGATGGACTATAGATTTTAAAAGTTAAACATCCCTAAGTAATTAATTTTAGTTGCTGCAATTCCTGACAGCGAACCATGAAACTAACATCAAGATTCACGATCTCTAGCTAGTTATAAGCCAAGAAATTTAGACCATTTCTTCCATATTAATATATGCCAAATCTGATAAAATACATAGCTTTGTTATGCTAGGGTAAGAACTAACGTGAGCCTTGTTCTTCATCATTTTAAAAAGCCAGTAAAGGTAATGGTTAGCAAGAAGGTATTAGCACTGCAAAGATTTATTCATGTATGTGCTGGGGTGGGGGAACATGACAGAATTCCAAAACCACAATAGGGTGTGAAGAATCAGACTTCATGTAGGGAGACATCATTCAAAAGGGTACTCTATCTGGAGCACAAGACCTGCAAAAAAAAAAAACGGTGGGGATGGGGAGGAAGCAGTTAGAGAACTCAGAGTTCAGTTAGAGAAACCAGTTAAGCCTGTACTTCTAATGGGAGATACTGTCTACTGTAGTGGAACCCTCTAGCTGCTCTACCAAGAGGTACCCAGTGAGTTAGCAGGACTCAGGGACTTCACGCAGGGCCACTGATTTGAACAAGTTTGGCTCACTGAAAAGACATTTTATGGGAAAGATGGGAAAGCCTTAGGACATCTTACAATGTAAAGATTAAACCTGGTCACGTGCTTAACAATATTATATACTAATTCTTCATATGGCATCTTTGTATTTACTTGCTACAATTCTTCAGCGTTTCAGTACAATGTGTATTCTAGCTACCAAGTATTCAACATACCTAAATGCTCCACAATTTAGCTATCCTTAAACTGTTAGTATTTAAAAAAAAAAACAACATCCAAGACCCCTTCCTCAAATCTTTAAGACACTTTATGTTACTAGACAGATGTGCCATTTGTTGTATTACATGGCTTTTCAGCAGTTTCTGGTGGAGTAACTTAAACTGTCTGCATGTGACTACCTTTTAAAAATCACGCAGTCATGACTCATCATGAAAGTACATCTCGCAGCATCCAGAACAGAAGAGCTTGAGATTATTACTGTTTCTTCTTTGGCAGTGGCAAAAGCAGTACTGGAAGGAAGGGATTTGCCTTTTTTTGGTAGCAAGATCACACACTTGGTATGCTACCAAGTACTAAATATTTGTTCCTATGTTTGCTTCGAATAATCAATTACCTCTTGCAAAACCAGAGCTGCTATAGTATAATATTCTTCTGTTAAAATTTCACACTTCACATGTAAGTTTGGAGTTTGCCAAGAATACACCCAATGACACAGCATTTTTCAGTACTTGCCAAGATGAATACCACTGGGCCAGACTGGAGTCAAATGAACATAAGACAAGCAGCTTTTTAATAATGTAAATATCTGAACCTCTTTGTGCCACAATATATTAATAAGTATTTAATTCAAGGTGTACTGGGTCAACTTCTTGGCTCATCAATAATATTTTTTTTTCTCCTGTGGCAGTCACTGGCAGTCATTTAACATGTCCTTTACCTTTGAATTAGTTTTTCCAGCCACCAGACATTCTGCCTTCTAATTACTATCTAGAAGCTTAAAAAAAAAAAAAAAAAGCGTAGCACAATCTGGCTGACAGAATTTCAAGTTTTGTAACCTAAAAGCAGTTCAATTTATTACACCTCACACAATAAAATCACATTTCATATTGCATATGATTTTTTGTTAGTCTCAGCCTTACATTTTTCAAGGTTTCCATTATTTTTTGCATTCGGTTCCCATGTATACACTGACTACTTTAGAGTCTAAGGACTGCCTGGCTCTGTTGCTATGCAACAGCATAGCCTACTTACGGATTCCTGAAATAATTGTCTCAAATGGGCTTTTTTTAGACTTGTTTCCAGCAGGAATACTTTACTGTTTCTTTATAATAATATTATTACCACAATATTAGACAGTGGTCACCTGGGAAGTTTTGGTATCTACCTTAAGATGACAAAAAACAACGACACTGCTTGCAAAATCCAGAACGTAACTCCTGCATTAGCACAGGAGGAGTAAACATGTCTAATATTGCTGTAGATTTGCCAGATGTTCTGCAGGTATATGAGAGCTACATATTTACAAGGGGGGGGAAATATCTTTTTTACTGTTTATTTCAGTCAAGGGGAAGAAAGTTATCTTCTTAATGTAGAATGTGCCACCAGTCAGAAAAAAAAAAATAAACCCTCTTTATATCGGGTCTATTATAAATTTAACCAGCTCAACATAAGGAACATATCCACAAATATTCCATGTTGCAATTCATTATAAAATAAGCTGATTTCAAAACTCTTTTAAGACAAGGTTGCGCATTTTTAAAATCACAGTACAGATAACATGAACCAGGGTTGCATTTGCTTTTTGAGGTTCCTTCAAGCAGCCCTTGAGAAACTGTCTTGTGTAACATTCAATCTCTCCAGCCTCAAACAGCATTTTTCTTGTTACAGCCTTATAGTGTAACGGTGGACCAATGTGCTTGGTTTCCTTATTGCTGAATTCTTCAGGAATCCTTTCTGTAACAATATAGGGAGCAATATAAACATAGTGCTCTTATTAAAGCATCAATCAGCTCTAGGGGGTCAAATACCTTACTATGTACCAGGCTAAGGGATCAAACAAGGGAGATTTTAATGAAAGAAAATATTTTACCTCCTATTCTTCTCTTTAGCATGCTCAGTGGCAGTTCTGTCTATGGAGAGCTGTGTACCAGTCCAGAATTGAGGTAGAGAGAGGAAGGATGTTTCCCAGACACAGGGAAAACAGGAACCAGGTTTAAATTGAGGCCCTTCCAGAGGCAAGTCCACCTGCAGTCTTTTAAAGGAAGAGAGCAGCATTTCCATAATGTTGGCAAGATTCTGTGTCTTAAAGATGACTTTTTCATAAACAGAATAGTTGTGGTAGGCACAGGTATGGGCTTCAAAACAAATCTCTACAGGTGCCGACAGGAAAAAGCAGTGGGTCGTAGTAGTAGGGGACTGTACACTGAAAGGGACAGAAGCACTCATCTGTCGGCCTGACCCCGTCTCAAGGGAGATGTGTTGCCTACCAGGGGCACGGAGCAGGGATGCTGCAGCGAGGCTGCCTGCTCTAGTAAGTCCCACAGACTATTAGCCACTTCCGGTGATACATGTGGGTGCTAGGGATACAGACAATACTAGCTGGGGGAACATAAAGAAAGACTACAGAGCCCTGGGGGAGGTGGTTAGGGGCTCTGGAGCTCAGGTGGTCTTTTCGTCAATTCTCCAGGAAACAGGGGAGGACCTAAAAAAAGCTAGGAGGATTAGCCAGCTTAATAACTGGTTAAAAGGGTGGTGTCATAGTCAGGGGTTTGAGTGTCTTGACCATGGGAACCAAGCTTGTAGGCCAGGTCTAGTGGGGGCTGGTGGAGCTGGTCTGATAAAGAAGGGAAAGAGCAGTTTTGGTAGGAGGCTTGCTAGACTGGTCAAGGAGGCTTTAAACTAGATGTGTTGGGGGAGGGGGGCATCATTCCATCCCAACAGTCAGTTGCCAACACTTATAATAGATGCTCGGAGCAGTGTATATATATATTCTGGCCACTCCAGCCAATGAGCCAGCTTCATGTGGAGTTCAGCTCAGATGCCTCTATACAAATGCCTGTAGCATGGGGAACAAACAAGAGGAATTAGAGATGTGTGCACGTGTACAGGGGTATGATATAACAGGCATTGCAGAATCATGGTGGGATGGCTCCTATGACTGGAGTGTTGGAATGGAAGGTTACAGGCTCTTTAGGAAGGACAGGCCTGGGAGGTGGGGAGGGGGAGTTGCCCTTTATGTTAGGGATAGGCTGGAGAGTATGGAACTCTGTCTGGGGACAGGTGAGCAGTCCACAGAGAGTTTGTGGGTCAGGGTTAAAGGGAAAACAGACATTACTGTGGGGATCTATTACAGACCGCCTGATCAAGGAGAAGCTGTGGATGAAGCACTCTACGGACAGATAGGAAAAGCCTCATGCTCGCAGGCCCTTGTTCTCATGGGTGACTTCAACCACCCTGACATCTGCTGGAAGGACGGTACGGCCAAGCACAAGCAATCCAGGAGGTTCCTCAATTGTGTGGAAGACAACTTCCTTCTGCAAGTAATAGAGGAGCTGACAAGGAGAGGTGCCATGCTTGACCTCATGCTCACCAACAGGGAAGGGCTGGTTGGAAATGTCCATGCGTCCTGATGCGATCCATCCGCAGGTCCTGAAGGAGCTGGGAAATGAAGTTGCGAAGCCGCTGGCCATCATATTTGAGAAATCATGGCAGTCAGGTGAAGTTCCTGACGACTGGAAAAAGGGAAATATAGCCCCCATTTTCAAGAAAGGGAAAATGGACGACCCAGGGAACTACAAACCGGCCAGTCTCACCTCTGAGCCTGACAAAGTCTTGGAGCAGATTCTCCTGGAAGACATGCTAAGGCACATGAAAATTAACAAGGTGCTTGGTGACAGCCAGCATGGCTTCACTAAGGGGAAATCCTCTGCCTGATCAATTTGGTGGCCTTCTATGAAAGGGCTACAGAACTGATGGACAGGGGTAGAGCAGCTGATGCCATCTACCTGGACTTGTGTAAAACATTCGACACTGTCCCACAGGACATCCTTGTCTCTAAATTGGAGAGACATCAATTTGATGGATGGACCACTCAGTGGATAAAGAACTGGCTGGATGGCTGCACACACAGAGTTGTGGTCAATGGCTCTTTGTCCGGCTAAAGACCAGTAACGAGTGGTGTCTCTCAGGGATGGGTGTTGGGAACAGTCTTGTTTAACATCTTTGTTGCTGACATGGACAGTGGGATTGAGTGTGCCCTCAGCAAATTTGCTGATGACACCAAGCTGTGTGGTTCAGCTGATATGCTGGAGGGAAGGAATGCCATCCAGAGGGACCTTGACACACTTGTGAGGCAGGCTGATGCCAACCTCATGGAGTTTAACCATGACAAGTGCAAGGTCCTACACCTGGGTGGGAGCAATCCCAGGCACAGCTACAGGTTGGGCAGAGAAGAGATTCAGGGCAGCCCTGCCTAGAAGGACTTGGGGGTGCTGGTCGATGAGAAAATGAACATGAGCTGGCAGTGTGCACCTGCAGCCCAGAAAGCCAACCGTACCCTGGGCTGCATCAAAAGGAGCGTGACCAGCAGGCTGAGGGAGGTGATCTTGCCCTTGTGAGACCTCACCTGGAGTACTGTGTTCAGTTCTGGTGTCCTCAACATAAAAAGGACATGGAACTGTTGGAACTAGTCCAGAGAGGCCCACGAGGATGATCAGGGGACTGGAGCACCTCCCGTATGAAGACGGGCTGAGAAAGTTGGGGCTGTTCAGCCTGGAGAAGAGAAGGCTGCGTGGAGATCTCTTAGCAGCCTTCCAGTATCTGAAGGGAGCCTATAGGGATGCTGGGGAGGGACTCTTTATTAGAGACTGTAGTGACAGGACAAGGGGTAATGGGCTCAAACTTAAACAGGGGAAGTTTAGATTGGATATAAGGAGGAAATTCTTTCCTGTTAGGGTGGTGATGCACTGGAATGGGTTGCCCAGGGTGGTTGTGAATGCTCCATCCCTGGCAGCGTTCAAGGCCAGGCTGGACGAAGCCTTGGGTGAGATGGTTTAGTGTGAGGTGTCCCTGCCCATGGCAGGGGGTTTGGAACTAGATGATCTTAAAGTTCTTTCCAACCCTAACTATTCTATGATTCTAAATACATGAAGTGGTCTAAAGGGGCAGTTTTCCATATGCATATGTGTAGCCACATGCACGCATAGTAGCCAAGCTGCCCAAGAATATGATTCAGCATGGTTTAGTGAGTGTTACTTTCCCAGAATCAGGCATTTCAAGTCTCTGTTCTTTAAAACCACATAAAAAGTACAGCTCAAACTCAAATCGGTATCAATAGTGTTTTGAAAGCAAAGAGGTCAAGACCTAAAGGAGATCCTTCCAAACAGTGCTGCTCTGCACAGTATGTCAACAGCCTGAAACCTGAAAATGTTGCACGATCTGCTGGAGAAGATAAAAGCATTAATGAGGAAATCTTAAATAATGGGAAAAATCCTTTAGTATGTTCAGTTTGCATTTTACACCTTGTAAGACTTGAAAGACAGGTCAAATATTTTCTAACATAAAAACATGAGAAGAAATCCTCACGTTTGCCACGTTAAGACTGAAAAGGAGAACCTTATCTCTTTTGCATGTCCATGTTTAAAAAAAGTATCTAATTAAGCAAAGAGGAATAAAGCAAAACCAACAACCCTTGTTCCTAATAATCCTTTGGGACATAGGATCATTTTGAACACTTTGGACTGTAAAACCTGCACTTCAGAGAGCTGTCCCTAATACCGACAAGTTTCTATGTCCTGAAATTACAGGATGGTTTGCACATACTAATATTTAATTAGCAATTTTGCTACTTTACACAATTTATCCCTGACACACAGATCTAAATGCATTTCTAGATGTACTCTAGGTTGCCCTGCTCTTGCAGGTGGGTTGGACTAGATGATCTTTTGAGGTCCCTTCCAACCCTTGGGATTCTGTGATTCTGTGAAACCCAGGTTTCCATATCACAAATATGATACTCAACAACCAAGGAAGATACAAACTCTGCAAACCACAACTACTTAATCAGAGCTAGTTGTAGCTCTGAATCTGAGGGTCAAATATTACTTTTGATCTTGATTTCAAGCCAAACTGAAGCTCAAATACTTAGTTCTTATCCTTCTAATGTCCTAGCTCTTCATCTAAAAGAAGAAATTATTTTCTAGATATGAGCATAAACACACAGGTAATAGCAGAAGCTGAACAATGCACAGAAACCCTTACTACTGCACAATTAATTCCTGAATTAATGTTGTTAAAACTACATGAGTACTTCCATACTTGAGAGCTTACCTGACCCTTCAGAGGCTACATAAAGCACAGAATCTTTTTTTTTTCCTACCTGCTGGTGTATTGTGTATTGTGGATAATGAAAGGAAGTACCAGCTGTCTGCTTACAGAAAGAATGCATCTGTGGGCAGACTATGTCCTGAGACTTCCAATTCTAAAATCCTGGCAAAGGTACAAACCCCTCAAGAATACAAACCACCCACAAGAACGAGTCTTCTGGATACCATTTTTTTTTCCCACAAGAGGCACACTGTAGGTATAACCTCAAAGCGGAGGAAGGTATCTATATGAAAGGTGTTGCTCTAAATTTAAAGCAACAGAAAAAAACACACATGCATCTTGGTCACTACAAAAGTGCCTTGTACAAGTAGAAAAATAAACTTTTGAGATTAAGGAGAAGAATTAAGTAATAGAGAACCAATGAAAAGGAGACAGATATATAGGCAAATCATGATAAGAAAGTGCATAGAAACCTGGCTGCCAGATGCCCACCCAGCTGTGCTCTCCTTCCCCCTCAGTAAGGGAGGGGGAGAAAACAAGGTGAAAGTAGGTTGATATGGAGACAGGGAGATCCGTTACCACTGGCAAAATTGACTTCAGGAAAATTCATTTACTGCCAATTAAATTATGCTTGGATAGTGAGAAACAAATTGTTTCAAATCCCGCCCCTCCCCCTCACCTTTTTTTTTCCAGGCTCAGCTTCACTCCTTCAGTTCCCAGCTACTGTACTTCCAACACCACACAGGAGCCCAAGGGGACGGGAAGGTGCAATCAGGTCAGTCCATAAGAGCTCCTCTCTGCTACACCTTCCTCCTCACACTTTGGTCTTTTCCACAGCCTTTTCCCACAGGTTGCAGCATGGGCTCCCTAAGCTGCAGCTCTTTTAGGAACTATCAGGCAACTCCAGTGTGGCACATACTGGCAGGCAAATACCTGCTCCACTATAGTCTCCTCCACAGGCAATCTCTTTTCCAGTGCCTAGAGCACCACCTCCTCTTTCTTCCTCCTCCTTCAACCTTTGTGTTCCCTCTGCTGTTACCCACTCTTTTCTTCCTCTTCTACTTGTGTGGCTGCTTTCTCTTCCTCCTCCTCCTCCTCCCCTTCCCCCTTATCTTAAAGATATTTTCCCAGAGGCACCACCATCCTGACTGAGGGGCTTGGCTTACCCTGCAGTAGGGCTGTGGAGCCAACTAGAACTGGCTGTGCCCAACATGGGGCAGCCCCGGCACCTCCACACAGAGGCCAACCTGCACCCACTTCACTTCCAACATCTGGACACCAATATCCAGTATAATGACCAATAAAATTCATATTTATCCAAGATACTAATTGGATATAAATGACCCCAAGTGTAATTCTGAGTGTCTCCCTTAAGTTTCAGTACTTGCTGAAATGGCCCTTCTGTTACTTTCTTTCACTAAAGACTGGAAAATCAGTCACATAACGATCTCATCCATCACACATCCCCAATACTCACAGCTGATATGAAGCTGTCTCTTTCCAGCCAAAGGCTATGTGCAAGTACATTAATACCACGAGAAAGAGAGATAATAAGGCACTATTCTCTACTCACCAACTTACCATCACAGACCAAGAAAATCTCAGCACTATCCAAGATCATGATCGCTGTAAACATGACTTCTACAGGCACCATAAGCCACGTGTTTCCCCCCCACCCCAAGACAGACGCTCTTGTTTTAGATGAGTGGGCAAGGAATCTTTTCTCTGTTATTTTAAATACCTTAAACATGAAATTAGCTTTGACATTTTTAGGTTTCTGTAGCAAGGTAGGTAGAGGAGGAGTATATAGCAGCTTTTCAAGCCCATAGGCTACTTTAAAGAAAGTGTTCACTATAGAAAAAAAAAAATAAATCGCAAGTTTTTTTTCAAGATCACACCACAGTATTCAGTGGAATTAATGTCTCTTGGAAGAGCAAGAAGTGCCAAGGATGCAAGCACACTGCAAGAGGTAACATCTCTGCTTGTGGGTTTACTCCCAAGAATCCACAAGAACAACTGGTGAAAAGAAGACACTTGCCCATATGCAAGTAACACGCCAAGTTTAGGTGAATGAACACAGTATGTAAACACTCATATTTTCACTTTCAGGTGACATGAGATACTACAAAGGGCTTCATGCTTCAGGAATTAGTAAGAACCAACCTTCTAAAAAGTATCTTGGGATGAAGAGTGAAAGAAACCAGCAAGCACAAGCCTCTTATCCCTTCTTGTTTAAGGTCATGTTGAAATATGGGACCCCACTCATGAAATCTGAAGATATAGTACAAACTTCAAGACCAGGAAAAAAAAGTGTGTTTTTTGATAAAAACACACTTTTATTTCAGCAAAGTCGGAAGTTCACCCATACTGTAAAAAACAAAGGGTAAAAAAAACAAAAAAGATGTGAGAGGGAGGAGACAAAGACTTTTTTGTTTCTACTAGTAAGCAATTAATGCCCGCATTTTCTAACATGACTATTAACACTGAATTAAACATGTACATCATAGGCAACCTTTAGGTAAGTAGGTTTTAACTTTTAGTGTAATATCTTTGAAATTTGTCATCTCAGGCACCGAAAATGATCTTTTCAAGCCTTCCTTTGAATGAAATACTACATTGCTACTGCATACCTTATACCTACATCCTCCTCACAAACAGCACCAGTATTTTTCAAACGTCTAGTACTCATACATGCATAACAGATAACATTCCATATTTACTTTCATTATAGACTCCATGGAAATCAGAGCTGAACTAAAAGACAAGATTCAAGCTTCATTTCAGAAAAGACAAGCTTCAGAGAAGACAAGCTTCATTTCAGAAAAGCTTTTCAGCACAGTCCGAGTGAAATAACATCCAGATGAGAGAGATCTTAACCATAACCTGGCTCGGCCTCAGTGTCTGTTTTAAATCTTTCTAAAATGCTCCACCTCCCTCTAAGCAGTTTGCTTGTTAACCCTCTGCTAGCAAAATCTTTAAATACGATTTTCAGAATCAAGCAATATTTTCCCCTTTCATATTTTGCTACTCTTTTCACTCCCCCTCCTACAGGAATTATTCCAATATCAAATATTAAAACAAGTCAAAATTTTAACTATTTCATTCTATGTTGTGGAAGGATGTTAACGCTATTCCAGCCAAACCCAGGACATCCTATTATTAATTATTAAATATAAACTTTTAAAAAGTTTTAAGCTGCAAAACAGAAAGGAAAAATAAAGAGTAAGTCAGGAATCAGAAAGCTAATTGAAATAGAAAACTATCTGCCCATAGCTGACCTTTGGATGAAGACTCACACAGCTGGGCCCCGCATCTGTGTGTGAAGCATTGCTAAATCCACGTATTGACATGCATCCCCTCCTTTTCACAAAACTACTTTGCATGACGTCATTACTGGAATAACACATTTGCATCCAAAGTGATCTACCTGTGCCAAGATTTTTTAAGGGAAATCAGTACAAATCTTCTAGACACTTGACTTGTCTGCCAACTGAGGCAAACTTATCTGTAAAGTCAACAGGAATGTCACTATTTGCCTGAAACACGCATTACATAACATGTGATGATTCTTAGAAACATTAATTTTAAGTAAACCATAGTCCTGTTTGGCATATCTCGGTACACCATTTAAGGTACTACCAATGCTAATGAGTTCAATAAAGACAAACTTAATCACATTTTCCCCACAAAAAAACACAAAAAAAACCTCCACCAAAAACAAAACCAAAAGCACAAATCACACCACAACACACACACAAAACCAAACAAACAAAAAAACCCAACAATTTTGTTTTCCTAAAACAAATACAATTTCACTGCAGAGGACATGTTCAGATTCTAGGAGTCTGGCAATAAAAAGATATTATTTGAAAGCAGGATTAAAACAAAGAGTTGCACTATCCTCATGACAAAAACAGCAGCACAGAAATAGGCAGACACCGTACTCAACTTAGGAGTATAAACAGAAATAAAGGGATTTTTAAAAACAGACAAATAAATAAAATCCTCACTCCCAGAAGAAACAACCACACCTCTCCCGTTCACATACACCACCAAAAAAATGCTTATTACTCAGTGAAGCTTACTTGAAACATCTTCAGTCAACTTTCCAGTTAAATGAAGCTTGAAGAAAAAAAAACAAACAAACCAAAAAACTCAAAACCACCAACAAAAAGACCACCACACAAAAAGCCTTCCCAGATAAGCTAAACAAAACCACTACCTCTAATCTGATTAAACACAGATGGTGATTACATTGCCAACAAAGGCAAACTGTTTTGCTCTGATGATTAAGTATGTAATCAAAACTCCAGAGCTCAAATGTTACCACATGAATTTTTTAAGAAGCTACATAGTCTTATGTCTTTGAGATGTTATAACAGTATCAATCAACTATTCCAGACCATTTTTGCTCTGTTAAGCTTCATATTAGGTTTTTTATTCTTCATCCTTGAGTTAGTATGTACCTAGCAGTCCAAATTGCTGCAATGGCACACTGCTGCCTCATTCAGTTTAGGATCAGAGTCCTAGTTACCAGATCATGAACAGTCTTAGGGGAGGGACAGATGGCATGCATGTAGAAAGGGTCTGGCCAGCAGTTCTAGATGCTTATAGTTTTCAGTAAAATAGAAAAGATTATAGTTTTAAATTCAGTCTCCTAAAAGGTACACGTAGTTCCCAGGTATCTTCTTGGCTTAAGAGCCCAGTCTCATTAAAAGCACTGTAGAAGTGAAGCCCATTGGTTAACAGAAATATTGTTTAAATCATGATTCGCAAGTTTAAAAAAATCTGTCACCACCACCATTTCATTTGTGAAATTCAGCCCTCAACTTAGACAACTGAGTGTTGACAAGATGATTCCTTGGCATTAGTTTGGCCTACTCTAGACTTGGCTTGTCCCTGATATATAAGTAACTACGTATTTTCCTTTTAATCATACATCTGCATAGAGTTTATAAAATCAGATTTTAGGTCTTGATGAAGGATAACAGCCCATGTTTAGAATAAAATTGATATTCCTTTGTATCCTGCTGCGATTCAAAACATAATTACAGGCCAAAGCCACTAATCTACAGATTAATCTACAACATAAATCCTCAAAGGATGAGAGTTCTGACTCGTTACAAAGCAATCTGTCCTCTCAGCTTGTGGTCTCAGGTAGACTACATAGATACCTGCTTACAGGTCTAAAACATAGGCAGACTGCATGCATGAAGCAGGCACTGAAAGAGATCAAGACAGCATGTTTTAAATTACAGTCCGTATAATTATGCACAGTAAAGGCCACCTTCTCTTCTGGAGAAAGACCTGTTAATTACTTTGCTGTCTGCCTTCTGCTGCCATTTCCTGTCCTGAAGGACAAGCTGCCATTTACCCCTTTCCCTTCTCCCTGCACAGACTTCAGAATCTATTTCACCTCTGGGACATGGGACCTGTACCTACTTCTCCCCGCCTTGATACCAATATTCAATTAGTAACATATCCTTTGACAATTTTTACGCCCAAACCACTGCTACAGATTGATTAACCATCAAAATTCGATTAATTAAGGTTGCAGAAAGAAGTATAATCTGATACAAAATTAAAGCAACGAGTCCTCAAGATACCAGCTTTAATTAACTTTACTGGAAAATGTTCACTGGTTGAATTCTCATCAGATTCTAACCATACAGTCAAAATATTTAATTTCTCAAGAGAAAAAGATTTGCGTATTTAACCCCTGAATCTGCAAGAATACACACTCATTGGCCTTCAAATTGATAATCACTGAAAGAGAAACACTGCTATGTATTTTGCTACTAACACATACACATATTCTATCTAATAAAATCTTACATGTACATCTTATCTACAAGCTGGGTAGCATGTCACAGGAGGCAGAACGATGATCTCCATTATAAGCTGACATAGAAGAGAAAGCCTCAGGAATACATAGGGCAAGCAGGCATTAAAAGAAGATCATCTGTTAAAATTAAATTTTTGAAGTAGTAAAATAAAAGAGTAGTACAAAATTCCATCTGTTAGCAGTGACATTATAATAAACATTTGCAGAGAGGTTTCCTCATTACTATATTGCAGTTATGATCTTTTAAAGCCTTTGAGTTAATTTGTTCTTAAACTATGAATTTGTAAAGGAAACTAAGAAAAAACAATAGATTCATATAGCATGAAGTAATCACTTAAGACATATGGTCTCAAGCACAATGCTGATCTTTTTTCAGAGAAAACAAGAAAGAGGAAGGTACAAGAACAGGGCAAACTGGAACTGCTAGAGGCTGAAGACAAAGGATTCTACAAAGGCAACACTCACATGGAGTTTTGGCCACAGCACTAAAAACCAAGAAATTTTATAAATTAGGTGTCTTTTCTGTTGCTGTTTTACATTTTTAAAAGCTCCTTCTCAGAGACTCCTCAAGAGAGCTTACTATAATTGGTGGATCTTTTTTTTCCATGTTTTCATCTTGTGTTTCTCATGTCATTTTCAATAATTAATTTGAAAGACCAGTCAGCATCTCTGTCTGCAACTTATATAAAGAGTTTTCTCTTCATGCTACTAGATAACATGCATATGGCACAGCTGGCAGTCTTATGTTTTCGCAGCAGTCAAGTCTTCATTATATCTACTACAAAGGAAGTAGGGAAGATAATGTGACATTAAGCCCCCCTCTTGATTTTTAGGCAACATACTGATGTCTGGAAGAATCCTACCCTGGTATAGATGAAGGAAGGAGCTACAATGGAGAACAGTATGTACCAAAATTCAAAATGCAAAAAGACAAATAATAAAGTTCATATTTCCCAGTAGAAAGAACCAAGACACAATGTAATCACAAGGAATTAATGAGGTGTAAAACATTTTAGTGACACAAAGTGATGAGTCGCTGAGTTTCAGTGTTTCAGTTTCATAGTTTTTCAGCAAGAAAGTAATAATTTTGGTGGATTTAATACATAAATTTGCAATGAACATGAAGACAGATGGACTACATATAAACAACAAAAAACCCACTAGTCATACACATCTTTAATATGGCCTGGGAGGACCCTTAATACTTTGTGTGCTGACTTTGAATTCATCCAACAAACATGCTTAGCCTTATGAATAGGTATTTTAGGGTACTGTTGACAAATTTGTTGTATTTAAACAGCATTCTGATTATCAACACTCTTGAAAAAGCAAACTTAATTTGCATTTCTTTGGTTTCAGTTTCATTTTAAGAGAAAGATTGCATGTTTGTGTGTCTAAGTAAATTATCAATAGAAAAAAATTTCCACTGGTAAAATACAGAAGCCGTACAAAATCACATGGCTTGCCAGATATTTACAGCTTTTCAGAGTACTTCTGAATTCTTTCTACTTTGTACTGAAGGAAATACTGCTCCCTTGCTTTTCTTTCTTGGTGTAGCAGATGGTCAGGGAGGACAGAGAAAGGTAAGGGAACACAATACAAATATTGCTGACCATTGCAGAGACTGAGCAAGAAAGAAAACTAGATACTCTTCATCAGATAAATACTCGCCAGTATTTTATGAGCAGGTAAGACTTCTAACTATTTCATCTTCCAGAAATCTTTCCACAGTGAACCCAGGAGAAGCTACTTACAGCCTGGGCCAGTACTGATCTAATACATGTTGGCAAGGCATTCATCACAGCTATGACAGGTATGGAAAAGTTTTAGTAGATAATACATAGGTATGAGCTTAACACTTCGTATGTTTTGCTGTAGTTATCTACCACTGTGTTGCCTGGCATCTGAAACTAATTAGCAAACATGACAGGTAACATACAAGAAGTGTTTGGGGTTGGCAGATGTGAAATAGCCTTAAGTTCAGTTTTCAGTGAGTAGAATACACTATTACGCCTATGTCCTTTAGCCAAACTTGTAATCTTTAAAACAGTTAAAGCCAGGGTCCTTTTGATGGGATGTTTTTCATTAACCATCTGTGAGTTGCATTAATTATAGCACTGCCCTTCAAAGCTACAAGTGAAAGGTGTATCAAATCTATTGTTTCACCTGGGATTCATGAGCTCAATAATTAAGCCACTATATTTATCCTTTTTTATAAAATATATATTAGCTTTCTCTTAACTCCTGTAATTTCCTTGCTTTTCCAAAATACTTAAGAGTCTGGGAGCATAGAAAAAGGAATAGTGAACAGTTTAAGTGGCACTGTTGAGTTTTTTCTGGAGCAAGCTGTACTCCACGAAGTGGGATAAACAAATTCCACTCTTTTTGGTAGCTTATATAAGCATAGTAACAGAAACACAGACTAGCAAATTGGTCACAGATGTCATTAGATGAGACGGGTGCCATGAAAGTTCCACACAGAAAAAAAATAATTCAAAAGAGTCATAGAAAAGTCTTCTTTAGAGGGAAAAAATTCTTTTTTGCCTATGTCTTCTCCTAAGAAGCTTGAGGAAGGAGTCAAAATTATTTCAGTTATTAGACAAAGTATCTTGTCAGAAAGATACTTCACATAGCAAAGACTACAAATGACAAATTGATGAGCTACTTTCTTTCTGAAATGGGTTATGTGATTTTAGCTCCCTCAAAGCACCTAGCAGAATGTTGAGACAAGCCTCACATGTGTAAGTACATACTTTTTTTTCTGCTAAAGACTGATGAGAAAGCACCAAGTACATCCTCTTCCAAGCAGCTGTGGAAAAAGAAATTACTTGCCAAAACAAGCATTTTCATCAGAAGGCAAGAGCTAAGCCATATTTTCTGAGACACCTTGCTGGAGCTGCTCCAGCTAATAAAAGGGCTGGACTATTGCTCAGTGCAGGTAGAAGAGTAGCATCTGTCATTTTGATATGAGAAGAAACTAAAAAATAACCCCCCAAAAATCCCCCAAAACAGAACAGCAAAACATGCCCACCAATGAGACCAAAAAAAGAGATCCTGGTTATGTTAAAGTTGCATGTTTCACAAGTACTTACTATTCAAATTTGTCAGGACTGTCAGAAAGAGACCTAGGCATTCCCATTCTCTGTATCACCATTCCAATTTCCATAGAAAGGATGTGTACTTGCGCACAGTCCAAGTAGGTGTGGTGTTGATGTTCCAAGTGCTGATGATGAGGCACTCAGCTTGGCATTTTAGAGCTTATTCCAGTCTTTGTTTATTCCTCCTGTTTTCAAAGAGGAAAGGATTTTCAGAGGATGACAAAGGATTCTTCAGGAGTAACTGGTTATTGTCAGACACAGCTGTGTGCAGATTCCCCAGGTGAAACCAAGCAAGTGAGTACAAAAGCCAGAAGGTGTTTTCATTACAATCTGCATGAAGCTCACTAAGCAAGCAGTAAATAAGGATGGAGAGAGACTGAGAAAGTGACCTATGTATTGCTCAAAACCTAACCAAAGCAGAAATGCACCTGAAGGAAGATGACTTGAATTAAACTTGTGAACACTTCGCCCTTTCAGTGACCAGGCACGCCAGCATTCAGCATGGCCTTGCATGCAATCTTACTTATAGAAGCACAAGAATACTCAATTTATGTCTCGCCATCATGGATGACATCCATGACACCTTAAATAATCAACAATTGTGGTCAAACAGGTTTTAAACCACACTCAAGGTTAGGAGATGAGACCCTTTTCACAAGCAGCTGATTACAGGGAGGTACGTAACAGCCACCTCAACATTTTTTCTTTATCCTTAACCAGCTTCCTTTCGATCTCTTTTTATATACTTGATCACTTGTAAACTAAAGACTTCTGAATCAATGCTTTCAGTAGCTGAAAGGATTTTAAGAATCTTCTGATTCCCATGTAATGTTAGCTTCCCACAATTAATGCCTCTTTTTTTCAGTTGCTTTTAGCTTTCAAAGGCTACTCCTGTATGACAGAAACCCATATTCTTTACTATTTAATCCTGGTGAATCTTTTCATGCCTCCCTGAACACTTTTTTATGTAATGATACAACAGCTGAGTTGACTATAAACAGCCTTTATGCCAAGTTTTTGGCTTTAAACAAGCTGGCTAGTTGAAGAGGAAAGTAGGAACCTAAAAGAAAAGCGAAAGAAAGCAAAAAACCCAAGACAGAATCTTTTTTGTTCCTTAGTTTGTAAGAAGTTCTTACAAACTTTATATGCCCAAACTGTAAGACAGAAGCACCTGACTACCACACAAATGCATACACATGCAGAAAAGGAAAAGGAGAGGAAAAGTTCAGAGCACAGATCACACCTACCTTTCCTTATGGTCACTCAAGTTTTGCTTTACTAATCTTTATAAAAGGAACTACTTCTTCCCCCATATTGGTCTCACACTCATTAGTTCCAGAGATTTATTCAGAAAGACCTTCGCTAGATCCACCTCCCATTCTTCTCATGACAGTTAACTCCTATTTACGTTATCTTTTCCAACCTAAGCACATCTATGTCCTTACATATTCAAGAATCTCTTAAGACAACTCTTGGTGAAAACAAAAGCCTACTATTTTGGCCACTGTTAGTAAGAACCTTAATTACTTTTATAAATTAACACTACAATAGGGAGAATCAACAAAATTAAGATGCTGAACTATGACTTCCCTTGGATTTTCACATCACATCTTAACACAAAACAAACACTGTTGAAAGCCTCTAAATTGTTACTACAAAAGCCATGATGCTCCCAATTATTTCTGTATATTTGCCTTCCTTGACAAGGCCTTCAAATGTGCTCAGAGAATAGAGATAAATTAAAACACTTCACTGGAATTACTGCTCACTAAGCAGAGCGGGAATACTTCAGAAAGGGGGTGGAAAGCTGAAATTTTTTCAACAGAGAAAACTACAGATATGATAAGTGTTCAAGAAGAGTGTCACGGAAGCAACAGCAGTTGAAAGATCTCACAGGAAAGCTTCCACCATTTTCATCAGTTTAAATAGAAAAAAAAGACAAATTAACTGAAAATCTGGCCTGCCTCAACAGCAACCCCATCAAGGGAAAGACAGGTAAACTAAAAAGTTTCTAATAGAGTTTATTTTTTAAACAATATTCATATTACCTACTGGAAAGTGGCACCTAACCCATACCAATTCCCAGACCAAGTTTTTGGACTTGCTCAGGACAAGCTGATACAAGCCAAAAACGTACCAAAATCCTTGGCAACAGTTTAACAGTCATACATGAAACTGTTCTAGTGCTCAGCAGCACTTGCAGTGTTTAACTTAAAGCAAAGAGTACAACTCTAATCCTACTGATACCTGTTCCATATAAACAAAAACCCCTCAAAAAAAAACCATACTTGTCACCAAAATTCAGACAAGATAGATTTGTGGAAGAAGACACTGAAAAGCAGCCCTGAGAGGAGAATATAATGGATCACTACAAAGTGCAAAGACACAGGCAACTGCTCTCTCACAAAGAGCTGGATCAAAGAACTTACTTGCCAAAAGCATACCTAGACACCAAAACAAGGTGCACAGGTAGTGCCTAAGGCTCAAAAACCACAGTGTTCAGTTATTAGCTCAGATCACACACCCTGGAAAGCAGAAAAAACTTAGCATGTTTTTGGTGCTTTTTCCTCCCACTGCATTATGAAATTAATGCAACATACAACTACAGGAAGATAGGCAGTCATTTGGATACCGATCCCAGAACAGTGCTAAAGTTTTCTTCTTTCCAGAATTCTGCCCTGGAGTTTGCTGAGGAAATTATAAGTATTTGTTTAAGGTATGCAATCTGTTAGTCTCCAAAGAAATGAACAAGAGAGTAGTTAAGAACACGTATTTAGAAAATAGTGTACTACCAAGAGAGACCAAACTATAAACGCAAACTTTACTTACTGACAAAATTCAGCTAAAGAAAATGTATTTGCAGAACTTGCAAAAGAAATATCCGTGCTGGATTAGCCAGCTCAAGACGGCTAGAGGAAGACAGAACAAAAATGCTATCAAAGACTGGGCTTGGAGGATCTAGTAAGCATACAAAAAACCCCAAACATTTGCATGGTGTGTTGTACCCTGGAAACACTGCTTAAGAAGAGCTGCAGCCTGTAACGGATGAATGGCCTTCAAAAATTGCTTCTATGAGGCATGAAAGCGATAAAGAATTTTCCGCTTAGAAGGCATGGTTCAGCTTGCTGTAGCAGTCACCAGGAATCAGTACCTTTGTCAAGAGATTAGCATAAATAACGCCTTGATCTGCAGTCTTAGCAGCCATACAACTTTGGGAAAACAAGGTTTAAGTAACAGCTTTCATCCCTTGCAAATGTTATCACTGAAAATGGGAGTGCTGTAAAGTGTTTTGAAGATCTTCCATGATGAAAGGTTCTTCATAAGTAATACATTTCCCCAGTATCTAAGAGGATAACAGAAACAAATCTTGCTATTTAGTCTGTATAGCAATTGCATAAATATGCAAAGAATACAATTGAGAAGTATGCTCTCCTAGAGCAACAATTAGCTAATGCATCATACCATGCAAAATTATCTTCATGCAATTCCTTCTTCACATGCTAATGAAATCAGTCCCCATTATTAGCTTTTGATATATTAAAAGCCTACTGTTACATGAACATATAAAGAATACTAAAGTATTCAGTGAGGAAGTGATGTTACATGCTTATATTTCTTACGCAGTATCTGTATTCTGCTGGGTGCATGGCTAACATGTTCATCTTCTATAAATACCCATTCTGACTTTACTAGTTCTAGAGATGCTCTGTGCACATGTTGGGGATGGGTAAAGACTTTGCACCTGGTTTTCATCATTTATCAATGGGTTTACTTTTGAAAATTCAAGAGAATAATGCCATGGCCCCACTCAGGCTCTAGGAGTACCACAGTAGATATACAAAATTATACTCTAAAAGGACACACAGTGGTGGTGGCAGCATCATTTTTTGCACATTGTCACTCAAAGTGAATTACACTGTCATTATACAATTCCTCACTACCTTATATTATAGCTGCCACTCAACAGATCCAACACCTGATCCCTCTGCAGGCAAAACACACATCATAACTACTCCCCGCCCCCCCCCCCCCCCCCCCCCCCCCAAACAAACAAAAAAAATTCAACAAGGCCTCTCACTACTCAGGATAACTTAGAGGACTCCTTATTCAGGATAAATATTCTGCTTTTCAAAAGGTTTTTGTGTTTGTCTAAGACCTGAATGTAAACATTAGTAGCCTTTATATACACAAATACATGATAAAACGGGCTTTACTGACAAAAAGTTGTGGTTTCCTTTGGCTTTTAAGATGTGCTATAATTGATTTTGAAAAGCTGTGTCTCTTTCAAGTCATACAGCTTCTATATTCATGCATACTCCATTCACATCTCTTATCACACTTTGACTCCATGAGACTTTATAAATACCAGTTACTTAAAATGCAGCAGTCTATTTTTAGTTGATTGTTTGTTGTTGTTTTTAAAGAGTTTCATGTTATGCCTGCCTTTCAGAGCCTACTTTTTTTTCCCCACATACTCCAATTCTTACATGCATTAATAAATCCTGTTCTCTTATTTTTTGCTTGCCATGTTGGAGCTCACAAACATTAGCCGAAATCTGTAAAGCTGCCATCATCCCACTAGTTTAAAAAAAGGGTAACACAAAACAAAGGCTTATGACCAAGTCTCTCTAGCTCTATAAGGCTACACACTACAGTTTGCTCTTTCTTACATTTAAAAGACATTCTTTTTATATCCAGCTATCAACTTATAACATTAATGGCACCAGTTTTTTTCCGGTCATACAAATGTATTATTGTACTGATCTTACAATGCAAATGAAGTTAACATGGACACAAGAGATTTGTCCAAATGAAACATGTAATTAGTAAAAGAGGAAAAACAAAACAAAAAACAAACAAACAAAAAAACAACAACAAAAAAAGCATAGTACAGGAAAAAAAAAAGAAGGAATGGAACAAATAGGAATTATCACGCTAGTAAACAGAGTTCCTAAGTTCTGACCGTTGCTCATAAGAAATACATCTGCAAGAAGTACATAAAAAAGTGACAATGAATGGAGTATGGAACAGAGTCCATGCATGCAGAAAGAATAAATACACCAAGACAACTCCATTCCTGAGGGAAAAAAAGAGAAGATAGTAAGATACGTGAAAACATGACTTATGAGAAACTGAAAAGGAAATTATTATTTAAGATTTCTAACATCGTGACAATAAAAAGGGCCTGAAATTAAATCATTAGGCAACAAATTTGAAGGCAAAACAAAAAGACTTACTTCCCTACACTCTGCATGTACTGAATCATACACATGCCAAAGGATATTGTGGAAGCTGGGACTACAAATCAGATCAACCAAACACGTTCAGTGAGAACACAATGCCCCCTGTGATGAAATGTAATAGTGCAAACATGACTTCATCCTCACAAAACTAAATCAATGCTGAGCACCAAACAATAGGAGACTGCATCAAAAGCTGATTATTACATTTAATTTATGCATTACTTTTTTAAGCATCCTTTCCTGGAATTTTGCAAGTGGTCTGATTTTAATAACTGATTTATATTCTTACAGGCTATGTCTACAATATGCCACACAGCTCTGCTGAACAAGAAAAGGGGTTTGTCCATTCTATACACTTTGAATGGATATTTGACAGCTACCATTCTACTGTTAACACCTATTTTTTTATTTACTAGCTGTACTAAACCCAAGCAATGCCATCTGTCATGCAGCACAGGGAACAAAATAAAGTCTTCATATGTATTTAATAAAAACAAACAAACAGAAAAAAAAAACCAAGCAAAAAAACCCAAAAGAGAGACACCCACCCTAATATTTCCAAAGAGCTTTTGGTAAAACTTACATTATAAAAACATGAAAATGTGTCCTTTTTTTTTTTTAACAGTGTATAGCAGTATTTTCTCAGAACTTACTAGGAAAATGCAGATATCAAGAAATTTCTATGCCTTAAAGCAAGCACCTTGGGAAGTTTAGAGTAGCAGAGTGTTTATCCTGACTGCCCTTTTAAACTGACATCTCACTTACGTGACAATGATAGCGAACTGCCACTTAACATCAAGAAATTCTCTTGGTACACTTGTGGACAGATGATTTCAAAGTAGAAATACAATCTTAATTCCTACTTTAATTAGGTTAGACAAAATAGAATTATAGAACCATAGAATAGTTAGCATGAGAAAGGACCTTAAAATTATCTAGTTTCAACCCCCCTGCCATGGGCAGGGACACCTCACACTAAACCATCTCACCCAAGGCTCCCAAGCGTACCAACCCAAGCGTATCAACCAAGCCACACAGCTTGGTGTCATCAGCAAACTTGCTGGGGGCACACTCAATCCCACTGTCCATGTCACTGACAAAGATGCTGAACAAGACTGTTCCCAACACCCATCCCTGAGAGACACCACTCGTTACTGGTCTCCAGCCGGACATTGAGCCATTGACCACAACTCTTTGAGTGCAGCCATCCAGCCAGTTCCTTATCCACCGAGTGGTCCATCCATCAAATTGATGTCTCTCCAATTTAGAGACAAGGATGGCATGCAGGACAGTGTCGAACACTTTGCACAAGTCCAGGTGGATGACGTCAGCTGCTCTACCCCTGTCCATCAGTTCTGCAGCCCCATCATAGAAGGCCACCAAATTGGTCAGGAAGGATTTCCCCTTAGTGAAGCCATGCTCTCTGTCATCACCCACCTTGTCATTTATCATGTGCCTTAGCATGCCTTCCAGGAGAATCTGCTCCAAGATTTTGCCAGGCACAGAGGTGAGACTGGCTGGTTGTAGTTCCCCGGGTCATCCATTTTCTCCGTCTTGAAAATGGGGATTACCCTTTTTCCAGTCTTCAGGAACTTCACCTGACTGGCATGATTTTTCAAATATGATAGACAGCGATTTAGCAACTTGATTCGCCAGCTCCTTCAGGACCCACGGATGGATTTCATCAGGTCCCATGGACTTGTGTATGCTCAGGTTCTTAAGATTGTCTCGATCCAGATCCTCTCCTACAGCGGCCCTAAGGTCTTCATTCTCAGTCCCTGCGTCTGCCTTCCAAGACTTGGGTGGTGTGATCAGAGCATTTGCCAGTGAAGACTGAGGAAAAGAAGTCAAGAACCTCAGCCTTATCCAAATCTCCAATAAATTATTAATGAATAAATTAATCTATCAAAGGCAACTTTGGAAAGTTCCAGAACAGAATTATTAGACAGAACTCTAGAAATTCTTTAAAAGTAAAGCTGAGAATCCAAGTCACTCATTAGATTGTATGAAGAAAACCGGGAACTGATGGAACATTTGGTTACCTAAATTTGGTTTAGTCAGTTTAGAACCGATTTTTCCCATGAAAAAAAATATAAAAATTAGGACATACTTGTGTTGAAGGCTATCATTTCCTTTCCCTTGCTTTGCAGTGTAACAATTCTGCTTTTGGGTCATGGCCTGAAGGAGTTCACATTAACTGAGTTCAAGCCTTCTGTGCTCTCTGTAGAGAATCTGTGCACTCATGCTTTTTGCAGTTCTTCAGGTTGATCAGCTATACATGTAGCAGCAGTCATTTTCACTGAACACCTTGTGAGGGATTCACTAACAGCTTTCTCATTAAGCATCACAGCTTTGACTCTCCTGTGAAGTTTACTTCTACCTATGAAAAATCAATGAGCAGAGATGCTGAACAGGAACCACCTTAAGGCTGCTACTGCTAAAGTAATAATATCCTTTACCAATATGATCCACAGTATTTTAAGTGAGGTTTAACATGTACTATAAACAGTATCATGGAAGGACCATTAATAAGTATCTGTGCTATTTTAAAACAACAGGTGGTGAGATCGTTTCACCATAGTTATGTGCTCACCATATGTGTAAGTGGAAATTCTGTAGGTGGTAGAAGGCAAATGAGTGAATAGTTAGCAAATATATATATTATATAATATATATAATTATATAGATATGCTAAGATGTATGTGATCTCATTAAAGCTGCAGCACATTTTACAGGCTAGCAAACAGCTACCAAGATAACTTCTGATATCCCTCTGGGTCTTTAGGAATCGTTGCAAGAGCAAATATATGACAAAAAAACGCAGCTAAAGTAAGATAAACTAATATTGTATGTTGGAGTTAGACCTACTTGCCTATTACATCTGATGAATTATTTGGACGTTAGTGCAGAAAGGGATGCACAATTGTGAAAAGACCAGCCAGTTGTTTTAAAACACTTCTGAACGCAGGGCAGTTTAAATTGCCCATGAGTCCTGTAAAGCCAAATAACAGTAACATAGCCAATTTTAAAATTCATTTTAATAAAAGTTATAAAAAAAACACAAATGCTACTGGAGAGAAATAGACACTGGCTGGCACAGAAATTCTTCCACTGTAGCTCTTCTGCCAAGTTGATATTTTATACTTGGTTCACCCACGGAAGAAGAGGAGAGATACCCTGGAATCATCTTACCACCACAGAAATGCAACCAGCTCAGAAATGCAGCTTATTTTCAGTATGTTAGGGAGGACAAATAATACTACTATAGCTTATTCATTCTACGGTAAGAATTAAGGGAAGAAAAATGAACTTATATGATCTGGCTTTGGCTGGGACATTTGCACCAACTCCCTTATGAGAGTCCATTTTATGTTACTTTCTCCTCTGATATGTTTATATTTAAAGACACATATCCAGGGATATACACTGGAAGCACAGAGTTCTTGTACAATCTGATTCTTTCTTTTACAATGTTGTTTTAATAGACTCATTTTGTGAGAGTATACAATATGAAGACTTTCTTGAAACTAGCCTCTCAATGCATCATGAAACTAATACATATAAATGGATTCATGCTTGTGTCATCACATGCAGTCCTCTTAAAGAGGAAGGCTTGAATCAGTTTGCCTTTGCAATAAGCATACACAAACTCCGCACTTCTCTCTCCATATTTCAGATATTAAACTCAAGTGCACACTACCTGGGTTGTGAAGTGCTGACTATCTGACTGGGTTGAATTCAAGATGAAAACATACTCAATGTCTGCCTTGCTCCCACCACTAATCTATTATAAATGGATAAAACTCTCAGTTCTCCTTAGCAATTGCTACCTTTGCAATTGACTGGCCACTCACATAAAGATCTTTTACTGACAGTAATAAGAGTCCAACATGAAATCCATTTGCGTAGTAGGAGAAAAAGTACGCCTGACATTTATTTCTCATATGGATTTTTTTTCTCACCAAGAAACGTTATCTACTGCATATAAAGGGCATGCATTTGGAAAGTGTCAATGTATTTGTTCTTCAGAGGAAGAATTTGCATCACTACTGTTAAAACACTTTTGACTGTTTGCACATGCTAAAGTACACAGTTTTAAATTCACTGTGTATTATCCATCCACTCCCACCCTGCTCAAGCCTTCCTTTAAAGAATTATTAGTTTAGGGAAAATGATCCAACTCAAAGCCTAGTAACAATATAACTGAAAAACTACATGGTTGCTCTGGAATCTGGTTATTTCAGTTAGTTCAAAAAGCACATAGAAGCACCAGCTCTAAACATTCTCATATAGAAAACATATTACCCAAACTATTTTGTTTCAGCCTTTGGAAAGGGCCACAAGTGAAATAAAACCTCTGCAACTGCAAGCGTGTTCAAGGTTACTGGGGTTTCCAGTTTGCTCTAAGGAAACAAGCCTTTCCGCAATCATACCCCTCTGGCCCTCACTCATAAATTTGGTCAAATGAACCTGCTAGTTCAAAAGCTGACTGCAGCCTAGAAATCTCAAAGATAATTAAGCTCTTACAAATTTAAAGAGCTAACCCAGATAAAGAGTTCCAAAATAGCAGACCCTCTGAGGAAAAGGCAGCTAAATCTCAGCTGCTACCCAGCCTGTCTGGCATCACCAGCTGGCCAACCAGGCTGTTCTTCCAGTCACCAGGGCTGTTGCCTCAGATCAACCATAATAAAGATGCTTCTCTTTTCTTGAAAGAGGTATTGAAGTCACAGTAACAGAAGGAGGAAGAGGAGCTCTGGAAGAGAAGTCTGCAGAAAGTGGATTTACATCAGCTGCACCACTAAACTAAATTCACACTGATAATTAGATATATATTTTTAATATGGGCACAGGCACATGCACTTTTTCATTTTACATGACTACACCACCTGAATTTGCAGTACACACAAGATAAAACCAAAAACAATTCAAGTTTTCCATGTCAAACCAATCAGACATACATTCACATCTGTGATAATGTACAGCTCTTGGGCAGATACTTCTTCATCCCCAACACCACATTGTTTTAGAACATACTAACTAACAGTCTTTAACACACTTTTTTTTTTTAGGTTTGCAAGGAAGCACAAACAACCAAACTTATTGTGCTAACTGCCATCAACATTAGCAAGTTCTTATACTATGCTGTTTGCAATCCTTTCAGTGAGGAAATGGACTTTCTATAGAATGGGTGGACTAATCCAAGAAGCATCTGAACTCAGCTACATGTTTGGGTTTTTTTGTTTGTTTTGGCTTTGGATTTTTTTTGTCTTGTTTGTTTGTTTTCCTTCAGCCAAAGGCAATTAGAGGAGAAATGGGCAAATGACTACAATACTACAGCAGCTGAGCAAGCCAGCCATGCTCTTTTCTTTCTAGAAAAGAAAGGAAGAAGCAGTAGACATACCACAACTCAGACTCCCAAGTCTTTTACAAGAACAAAGTAAATGTTTGGTAGATGAAACAAGACGGGTTTGATGGAATGAGGTTTTGGGCTTTTTTTTCTAGCTTGAAATGCATACATTGGATATGCTACAGAGTGCTTAAAAGGGAAAAGTTTATTTGGGCTCATAGTTAATGACTGTTCTTCAGAGCAGAGATTTGTCTGTTGAACTGATTTTCTGACACCACAATTCACCAGTTATGCTCTGTTTCAGCCTTATGAAGCCTCAATTGTCTTTTATACACATTTCCCATCTCTGTTGCCATCATTTGCCCTCTCTGTACCCTGCAACAGTACTGACACAAATACATGTATTTAAGCATATCCCAGAAATGACAATAGATCAAGCAACCACCTGTTACCTCCCTAAATATTGCCCCTATCACTCTTAGCACCATGACCAGAGGCTTCAACCACAAATGGGAATCCCACAGCTGTACAAGCTGCTCTGTGAACACACAGGATAACCTTTTAAGATGAACATACAAGTATACAGATATTGAATAAGATAACCTTCAGCTTCTAATACGCTTCTTTTTTTTTCATTAAGAACAGATTAACATCCTATCCTTTTCTTCCAAGAGGCACAATCATTGTTTTTGCTTCCAAACCACATAGAACCATTAACCATTACTACATGCAGATAGGACCCATTGTAATGATCTGCCTCTGCACGATAACCCCGGCCTCCTGCACTGAAATGCCTTCTTTAGACCAACCTTTTTTAGAGCACAACAAAGGGAAAACAAAACCAAAAATCATCAACATAACACTCAAAAACATAGGCCAGGCAGATTTTTTTTCCCTTCTACACTAATCCAAAAGATTCATCTAATGCCAATACCTGTGTACGTATGGCAAAATCATGTGCAATGTAAATGGCCAAGCTAAAATGCTGCATGTACTCATTTTTCCACTTCTACAGGTGATATGATGGAAGACCAGCTCACTAGTTCTTCCATTTCGCAAACAAAGGCATTTTAATTTTGCTATTTTGTCCCAAACCTCGTGCTAGATGATAAAAACGGAAAAAGGGAAAAACCACAGACAGAAATCCCCGAAAAAGTCAACAGAATCCATTTTGGTTCTGCAACTTCATTACTCCCTTTAGCGAGGCGATTTCCAAATCCAGGAATATAAATGAGGCGACAACCTTCTCTGGTTGTGCTCCCCTGAAACCCCTCTGCCCTAAGATGTCTTCCCGCCACCTGAGGAGCGCGCACCGGACTAGAGAGTGGGAGGAGAGCGGGAGCACGGCCCTCCACCTGTCGCAGCGCTGCACACTCCTTCCCCGCTTCCGCGCCCGTCCTGTGCCACACCACAAACAAAATGCCTCCTCCACGCCACTGAATCTCTCCTGACAAGGGCAAGAAAAGCAGCTCGGGCTGCCGAGCAGAGCGCTGGCACGGAGCGACCGCGCACCCTGGCAGTAAAAGATAAAACGCAACACTGGCGCTTCTGAGAGGGCAGTCTTTCTGCTTCTGGAGGGAGCCACAAAAGGAGAAAGGAGGAGGAAGCTACGTACCTCAGCACAGCTCCAGACCCTTCCTGCAAACACGTAGCACGGCTGCTGTTTCCCGAGCCGTTAGTCCGACCCGGCGGGGCCTTCCCCGCGCTCACAGCGGGCGGGCGGGCAGGCAGGCAGGCAGCGGACAGCCAGGCAGGCCGACGCGGCAGGCTCCCAGCGGCAGCACCGCGGCTCTCCAACCGGGCAGCGCCGCAGCGCACGCCACCAGCCCCCGCGGCTCGGCTCCGGCAGCTCCCGCTCACCTTTTAGGGACCGACTCAGCGCATCTTCCTCCCTCTCTCCCTTCCTCCGTCCGTCCTACAGCGCTGCCAGTAGCGGCCGGAGTTCCCGGGCTCGGTGAAGCGCGGTGCCCGGCGCTATCCCCCCCTCAGCCGGCAAGAGCTCGCGCTGTCTCCTCACCCCCACATCGCGCCAGCAGCAGCTGTGGCTCCTAAATTCACAGCGCTCTGGCGGCATGAAGTCATCCTCCCCGCCCCTTACCCGGGCCGCCGCATTCTGCTCCCGCCGCGGAGGGGGAGACGGCCCCTCCGCCCGGCCGCTGCAGCGCCGCGAGGCCTTGGCGCTCCACCCTCACCAGAGGGGCCAGCATTCCCATGGCTCTACACGCACCCCGCTGCCTGAGGATCTGCGAGGGGCGGCACGGTTTCCTCGTCGGTGCTGCTGCGGGTCCGGAGTCCCTCCCCTGGCACGGCGGCAGGATGGGCCGCTCCGCCCCGCGCCAGGTTTTTCCTCTCGGGATTCCCGTTAGCGGGCCCGTTCCAACTGCCATCCCTGTGTCAGGTGATGAGGGTGCGAGGCCCTACCCGGCTCGGCCGTACCGCGCTAAGCGGCGGAGAATGGGGACAGACTGGCTCCCGCAGCGCTGTAGGGCTGGAACCAAGAGAGAGCCTTCCTCCGGGAGGGCTCAGTGTTTGTGTGTGTGTGTATATTTTGAAGGAAAATCCGCTACAATCCCTCGTGCTGATGTATGGGAGCGCAGCTCTTCGCCTCCTCTCCCGGCCTCAGGGCGCGCAAGCTCTGCGCAGCCTGTGCGCCTAAAATTTCACCTGTTCCTGGGAGGGGGGGGGGGGGGGGGGGAGTGTCTTTGCCAGTGGCTCTTGCTCTGTGCTTAGGAGGAGAGAGAGGAAAGGCACAGCGTTCAAGGTCACCAGGACACAGTTCTCCCTTACCAAGGGCGTCCTGGTATTTTTAAGACCACCAGTAGGCAGCAAGTCTATTTTTGTTACTTACAGAGTGCTGTGCATGTGCTCGGTAACTGACAGGCTCGTGAAGAAGGCTTGGATTCCTGTCACAGTGTACAATCTCCTGAACCCATCCCATATGCAGGGCAAGCACAGCTATGCTGCTGCATCGATAACGCCAGGCAGGCCAGTTCAGGTAGATAACATGTGTTGCCAAATCACTGTAGCCTCAGAGCTCTTCATGTTTCACAAGCAAGGCAGGGCTGTGTCTGGTCAAGAAATGTCCTGCTGGAAGAGCTCCCAGGAAAACACAAAACACAGGTGTTTCCAAGGCACGTTGCTCTGTTGGCCAGGTAGCGATGTGCCTCAGCAAGGTTTTGCAGTAGACCTGAACAGTAAATGCTAATTGTTTCCATGGTGCTGAGGTCTGAAACAGGAGAAGAGCTGCCACAGCAGCCTGGACATAGATGTGATGGTTTTCTGTAGTGGTAGAGGAAAGCAGAAATGGGGAGAGGAATCTCATAAAGGTAATAATCTTTCTTTCTTACGTAAATATAAAAACTTGCAGCCTGAGTTCCCTTTTGGAAATTCATTCTGTTTACTTTTTATAGTGGTTGCTACCCAGGGAGGTTGTGGAGTCTCCCTTTCTAGAGACATTTAAAATCCTCCTGTACGTGTTCCTATGTAACCTGCTCTAGGTGCCCCTGCCTTGGCAGGGGGGTTAGACTAGATGATCTCCATAGGCCTCTTGCAACATTAATGATTCTGTGATTCTGTGGTTATGGTGGGGCTTTTAACTGTGCCAGTGTCTCTTATTTGGTTCCTTGTTACCTGTACAGTTCTACAGCTGCACTAATTTTGGGCTGCTGTTTACAGTGTGTTAGGTTAGGTTATTAAAAGTTTATTTCCACATACACAGAGGAACTCAAGGGCATGTGAGCATACAGGGGAACCCCAATAACCAGGTCAGAGGAGGGCAGACACTTTCCAGCCCCTGCCAGGGCTGTCCCAGGGAGCCTCAGCCCCATGAGGCTTGGCAGGGTGGGAGGAACAACACACCTAGCAGCCAAACACAAAGCTCTGTGTGTTGCAGATTGAGGGGGTTACAGCCTAGGGTTAGAGGACACATGATGGGATGCATAATAGGAAGAGCATTTGGGGATTGTACAAGGGTTATTGTGGGATGTTTAGGGCAAGAGCCAAAGTCGGGGAAAGGAAAGGATCAAGATGATACGGAAATGAGCAAGTGTGGGAAAGTAGTGGGGTGAGGAGGTAAGTAGGGCTTGTCCTGTGTAAATGGGCTGCTGGTCAGTATGCTGTCTGGCTATGCCCCGTGCCTGATCAAACTCTATTTCTAACTATTCTACTTGGTGAGGGGGCTCCTTGTTCTCTGTGTGTGTGTATGGGAAGTAAGTCCCAGCAGCAAGTCACACCTCAGGTCATAAGGACCCATGCCAGAGAGGATGATAGGATTAGACTGTTCATGCCATCTGTGTTTGCTTGAGTGTTTGTGTCTATGTTGATCTGTGTGGTTGGCCATGTGCATAATTATATTTATGTATACATACACAGTGTGTGTATGCCTATTAAGAATAGGTGCTCAGACTTGTTACTGACTAGACCTAGGAAAATGGAGTCATGGCAGCTTCTGTTCTATTGGGCTGCATGGTTCAGCCACTTCTAACACAATCCCCCAAATTATTAGCATACTAGAAAATCCTTGACCTGAGCAAAAGCAAGAATAATTATTATTATTTCTACTATCTTTATTATTGTTACTACTACTGTTATTAGTAGTATTAGTATTTCTTTGTTAGTAGTATATTCCAGAGTCAAAAGAAGTAACTTCTCCTGGTTCAAGAGTACTAATTAGTACTATTAAAAAAAAAAAAAAAGGAAAAAATAAGGAAGGGCATATGGATGAGACACAGATTTGATTTCATTAGAAAAACATAAAGGTGTGGATCATTTAGCAACATTCAGAAAGCAAATTTTACTTAGGAGACTGTAATATTCAATTTATTAATCACAGATCCAATCCATTTAAAATAAATGCAACTATAAATACAAATTGATTGAAATCTAAGCATTTCAACTTCAAAAGGGTAAGCTATGGTTAGTGAAATCAGTTCAACAGCTGAATATGGGGAAGCTTGGACATTTCTTTATTAAAGAAATAAGAACAATAAGAAGAACAGTGCATAAGGTTAGTGTAAGGTGTTAATGTATAACAACATGAGAAGAATAATGTATAAGGAAGAACTCCAGACTTAACTGCAGAGGCGGTGAGTTCTAACAAGATACTAGAAGTAGGCTGTCAAGCAACAAATGAAATTTGTGGCTTTAGAAGTAGCAAGGGTAAGGTGAGATTTGTCAACATTCAAATCAAATTAGATTGTGAAAATAAATAATAAACAGTAAAATATGCATCACTTGTAAAAATGTAAGGAAATTCTGAAATAAAGTAGTTGAGCTTTGTTTTAGTGATCATGGGGTGAAAAAGCTAGTCTCTCTCCCTCAAATTGAGTTTTCCTGATAATTGCTGGCTGGAGTAAAGAGTGGAGTGAAGGAGAAACAATTAAGGAGAATGAATGAATATATATAAATGGGTGTTACCGTTTCTACAGTGAACTTAAAACTAACAGTGTTTTCATGTCAGAGGAGTAAATCTCCATCTGAAGGTAATGGAAAGAAATAACAATATAAAATCTCAAAACTATTTTGTATAGACCACAAGGGTTGGTAAAAGCAGATCTAATTTACAAGATGTCTGACTAATGAAGGCATGTATTACATGGAGAACTGTTGTGATTTAGCCCACATAGGCAGCTTAGCCCCACTCATCTGCTTGCATGCGATCCCATGCAAAGGGATGGGGAAGAGAACAGCTACTTCGAAAGACAAACACCATCAGTCCAAACATCCCCCACTTCTTCTTCCCCCAGCTTTGTATGCTGAGCATGATGTCATATGGTGTGGAATATCCCTTTGGTCAGTTGGGTTCAGCTGTCCTATCTGTCCCCCTTTACAACAACTTGTGCACTCTCAGCCTGCTCACTGGTGGGGCGGTATATGAGGACTTGGCTCTGTGTAAGCCCTGCTCAGCAGCAATGAAAAAATCCAGGAACTATCAATACTGTTTTCAGCACAAATCCAGAACATAGTCCCTTGCTAGCTATTATGAAGAAAATTAACTGTACCTCAGGCAGAAGTAGTGCAAGAACATAAGAAAATGTGAGGACCACTGCAGATGGTAGACTTCTATAAATTTTGTATTCTTGAAACTAGGAAAATTGGTTGTACTGAGTATAAAAAAGAAAGAACTCTGATCTCCAATTCCCTTTTTAATTATTTTTTTTTTTGATGCCTAAATAGCCTACCTCCTCTGGACTTGTGTTAGGTTCTTTTCTTGTGTTCCAAAATTCTAATATTTTTGGAGTCTTTGCACTGCAAGCAAATGTGCCGTTTCCTGGAGAACAATATATAATTATTATAAACACTTTATTTATTACAGTTTGCCATAAGCTTTTTTTTTCTTTTAGTATTAAACTAAGTACTAATGTACACTTTAATAACAGTATTCTTTTTTTGTTTCTTCAGACTTCATTTTAAAAAAAGCAAGCCAGTGAATAAACAGTTCTTACAAAATTCTGTCAGTTTTTGTAACAGATCTAGGTAAAAAGTTTACATAAGCATTCAAAAAATGACAGAAGAAACAGTTGTCAGCAGCAGTGCAGTGTAAGATATTGGACATTATTTTGCAATTCCCATGGAGAATACAGTAGGTGCAGTTCCTACTGTATATCAAAGCAGTCTTACTGATGTTGAAATGCAATGAAAGAATGCATGATAAAAATCCTTAGTTATCTCTCTTAATAAGTTAATGTCACCTGAATCCCTCTGAAACCATTTAGATGAAATAATTTCAGGTCCCACAAATAAAAATCATGTACCAAATAAAAATTGCTATAGGCTTTCTACTAAGAAGAAACAGTACTTTAAATATTTTCTGTTGGAAGGATTGCTCCAGAAGATATTTTTTAAAAGCAAATTGGCTGAGCTGTCTCTCTATTTCAATTCCTTACTCTTTTTTTCTTTGTTCTTTTGCTGCTGTTATAGCTCGTGATGTATAGGTCTGCCTTCAAGTAAGTTTTTGGACAGTGGGATTGAGTGCACCCTCAGCAAGTTTGCTGATGACACCAAGCTGTGTGGTCCAGTTGATACGCTGGAGGGAAGGAATGCCATCCAGAGGGATCTCGACACGCTTGTGAGGTGGGCTGATGCCAACCTCATGAAGTTTAACCAGAACAAGTGCAAGGTCCTACACCTGGGTGGGAGCAATCCCAGGCACAGCTACAGGTTGGGCAGAGAAGAGATTCAGAGCAGCCCTGCCTAGAAGGGCTTGGGGGTGTTGGTTGATGAGAAAATGAACATACGACAGCAGTGTGCGCTCGCAGCCCAGAAAGCCAACCTAATCCTGGGCTGCATTAAAAGCAGCATGACCAGCAGGTCGAAGGAAGTGATCCTGCCCCTCTACTCTGCTCTTGTGAGACCTCACTTGGAGTATTGTGTGCAGTTCTGGTGTCCTCAACATAAAAAGGACATGGAACTGTTGGAACAAGTCCAGAGAAGGGCCACGAGGACGATCAGGGGACTGGAGCACCTCCCGTATGAAGATAGGCTGAGAAAGTTGGGGCTGTTCAGCCTGGAGAAGAGAAGGCTGCGTGGAGACCTCCTAGCAGCCTTCCAGTATCTGAAGGGGGCCTATAGGGGTGCTGGGAAGGGACTCTTCATTAGGGACTGTAGTGACAGGACAAGGGGTAACTGGTTAAAACTTTAACAGGGGAAGTTTAGATTGGATATAAGGAGGAAATTCTTTCCTGTGAGGGTGGTGAGGCACTGGAATAGGTTGCCCAGGGTGGTTGTGAATGCTTCATCCCTGGCAGTGTTCAAGACCAGGTTGGACGAAGCCTTGGGTGACATGGTTTGGTGTGAGGTGTCCCTGCCGATGTCAGGGGGTTGGACCTAGATGATCTTAAGGTCCTTTCCAACCCTAAGTATTCTGTGATTCTGTGATTCTAAATTAAGTAAATGAACACATTTTTTTCAGTCGGTTGTATTTATAAGGTGTAATATTTGTGACAGAAATAGTGACCCAAAAGTAGTATGATGATAAAGAGCACTGCAAGAGGAACTACAATGCCACCGATACCCAAATAGACTTTCTATAATTAAAACCATCATCAAGGAAATATATTCAAAGTAGTGATACGTGTTTGCAATAATTTCTAAACAATTTGGGAAGGAATAATTATTTAAGTAAAGTCCTGCTGATTACTTGATAACTATCAAAATACTATGAATTAAAAATTAAACAGGTCATACTGCATTCCGTACATTAGTTTCTAATCTTCAACAACAGGAATTTTTAAGTAATATGATTTGGTTGTAAACAGTTTAGAATAACCAAACTCGATGCAGACTTCATCTGCCATTGTGTGTCAGTATCCTTCTCTTAATGCTGGTTGCATATTTTCTTAGTCAAGGAAACTTAAGTTTTCAAGGTAGGGACTGTCTGTTTAGACAATGTTGTTAGGCACTTGCAAAGTGCATTAATGATAATTTGTGGCACTTGTATCTTTACTACAGTGTTTTGACTTTTATGTACAGCACCCAGTTCTACCCTAAGTATACAGGGGTAGTGTCTGGCCCTTTGCCTCCTGACATCAGTAGGAACAGACGTATTACTTTTTTTCCCCCCTGGGGCTTCCAGCATTGTCTTGGTACAAAGGATTCTGATTTTCTTAACGCTTTAATAGCAATCTGCTTCCATTTTCTCATTTTCACTGTCACCTTATACATTTTCATTGTCATTGCTTTCTTATACATTTTCTAAACTTTGTAGGAGTAATAGTCCTATAGTGGCATTTTCTGTGCTTAAAAATACATTACTAGCATTGCAATATAAGGCAACCTTCCAAGTGGGAAAAGTAGCTTATAGGAATATAATGCTGTTATAACGCATATGCCATAAGGGGGGAAATTAAGATTGTACTAGCATTTTCAATTCTGGCATTAGCCATAATGTTTTCTGAGTGCTGACTTGTCAACCTTAATTTTTTCAGATTTTTAGATGTAGTATATGGAATATGTTCTTTTTAAAGAAAAAAAAAAACCAAACCAAAACTGCCATGTAACAATTCTGACACCTACAAAGGTCTTCAGTATGTTTACTTCTGTGAATGGCTAAATAGTGATCTAGTAAAAGTTGTCCCTGACCATGGCAGGGAGTGTGGATTAAATGATCCAGAAAGGCCCATTCCAACCAATCCATTCTATGATTCTGTGATATTAAAGTGAGATGTAGTACTTCACCTCTTGATTCCACAAGTATTTGTCAGCAATGGCAAAGCAAAAACATGAGAATCTTGACATATCTTATTCATGCCTTCTTCTAACTCCACCTTTTCATCCTCTTGGATCCTCAGTCTAATTCCTGTCTTCAGGTTTCTTGTGCCAGTCCCCACAGACCCCACAGATGTTAGTCATTCTTCCTTCTTTCTGCCTAGCATTCAGCATAGCAAATTTTCTAGATCGTAGGATTTTCCACTTCCTAATATATGGTGGAACAAGTAACTAGAGGCTCTGTAGTTCAATCTTACTTTGTCTTCACAACTGCCAAGTGTCATTTTGGTGTGTCACCATATCCCTTAATCTCTTTCTGAAAAGCCTGAGCCAGTGTACTCTTAGCAGAACCCTTTCCCTGCTCATATCTCCTTTGTATTTGAACTTCGTATCTTCCTTTTCCATGCAGTATGGTGCCAGATAGATGGAGTTGGCTGTCAGCACAAAAGAGGTGGAAACTTCCCAGGCTAGCAGCAGGCTAAGCAGTTAATTAAAAGTTCTACTGGGTGTGCTCTGAAGCATGCTTTGTGAGAGTGGGCTTTCAAAAGTGGTTTTTGCTAAAACTCCCCAATTCTCTCTAAGCATGTTTTCAGGGTATGTTTGAATCTGAACAATTAATTTAGTTCTTCATCCAAAGCATGTGGACTAAAGAGAGGCTCATCAGATTTATTTTTATTCTGGTTGGAGTTACCCTGACAATTTTTGGAAAAAAGAATTCTGACATTAGAGTACATTTTGAAGCTCATACAGTTCTGAAACTTGCAGATCAAATGGTTAAAATTGTAAAGTTATAATCAAGAATAGAAGGGTCCAGCCCGAAGTGGTCCAATAACTCCTGTAATGGATAGGATATTCTTAGTATATATTTGTGTTCAGTGTCTTCATTTAATTTTTACTTTGATGTCTTTCTGCCTTACTAAATAACTCCCAGGATTTCAGCCTGCAGTCATATTTAGCATTCAGTGTACAGTCTGCATTGCTTTGACTGTCATTGATACAGATTTAAAATTTTGCAAAGTTTCAGTCCTGATCTCCTTCCAGATTTCTGCCCTTACACCTGTTTGTTAGTGGAAGAACCCATTTAAGACTGGAGTCAGTGAGTCCAGGTGCTTATTCTTATGTCCAAGCTTTTAAAAAGGTTCATCTCTCCACTCTTTATTTTGCAATGCAGCAGAGAGCGTCTTGCAACACAGGTAAGATCTTTAATTCAAAAAATAAATTTAAAAAATAGCTACCAAATGTTTGAGTGCATAACAGGAAAAGAGAGATGCAAAGACCGTGAGAGCTGTTAAAACCTGGTGCCTTTGCAGAAGCAAAGAGTTTCACAGCCAAAATGTGCCACAGTGATCCTGTATACTTTCAGTTATCATTTAATGCCAAAACCAGTTAACACCGGCTAAGAAACTTGATACCCCTGTCTGTCTGACCAGAGAAAATACATCTTTTCCTAATCCTACATCTAGCACAACCAGTGACTCAGTTTTTTAGGCAGATTTCTCAGTACCGTAATAGCACCTCTAAAACTTTGTCTGAAGCAATTTAGACAAAACATTCACTTTTTATTCTGTTTAATAGTTGTTTTGAAAGCATTCACTTTTTTATTCGTTTAATAGTTGTTTTGATTGTATGTAAGCTATTAGAGTGTGTATTAGTTGTATGTTAGCTTTGCTTCCTGTTTCTCTTTCTGTATCCCATTCTGTGAAGCATTCTTGGGCAAAATTTTTCAATTCAGAATAAAAGAAAATACATTCAGTTTTGGATGGTGGCTAATCTTAGTTTTCTAAATAACAGAAGTTTGTGGGTGGCTTGTAGTTTTTTTAAAGTTGATGAGTAGGTGGCAGTTAAGCATATGCAGTTCTGGTTTTCAAGGCATTTGCAGTTCTCAGTTGTTTCTTTTGGTACCATCTACTGATACTTTCATTAATGTTCCTGCTCCTGTCCTTTCCTGTACAAGTGTAATTCCTGATTTCAGTGCAGTCAGGACAACATTGGTTGATTCAGTCATTCTTACGAATATTTTTGCAACAATTAACACATCTGCCTGTTTCCTGAGAGCTCTTCTAATTGTATAGATGTGTGTATTTCATGTTTTTTTATTTTTTCTTTTTATCTGACAGAATAAAAGAAGCAAACTCATTACTGATAAGTGCTGTGCACAAAGCTGGTCAGTGGTTTTGATTAATGCAGTTGGGGTGTCTGAGTTTTCTACTTAAAAAGAATCTCAAACCAAGTACTTTATAGTGTTTCTGTATCAATGCTAGTGAATCTTTTCCTTCTGACCATAGTTTTGTAAAAAGTAATTGACTTGTAATTTTTGGGTTAATTTTTCTGTTTCACTTCTGAGTGTATAGTGGAAAATTCTGTAACTCCTCCTTGTGCCTGCCCACTCACAAGCTCAATGACTCCATAAGAAAACAACTTTCAAGTCAATCTTATGTTGTGAGTATGGGTTTCTTTGGGTCTGTTTATGTTCCTAGAGTGAAATGTGTCAGCTTGAAAAAGAAGAAACAATTTTTTGGAGATGACTTTTTCAACCATAGGTTAATGGGATATTGTTTTGTAGTATGGGAATTAAAAAGAGTCTGGAAAAATGGCATTAATTTCAGTAAGAGCTGAATGGAAGGTACAACTTCTACAAAATCCTTCTTCAAACACTTTTTGTCCAGTCAAAAAAGAAAGGATTACCAGGGAAGAACTTAACAGGGAAGAGATTTAGTTGCTGTTTGAATGAGCTCAGATATTATTGTGATAAACAGGGTAATAAAATTGTACAACAGGTGGAACACTGACATTTCACAATGTGTGGAATTTCATTGCAATTGTAGAGATATGAACAGTTGGACAGATAAAATTCTATAAAATGAGTCTTGAATATCCACATGGGCAATATCTTCCAGAGGTAATACAGAATTAGATGGCAGTGGAGCAGAGCATGCTCCATCTGAAAACAGCCTTTGAACAGCGTATGCTAGATATCTTAAGGCAATAAAAGATAGATTAATTAAGTGGATAAGTAGCAACATTTCTATACCTTAAATGTTTAATGGTGGTTAATTATTAATTTTGCAGCACAATTTTGTTAATTTTACAACAATCCTGATTAAGCTAGGTAGTTAGCTGTACTTTTGAAACAGAAAAAATTGATAGAACAAGAGATTTGCCATTATTGTTGCAATCTTCATTGATAAAGAGCTCTGTTGGGCAGACTTTGACATATCATATAAAACTCTGAGTAGGCAATGTCTGTGTTAAATCTATAGAATCAAAGCTATAAATTTTGTTTCCTGAGGTGCAGTAAAAATCCCCCATATATCCATAATGTGAGTGAGGTAAAATATGCACCAGAGAGTAAAGGTACATTGATAATCTTTGGTAGTGAGAATGATTAATTTCTTGCAGTGTGAGGAGTTCTGAGAAGTCTGGATGCCACAATGTCCTGGATTCTGCCTTACACTCAGTATCTGAATTTTGCTCAAGTCTGAGAGGGTCTCCAGAGACCACTTATCTTCCCTCATTGTGCTTAGAATTCCTTGTATACCTAAAATTAGGACCTGGGAATACTCAGGAAAAACCTAGACTGAGCACAGATATCCTTGGCTTTTGCATAAGCCCTGCTCAGTCTAGAGTTTGTGTCTGCTTACTTAAGCCCTAAAGTAATTTTGTCTTACAATATGGAAAACAGCTAACTGGTGTTGACAGCACTGGCGTCACTAAAAAGCATAAATTGACACTCAACTCATGCAACTATACAAAGTGATTAGTGTACATAGGGTGTATATGTAGGTGTGTATGTGTATCTCAGATATAGTCTGAATCATGAATGCACAGAGGGATAAAAGAAAGGAAAAAGGAATCTTTCCTTTTTGCTTTACAAATGGAGAACTGCAGCACCCTGAAATTTGAGCAAGGTCAGATAAGTCTGTGACAAACCTGGAAATTGAACTGAGAATTCTGAGTGCCTTAGCCACTATTTTCTGTTAAGTAGGTGGTGTTTTTTCTCCACTCTAATGATTATCTGAAGATGATTTTTTTCCCCTTCACTCTAAATTCTGTTTACATTACTGTTTAAATTCAAATTTTTCAACAGCTGCTGTTTTTGCAGCAATCAAAGACAATATTGTGGATCTGGTCTTCATTTCCAGATGGAAAGCACTTATCAAACTATTGTTGAATTCTTCTTCCTTATGACATAAAAGGCTGTTCAAATGGCATTCTGAGAGAGATGTCATGGCTTTGAGAGCTGGTTTTTAACAAGGAAATTTATAATGTACTAAACCAATGTAATCTCAAATTTCACAAAAAGGAGAATTATGAACTGTAATATCTTCTAATAAAAGCCTAAATTTTGTGGGTTCTATATCACTTTTGTCAATGCACATTAGTATCTCTTGATGAGACTTTTGCTATGAGCAAGATTCCCTCTTGTAGTATATGGTTAAGTAGCAGAATAGGTTTATATCAATTTTATTTTTAGGAAAATGCAACCAAACTTGAATATGCAGCAAGTTCTTTTATTTTACTTAGCTTATATCATCCAATTATGTATGAAGATTTTTAATTTTAGTTAGTAAATCTTAAGAACTAGGTAATTGATTTTATTCTAAGTAAGGAATTTCTGATAAAACAATATGATTGTTATTTCGTGGCACAGCAAATCAGGAGGTCCTCACATCATCCATATGTTTGTTTTTGCTAATGAAGTGTCTTCCATAATTCAGAGATGTTTTTTTCAAATGCATCACTTCAGCTTTGCCATAGATATTTAAGTTCTCCCAGGAAGCAGAAGCAAACCTGAATCAATCTTTACTTTTATAAAAGGTAAGTGGCATTCATGTTGCTTCTGTGTTTTTGATGGGGGTTCAGCCACTAAAGGTTTAGAATTTGCTGAAAAAGTGCCTCAGCTTGCCATTAGAGGTAGATATGATGGCTAGGTGTGAATTTAAAGCTTTTCCTGAAGTTTTCTCAAAGCTTCACCAAAAATAAAACACTGATAAGGCAAACCTTATCCCTGTGTGTCTGTCCCTGTCAAGCCCGTATTGACTCTTCATTAGCCCAGTTCTAAACTGGATACAGCCTCAGGGAAGGAAACATTTATATAAGAGGGTTACAGTGGAAGGATCTCTATCCCAATCCTGCACATGAAAAACAGACCTTGGAAACAGCATACCTTCAGCTAATTAAATGTAGCCATTCTTCCCCTTGAAGAAAAGACATTTCTTCCTGCAAGTTACCAGGGAGCTTTATGGTGTTCTGTTTTTCCTTTGACAGAAAATGCCTTCAACTAAGGAAACTAAAACTGAGCAAGTGAAAAAATAGTCTTGATAGAATTAATATTATGCAATATTTGTGTGCATGTATATGTGAATAATTTGTAAAGCCTATTTATGTAGGAAGCATTCCCTGTAGGGGAGTTTATGTAGGAAGCATTTTATTTCTCCTGTGTAGCTAGCTTTGTCTTCTTCCTTTTCTCCGCTTATTTACTGCTCAGAGAAATAAATAGTCCTTTGGGAAGGCATGTTCCAGCCGATTTTATAGGAAATTCCTAGACTACTTTGATAATGCCAGTAATATGTAATAGAGACTCAGAACACTGATTTGCATTAATTTATGGTGTGTCATATTCCATAAGCATAATTTCAGTGAAATCTGATAATCTCAAATGATTCTGATTTGAAGCAGCGTGACGTTAAAACACTCTCACTTGTTCTAGAATAGGTATCTATGTGGCTATTCAAATCTACATTATGTGAAAGAACATCATGGAAGAGTTTAATTACATACAAAAGTTTAATTACAAAGATTACTGAAAATCCTTCAGTTGACTGTTAGAATTAAAAAATACAGCTGGTGCACTTAATCACAAAAAAATGAAGTTCATCACTTATTCAGCATTCTTTGTCTCTAACAATGCCACAGGAAAACAATAGCATGTTTTTTTTTCTCTAAGAATGGACTGGGCAGCTCTATTTCTTTCCTCTGTTGTTTGATTTACAATATGTGCATTGTCTGAACACTTTGCATGAATATTTTTACAGTGGATGCCTTGTCTGTCTTGAACTCTGTAGATCCATTGCTTGATTATTCTGCTGGTTTTACGTGCATCAGAATCTATATTGCTAATCTTTGTGCATAAGACTTAGGAAAAGGAGCAAAATAATCATAAATAACAAAAAAAATTAGTATTTTAGCTAAAGTATTGGTTTTCTTTTTGTTTGTTTGTTGGGATTTTTTGGGTTGTGTGTGTTTATTTATTTATTTATTTATTTATTTTCCACCTGGGACATCTAGTAAAGTAAGAAAAGTGGAATTATCACTCTGTTACAAAAAAAAAAAATCCGTCACAGATGAGTTAACAAGAAAAATTATCATTATGCAGTTAAAGGGTTTAATTAATGACCAAATGATGTTCACATGGCAATCAGTGATCAAGTGGAAATCAACTGACAATTGTGATTAAGCAATACTTTAATGCTGATTAAATAGTGATTTAACAATTGAGAATGATTTTACGATGATTTAAATGATGATTTAGGCAGTCATTAGGCAATGATTTAGACAGCAGTCGAAGTCTTCCCATAAAGAAGCTGTAGATGATTATATACAAATGTCACTAGCATATAGCTTATTTTCAGGCTTAATTATAAGTATCAGATGCCAGGTAAGGGATCTCCCAACCTCGAGGAGTAACCCTGAGAAGTGGCCCTGCTCAACGGGGAGATTGGCATTGCGCATCCTGCTGCTGTACAGGAGTGCTTAATGGGCTTAGAGAAGTTACAGACTTTTATAGTGTAATGTGCAGCTGTAGCAGTTTTGGTTCTGTCTAGTCCCAGCTCAAGCTGGTATTGTGAGCTCCTGCTAAGACATGGCTTAGGCTCCTTGGTTCCTGAGAAGATGTAGTCCAGCCCGGTTCTTGTTGACTGCACAGTAGGGCTGGTTTCAGTCTGTCTGGAACCATGAGGCTGTTTGTTCACTCACACAGACTGGGTGCTTCCATCATACCAACTTGCAGTATGAAAGAGCACAATGAGCAGGCAGCAGCAAAGAAAAGTTGGGCGGTACAGAGTGATATTTGTGACATGCTCCTATTTCAAATCTGTCATACTGCGAGTTGTTGACTTCTCTAGGAATGCTGTAGATTAACATGGAAAAATAGAACAGTTAATATGCACTTGGTGTGGTTGGTTGTTTTTTTTTTTATCTTTGTTCCCCCTGCTCCCCTCAGTAAATTTAGAAACTAGAACTGTATACATAATATAAAAAAAATAACTTTTTTAAAGTCCGTATAAAAACAAGATAGAAAAAGAAGGTCCAGTTGACCTAATGATGCAGGAATGCTGGGGGTTTTATCAAAGATCAGATTGTGACTTGCCCTAGATCTCAAACACAAAGAACTAATTTTTTGTTGAAGAGATTCAAATTTGCCAAGCAAAGGGAAATTGTCAACCCACATCAAAACTTGCTGAAGACAGTTAAGTTCTCAGGCAGCATGAGTGTGAGAGAATACAAAAAAGGAAATGAAAACCAACCAACCAATCCCAAACCACAAAAGAGAATCTGAAACAAAAAGGGGAATCAAAGCTCAAATTTGGCATCCATGAAAGTCGTGTTGCCAAGTTCACACCAGTCGGCATAAGATCAGCCAATGTTGTTGTCTGTAAAATGATAGCATAACTACAAAGGATTGCACCAACTGTAAGAGTCAGCAGAATGTATATACCAAAAGCAAAAGAGAATATTCTAGCTCAGAAAAGACCTTGGAAGGAATGGCACCAGTGCAGCAAAAGGCAACTAGAAAACTAGCTTAAAAAAATATATCTTTAATTAATAGGCCCATGCTGCTAGAAAAAACACATTTGCCTTAGATGTAGTGTGTGCAGTAGAAGTGAAAAAGCCAACATAGATGCATTTTTAGTTCACTGTGGTTAAGTTATGCCTGTTATAGTGGTAGAGTTACATGTAGTATTGGAGAATTAAAATAAAATATATGGATAAATATTATATTCTAAATATAAGGAAAAATAATGATGAAGAAGTTCTATGGTAGGGAAAAACAGGTAAACAGAAGTTTTAGAATAAAAATATAGCAACCTATCTTTGGTCTTATTAACAGGATACATTTAGCATTTTAGAAGGCTAAATTGAGACAGCATAGAAACATGCTAGCTGCTTCTTAATAACATTTACCACCTTAGAAAATTTACTGTTATTCTAGGAAGTAATATTTTCTTGCGCAATTTAGATGTAAAACAGTACATATTTTACTATATTATTAAAATTAACTTTCAAACAAAGCAAAAGCCTTAGCAGTTCTTCATTCACAAGATTCCTCTCTGGCTGGTTGGGCATATCCTGAAATGCCTTTCTGTCCATCTCTGGACTCTCAAATCCTTAGTTGCTGTTTGATTACAATTTGTGCAAAAGGACTTAGCAAGAGCAGTGTAGTTGACTTCCTGTGAAAATGCTGTTTATACAAAGTGTAGCTGATGGAATCCACCCACTCCCCAGTTCATGCTCTTAGGAGAGTTTTCCTGTTTGTAGTCCAGAAACTAATGGGTAGTCTGCCCTCTTTGTGATAGTCAAAGAAAAAAGTGAAAAATTGGAAGATTTAGTACACACCCTATGCAATGTCAGAAACACAAAAAAGCTGTCTATTGAGGTATAAACCCAAAAGCACTTAGCATGGTCTTGGCCCATATTGACATTTGAAGCTCTTTATATTATCAGCGGCTTTGTTGAAAAGTCCAAGGCTGGAGATCTCTACACTGTTATAGGAAAGTATATGAGATTATTATATTCCTGTAACTTTCTTGAAGATTGAAAAGTGAATTCGTAGTGTTTCTGTTGTGACATTGAATTGACAGTGATACTAAAGCAGCTGTTAAGGGCCTATGCATATGCCAGAAACTGAGGCAAAGCCAGAGTTGATACTGATGTCACCTTGGGAAAAACTGGACTTGAATTGGTTGGTTTGTATTGGTTAAAAGAAGCAACGAACTTGTACTTTTGTGGTAAAATCCTCATTTCTTTTACCTACAATCAAGGGACCTGGTGGACACTGGCATTAAAGAAGACAAAAAAAAAGTGTAACATCAGATTTCCGATCTATAGTTACATTTGCTAAGTTACAGTATAGCAGTAATGAAGTGTCATTGACTGATTCTGATTTCACAGGACACTGAAAATCAGTATCTGATTGTTAGGAATTGCTGTGAGAGCTACCTGGGGTCTTGCAGAGGTCTCATGGAGATTTCCAGAGATATGGTGAACATAGCAAAATGATACAACTCCCCCGAATAACAGATTAAAATTAAATTTTAATCTATTAATGATTTTTTAAAATAGATTAAAAAAGTAGATTAAAAGGTCATTATGTAAAAAATGCCATTTCCTCCAGACTGCTCAGACTTTTTCTCTTGTATCTGTTTTCTTCCTTCTATATATACAAGCCAGCATGTCTCGAATTGCTATTTAAAATGGATTCCAGTTTTAATATATTTCAAAATTTTAAACCCCCAGAATATTTAATAACTTAAATATGTAGTTGAAATTAGTTTGATGGTCAACCTTTACAGAATATTTAGCAGGTTTCAGTAATTTCTACAAGACTATGTAATAGGAAAATCATTTTGAGCACTACATTTGAGGTAGGAATAGGTTTAGTAAATTTTAAACTTTTTAAGAGTTGCGAATCTGATTCAAAGATAGAAAAACTATTAATTTCCTAATTTCCACGCTCTTCTGAATCTCAGAATATTCCTTATGAAACAATCCATAGGAAGTTTTTCATCAGGCTCCATAATAATTTGTCCTTACTTTTCCTTTGATACCTAACAATCAATTAATGCATTGTGTCATTAAAGAAATAGGAATAGTTCTCTGTCATGGAGAGTTTCTTCAAATTCATCTTCTTCACCTTTAGAGAGACTAAAAATTGCAGTTTCTACTCATGGTAAAAGTGCAATATTGGAAATTAAAATATTTTAAGCTGTTTTCAGCTATACAGGTAAAAGGGCATGTACAATATTTCTAAGCATCTAAAAATAACAAAATGATGTAGCTCCCATTATCATGAAATTTTGGAAGATGAGAGAGGAAGATGAAATGTATTATGACATTATTGGCAGGATTATTTTGTGACTTATAGTGTATTTTGCTCTGTAGGAAATGGACTATTAGCTAAAAGTGAATATTTGTTTTTATTCTCTATTAATTTTCCAGTGTAATATCTCACAGAGTTGATATTAACACTATCAACTGGAGATGATTAATCTCTGTTAAAGTGCAGACCAGTTGAATACAGTGTGCTTTTTTTTTTTTCAAAATCTCAGTTACAGTTTCATTGGTCTTTTAGAAAGTAATCCATCAAATAGTGGATTTGGTGGGTTTGTGGGTTTTTTTTTAGTATTAATAAGGTAGGACTATGAAATTATTTGTATATATTTATTGTTTGAAGTACCAAAACAAAAAAAAGCCACAAAGGAGAGCTTTTTTTTTTTTTTTTCCCGAGTTTTTTAGTTAAAAGAAAACTAGCAATAAACAAAGTTCTGTCATACAAATTGTAGACATTGTTGCTCTTAGAAAACCATGCTACTTTATTATTACGGTCAACTAATTCATGTGAATGACTTCAAGTGATATGGTATACTATTTGCTTTTGCAGCAGCCACATTGTGAGGTTCTGTGTTTTCACATTTGTTAGCAATACCCAACAAAAACATCAAACCAAGAGCTTTGTTTCTTGATGCTGTATTAGATTTGGAGGATTTACATTGCCTGCATGCTGTCCTACTTCAAACAACCCCCAACTGCTGTGTAAAGTGTAGTAGAAAGTATAGCCATACATATTACAAAATATTTGTCATTAATGAAAGAGCAGAGTGTATTCTCCTGGAAGTATATCTTCTCTTTAGGGTATGACTTTATAACAGTTTATCAGCATTGTATTCATGATCCATGGGGTGGTGTAACTTAAGCAAATAAAAATAAATAATACCTGGCTCTACCGTGATTTTTATTGTCATGCCAATCTCTGTAATTGATTGATATCAGAGAGATAGTCCCCAGCCAGATAACATTTATGCTAGATAACATTTATGCTTTGATAAATACAAAACCTGGAATCTTTACTCACTAGCTAGCTGAATCTATTCAGTTATCCCACCTACAGCTTTGTAGGCAGCTTTGTACTCTGGAAATGTGTTTTACTTAAATATTTCCAGAAATGTATTTTTAAAAGAATTTTTTAATGATGGCTTTAATAATTTATGGAAAAAAATTCTACAGAAATTGAAGGTTCCTTCTCCCTTAGAGATGTATGCACGTGAAATATTCAATAGCAAGCAGATAGCGCTTGATATTGAGCACCAGATTTGTCTGGATAGTGATGAAGTCACTGGCTAAGATAGCCTAGGTGCAGCCTGTCAGAGGGACCTCTGCCTCACTGAAGATGCACAACATCATTCATCCCTAGTTCTTTAATTCACTAATCAGATTTTTAGTTCTTAAACAGTTGCCACTGTGAAGAATGGGAGGGAAGTAGTCTTCTACCTCAAACTGTCTTCCAAAAATCTCGTGTAACACACACTTAGTCTTAGTTGTAAGCCCAAAGGAACACCATATCTTATCTGGTTCTAGTGCCTGGTTTTGAAGTCCTTTGATTCTTCAGTAGTTTTATACAAGAATGTGGAGACTGTCTTACACAAAAGGATTCTGAAGTCCAATTTACGCTGTATCTTCCTCAAAGGTTTACCCTGTATGTGATACTGAACATTTGTAGTAAAATGTATGAACACTCATATCAGCTGTTTACACAGTGATTAATTAACCTTTTCAGATTTTTCTTTTTATGTGCTAATTTCCTTACCTTGGTTACAAACATAAAAACCCCTCAGAACCTCAGGGCAAAATCAAGTTCTAACATGAAGAGTTTCAAACCAGGGAGCCACATCAATAATTTTTATTTTATGTAGATATATATTTAAGACAAGATGAAAGTAAGACATTTTTTAGTTCTTTGTGGTTGATATTTATTAAGGGCGTCTTTTCTTCTGCTGATTTTCTCTAACTTATTTTAGTGTATAATGCTACCCTACATAATTGTAATTTTTTCAGTCTTCCCTTTCCTCGTATCACCGTCAAAGGATATAGAGGCTATTTCTTGAAATATGGACAAGTCCTTCAAATAAAGGCTGAATAGTTATTGCACTTTGCAGGCCATGCTGTGGCACATGACACTTTAGTTCAGCTAGCAGTATGGTCAGAAGCATTTGTTATTTGGTAGTATTATTTCATAAAATCATAGAATCATCATAGAATCATAGAGTGGTTTGGGTTGGAAGGGACCTTTAAAGCTTATCTAGTTCCAAACCCCCTGCCATGGGCCAGGACACCTTCCAGTAGACCATGTTGCTCAAAGGTCCATCCAGCCTGACCTTGAATATTTCCAAGGATGGGGCATCTACCACCTCTCTGGCCAACCTGTTGCAGTGTTTTACCACCCTCATTGTAACAAATTTCTTCCTTATACCTAGTGTAAATCTCTTTTAGTTTAAAGCCATTATTTCTTGTCCTGTCACAGCAGGCCCTACTGAATTTACAGGCCTTATATGAATCTAAATTGCACGTAAGGAAAGCTGGGAGGAACCATAATTATGTACCTGTGCCATACACCAATTAAAAAGTTGTAATACTTCACTGAAGTGTATGTTAAGTAAAACATCATTTACAATGATTTACTCATCATTTACAATGTGTCTGATAAGTGGAGCAGAACTCTCAGCTGCTCCAGCTTCCTGTGACTGCTGAGCAACACAAATCAGGCAGAAGTGTGAGAAAAAATAATGTTGCAGCATCTAGAGAATTGAACAGATTCTAAGCAAATACTAATGCTTCAATAGAAAGTGCAATCCATTTAATAAACTATCTATTCATTTATTTTTGCTTCATATCCCTCTTATCAGCCAATCTTTGTTAAATATACCTGTATTAGAAGCTGGCTATTGTTATGCACTGGCTGCAAGATCCAAGAGGCCTGGTGTCCCATTATGCTGGTTTATGTCAGGTTATGTGATAGATGCTCATCTGTGCACCTGCAGAGGAGCACAGAGAGACTATGTTTGGGGGATCCCAAGTAATACCCTGCTGGGCTACTCGAAGGCCCATCACAGGAGCCATCAGCCCATCAAAGATCCATCTTCTCAAGCCTAGAGAAGCATAGAGGCACAATGGGAGACAGGAACCTGGATTAAGCACTCTGGAGGAGCTAACACCTTCTCTAAGCCCCTGCCAGGACTGCCCCAGGAGACCCTAAACCCCAGTGCCCAGGCATGAAACTCATCACCGTGAGTCCTGGGGAGCAGCTCTCCAAGTCATCTTTCAGAGCAAGGAGGGGACGCAGGATGGGATGCAGAAGAAGAGCATCTTTGAATCACACAGGAGTCTGTATGGCATTTCAGGGAGGAACCAAAGGTGAAAAAGGGAGGGATTTAGGTGACTTGGAGAGGAGTAAGTGTGAGAAATAGAGGGTTAAGAGAATAAAAAAGGCTGGTAAAATGAAAATATTTGACTGGTTGGTGCACTTGTCCATCCATACCCTGTGCTTTATCAGTGAAGTCTGTCCTGTCTTCTTATTAAATTCCTGTCTGTATGAGTGCAGCAACTGGATTGAGGCCACTTGTTGGAGGTCCCATGTGTCCATTGCGCAGTGACTGGAGCAAGTGTGGGTATGTGAATTAGTATATGTTCACTAGTAAAAATCAAACTGGATAAACTGGTGAGCTGGTGGTCTGGGAGCAAGGGGTGAGTAGGTCTGTGACTGGGAGAGTGCCTGTGTGTCTCTAGGTGGGAGAGAGCAGGGGGTCAGCAGGGGGAGTCCTGGCAAGCTCTGTGTATCTCAGAGTGTGTGTGTACCCATGTGTGAGAGAGAGTGTGATAGTCTGTACCAGCAACTGGTGCAGTGTAGCAGCCTCAGGGGCTTGTATGATTGTAAAATGTTTTCTCCAATTTTAAACAATTTTATTTCAAAGTAGTGAAAAAATGTTATAATTTTTTTTCCTTATACATATTTTGTTCAATGTTTCATGTTAAGCTAAAGCTAAAAATAGGTGGTTAAAGCCCAAGGTACTGCTAGATTTGACAGAAGTTTAATTTTCAGGTGTGGAGAATACAGGTGCTTCCAATCCACTCTTCCAAAACTCTTTTTTCTACCACTGCTGGTAACACTTGCCACAGCACAGTGGTTAGTTACATCTGACCACCTCCATCCCAGTAAAGGGATGACTGATGTCGTAGCAAGACGATGTGTTCCAAACAGCCTGAATTTCACTGTTCAGGGCAAATGCACTTTAAAATATGATCAGAGTTGGTATATTCAAATGTAAAAGAAAATGATTTATAAATTTGAGGCTAATGGGTTTTCGCATTCTTTCATTAAGTTCTGCTTTTATCCAAAGCCCACTAGTTCTTCACTAAACCACATTTTAAATTCAAGAATTGATGTCTCTTGCAGTATATAATGACCTATAATTTTCCTCCTACTCAGCATAATGAATGCAATATATTTCTTCTTTTGTTCATTATTTTATATAAAGTTCTTATTATTGAATTATTAGACTTATTAGTAATGCAAATATTTTTTCTTTCTGAAATCCATGTTGTGATTGATTTTCTATAAGAAGCATGTGGTCGTACTCAGCTAGAGTAAACTACACTTTTCTTTGAGCAGTGTATAATTTGCCCACTTTTGCTTGATATTAGATCTTGTATGCCTCCACTTCAGAATTATTGAATCCCATCCTAAGATAGTATAGGCTTACATTAGCTAATGATTCAAACCAGTCATACAATATTTCTTGAAATATCCTGGTGAGGGAAGAATGATTTCAAATTATTAATGCTAATATATTCATTTTACTGAAAACAGGGATACATTTTTATCACATGACATACAGATAGCTCTATTTCTCCTGAATAGATACACAAAAATATACATGCTGCCAATAACCGAAAATACTGTAAGAACTTGTGATTAAGTATATTTTGATGACATTCCTTTAAAATGTCAAAAAGCATCATAATTTTTGTCAAAAGCAACTGCAAATTGAATCATGATGAAAATGATAAAGGTGATAAAATAGCCCTCTATCAATACTGTGGAAACATTAGCTCGGAAAATTTTGAATGCCTGTTCCAACTATTATTTGATATTTTTTTCCCCAAGTTTAACACTAATGAGATATAATGCTTTGGGAGGCATATAATTTAATATTTTGCAAACAAAATGGAATTAAATTTAGTTACTCAGTAGATTAAACCAATCCTGAAACAAGTTTCTGCATGTTACAAAGAACCACAGGTCTGCCCAGGAAAGATTTCAGTAACAGGTCTATTTGAGCAAGTATTGGACAATTGGATTAATAAGTTAGGAAGGGGAGATGTATTTTGTGACAATGTGGTTTTGTAATTTATATTCTTTAAGAATAATTATCTTTTAGCAAGTGCTTGTTTATGATGCAATATAAACTATATTATTCTCAGTACTGTATAAACAACTTTAAAACCTTTCTTGCAGCAGTAGTTACCTGCACTGGATAGAACTCCAGAGTATCTAAACAATATAGACTACACTATGGCCAGGGTGACTATCACTGTCCAAAAAGCTTTCTCAACTCTTTTCAGGGCTTTCAGAAGGCCTGTTCCAAAGTTTAGCAATCACTTTCTTTTATCTCAAGCAAAATTGCAAACTATATTTAAAACCACTTTGAGCCACTGGGCTCTTCTGTGACCAATGAATGAGTGCAACTGGGTCAGCTCAGAAAGTATAATTCTCTAAAATCACAGTGCTAAAGTCTTTCCTGGGTAAGGCAGTAATGTCCAGTCTGTGCTGGGTTGACTGGCCTGTCTGGTGTCCTGTTAAAACTGTATCCTTCAGTCTTATGGCTAGACTACCTGAAATTATTTTGCAGTTCATTTTGGTGGAAAATAACAACATGAAAAGCAAACAGTTCCTATCTTCTGCCTCCCCCCCCCCAGTATTCTAGGCAACCTTGATAGTTACCACTGTAAATGCAATACAGATTTTATTAACATCCCTACTTCATATTAAGCGGCAGCTCTAAATACGATATGAAACCTTATCAACCTGACCAGCACCTCAGATTCCCGAATCCTCTTAAACAGTAGTCAATAAATGTGATGCTGCCTTCAACCAAGAGCTGCCCAGCCTTCCAGAGATTTATGGTACTCACATTTTCATAAGCTTTCCTTTGCCCTAACAAGAGAAAAGAGATCTCTTAAACAGATTGTGTGACAGTCATTTAAGAAACTATAAAAGTAAAAACCTTGAACATGTCTATCTGCTGGTGCTTCATATTGTAGAATCTGGTATCTCTGAATGAAGAAAAAACTTTTTCCTTTTCTTTTCAATACAATATTCATACTTAAGTAAAATTTATTATTGTTCTTCATTCAAAATAATAATCTTTCCAAGGTTGTTTCCATTAGTGGAGCTGAATTCATGCTTTTAAAGCTACAGTATAGGATCAAAGTTCAGTCACTGAAAGAAAGGGGTCTCTATCATCCATTCACCTCCTGTTGCCGCCTTCTTGCCTAAGGTCAATAGGGCCATTACATTAGCTTCTGTATGCAGAAAATGACTGCTGAAATCCAAGGACTGTCCTCATTGTATATGCACAGCTTACATTTATCACAGCTCACATACAGGCATTTTCAGCTCATAGTGTGAAGAAGTATAAACAACGACAGCAGTCCTTTAATTGCTGCAAAACTTGAGTTTGTTTAAAAAATGACTTTGTCTATCTTGCGAATTAATGTATCTTTCTACTGAAAATTTAAAATAATTAGAAAACAGGAAAAAAAACCCCACCCTTTGATTAAAATAAGAATCTCTGTGTGAAAGTATACACAGTTTAATGTAAGTAAACATGGATTCATGGCAAATGACATTTGTTCAACTCACTAAATATATGCAAGCATATTTCTGGAGGTTGTAATACAGACAGCAGGAGTGGTTAGGGGAAAAGGAAGGTTTTTTGATTGTTTTTTTCTGTGAATGAGTGAATTTAACAGTAAAGCAGAACTAGATTTCGAAAAAGAAGTTGAAAGTGTAGAGTTTGGGCCTTCCAGAGTAATTAAGGAAGATCATGTGGTTGGATTAACTCCATGAGGCAGTGGCTGGAGGGGACTTCTGAATGAGAGCAGTGTAGGAGTGTTGAATGGAGTGGCAGAATCAATGGGAAATACAAACTACAAAGATTAATGAGGAAGAAAAGATCTATAATATGTTTTGAATGAACTTCTGACTGTGATATGCAAATCTTCTACCTCACCTTCAGCTTCATATCCTCTGCAGGATATGTAGGACAGAGGCTCCCTCTGTCCTACTGTTCAAGTTATCAGTTCTTTGGTAACTATTCTTTATATACATATTTTGAAGCATGTTTTGTCTAGACTATGGCTTTAGCTAAACCACGATTTCCTAATTTTCTTTCAGTAAAGCTATCTGAGCTGTTGTCAAGATGTGACAAAATCCATGATATCCACTTATTCTTTCGTTTGCATAAGATGACAAAATGGTGTGACAAGTTTTTATCTTGGCAGCCCAGGTTGGCATTTGCTTATTTCCTTTGTACCTTTCAAGAGCTTAAAAATTTCTTCTCAGTATTTGATAGTTCTAAAGTGAGTTGGGTAATCCATAATATTTTGGCTTTTTCTGGTTCTGCACTGCTTTCAAGATCTCCCCCATTTTCCACATTTCTCCTGTTTTTTTAGGAACATCACCCAGCTCCTGATGATTTGGTTTAACTGCACCTACTAACAACGCTGAGGTTGCTTCAGCAACTGCCTTACGTACTTCAGGGCAAATCGTAGAATCATAGAATAATCAGGGTTGGAAAGGACCTTAAGATCATCTAGTTCCAACACCCCTACCATGGGCAGGGACACCTTATGCTAAATCATATCACCCAAGGCCTCGTCCAACCTTGTCTTGAACACTGCCAGGGATGGAGCATTCACAACCTCCCTGGGCAACCCCTTCCAGTGCCTCAGCACCCTAACAGGAAAGAATTTCCTCCTTATATCCAACCTAAACTTCCCCTGTTTAAGTTTGAGCCCATTATCCCTTCTCCTGTCACTACAGTCCCTAATGAAGAGTCCCTCCCCAGCATCCCTATAGCCCCCCTTCAGATACTGGAAGGCTGCTATGAGGTCTCCACGTAGGCCTGGTTGACTGAAACCATCTAATTTTTTTCAGTATCCTTTAAGCTGTTCTATTTGAATTCCTATTTGAACACTTATTCCTTGATTACTGATTTTGTCATAGCTTATTAGCTTTCTCTCCTAAAAGTGGACCGAGATTAATTTCAGATAAGATTGGCTGTTCAGAAGATAGTCTGTGTTCGTTTTCTGTTTCTGTATATCAATGACACAATTTGGCTCAGAACAGTGTAGCTGCAAACATGAGATATTGCTCCTGAATATTAGCATTTTATTAGAGGACACGAAATGACTGCCCTCAAGTGGCAAAATGAGAGTAATACCACTTGCCTATATATTCATCGTCTGCGAACAAATTTTTGCTGGTAGCAAAGATAACCAGGATTTAAATTATAGCATTAGTTAGGGACTGACAGCTAAGCTTTTCTGAAGAGAGCTGAACGGACATACCTTTCTGAATGGGTGGGTTCTTTGTCAAAGCTGCTGTTTCTCACTCTGCCAGGGTTTGTTACGTTTTTCTGTGCTGTTTCATGCAATTTATTGAGGGGTTTTAAAATTCCTGGTGAATGAAATGAGTAAGAACTGTAAGAAATTCTCTAAGATTGATTAAGAATTGAATATGAATATGAAACAGGTCTTTTTAAAATGTAAATGTGTGACTTTGAATTGTCCTACATACTGTTTTTTATCACTGGCAATTCAGAGCAGGGGGGAGGGAAGGGGACACACAACATTAAAATCTTTTTTCAGTCTGATTCTACAATAGCAAAGGCTCTATGCTGTTGAAGAAAAATAATCTTCCATCTGTAGCTGCACTTCAGTGCTGCTGTCAGAACCAGGGTACTTCATCCAGGCATATTTGAAACAACAAAAGCCAAAACGTGAGGAAACAAAAGCCACTGAGAAACTTATTAAACGTATCCCTCGATGTCTTCTTCATCCCCTCATTTTGGAGCTGCTGTGATCCACCATTAAGCTGATAGCTAAGTTAATAGCTAAGAGAACAGAAAATTCAGGCAGGGCACATTGAGAGACTGAGATTTACACTGGTACTGAGCAGTCTGGGGAGTACAGCAGTTGTGGTAATGATACAGTATGTCTTCATGAGGCGAGATATAAATAATGCATGTTGATGGGCAACTTCACTTTTAATTGCCTTTCTTCTTGTCATTTGGAATGAGGTGTTTTGTCTATGTGTGTGTGGGAGTGAGGCTGTGAGGTAAAGTCACAAGTTTTTTTATTGTCAGAACTTGTTTAGGATGAGGGCTGTATGTTTTATTATTTAAAGAAGTTATTTATTTGAGGTAATATTAGGAAAATATAGGCAAAGTGTGATCTGTTTTAACCACATCGTTCAAGAATTTTCTGTAATGAGAACCTCTAAGCAATATTTTTACTGGATATATGAAGCATGAGATACACATTTTTCTTTTCTGCCTATTCAAATGTCAAGCTACAGCTGCAAATAACATTTTCCAGTAACTGCAGTTTTTTCCTTATAACTCTGTAAGCCGAACAGTCAAATACTGTTGAGTTACTGAAATTGCTATATCTGTCTTATTTTTCTTGGGCACAAATGGTTTTAGGGCACAAATGGGTTTGTATTATAATTCCTTTTTCTTTCTCCTTTTGGAACAATTATTTTTCTCCACCAGACCTTCAGTCACTTCTTCTCAGCCTGGAGCACTTAGCACTTTCTAGAGGCCTAAGCTGCCTGAAGTTATTTCATGTGAGATAACAGAAGGGCACTTCCCATGGGGAGGTGAAGGGTCACCCTGTTCACCTGTAATATCTTGGACACATGTCTGAGTTGCCAGGTGCTGCACAGGGGTTTGTCTGCATACTGTCTATCCACAGTCAATCTGAGGTAGCTTTTTAACTGATTAGGGGCTTGATTCAAAGTAAATAAAAATGATAAAGGAAGGAGACTATAAACAGACAGGAAATACCAAGTAGCTGATGCATGGTAATTTACCTCCAGTTATCTTCCTAGTTAGTGAATCAAAGGCAATACTTGGATTTTCAGGCCCTGAAAGACCATGCAGATTTGTGTAAAATTATACAGGAGCTAGAAAATACAAAGTGGAAAATCAGATTAGGATCACCTTCTACTATTGCGTTCAGGAAAACTGATCTACAGCTGATTTTAGCTTTTGAAGATAATACCTTCTTGCCTCTTAGATGCTAAGGGTCTAGTTATAAATAGGCATGAAGGACAAAAAGTGAAATTCATAATTGTTAGAGACATCTAAAAATTACTCAAACAGATCTTCATAATGAGTAATGTTAATATTAATAACATGAATAATTAATATAAATAGCTGTGTATTGATTTGGATCATAACACTTTGTATTTTCTCTGGAAGCAAAAAAAAAAAAAAAAAAAAAGAAAAAAATCTGAAAATTGGCTTATTCTCATTTCTACTACTTGCCTGGCATGAAATAGCTGACTTACGACTTGGTGTGAAGCCAAGACTAAGTGCTATCCATTCTGGATGATGATGAACATTGTTTCAGAACAGAAATTCCATTTGTGGGAATGAGACAGAAAAAGCACATTTTGAGTTGAAGGAAAAAACCAAAATATTTTGAGAGTGTTCAGAATCTTGGAATGATTAAAGGAGTCTTGGCTGAGGTGGACTCATTTACATGCTCCTGCTGGAGCAATTCAACAGCAGTGTTTAATAATGCTAATTATTGCTGCTTTTTTTTTTTTTTGAGTGCTTTTGTGTTTGTCCATGTATTATTATATAAAATATGATGCTGTAATGGTGAAGTGTTAGCTGTGTAGACTTGATCACCGGGCTGTAAAAGTTAGGATGATTTAGTCATAGAAGTAATGGTTCCCAAGGAGCCTCTGTTTGAGTCAAATCTTAAAAAGGAACAGAAAGTCAAAATAAAGTGTTCTAAATCTAACTGGCTTTCACTAAATTGTCTAGAGACAATCAGTATGCGTGAAATTTGATATATGTGGAAAATGATATCTTTATAAAGAAGCTGGAGATGCATTTAATGTCTGTATCATTTTCTCACAATAGTCTGTTCAGAAACACACTGTGCCAAATCAATTTGCCTTTCTCTCATGAGAATTTCAATTACATTCCATGAAACTAAGTGCAAAAATAAACTGTACAATCTGGGGCCTAATATATCTTTGTGCTGGCATCAAAATGAAAACAAAAAAGCTTTTTAGCCTTTTTCTTTTTTTTTGTACTTGCATTGCCTGACTTTGGATAGCTTCATTTCTGAATGTTCATGCTGAATTAATTACAGCCTATTTCATGATATGTCCTTGGAAAGAAAGACTATAAAACGTTAATAAGCTTCTAACATACCAGAGCAGGAAAGTACCTCTATACACATGACAATGTTAGCGTCAGCCTGATGTATCAATTTCTGTCTGCTGCATGAGAAAAAGTACCCTTTACTGAAAACTGAAGACCATAGCTGTAGCATGTATGATAGATTTTACTGATCTGTCTTTCCTGAATTCTGACAAACTTTTCCCTTTTTTTTTTTCCCAGTTCAGGAAAGCTGTCAAGATCAATGAAAAACATCTTACTGAAAAATAAAACATGGATACACAAAGTCCTGTGCATTATTCAGTAGTGCAGATAATGTGATACATTAAAATGAGGCCATAATCTCAAATAATGGTACTTTTCTGAGACAGTTGGAAGAATTGAAGGAATATTCAAATAAACTGGGGGGAAAAAAAATATGTAACAAAAGCTCTGGTAGAATTCAGCAGTAGTGGATAGGTTCACATGAATTCCTTGCAACTTCCTCTAAAAAATATGTTTGAATTTATCTGTAGTTCTGAGAATATGTTTTACCTTTATTTCCCTTCTATTAGAATACCCAGCTATTGCTTTTCATAATGATGTACTGTGTTTGCTATCCCTGTTAAACCATGGGATTCAGAATTAAAAGTTAAATGGGTAAAACTAGATCTTATGGGCCCTTTTTTTTTAAAAGAAAAAGCCTATTTTTGTCTCCTGTCTTTGGTTATGTAATAAAGAGGAAGATCTTTGCTCAAGGATCTTTTTGTTAGAAAAAAAATAAAATGGTGGCCAATTCAGTTTCTTGTCCATTTCTCCAACAGTAATTACAAAACTCTCAGTCCTTCCCACGTCATGGCATGCAGCACAGGAGGGCACCCTCCTGCACCACAGCTACTGTATGGTTGCTGCCAGAATAGTTCATGATCCCCTGCAACTTTCCTGGCTTCCTCAGCACTTGGGCTTGTGTGCTGGTTTTGGCTGGGGTAGAGTTAATTTTCTCCACAGTAACTGGCGCTATGTTTCGGGTTTGTGCTGAAAACAGTGTTGATAACACAGGGATGTTTTCATTGCTGCTGAGCAGGGCTTTTCTGAGCCAAGGCCTTTCCTGTTCCTCACACCACCCCACCAGCGAGCAGACTGGGGGTGCACAAGGAGCTGGTAGGGGACACAGCTGGGACAGCTGACCCCAGCTGACCACAGGGATATTCCAGACCATATGATGTCATGCTGAGTGTATAAAGGTGGGGAAAGAAGAAAGAAGGGGGGATGTTGAGAGTGATGGCATTTATCTTCCCAAGTAACTATTACATGTGATGGAGCCCTGCTGTCCTGGAGGTGGGAAGTAGTGTATTAATTTCTTTTTAATTTGCTTGCATGCACAGCTTTTGCTTTACCTGTTAAACTTTTACTCAACCCATGAGTTTTCTCACTTTTACTCTTCTGACTCTTTCCCCTATCCCACTGAGGAGGGAGTGAGTAAACAGGCAAAAAGATTTCCATTGAGAATCATCACTCAAACTTTTTACCATTCCACCCTAGACACCAAGTTACTTGTACAGTGCCTAGGAAGCATCAGACATCTGTAGCAGATTCAGAACAACTCGTGCCCCTGAGCAAGGGTCAGCAAATCCAGTCAGTAGTGGTTTTGTGGTGAAGAAGTGCACGAGTGCACTGATACCTGCGGTATTAGACTAGGGTTCAGACATTTGGCTTACAGTTGCCTCCAGCTTTCTTATTCAGGAGGGAATAGCACCTGAAGCTCTCAACTTCTTTATGTCAGCTCAGGGAAATAGCATTCAATTTCTTTTCTGTTTTTTGGATACCTAAATAATTTTAATTAGAAGCGCAAGACCTACAACATAAAACATATCTCTTATAAGTAGGTTTTTATGTAGTTTGGTATATGTGAACCTATTATTCCTAGCTATTTTATTTATTTTTTTCTTTTTTAGTCTTTAAGAAGTGTTCATAGGTCTTCCAGGTTGAAAACCACTGGTAAGAGTTAGAACCCCTATTCAGGGAGTGTGAAGTTTTGCCTATGTCTACATCTTATATGAGGACTGCAATTGAGACCAGTCTCTGCTCTGGCAAGTTTACTGCTGCCGCCTCTATGAGCAGACATTCATCTCAACTGACATGAATTAAGTTTATTAGAATCTTTATTTAGTTGCCTATGCAAAGGCACTTACTGACTTCTGAGGCACACTGGGGTATTCAAAGCATCTGCATGGACTGGCAGAGATGACACAGAATCTGTGTGACATTTTAGCTCTTCTCAAGTGGCAGCAAAGGTCCAGGTGAGGTATCTGAAGGCATCTCAGTGGCTACTAAATACCTCTCGCTGCCTCTCTAGATGATCTGCCAGGTTGCAAGGTCTTCTCATTTTTCAGCTCAAACCTAAATATGGGAATTAGTTCAGGACTAAGACTGAAATGCAGTTTTCTATAGGTAGTTGTCTGCATAGGTCCTCAGTATCTAAGCTTCTCGATATAAGCAACTGAGATTTAGGACACAATTCTGTTGACTAAATGTAGGTGTTGCCAGAAGTCACATGCAAAGCTTTTGGTTCAGCTACAGGTTCCCTGTAGATTTGTGTTACATTTGCCAGCATCATGAAGTTATTTCAGAAATCCTGTAGTGTCTCAAAAGTCACTACATACCTGTGTTCAGGCCCTTACATTGAGTCTTTTTGTCATTATTATTGATGGAACCTGGAAAGTGACTGTCCCTAAAATACTTGCACATAGGCAATGATAGTGAGAGACCTTCTCTTTCATTTGAATTACATGTTCTTTCTTGTGATCTTTATGAAATGTATTACTTATATTGTTTTATTACTGCCTGTGGTTTTAAGAATGGGTATGGGATTTGAAGTAGGAGTAGAGTAAATCTTCCTGTATCTCTTCCTGCTTCACTCCTTGCACATACTCTGGAGGCTTAGGAGATGGGGCTAACAGCAGCCGCAGTGTCTGGATCAGCTCTAAGGATGTGGGAGGTTGGTGCACCTAATGCTGCAGGGAGGAGATAACCTTACAAGCCACACTGACAGCCCCTGAGTCTGCATACTACCTTCCTTATCTTCCTACTTCCCATCTTCACTTTCATTCCAGGGGCAGGCTCTGCTGTCAAGTTTTGTGTCTTTTTTTAAATGGAGGGGCTCAAATCTGTGTTTCTCAAGAGATTACCCTGCACATCAGGGAATCCTATTACCTGGGTTTGAAAGAATCACTCTTCTGTTGAACAGTATGGCTCCGTAACACAGTGATGCGAGCAGCCAGCTGGGAGGGGAAGACCCAAGTTCTGCTCTCTGCTCTCAGGCCCCAGACACAATATGAAAACAACTTTTCTTTTTTCCCCTCTATCTTGTCTACCATTCCCCTTTCATTCCTCCCTTCCTTAAGAGTGGGTCTGAATGAATGTCCTGAGGGCTGGGGACTCCTCCTCCTATTTGTCAGAGAATGAATTAACTACTTTGTTAATGAAAGTTGAGAATTCTATCTTCACTCCCGTTCCCTCATCCAAGAATCTATGGCTGCTGTGCTTTGTGCTCATCTTAATGTTATCACTATGTATTAAATGTTACCTGTGAGCTTCTGTTTGAGTCCTTTGGGGTCCTCGTATAGTAACATGTAGTTTCTGGGCCCCATGGCACTGATACATGTAGTAGAAGCTGGAGATACAGAGGTTTAATTTGCAAGAACTGGAAAGAAATTCACCGTAATACAGTCCTCCTTAATTCATATCATCCTTATCCCTCACTTATTATTAGAATAAATTCTAATTTATTCTTTGTCAAAAGGTTTGTGATCAATTTGGAATAAAAATAGTGTTTCTCTTCTGTTGGCTTTATGTAGTCTTACATTTCAAAATTTCTAAATTTCTAAACCAAACATTTGTAAGATAATGTGCTTATGAAAGCTGTTCATTTTAAAAACATTTGCTACCAAAGACGAGGGACTTGCATGGTTTTGGTGCATTTGGGTACTTTGGCCTCATGATGGCAGAGTCGGTTAAGAAATTGCTCGTGTTCCTGTAGTCCCGTGTCCTTCCCTGAGTTCCCAGGAGGGGCACGGATGTACGCTGGAAAGCAAATCTGCCTGCTGCTTCCTCTACAGAGAAAAGAAAAAAAAAAACAATCTGAGTTATACATTTATTTTTTTGTTTATAAGAAGCTGTGAAACGTTAGCTTTGAGAAAAGAAGCACAATGCCAGGCTAGGAAAGCGACCGCAAATCCAGCTGGTTTTGCAGCTTCTGCAAGGACACCGTTTGAAGATACCTCAGTGAATATATTCATTAATGACAGCTAATACTTGCACTGGTTCATGGACCTATGTTTTGATCTGTTGTTACTTGTAGGATTCGTGAAACAATAGGTATGCAGGATATTTAATAAGCACCTAATATGCTCTATTAGCTGCCTAGTGTTTCATAACATATTGACTTGTCAAAAACTTGCCTTTGAGTCTGCCCTGGAAAAACACAGGTCAAAGCCTCTTTTGCTACAGTCAAACCCAAAATCTCCACCGATTTTGTGTGGTTGATATATTGTCTTAAATTCTTTGCTCCACGTTGCAAAACTTAATTCTTTGGGAAATGTATCTCAAATTATAAAAATAACACCTAAATAACTTGTTTGGAAACGTTTTTCATGGTACCATGTTTAATATGGATTTTAATAAGATTTGTCTTGATTTTCTTCTCTTTGAGTTTCACTGCACAGATAAATGCTGACACAGTTTTTCAAGATTTTTTAATTACTGGCTCTTATAAATTCCTGGCTATGTTGATAGAAGTTTTCCTGGGGTGAATAATCTTGAGAAGAAAGTCAGGCCAGCCACTCCTCACTGAGCAGCCATCCTTTAATAAAAATTCTTTCGTATGATTAGAATTTTAGTATTAAAAAAAAACCAACAAAAACCAAATGAGTAATGCTATGTCAGACCAGGCCTTGCACTGAAGAGAAAACAAAGGTTTGGGTTTTTTTTTAATTGTTTTCATCTGGGTTACTTTTCTAATGACCTTGCACCATGCATATATAGTAATTCCAGTGCAGTAGAAAGGAAGGCATACAGCTTGTGCAGAGGAACCAAAGATTATCCATTTTGATGGGCAGCTCTGAATTACCTTAAACAGACTAAATTGATCTTGCAGAGTTTCATAGACTCCTTTTTTTTTTTTCCCTTTTTGATGAGTCACTTTAAAGATTTTTCTTGGTTGCTGCCAGAGAAACGGTTTTCCTCTGGAAAGTGTTACAGGAAAAGCTGTTATGCTTCTATCCCCAAGGAGAGAAAGAGTTAGTAGAGGGGGCGAGGAGGAAGGACTTTTTGTTGAAAAGACCTCAGTTTTCAAAAGAGGGAAGCAATCTGTTCTTTTTGTGGTAGATAGGAAAACTGAGATTTGGATCGAGACTGCACCAGGGATTTGTTTTCAGTAGTTTCAAGAAACTAATTTTTTGTTTCTCTGCATCATAATGGACATATAAAATGTTTGGTGTTTTTTTTTTATTTTCTGAACCAGATTCTCTGCTTTCACTCCATGTGTGCGCATGAAGGGGTAGATACATAAAAATGCAAGGTTTAAAAAAAAATCCTTTTCTTTACATGCTACTCATGACTGCATATAGATTTAGGGTTATATCACAAAGCTCTATTTTGCTCAGAACAGAACATTTTTCAAATCAAATGACTGATAAATTGGTTTCTTCTTTTTCTTTTCTGTTGGGCAGGGAGGAGTCTTTATATTCAGCTGGAAAACTGTACTACAAGTACAATGAATTTGGCTAAGGAATGGCTCCGTGCTCATCTGTGCCCCACTGTTATGTGTCATGCTACCAGCCCTGCTTAAACAACCACATTGCGATCCTCTATAGGAGTTCCACCTCCTTCAGGTCAAGTTCAAGTGCACTGAAATGTGTAGGAAGATTCTCACTGACTTCAACTGGCTCATGATCAGACTGTCCCAGTGCCTGCTAGACAATGAACAAGGCTAGGAACATTGAATTGTGCTTAAGCGGCTGGAGAAGGGCTTTGAGAGTGTGCGGGAAATAAACTATTTGAGTCAAATGCAGTATCAGAACAGCTTGTGTTCTCTGAGCACAGTACATCCTGGGCACTGAGCAAGAAAGCAAGAAGCTTTTGTTTTAATAACAGCAGGTAGTTATGTACTGAGAGATACAACTTTCACATACAGAAAGGGCAGAGTTTAGGTTATGTGGTACATTTCTTGTGAGTGCTTCCCTTTGCAAACTTAATGCTTTTTAAATTTCTTTGCCATTTGAAAGCTTTGTAAGGGCCTTCTTTGTCATGTTATCGAAAGTTATTATGACCTCATTTAAAATAGATTGAGCATCTTGGGTAGTTAGTTTAGTCCATCTTGGTTCTTGAAAGGGGACAAGCTTCATAAATAAAAGAGTAAATTATTAATGCTGTGTCGTATGAGTCTAGACACTGGTGTTTCAGTAAGGCACTGTCATAGCAATGAAACTTCATCAGAATCAGAACATCTAGGGATCACAGTAGCTGTTTTTTGAGCTCTGTTCCTGAGTGGGAGAAAAGCATACTCCTTGTTGAATCTTAAATTGTTGGTCTGCAGATATTTTTTCAGGCATTTGCTGCATCTGGAAGAGCTACCTTTTGTACTGTAGCTAAAATTGGGAAGTTGTAGAACTGTAAAGTGATGAATGCGTTAGTAACTCAGATTTTCATGGCAGCCTATAATTAAGATTTCTACTGAGAACGATGGGAATGAATCCTTATTCCCACAGAATGTTAGGCAATATTTAATGAGATTATTCCTAAGCAAGAGATACTGAGTCTCAGTGAGATAAACACAAAAGCAAATTTTATTTCGAGGAAAAATACCCCCAAATATAGATGTATGAGGCCCGACATCCAATATAGCATATGGGGAATTGTTTTGTTTATGGTTTTCTTTCTGATTCTAGTTGGTGACAACAAAAAAAAACACGACCTGATTTCATTTTGTTGTAAAATGAGTATTTTCATATACAGCAGGCATTCTATTCCATTAAATCCCCAGGCATTGTGCACAAGTGGCAGCAAAAGTGGGGCTATTGGTCCATTTCCAGACAAATCTTGCATTGGCTGATATTCACTCAACTAACACAAAACCTTTTAAAAATAAGGTACAGAATGTAAAATGTTCATACAGGAGGGAATCATTTGAAAGAAGCATATTTCAGCACCAGAAACTGAAGGGAAATAAATACTAAATAATAATAATAGCAACAACAACGAAAATAATCATAATAAACTATGAGTTTTGGAAAAAAGCATCTTTAAATCCGTTCTATTTCAGTTTTATTTTCATGTCTTCCCTTTAACTAAATTAATTTCTACATGCTGTTGCAGAGAAATAATGTCACAGAAATCCAGGCAGTCCTTCCTTATCAGTCAACAGCTGTCCCCAGATGCAGCATTTTAATTTTGAAAGGAATATAAGAGCAATACATTTTCACTGACAACCATGCAGCAAACAGCCCTCATTCTATAATAACTTGTCTAAGGTGTTTCTATTCATAGTTACTTTCTGCCTATTTCATGTAACTGAATTTTATATTCACCTTTTTTTACATTGTTTAAAGAGAAGGTTGCCCATTTCTGCTTGTAATTTAAAAGCTCATTATTTTTGCTGACTTCTCTTCAGTATTGCATCTTGTTTGATGTGTTCCTGTTGTCCTACCAGCAGGAATTCCATTGTAACCAGACTGCTGTGCTCAGTGTTCCTGCTGTTTTCCATTTTAATTGCTATTATTATGTTTGCCCCTCTAGTAGACGACTTGGTAAATAAAGTAGTTACTGTACACCTTAATCTTTGCAAATATACAAACTGTAATAAAAATTCTGATTATAAACTCTTTCATAGATTCATAAAATATCAGCAAACTGTAGGTCCTTTAAAACCCAGAATAATGACACATTCACATTGTTCCTAAGAACTTACATCTCTTAACTAATTACCGTGAATCAATTTAAGTTATAGGAGTGCTTTTCAAAAGAAGTTATCATGATTATTATGAGACAATCTTTAACTGCCATTACTTGTCATTCATGCACTGCTATCAATACAACTGGTGTTTCTAATCCTTTGTATATCAAACTCTCAGGAAACCTTTTCATTAGGAGAAATAATATTGCTAGCTTTGTCTTGAGAGTATACTATAAGGAATTTGAATTAAATAATATCCAATTTGGTAAGATATTATGTCAACTATTTCTTTAAGATTAAATGTACTTGGAAGAAAAAGAATTTTCTGCATAGTTCTGACTAAATTTAGTTCTGTTTGGCTGGGCCTAAAATAGACAATGTTATTGAAAACTAGAACCCTGAACCCCTATATTATAACTCCAAAGCTAGGAAATGGATCAGGGTTGAGCCAGAACTGTCACTATAAAAGCCAGCTGGGAATTTGCCCAAATGTCAGGACATGATTTAACTCAGCCCAGTATAGATTGGGATCAGACAAAAATCTGGGTCAAAATCCAGATTTTCTCCAAGACTTTTAGTCAGGCTTTCCTATTTATATTATAGTCACTTGTATGAGTGTAAGGGTGGAATCCATATCAAGCATAACACTGGGAATACAGGCTGTCGGATTATTCATGTCTATGGAATTCAGGAATTCCAGCAGTCATCTCACTGTGACACCACTGGAAAACCAATGTACCTGATTAATGTCATGTAATTATCATGGATTTCATGTTTCAAAGCAATTGCATTCAGGACTGGGACGAAAGTGAGTGTGCCAGACAAAGAGAGGATTCCTTATAAATGCAGCTAGAAAACTGAGCCAGGGCTGCAAAAGCAGTCTGAAAATCAGGGGCTGATTCATCTAGTTTTTTCTTGGTACTGACTCTACGCTGTAATGAAGTACCAATAAGACTGCAGTTAAGATTTTAATGAAGACGCTCAGTTTCAATGCATAAGAATTTATTTTTGTATTCCAAATTTTTTGAGAAAATTGAAGCCCTGTATACAGTCTGTGCAGGCAATGACAAACATTTGTGAGCCTTTTTGCTGACAACATCATGAGAAATTTGAGGCCCCAAGTACTCAGCTAATCAGATACTGCTTCCAGTGTTCCCTGTAATTAAATACAGTAGAATGATACAGTCCTGAAATAGTGTTTTTATTTTTAAAGCAGTTTTTCTTCATCTCTTATCACATTTTAAACCTGCTTTTTTCATACTTTTTTATTTGTGCAATTGTGTGTGCAAAATGCCTGAACACAGAAACATCTGCTTCAAGCAAACAGATAGGCACTGAATTTAAGCATTATATTTAAAATGCCTGTGGAATAGATGTTTGCAGATGTTGGTCAACAGATGGGTGAAGATGAGCCAGCAGTGTGCTCAGGTGGCCAAGAAGGCCAATATCATCCTGGCTTGTATCAGAAATAATGTGGCCACCAAAAAGAAGAAAGTGACTGTCCCCCTGTATTCAGCCCCTGGTGAGGCCACACCTCAAGTACTGTGTTCACTTCTGGCCCCTCACTACAAAGAAGACATTGAGGTGCTGAAGAAGAAGAACCATGAAGCTAGTGAAGGGTCTAGAGAACAAAGTCTTATGAGGAGCAGCTGAGGAAACTGGGGTGGTTTAGTCTAGAGAAGAGAAGGGTTTAGATTTGGAAGTTTAGATTGGATATTAACCATGCCAAGTGCAAGGTCCTACACCTGGGTCGGAGCAATCCCAGGCACAGCTACAGGTTGGGCAGAGAAGAGATTCAGGGCAGCCCTGTGGAGAAGGACTTGGGGGTGTTGGTTGATGAGAAAATGAGCATGAGCCAGCAGTGTGCGCTCGCAGCCCAGAAAGGCAACCGTATCCTGGGCTGCATCAAAAGGAGCGTAACCAGCAGGTTGAAGGAGGTGATCCTGCCCCTCTACTCTGCTCTTGTGAGACCTCACTTGGAGTATTGTGTGCAGTTCTGGTGTCCTCAACATAAAAAGGACATGGAACTGTTGGAACTAGTCCAGAGAAGGGCCACGAGGATGATCAGGGGACTGGAGCACCTCCTGTATGAAGACAGGCTGAGGAAGTTGGGGCTGTTCAGCCTGGAGAAGAAAAGGCTGCATGGAGACCTCATAGCAGCCTTCCAGTATCTGAAGGGGGCCTATAGGGATGCTGGGGAGGGACTCTTTATTAGGGACTGTAGTGACAGGACAAGGGGTAATGGGCTCAAACTTAAACAGGGGAAGTTTAGATTGGATATAAGGAGGAAATTCTTTCCTGTTAGGGTGGTGATGCACTGGAATGGGTTGCCCAGGGTGGTTGTGAATGCTCCATCCCTGGCAGTGTTCAAGACCAGGTTGGACGAGACCTTGGGTGATCTGATTTAGCGTAAGGTGTCCCTGCCCATGGCAGGGGGTTTGGAACTAGATGATCTTAAGGTCCTTTCCAATACTAACTGTTCTATGATTCTATGATTAGGAAAAATTTCTTCACTGAAAGGGTCATCGCACATTGGAACAAGCTTCCCAGGGGAGTGGTTGAGTCTCCGTCGCTGAGGGTATTTAAAAGTTGTGTAGACATGGCACTTAGGGACATAGTTTAGTGGTGGATTTGGCAGTTTTGGGTTAATGGTTGGACTCAATGATGTTAAACACCTTTTCCAACCTAAATGGTTCTATGATTCCATATGCATAAATTTCTCTGATCAGTCATTTGTATGAATGGTTACCTCATTTATTTACAAACTGGCAGTAATTCTATGTGTAGATTAAACATATACTTTGCATATAAAAGACAATGAATAATATAGATGGGCTGCAACTGAATGGAGGTTTACTCAGTTATTCATTACTTTGGTCTATGATCTGCTTGGTATGTAGATTATTTTAACAGACCAAGATATGGAAATGGCTGTGTATAGATAAGCAATATTGTCAGTGAAACTGTAGGTAGTCCCTGAGTGAGGAACCATTGTAATTTCATTTTTTTTCAAGATATATTGATCCCTTAGAGTTGTACTAGCCAGACAGAGCACTCTCCACTCTCCATCAAATTAGGAAGTGTAAAAGTTTTCTACTTTATAATTCACTGGAGAGCTGTGAAATCTACGAAGTGTCACCTAGTTCATAATTATTTGTTATCATGCAATATATTATTTATTGTTTATTCTTTTAGTAAAATATTTTTTTTCTCATTCTGATTAGGAAGTTGCACTGGAGGATTAACAGTATAATCAGATCAAAGTGGTAAATGCAGTCTCTATTAGACTGTCCTCTGATTTTGCTCCAGTTGCAGGATCTCTTTAATAGAGCTGGGTACTTCCCAGGAAAATTGAAGTGTTTTCCTGCATGTTTAAGGATTCATTATCTCTGTGAGTCAAGTAGGTCTTCTGAAATGGAATTCCAGTAGGAAAAGGAGAACCTAATGTGAAAAAGATTTTTCACATTTATCTGAAGAAAATTTCATCAAGTGAATATTTCTTGGATACTGCAAAGTCTGGATAAATTAGAAATAATTCAGAATCATGCTAGGTGTGTAGTGGCCATAGTAAAGATCCTTTGTTTCCCATCTATAAGAGACACACAGAAAATTCTTATGCTGAGAGACAAATCTTATACACTAGTACATGCACCTATACATAGAGAATTATCGCTCAGTTCCATTCCAGCTTTCTACACAGTCAGTTTCTGTAGCTTGATTATTTTTCTTTCGTTTTTTCTTGAGGAGGGTGGGGGGTGGGGAAAGGCACACTCCCTGAGTATCTCCAAATGTCTGTAGGTTGTCTAGTTTTCTATCACCCAGAAATACAAATGCTAGCTGCAAGCTGTAATCTGACTGCATAGCGCTAAATGATCTTTAAAACAGAATAGACTCACAGACCTTAAATAATTCCTTTTTTTCTTTGTCAGCATCCACACAATGCACTTAGTACAAGTAATGACATCAGATATGTACAGCAGGCTTTGAGTACAGTCACGTGCTATAGCCATGTCATGATTGTGTTCATTTATATTGTTTTAACAAAGGCCATTGCCTCTCTATTCATTTTATACCTGGCTGCATATTCTCACTTAGTCAAAGGGAGCTTGAGGCCTGAATCATTTATAAAGTATTCATTCATGGTTTTGGTCAGTTGCCTAAGATTTTGCCAGCTTCCTATAGTAGCATGCAATGTATAGCAGTTCAGGAGTTTGTGGTGAATTTATTATACTTGAATATATTCCCAGGCATATTTAGTAGAATGGTCTGAATATTAATGCATCTCCTGAGTCAGTACAATTCTCACTGTTCTGTTGTTACTGCTTTCTTTGAAATTCAGTCAACAGCCTGCAATACCAAAACAACAAAAATATGTGCACTTATCTTCAGGCCATTAAAATCCTACAGCTGTGTTTACCTTCCTTTTTGTGCAAGGAATGAGTAAAAAGCTTTCAATCAAATGCATTTAAAAAAGAGGAAGGACAGGAACTGCCTAGCAGGGATTAGATGCTGCAGCTTTTCTGGCACTTGCTGCAGAACAGAAACACCCTGTACAGTGTTAGCTGCCCTTTCCATTCCTACTGAGGCAGCAACAGGGTTTCCAGCACCCCCTGCTTAATGTGTAAGGGGCCCATGGGTGCAGTTCTGGAATGTAACCATTACAAGTAATTTGCTGTATGGATGTTTGGATTATGGCAAAGTGGTCCAGAGGCTTGAATTCCTTTCAACCCCGACTCATCATCACAACTGGAATGATATTCATGTTTTAATCTTAAGCTTTTGTCCATATATATTAATAATTCTTCTCTCCTACCTTCCACACCGTGTGCAAAGGAAAATGGTGTACGTTTCTTGTTTTAGTTTCAGTTTGGTTGGTGAAAGAAGTCAGGAAGATTCTAGTGTGTGAATAGGAAGAGAGGGAGACAGCTCTCTAGATTGATCAGCTCTTTAGAGATAATAACTATATAATCCTCCAAAAGTATATGCTTCCCATGCTTGTGTTTTTTTAAGAGCTATGACTGTCATTCTTGCAGAAACCTTACATGGTACTTTCAGTACATGAACTATTTTGATGTAGACATGGGTGTTTTTATTACCTTGACTTTACATGAAGGAAAGCAAACTGACTCAAACACGTGAAAACTGAAACAAACAAATGACATCCCTTCCTCCCACCTTTCTTACTGGAGTCACCCACTATAGGAAAATTTTATTTATAAAAAGTTATTCAGTCTTTCTCGCTTCTCCCAGAAAACAACAAAAAGGCCTAAATTCTCATAGAACAATTTTTGGAAGGTAAAAAAGGTCACCCATTTCTCTTTTCATTTTCAAATCCCAAGAGGAGATTTTCAAGGATACTAAGGGCTGTTAAGCACCCAATTCCCACTGAGAATCAGAGAGAATTGGACGACTGGCTGCCCTTTGTGTCTTTGATTTATTTCCCTCTTTGGTCTTTACTAACAACAATTTTTTCTCATTTGGAACACACTGATTGAAAACATCCAAGGTCAAATTCATTTTGAGGAATTCTACTGAAGTCAACAAAGACACACACCAAGATGGAGTGGAGTCCATAGCTTTATTTTTAGTCTCTCATTAGTACCAAATCTTTGTTTTTTATCTCGATTGGAGCCACTTGGAGAAAGAGAGGGAAAACCAACTTAATAAGTGGTTAAAATCAAAGTGGGATGAAAAATAAATTAAAATATTTTTCATGAAGTTCATTTTTAAAAATCTGATCATGAAAAATATATTTTGATATTTGCAGGTTTATGTTTTTCTCAAATGTTTTCTCTGGAAACTTTACAGGAAAATATATGGACTTCTTTCTTAATTAGAGTTCCCTTTTTCTGCATAACTTCTGGTTGATTGTTAACAGTGGAATTCATCTCACATCACATTAGAGGTCTGCAGTCTGGCTGTCTACATTTGAACTACTTTTCCTAGGCTCCATTTACAGTCTAAAGGAAGACAAAGGCACTGCAGGACATAATTAATCTGACCTATCCTGAATAAGATGTGAGGAATAACATCCTATGTGTACTTGTTTTTCTCCACTAGCAAGAAGAGTAATCCAGCTGGCTAGATCAGATTTGCACTGTAGGAGTCTACATTTGATCAGATGAATCCTACCCTGCTGTCAGGCTTTTCTTCTTCCTTCCAAGGCTAACCTTATTCAGTGTGGGGTGATTGCAATTTGTTTGTATGATAAACTGCATTTGTGAATCTTCCTATGCTCCGATCTTTTTGATATTTGTGCACTAAAAAAGACAAATCCAGAACTCGTGAATATGGTAATCTGATGACATAAAATTTGATACATTTGTCTAACATATTATATTGTCCTCTGTCATAGTAATATATGAGCACTTTAGCCATCCCTACTCATTTATATACTTCATTAAAAATCATTGGTCTTTATTCAAGTGTAGTAGTATTGTTCAGATATAACACAGAGTTATGTAGGTCAAACCAAAATACATTTTCATTCCTTTCAAGAATATGCAGACAGCTAAATGGAAGGATTATGGTTCAGGAACTTATAGCATCTGTCATGATGATGAGTACAGGTTCCAGTGACTGGGAACTGGTGGTTTACATCAGACTCCTGAGATCTCCCTGAACAATTCCTTCAGAAACGCTGTTACTGGGGATTATCCCAGGCACAGCTACAGGTTGGGCAGAGAAGAGATTCAGAGCAGCCCTGCAGAGAAGGACTTGGGGGTGTTGGTTGATGAGAAAATGAACATGAGCTGGCTTCAGTGTGCGCTCGTAGCCCAGAAAGCCAACCGTATCCTGGGCTGCATCAAAAGGAACGTGACCAGCAGGTTGAAGGAGGTGATCCTGCCCCTCTACTCTGCTCTTGTGAGACCTCACCCGGAGTATTGTGTGCAGTTCTGGTGTCCTCAACATAAAAAGGACATGGAACTGTTGGAACAAGTCCAGAGAAGGGCCACGAGGATGATCAGGGGACTGGAGCACCTCCCATATGAAGACAGGCTGAGAAAGTTGGGGCTGTTCAGCCTGGAGAAGAGAAGGCTGCATGGAGACCTCATAGCAGCCTTCCAGTATCTGAAGGGGGCCTATAGGGATGCTGGGGAGCATTAGGTACTGTAGTGATAGGCCAAGGGGTAACAGGTTCAAACTTAGGGGAAGTTTAGATTGGATAGAAGGAGAAAATTTTTTCCTGTGAGGGTGGTGAGGCACTTGAATGGGTTGCCCAGGGAAGCCGTGAATGCTCCTTCCCTGGCCATGTTCAAGGCCAGGTTGCACAGAGCCTTAGGTGACATGGTTAGTGTGAGGTGTCCCTGCCCATGGGAGGGGGGTTGGAACTAGATGATCTTAAGGTCCTTTCTAACCCTAACTATTCTAGGATTCTGTGATTTATTACTTCCTGGGGCAGTTTCAAAACTTCCCAATGCATTACTGAGGGTGCTGTTCAGCATTAGTAGCTACTTCGGATAAACCTCTATATTTTCTGACAGTGTATCAGGATTAAATCACACTGCGGCCAGTGCCATCATTTCCGTTTAATTCTCTATGATCTGTTGTTGCTGTGCTACATTTGTAGTTATAGTGTTTTCATTCTTAATCCTTGTTTCACTATTAAGAAAAAAGTATGGTTTCGTTTAGTAAGAGCCATCCTCTTTAGACCATAATAATAAGAGCAGTAAGGTGAGGGAAATCGGTTTATCTGGAGATCTGACAGAACCAAATACAGTTTAGAAAGCTTGATTTTAGTGACTTGGGCCTCACTTAAATAACTGGACAACCAGCACTTAAAACACTATGTGTGTTCACTGACCATAGTATCTGAATTATGTCTGAAAATGACAACTACCCATGTGGTTCATTTAGTTTTTTTGAGAATATCACTGCATGGCAAGGAAAATGGTAAATGTACATGACCTCTCTGCTGTTTACTTAATGTGTCTTTTAGCTGTTCAGTTACTGTTGAGCTGGAATCGAAAAGTCTGGGTCTACAAAACTACAAGGACAATTAAGAAAGACTTTTTTTTGGTTTGTTTTGTTGTTATTGTGGAGCAAAAACATATATCTTGAACGATTTACTTTTAGATAGTGTCTTAATCATCTTTTAAAATATGATTCCTAAGTAGAATGGTGGGAACGAATGCTTGCTTCACAAAACTGTAGTCCTAGAACGTACTTTGCCAGGTTACCTCATCAGTAACTCAAGTATAATCAATTTTACTTATGCACGTCCTGACGATTCCTTGTTTATACAAGGAAGACCTCCAATTAGGAAGGTTCCACAACTTTCCCAGCCAATCTCTTGCAATGCTTCACTTTTTTTTTACTATTACAAAGGCTTTTTTGATTATTATCTAACCCAGATTTTCTTTTCTGCCCTTTAAACACAATCCACCATAAGCTTAGAAAACAGATTATTCTCATCTTTGATATTTTTGGGGACTGTGCCATCATACTGTCACTTTGATCTTCTTCTCTCCAGTGTAAATGAATAAATGTATTCAATCTTTCCTCTAGATACCTCATGATTCTTCTCATTCTCTTCCAGTTTCCACTTGATCCACACCTTCCCTGAAGCACAGAGAAAGCAGCTAAGACTTACTAGTTCTGAATGCACTTAAAGGATTTATTCCTTGAGTTTCTGCAGGTTGCAATTCTATTTATACATCCCAGTATGGTGCTTATCTTTTTTTGTAGCAGGAAGACGTTGTTGACTCATGCTGAATGTGTTACCCACTGTAAAGCCACCAGTGCTTTTTTTTTTGAAGCATAGGCAAACAGCCAGCAATCAGAATGGCTGTATGGAGACATTACATTTTTTTAAAGTCTACCTGATGTACAAGACAGCTATTTTGTGTATTATCTCAGTGTCAGGCCTTTTCGTATTCTTATGGTATCTAAAACCTACATTTGTTTGTTTTTTTTCCCATAGAACTTCTGATTAGATGCTGTTCTACCATCACGGACAGTTGATTCTTTCTGATACTATTGTTACTGGCACAGTGTTTTTTCAGACTGTACCTTGGATTTCTCAAGATGAATTTTATTTCTTACCCTGTACTCCAAAGAAAGTCCTGGCTGTCCTTCCTATCTTATTATCTGAAAATGTAATTATCTGCACTTTTGATAAGTATACACTATTCTTTCATCCCGGTCAATGGATACCAGAACTGGAGCAGACCCCCATGGATATTCACACAATGTGTTCTTCTATTTTAACAATGAACCATTGATAACCAGATCGAGTACAGTTACAGGATTGAGTACAAAGCAGCTCATTGAAAATGAGAGCAATGAAGTAGAAACAATTACAGATTAATATTTTGGCAGCTTCCGTTGCAAGTTACTTTCTTAGCTTGAGTTCTAATTTATTTTTTTTTTCTTTTTTTTTTTTTTAATAAAAGACAAAAGGACCAAAGTGCTTGCCCTGTGAAAAGGGCAGTATTGAGAAAGGAATCACTGTTATGTAATATTTCTTCTGTTTAAGGGAAATTGCTAACACCAAACAAGCTAATTTGCATACTGATCAGCAGAACTTGCCACTTAGAGGAAGAGAATATTCCTTGCTAGAGATATAAAGCAAAGGATTCACAGAAGTTCTGAATTAAAAAAAGAATTGTGTGGAGTCTGATGAGATTGATAGACCTGCTATCTTCATGGAAGCAGTGTCACCGAGTGTATCTCTGGGATACACCGCTACCCAAGGATAAGGCACAGTGTTTTTGATCCTCTTAGGCTTCCGTTGTGAGCTTCTGTTTTGTAACACTAATTGTTTCAGTTAGTTCGTGGTTTAGATGAGGATTTTGTATTTATACACAGACTCAGAAATATGCACACACACACAGAGTTCTTCCCAGGACCTAAATTCTGCTTTTTATTGTGTGGATAAAACCCATTCAGATCTTTGCTGGGTTGCACAATTTTAAAATTGAAGCTGAAGTTTACTTTCAGTCTATAAATAAATATGTTAGTCTACAAATAAATAAAATATAAAATAAAACCCATGAAAAACTGTCAGACAAAGCTGAGAAAAGAACCCTGTCTCTTCCACTGCTTATAGAAACCAGAGTGCAGATGTTCAGCCCTGACTGCTTATTTGCAGTGTTACTGTTCAGGTCATGGGTGACCATCTGTTTCCTTTCACTTTATGACACAGCACTTGCCCTCCATGAATCTTTCTGAGCTTTCTTCTGGTATGAAGGCAAAAGAGGAATGAAAGAAACACTTATGTGGACAAGAGGCAGAGAATCTTGAATGAATAATATTATTGTAATAAAACAATGGGATTCTTCTCTTTAGTTTCCCAGCATCCCTAACAGTACTGTTAACTACTCTTCAAACAGGGAGGAGAGAGAGAAACACAGCCCTATAGTTGACTTTAGCTCTTATAGGGTTCTGTTTCTTACCATTTACTAGATTCGCCACCTTTGGAAACTGATAAACAGAATACTGTAAGTACCTAAATTAGCTGCCATAGTATGACTACCCCTCTAAATATCCAGACTAACACTTAGAGGGAGCAAATATTTGTCTAAACTTTGTAACAGTAAAACATTAGCTCTTTCAGAAGGCTGAACTGGCATTCAGTGTAGTTTCATGAATCAGAGATCTTTTCTGTAACACAGATGGGCATATTTTAGATTAATTCTAACCCTATATTATGAATAGTTCTCTTCATGAGTGGGCCTGGGTTTATTTCTGCAGGGAAATAGTATCTTTTCTTTTTTGAACAAGATACTTCTAAGCATAAGAGGAGAGAACAATGAGACAATGTTGAAAAGAAAAAACAAAATGCAAAGTTAACCACAAATTTCCATAATGAGGAAACAAACCACAATGTACTCTGAACTGCTGCCAGCCAGTCCCTCATTGGTATTCAATATAAGATAGAAGCCAAAATGAGAGAAGTTAAGGGACTTTCAAATGATCTACATGTCCAATTGATTACCCCTAAGACCCAGTTTCTTTGGTCAAATATAGGTAAGCAATACTGTTGCATGCAATCCTGTTCACTTGAATGAAATGACAATAAAATTATGTCCAATGTATACAGTATGCAGGGAAACTACCTCTTATGCCAGTATTCTGACTTCCAAGAATCTGCTTAAAACCCAAACACAGTAACTGATTGGAAAATGGGGTTTATTTTTGTATCTTCACTAATCATATTGCAAAATGTTAAGTTTATAGCACAGCCACTGTGCTTAAAAGCTTGGTATTTTTAATGTTTTGAGTCAGGTTTAACTCATTATAACTATTTTTATTCTGGCTGTGTGTACAGCAGAAGAATTTAACCTGTTCTTTCCTACAAATTCTTGCTCTAACTAAAAATGTGTCAGATTTGAAATATCCAGTTTAAGTAGGTGGCTAAAAAATCTAAGAGATCTTCTAGCTTAACTGCAGACAGTTTTGGGTCATTATTTTACTACAACCATTACCAACTGAATGAATGCAATCAGATTTGAAACCATTTCATTCCAAACCAAGTCTTACCATTTTTAAGTCAACTCCAGAACCTACAGACCTAAACAAAATTAGTCTTTGAATTGATTTTGCTAATATATATGAATGGTAGATCTAGGTAAATATCAAAATGAACTGTATATAATAGTGTACTCTATTATTATTTATTGGGACCTGATATACATAGGCAGGATTTCTAATGTATACTCTTGCAAGAGAGAAGTCCAGCAGGAGCTTCTGTATTTCTTTCTATACATGACACTAGTTTTAAATAAACAATAGGGAAGAATCAGCAGTTTTTTGCTTTCCAAAAGACATATATTCCTTTAATGGAAAAATGTTTTATCTCAAATAATCCCTGGATGCCCAGGAAATATACTATTCAGTCAAGATATGAATTTCATGAGGAAAGCAGTCAAAAACCCCAAAATGTTGATAATTATTTACCCAGAACAGGAATGGTGATTGATCAATATTTTTATTGGAAAAATTAATCTGAAAGTAGCTGATAGTTGGTGGAGGCTTCCACAATTTTCAGTGGTTGTCTAGGTCCAGCTGAACTTTCTCAAAATATCTATATATAGTCCTGAATGCCCCTGATTCTTTTTATATTTGAATTAATTTACGTAGCAATTTTTTCTTAGCTGCAAAAGACTGTGGGAAACATCTGCTTGTTAAATAGTGTCTCCAATAGAGAGATGGTCTTGAGTCGAGCTTCATTTGTAGTCATTTTTGCAATCACTGAGGCAGAAAATCAATATTAGTATTATACAACTAACTGAACCACCTTTGAACTATAATTCTAAACACAGGAAAGAACAGAAAAACTTACATATTTTTCCAATCTATGTGTACAAACTTAAAGCTAGGAAGGAGGGTCTTCGCACCTTGCAATCTAGGGTACTGCATCTTCTAAAGTCAATGGATATCCTACCGATTTATGTTACTATAAATAAATGAGTTGAGTTACTACTTAAAACACTGAAACAGAAAGTCGATGCATACATGTAAAAGAACGTTTGCATTTGACTGGACTTTTTATAAAAATGCAACAGGACACCTATTACTTCCCATGGGAATTTATGCTTCAGTCTAATAGTTCTAAGGCTCAGGGTGCTTTTTCTCTTAATCTTTTTCTTGATTTCATTCTATTAATTCTCATTGCACAGGTACTATATAAAATTATTCTAATATCCCTTTGATGTTAGCATAATTGATATTAATGTTAGCATAATTGATATTAATACTGCTGTTTTTAGCTCTCTAGCCTGCTGCAAAGAAGCATCATGCTTTATTCCTCTTTTACAGTAGGAGAGACCAGTACTCAAAAGTTAAAAATACACTTTTTGTTACCCACAGTGTTGGTAGGATAAAGAACTTGACATGATCAGATATATTTTTCTGGATGTTCAGTCAGACCAATAGGGTCAATTTAAACACATGACCAAGAAACATTTTAACTACAGTTGAGAGTTTAAGAAAATCTTATTCTTATGTTCTGGGGTGGATGAGAAACCATAGCTATAACCATCGTGGGGCAGAAATGTATGTTAGATCCTGGAGATAAGTACCTAATTAAGATCGTTGAGATCATATCTGACTACATGGGAGCAAGGGGAAGTTGATGCTTCTGGCTGTATTTGCATGATAGACTAATAATTGAACTGTTTGCTAAAGGACCTCTTTGATCTAGCTCCTCGCTGTAAGAGGATTTTCACATCCAGCTTTTGTGTTCTAGGAGGGCATCTGTACTGAAAGTCCCTGGAGTGATCTGACCATGACTTAGCTTCTCTTCCTATTGTCACAGAGATATATTACAGCCAGAAAGAGAAAGCTGATCAGATCAGATAGTAGGAGCCTTGTTCCATAAATAGTTGTTTGGGCATTTAGCCAGGAAGGGTCATATAGGTTCTAGTTCTGCACAGTTTCTTTTTTCTCATTTTCATTGAAGGCCAAATACTTAAACTATCCTGGGAACAAACCAGTGTCTAAACGCAGGAAGTGATTTGAGGCATTCAGAACTTGGAACTGTAAATGGTGACTGTGAAACAGGTGTTTAAATCAGGACATTTTAGGCACACTGAAGAAGTCTGATAGAGTGGGATCATGCATATTCATGTTCCACATACTGTCTGCTTTGAATTCCTGTCTAGGGACTTAATTTTTCCTCCAGACAATGCAGGACAAAGTTGGGTGTCTTATTCAACTTTGTGAATTCCATTCTTTGAACATGCTGAGTGCATAACTTTTAAGCATTGTAGCGCCAAGCATTATTATGTTGAAAGCTTTTTGTTGAATGATTTCCATGGTGAACAACACTCTAAAATGATGCTTCTAGAATGATATAAAAGAATTTTCATTATTTGGCTGAATGCATGGCTCCAGGTCTCTAATTTCCTTTGCAGGTAAGGATACTGTGATACAGGCAGAGATAGCAGTTTCCCAGGTTGTAGTCTCCACTGTCCAGGTTACTCATACCCATCTTGTGTCCTGACTTCCATTTTTGCCCCATTTCCTTGTTAAATCATGTTTAATTTGTTCCAGTATTTAATTCTCTGTTCTGCCTTGCTTTTAATTTGCTGTTTCCTGTTATAAGCCCATAAACCAGTCTAGCGCAGACAGTCCCAGAGTCCTTCACGCTAATTGTGACCCAATATTTCTCCCATAAGCATGTAGCATCAGGTAGCAGTTCAGTCTTTCAACTTTCAGAATCTGTTCTTATCTACTACAGCCACTTTTCCTTCTCTATCGCATGTCTTTGAGTGACTCTTTTACACTGAGAGCACATGGCTTCTTTCTCTAAGTTGCCAAGAGGCGGGGGGAAACTGCTGATTCTGGGCTCAGGAGTTTCCTGGGTTCAGCAGTAGCAGTCATTTTTTTTTTATCTCAGTAGCTGGTGCAGTGCTGTGGTTTTGACTTTCAGTCTGGGAACAGCACTGATAACACCAATGTTTTTAGTTACTGCTCAAATGTTTAGTCTGACCAAGGACTTTCTGAGTCTCATGCTCTGCCAGGGAGGAGGGGAAGCTGTGAGGAAGCACAGGCAGGACACCTGACCCAAACTAACCAAAGAGGTATTTCATACCACAGCACGTCATGCCCAGGATGTAAACTGGGGCAGTTACCCAGAAGTGCTAGCTCACTGCTGGGTCTGGCTAGGTATCGGTATCGTTCAGCGGGTGATGAGTGGTTGTATTCTCTTCCCTTGTTATTTCCCTTATCATTGTTATTATTGGTGGTAGCAGTAGTGGTTTGTGTTATACCTTAGTTACTGGACTGTTCTTCTCTCAACCTGGGGCAGTTACATTCTTTTGATTCTTCCAGGAGTGGGGGGAGAAAAGGGGTGGAGACTGAGTGAGGACTGTGTAGCTGGTTTTACAACTGAGCTTAAACCATGACAAGGAGTAACACACATATTAGAACAGCAAACAGCATGGCCTGCAACTGGCTACAGGCTGTCTGCATTCATAGTTTTATCCCTGGGGGAAGTACGGAGGGAGTGTTCAGGGAATTTATGATCAAAATCAAAGCAGTGTGAATCTAATACATGTGAACAGCAATTTTTTCAGCTGATGTCAGGGTTAGAAGTCAAGTCTCCAATACACCATTCAGTGGCTTAATGATAAAAACCATTCTTTGTCTTCTCTCTAATCTTCCAGCTTTTGCAACAGGTAGATTATGTATGTCCTGTACCAAGAATGCCCTGCTTTCATGGCTGGCTGTTAACTCATGAAAACAGTTCAGCTCCTTTTATTCAAACATTCTCACTCTTCCACTCTTCTGTATGTACATTCACATATTACAAAAGTGCAAGTGTTCCCTCCTTGTCATATGCAATACATGAACAAAATCTGATCAAGAGATCTGATGTGTGATCCTCTTTCCTTCTGTCTTCCTTTGTCACACAACAAAGAAACTCTTTCATATTTTTTGAATGGCATGATGTGGGAGAGAAAGGATGCTACATATGAAGCATCTTGGGTGTTTTTCCATAAAGGTCCATCTTCCTTCTAACCCCATCCAAATGTCTGGGCATGGCTGCTGTTCCAACAGCTGATGGTTTTTCTGCAAATTATTCCCCTCATGTTGTAATCAGAAATGGCTGATATCTTCTCTCCCTGCTCCTCTAAAAAATACTCACTGGAACCTGACCTGTGAAGTGAAGTCAAAATTACTAGAATTTGAGTTATAAATGTCTGAATCCAAAGACTTATACCAAGAAGGTAGCTTTAGTAGTGCATAGATATGAACTACAATTTTGCTTTTTTTGGGCTTTCCTTATAAATGGATTCCTCTAAACTCAACATAGGCAACAAATGGAGCCCATTATTTTCTTGGTAAGGATATGACTACAATAAATAAGCATACAAAATTTGTGATTTTATATTGCCAAATTATAATACAATGCCATATGCAATTTACAGATGCTGTTTTGTTCTTCCCCAGACAGCACAGCTCCAAAAGGCAGTGTACTACTATCCAGGTGACTAGCACTTTACTAGAACTATTAAATGGGCTACTACAGCAGCCCAAAGCTCCAGCAGTTCCAGCTTTAGCACCTCCCTGTCAGATTCACATTGGCTTTTCTTGTTGTGGTACCAACTGAGATGAAAGTAGCAGCACACAGTGGTGCATGGGCAGGCTGAATTGATCTCGCCGTTAAAATCAATGGAATTATTCCTCAGGAGGTACACAGGAAGCAGAATAACAGGCACTAGAGGGCCCTAATGCTCTGTAGACATAACATTTGTATGAACATTTAGTAGAAAATTTAATTACCTTCTTAAGTGAATCACAGCTAGCTTAGGTAGTAGGCAGAGGAGGGTAATATTCTCTGGACTTCAGAGGAAAACAGCCAATCCCTGCAGGAAAAGAATGATTACTTCATGGTAAGCAGCCCCAGTTTTTACCCTTCTTAAAGCTATTCTGGTTCTTAAACAAATAAAAATACAATTGTGTTTAACATTCTGGAAAGTGGGAAAAAAAAAAAAAAAAATCACTGAAAAAGCTAGAAATAATCTTATACCCAAACTAGTGACTCATTTTTTTTGCCAATCAACTCCTTAAATGAGATTTTATCATTGAAAACAGTTCACCTAAAAGTAATAAAATAATAACAACCTTATTGAAAAGTTTGCCCCCACAAACCCTAACTTACAATTGGTTATTTATTTTTTCCACTTGTAGTATAAATTCTCACGGGAACATAGATCCCTTTTTGATTTCAGGCAGGAAATATCATTCTGTCAATGTGCTTGTCTAACATACACTAAGTCATTTTTTTCCAAATAGGTGACATTTTAACATCGCATTTCATGTACACAAAGACTACAATATTAAGAAAAGTTAATGTAATATTTTTTCCTGTATGAGTATGAATCCAGATACCAGTCTGGAATGAATTTTTCCAGCAGTGTTGAAGGCAATAACAGTTAGCTTCCTAACTGCTGATGCTTAAGTTTTGGCCTTTTCCACTTGTGATTGTTTAGCTTCTCGAGTAGCTGTGTGTAGCTTTGTTTTTCTACTTGATATTGTAAGTTTAGCGAGGAATCTGTCCAAAAAAGCTTGTAAGTAAAACTTAGAGCAGTAAAAAGGTCCAGCAAACCATTTACTTATATATATGCTTTGCCTTTTTTTTTTTTTTTGGCAGAGGGCCTGTGTCCTCGTTGGATATCTTGTTCATCAGCTTTATTGGTGGCTCCCAGCCTGTGAGAACTGTATTTTCAAGAGAAAGGAAAAATATTTAGGCATTCTTAAGGAAAAAGCTAGACACAGAGAAGACATACTATGGTTGATTGTATCAGGATGCAAAATTGTGCCCTACTGTTTATGGCTGATCAGGACCTGGGTGGATGAGACTTTGAGAAAACTGGTCTAGCGGAAGGTGTCCCTGCTCATGGCAGGGGGTTTGGAACTAGAAGGTCTTTAAGGTCATTTCCAACCCAAACTATTTGGTGTTTCTATGATTGTCCTGGGTTCAGCAGTAGCAGTCATGTTTTTTCCTTTGTGTTAACTGGTGCAGTTAACCCAGTTAACCCAGGACAATGATACAGTTGCTTTGGTTATCCTCTTTATCAGACTATCAGAAGTCACCATTTCCCAGGCATTGAAAAGGCATTATTAGAACAATAGGGTGTTATGAAAACATAGGGCATTAATGCATATCTATCTGAGAGACAAATGATACAAGAAATACAGTTTATATGCATTGTGGCATAACCTTTTGGTAAGTAAAGGTAGCAGTTTCTCTACTGTGCTTTTGGGAGTTGTCCATAGATGCTGCTTATGCAATACACATTTACTTGGTCCTATTTCTTTTGTAGTGTCTAAATGACCAAACTGCAAGCTCAGTGACTTCAAGTCATATTTGCATTATGGAATACATGTAGTGTCAACAGTGTACTTTCTTGGGGAAAAAAGCCACTATTTTTTAGTCCCACTTTCTAACTTTCCAGCTAGAAATGGAAGTAAACTTTAACTTAAGAATCCTAAATTTAAGTATCTTCATATAAGTGTCTGTATGTGCACTGTGTGTCTAAGCTGACAGTTAATCAGTGGAGATTTAGCCAACATCACCAGCAGAGCCTGAAGGTTCTTTCAGCTGATATTAAATCAGGTATCAGCATCCTGTCAGCTGAATAGTGCTATACACTTCATTGGCAAGGAGCTCAATTCAGCAGCCCTCAATCCCAGAGGAGAGACCCAGCATGCTCCCAGCTCAGGGATCTGGACTCCAGCCTGAAAGAGTAAGCAGTCTGGCCTCCTCCCAAACCACTGCTCTACCATCAGCTTCCTTTTGGAAATCTTTGGTTATTAAATTGTTATTTAAAGAGGAAGGGAAAGAGGATTTCTTGCCATTTTTGTAACGTATATTTCAGGGCTACCAACGGTGATCAGGAAGGATTTTTTCCCACCTTTCTGATGCTCAGTATAGTTCACAGGTTTTATGTTCTCCACTTTTTCCTGAAGCACAAGGTTCTGCAACAGGGACAAAAGGTGCGCAAAGTCTTATTGGCATTTGTAAAACTCTCAGAGGTCTGACTGATATGTGTCATTTAGGGCTAACTGATCTCCAGGTTTTGATTTAAGAATGCTTGCAAGGTCAAGTTCACAAAGACCTGTTGGATACCTCTTACTTTAACTGTGGGCCAGAGTGAATTCCATGGAATTGTCTGTCCAGTTTCACTTAGCAGCTTTTTCTATTACTGCAGTGACTTAGGACATCAGTGATGACTATGACCAATAAGTCTACAAAAGAAGCATATTTAGAGTGTCTTAACTGTTGAAATGAGTTCTGCATGGACCATAGCATGTGTTACCTAAATGTGATGCAATTAAAATACACCATGTACAGCAGAGAGAGCTCTCAGTGCTTCCTGAAATTCAGTTCGCTGTATGTTATCGCAGCTTGAATCAACAAAATAGCAAGTAATCAACATTATTGTTTGCTTTTGAAACTCCTGGGCCATAAGTAGTTTATATTTTCTATTGAATTCACTTCCCATCTGAAGTAGCAAAATCTTGGAAAATTTACCTTTGGATACAAAATTTTAAGTATCTGGATAGTGGTTTTGTTATAGAATGCTTGTTATGGTGATAGATGCTTTTATTAAACCCTAGCATCATATACACAATAGTCTCATACACAGATGTATGGTGAAGAAGCTGTTAGAGACCTTTTTTGCACATAAAGGTTTTATGGCAGAAAAAAATACATATTGCTGATTTAGATTTCAATTATTTATTTACACTGAGAAGATAAGTATGGAAACCATAACGAAAGCAAACTGATCTACCTAAAGAAGAAAGCTTTGTTTTTCTCCAGGACTTGTCATTGTAGTCAGACCATGGCCAGTTTATACGTCACACTCTGTTCAAGAGCCCTTAGCTTAAAAATATTTTATTTGTTAATGAAGCTTCACAGCACTATGCTGTACTACATGACACACCACATGAACATTCTTTTTTTTTTTTTTAATTGTAACATTATTTAAAAGCATTATAAAAAGATCAACTGCCTCCTTTTGTTCTCTCTTGACTGGTAATTTTGTACTGTCTGCTGAAATGGCAGCATTGGTGGCTGATTACAATGCTGATGTCAAAGAAAGAGATGTCAAAGAGATGCTTCATCCTGTTAAAAATGCTACCTTCATTACATATCTGTTTGGTCATGTATATTGCAAATTCTTTCTGAGAATTAAATAAAACTGCATGGCATTGTTCAGAAACTGTGCTTTTTTCATTTAGATTTTTTTTTTCTCCAGTCATTTCTTTTTGTACAGAATGACTGAAATATTTCAATGCCAATAATAATAATGGTAACCATTTGATTCACAAAAACCATTGTTATTCCAATTTCTCAACAGTGAGTGAATTATCTTGAGCTTGAACTGGAAAGAGCTATGTTGGTATATTGCTATTATTCTTTTACCTCTCTTCTTAGAAAGCAATCATTGAAATGACCTCAGAATTTCAAGGGTCACATATTTCATTTAACACTTTATCAGCCTTGAACATATTAAAACAATGAAAAGGTTGCAAAAAGTTGCTTCCTTATCTTACTGTTGCACCCAGTAATACTGTGCTGGTTAGGGAAGTTTAAGTAAGCTTATCCGTCTTCCAATGGTGAATAGCATGAGCAGCATCTGAATAAAATAAAATTGTTGAAATATTCACAGACGGTATAAAAATATTTTGGCAGAAAAAAACTTTGATATTTTTTCTGTATTTAATGTGTAATAATTCCTATATTTTGAAGCTTTTTTTTTTTTTTTTTTAAGAAAGAATAGTTCTGACTATGTCCATACATTTCTGGAGGTGCTTTATCCTACATGTTTTAGAAGTGATTGGAAATGGTCAGTCTACGGACCTGAGAGTTTAAAATGTTTAAGGAAGTGTAAGCAGGTGCTGGGGTGAGAATAAACAGATGCTCAGAGGGGACAAGATAGATCATTTTCACGTGTTGTTGCAGCAGAGCTAAAACCTGTGTCTTGACTTGTTTTGTCTAATGAACTGTGTTGTGTAGCTGGTTTCATCATTAGGTACTTAAAGAAAACTAGCACTTTGCTTAGATATGCTGAATGCCACATCACAGGTAATTAATGGCTGATATTTTCATCCAGGAGATGCTTTCAATTATTTCCATGCACATCAGTGCCAACAAAACAAACAAATAAACCCAAACCCAAACAACTACAAGCCAACCAACACATGTTTCATTAGAAATGACCTCTAATGGGAAAACACAGGTAATTTTTTTACCCTCTTCATATTACAAATTATTTTTATTATTTGGAGATGAGGCAAAGTTGTGAGGCAGCACAGGGAAAACAGTAACTTCTCCATTCATGGACACCTACAGCTCTTGCCTAGTGTCAATGTTATTGATGCAAACAACTTGTTGGAGCAGAATAAGAAATGAAAAAGCTATAACCATATAAATAAAGGTTAAAAATACAAGACATATAAAAAGTGCATCCTGCCCAGTCATTAATATGCAGAGATATTTTAGGTAATAAGTAACCATGGTTTCTGTAGATCTATATTTTTAAAGTTCTATTCTTTCAACTCTGAAATGTGTGTAATTCTCACATGTGCAAATTTTTGGACTACCATTTTCAGTAAGAGTGAGTTTTCTGTCTAGCTCCATTGAAGCCAATGGTAAAAACCACACTGGTTGTATTGATGCTTGCTTTTCTATCAATCATCAACGCTACTTTGACCAAAGTAAATGATGTCATCTTTTGTCATTGAAAAGAAAGAGCATATGCAGTTGTGTCAAATGTATTCCCATTTATGTTTTGAAATAATGGCTGCTGAAAGCTCTGCTGAGGTCTAAACAGAAACGTTTATCCCCCTTCCCCCTGATGCACACACAATTTCCTACACCTCCTATTTACCACCCAGAGAGAAAGATCACATTTCCACTCCTCCCCTGTTCACAGAGTATTTCAGGTGCCTTTTGAAAAACTCTTGACCTCACACGTACGTACTATTACTGCAGAAAACTCCTTTAGTTTTCCTTTGATACCTACTTTGGGGTACTCTCATACAGAAATGTAATTAGGATAAAGAAAGAATGCTGTCTTTAGAGAGCTATTATTTTTCTTCACATATTCTTGTGAATGATTATTGACAAAAGTTTAAGTAAAGTGCCCTCCTTCCATGCTTTGTCAGAGCTCTGCCCTTCAGTGCTACATCTGGAACATCTTGCTTCTCTGCAGTAGCCAGGCTGTTTTGGACAATGTACACACTGTCTGAATGCATTGTATTGTGAGTGTAGCCAGTTTTATGCGAATGTGTGTGTTTTGGAGATACTCACCAGTGCTAGCTATTCTGGGAAGTCATCTGGAAGAGGTGGTTGATGGAAGGACCTCCATCATTTCAAATACCTGATGTTGCTGGAAATTCCTCTTATATTCAGGGTAAAAGGCATCCATAAGCCCGGGTAGACCACTGGTCTTGAGAGGTTTATGCATACCAGTTTCTGAAGTAACAGTACACAAGAGAGTAATGTAGCTAGCAGTGCAATCTAGTTGTGTTCAACTGTCCAGCCCTACTTTCAGAAACTGCTTAAAATTTTGCACTGAACTGAGAGGTTGAGAATTACATTTTACAAGCTAGGTGTCATATTGTGCAGCCGAACACCAGACACCCAAGCTAGTTTCTTCCAGTTTCCGACCTAATCTCCCTTTATGCATATGAATATTTTATCTAGTCCACCATATATCTACAGAAAAATCCTGGATTCCCCTTCCTCCTGAGCTTATACCTCCTGGATTTTTTGGTATTTTTTTTTTTTTAGGAGAAATGTATACAACTTAATGGTTATTTTCCTTTGTATGCTTCAAAATGAGATATTTTTAATCCAGCAAGTTCTGAAGAATAATTCCTTCTAGAGAGGATGTGGCCAAGCATTTTCTGTCTTCAAAATGGCTATAGCTTCCTATTCTCAGCAGGTCCAAGGCTCCAGGCTGCCCTCAGAGAAGTTGGTGACCCCTGTTTCAACATGGTCACCTCACTTCTTGTCCTCAGTGCTCTCTGTGGAGCAAGCCTGACAGCCGTGATCTAGGTGGAATTTCCACTAAGCTTCTCAAAGTCCATATACCTCCAGGATGCTGAACGACAACACACTCATCTCTCCTGTGTAGAACTGAGGCATTACAGCATTGGACAACTCTGATTGATTGAATAGACCCTGAGGGCAGGACCCTATTACCAAGCCAATGCTCAGAACTGATTAACCCCTTAGCCAGTGTCAAATACAGTACATTGCTGTAAGAAGACTATAAATCATAGGATAACCGTAGGGTCAGGCCTACTGTGGCCCTCTTATATGTCTTGCCTAAAGCCTACTGTTGATTTTTCTAAAAAATATGTTAGTGTTATTCTGGTAGAAGGAAAACCATATGGGAGCTTCCCATCTAGATTTTTATTAATCACAACATTCTGTAGCTTGTTTGATTTTTCTCTTGTTTTTCCTGATCACAGAGGGAAATGCATTACATATGAGACAAGGTGTATTTATATTTTGGGACAGCTGTAGGAAAGGTTTTTAAAGGGTACTAATACTCTTGTACCTTTGGAGAGTTGTTGTCTGCACCCCAGCAGTGATAGCCATTTATCTTGACTTAATTTCAGAATTATCCTGAGAATTCTTAATTCCCACATTTCTTTCTCTGAGTCTGGTTACTTTTGAAAAGAGCAGCTATGATGTTTTGTAGTGTCTTACAAAGGAATCCAGCAATAGATTTAGGTATTTCAAAGCCAAGTGTGATGTCAGCCGTGCCCACACATGCTCTTGTAGAATGGAGCCCAGGGTTCTATGTATGTTTAGCACTTCTGCACCAAGTGTAAGCTGTTGGAAACATTCCTATTCCCTCAGAATGGGAATCAAAAAGTTGACTAATTTAGCAAGGAGCCATCTCTGAAGTTAGCAACAGCTGACAGCAGACAATTAAAAATATCCTGTGAGAAAAAAAAACATTTTTACCTGTCCTCAAAGGTTAGCAGCCTTGTTCAGATCTTCTACTTGGGATGCATGGACTGTTATCCTTTCCTGAAAACAGGTGTTAAAACTCTGTCTTTCAGAAAAAGAGCAGGATCTGCACATGTGAAAAAAGGAGCAGAGAGCAGTCCCTGTGACTGTGCTGGTTCTAGTATTGGTGATAGTTCTCTTTGACAGAGCAGCCCAATTTCTATGGCGTTATGCTATAGTTGGGAGCAGGTAGGGCTACTGCTCTAACATCCACAGCTGTATTTGCCAACGTACACCAGTAGTACGGATGAAGAATGACCTCAAGCAAGGACTTGAGTTCATTTTCCAAATGTGTGCCATGTTTCTGCTTGTTTTCTCTTTCTGGCCCAGTGAATCTTGAGCTCTCATCTTTCTTTCATGTTAGGGCAGCTGTGCAAAAGACAGTGGATAATGCACCCTCTCCTGAATGGAGAAGATAGCTTAGCATATAGTACTGCTTAGGGTATCCTCTTGGGAGGTAGAAGATGTAATTAGAATATCCTCAGACAGAGGAGAGGGCTGATTCCAAGTTATCCACTTCCTGGATGAATGCTTAAAGACAAGTGCCTGCATTATCACCTCCTTATGAAGGAAAATGAAAATGGCCCCTCATCTAACTGCACCTATCTTTATCGAGAGAGACATAAAGGGCAAATTTTTAAAAAATGGGCTAGGCCCAGGTCCTCAAAGTCATTTAGGCATTTGATTTTCTTTGATTGTAGGGGGAATTAGCTTCCAAAGTGCCTTTGAGGATCTGGACCTCAGAGATTTAAGATACTCAATGTCATTTATCAAATGTGGAATCAGTGGGAGTCGGGCATCTAACGAAAACCCCACAGTCTATATATTTCTAAATTATGTATGCGCTTTGAAAACGCTAGTCCTTTATCATGCAGGAAATCGGGATAGATAACTGATGATGCTTTCTCATCTTAACATTCCTTGTAATGCTGGCTAAGGTTTTAACATCCCTTGTAAAGCTGGCTAAGATCATGTGAACACTATGATGGACACATCACAGTCATATATATGTCATGCATCCTGAGATATTTTATATCTATATACACTTCTGATGGACAGTCAATTTCCTTCCAATATGGTATGTCTTATGATAGGCTACTTTTTAATTATTTAAATTTCTATGCTTAGATTTTTCAACTATATATATTTAATCTTAAAAAATTCTGTGTATCTTTACATTGATTACCTGTGTTACCTGATTACCTGTATTTTCTGGAAGTATTTCAGTATCGATTTATCTTAGCAGAACCAATTCTGTGAATAATGTCTATGAATTTTATTGAAAGAAGGGTTTTGTGCAGTTTACCTTGAGTTTTAATTTTTTAAGGCTGATGCAAAACTTCCTGGTTTTGGGGTGGATTTTTTTGGACCAGCAATAATAGAAAAACCTTTTGACCTTTTCACAATGTAACCTTTAAAAATTTAAGGGACTTATGTTAAACATTTGCCTTCTCTCTCACTCATACAGTTTAGGCAAACAGCTATTGTTTGTAATTATGTGCTGAGGATTTCCAGAGAGGTGAGGTTTGTGTTTTTTGTTTTGTTTTGTTTTTTGGTTTGGGGTTTTATTGTGTTATTTTGTTTATGCTTTGTCTTGGTTGTTTGTTTGTTTCCTTTTAGACCATATTTTAGCGAAATTGCTTTTAGAATTTCATGGTAACTTGGGAATTTTTTTGAGATCCTTTGCTCTAAACATTGTCAGTGTAACACTGATAACTTTCACTACCTGTTCAATGTTAGGCTATCTTTCAATGATAGTTGAAGAGAATTCAGCATCTCAGAAACTCACATAGACTCCACATCTGATACCAAAAGCAAGACTATATCTTTGCTATTCTACTGATATTTTATCTTTCCTATTTTTTCCTTCCACCTCTCTGTCCCCCCACCCCCATCCTCACTTTCTGACTTTTTTTTTTTTTTTAAATAGTTTCCTTCCCTTTAGTGGTAAGGTGGTTTTCCACCCTGAGGGCAAGACTAGGTAAGCTCCCTGTTGTTAACATATGATTCACCTTCTTGGTCTTGGATCCCTTTCAGTCATAACAAGCAGTATAAACTGCCTTTATCTTGTTCTTATCTTCAGCCATTCTGAGATGAATCTTGTTTATGCAATCAGTCTGTTCTTAAATTTCTATAATGCATCCACTGCTTTATAGTAAGTCTATCTTAGAACTACATGTATGGCCTGGCATTTGATTTTAAAATAAAATAGAGGATTAAGTCTTTATGAAATAGAAAATTATGAGTGAGAGGAAAATTATTATATTTAAATTTCATCAGGGGTATAAAGGGAGCACAATAAATAAGAGCTGGGAATACAGAAATGAAGAATTTATCTATAAGTATTTGTATAAATAATTAGGTATTGTCTATAGTGCTTTATTAGTACAAATAGAACTAATTGATGCCTAGAATGGTGGGTCTTGTAAAGGGACTATTATAACATACATTAAAATTTGCAACACAAAGTAGAAAAGGACACAAAAAATTTGAAGTTACCGTAAGTATGAGGTTAGTGAAATAAATTGCATAATGAAAAACATATTGTTGTGAAATTTATTGGATTTGGGAAAAATTAGAAATGGCACAGACATTGGTTACAGGTTTCTCAGAATTATGGAGAAAGAAGGAAAATGTCTTTGATGGCTGTAGCTCACAGAAATTATTTGATTTTAAACATATTTAAAGGGCAAGAGGATAGCAATCACTTTGTTAATAAATATAAGAAAATTAAATAAAGAAGAATTAATCTATTAATTGTAAATCTTTCTATTTTTATACAAGCAGGAAAAAAAAAGAATGTGCAAATAATACCAGTTTTGACTAATAGTCTTCTCAATTCCAATTTGTATTAAGCCAACAGATTCTTAAGACATAGAAGGTAACACAGTTCAGGAATCATTTAATGGAAGAAATTTAGAAATACATGTCCATATGTTTAAATCTTTAATCAACCTTTACTTCCCCCTAATTTCTGCTACCTTAGTAAAAGTATTCTATGACTAAAACATGAGCACATGGACGGACCTGTGGCTCTTTTTTTCTTTAGTGAAGGAAAAAAAGAAAGTATTGTTCAATCACAACCTGTAGGGTATCTGGTGGGACTTGATGCCCATTAGGATGCCCTCCCATCTTTCAGAGCAGCTCATTTAAATTATACTTTAACTGAGGATCAACATAATTTATATTTATGAAAGAAGAATGCAAGGAAGAAGAAATGGCCATACTTGTCATTTTTCAAAGGAGCTGTCAATTATATGAAACTTTTTTTTTTTCCAGAATGCAAAATTGGAAAAGACAAATGAACCCAAATTTATGAGGAGTACACCGAAAAAAATAAAGTCTTTAGAAGGAAAATGAGTTAATAAAAATTAACCTATGTTAGCTCTTGTATGCCAAAGTAGTTAAGGAAACTAAAGGGTTTAATTTTTTAAATTTTTTAAATTCTTTTTGAAGAAGAAAAATATTCGAAAGAAAATGTATAATTTAGAAATGGAGGGAGAATATGACTTCAGTAACAGTTAAAAACTGTTGAAATTCAGTTATGCTTTGAAATAACTTTGTTAAGCAAGAGACATACAAAATAAAGCTTATTTAGCTAACGCATAATGACATTTTCAAGTGTACATTGATAAAGACCAGAATAAAAAATGGTTGGAAAATTGGAACATTTACAGATTGTTCCAGCCAACTAGTAGGAGGGCAATTAGGAAATTCATTTACTCTGCCACAGGCAATTATTTTTGTTAGGACATGGAAATCTGGGTGATCACCAAGAAAACCTATAGAGAAAACAAAACAAATTCAAAAAAGAAAAAAAGAATAGTGATCTTGAAAATTGTTTTCTGAACATTCTCTCCATATTCCAGAATACAACTGGAAAAATAATGAGAGTAAAAGCTCACCTGCAATTAGGTTATTCTAGAGAGCAGGTTCTCTCTTACTCCTCAAGTGAACTCCATTCAAGTCATGTAGGCAAGCAGGTACATTTTAAAAAAACAAACCAAACCAAACTTTTCTGCATTGTCTCATTACCTTCCACTTAGAAAAGCTGCCTCTGGAACCAAAATAATTTCCTCCACTCAAGAGGAAAAGTAATTAAAAAATATTTTGATTTTATGAATAGTTTATTTTTGGTGTGCTACAGAAGCAGTACTTTCCTCATTGGAAGCAGTAGAGGTGTAGCCTGATCCTCAGGAGTCTGAAGATCTAGAGCAGCAAGAAAATCTTGAAGATGACATCTTGATAGATGATAATAACTTTTACTGCATGTAAACTGAATGGCTGCAAGAAAAGCAGTAGGAGTCTGGATTCTAGTTAAAGCTCTGATGCAGTGTTGCGCCAAATGTTCTCCAAATTAATCCACAGCCTGAAATGTGACCGCAGAACCATAAAGCAAGAAAAAACATAAGCTACCATAGACTGAAAAGGGAGGAGGACAACAGGAACTGGTTTTAACTTCTATTTCATTTAACATCCTTCATATTTTGAAGTTGGGTAATAGTCCTATTCATGAAATTCACTGATGGCACTGAATTTGAAAGTATTCTAATCACTACTGAAGAAAAAAGAAATAATGAAAATGGAGCTAGAGGGGTTAAAATTATAGACAGAAAAGAAGTAAATGAAATTCAATGTGGGAAAAAACCTGCACAACATGTATCTGTCTAGGGTAAATATAATTCAAAACTCAAATTTTTGCAGAGACACTGAAACTCGGAAAGCAATAACACTGCAAAAGGTATCACGAATGATAGTGTAGAGAAAATTAGGCATGAACTTGTGATGTAGTGTGACAGCAGTAAGGTTCAATGCAACACTAGGTAGAATCTACAGAAGTGTCACATCACAAACCAAAAAGGTAATAACTTTTTTGTTTATAGCACTGGCACAGCTTCCTCTCAGATACTGAGGACAACTGGAGACAAATTACAGCAGTATGTGGACATACATAGAACTCTGCAAATGATAGCTAGCTAGACACATGTATTTTTATATTAAAACAATAAATGCAATAAAAATATGCAATATATATATTATATAAAACATTGTATATAAATTATATTAAAACATCTTTATTATGTATTAAACATCACCTTATTGTGTCACATGGACACTCATGCATTACCTTTCTCTTATGGCCATTTTTTACAGGATTGCCAGGTGGAACTATGCAGCCTTTCCCATCTGGCACAACAGAAATAGAATTGAGAATTGTTTCAGGAATGTCTTGAACCTCAGGCATTCCTAATTTTTACCATACTGAACAGGCTGTACACCATTCAGAGGAGAGAAAGGGAGAACCCACTGCCAAGTAACCTTTGGTGCAGGAGGATATGATGCATAGGTGAGAAAGTGTGTTCTTCATAAACAAACCAGCAGTTATTCTATGAAATTTTGAAAAACATTAATAAGTGCTGAATAGATCATTTATTTTAAGATTCAAAACACTGAGAGTAATTTAAAAACTGTATAAAATAGGAAGGAACTAATTTAAAAATAATTTGAAACACATGTATATGAGTGTGATAAATAATTGGTTTGTGTGAAATATGGAAAATATGTGTAATTGTAAGGAAATAACACTCATAACTCACGAGATTTCAACTGGCCAAAACAATATTATAAAGCCAGCAAAACCACTCACAAGGGGAAAGTGCAAAATTCCAGTAACAGTTAAATGAACTATTTTATTCATTTATGATTAAAAAAAACCCACCCTCCTTTACTAAATATGACAAACTACATCCAGGTAGCAGAATAATTCAGTGTACTATTGAAAAAGGAAATTATCCACCCTGTAGGTTAATTTTTTTAAGATTTTTTCTCCTCTGAAAGAAAGAGATGAAGTAAGGAAATGTTTTAAAAGGAAAATGAAATATTCCTCATAGTACACATTAAGTGATTTGTAAACAAGTGCCCCAAAGCAACAAAAGCTATAGATTGGTTCATACTGCTACCCATTAGAAGATTTTATAAGACTCTCAGTAGTGAGTGACCCAGAATTTGCAAATATTCTATTATTGCTGACATACCAAAATAATGCTTCATATTTCATTCTGTATATCTCTGATTTATGTAAATGACTGTCAATGTAGCTTTTCTATTTCTTTAAAAAAGCAAACACACATGGGGTAGTCTTTAGACTGTGATTCAGGAATTAGTCATTCCATAACCACCATTATGAATGTCTATCATCTTTATTAGTAGGCAAAGCTTTTTTCCAAATGCAAGCTACAATTCTTAGCTCCCTATCCTTACCATGCAGAGCTGTCCATGCCCTTCAGAAAAGAGAAGAAAATCTACTAGGAGCTGATCTTATTTATCTGAATATATATATGTGTGTGTGTGTGTTTGTATTTTTTTTATTCACTATTTAAGTCCTGGTTTAAGAGACTGAGTGTTCTGGAGACAGGGTTTACCTTCAGTGTTGGCAGCTCCATTTTAACTTTCCACATTGCAGTGGAAGACTGAAAAAACTCTGACAGTAAGCATCTTTCACATCCCTAATTTTTTCCCAATTACTGTCTCAGCCAAAAATATATCAGTTCAACATCTGCTTTTTTCCAAATTCATCTCATCAAAATGGAGATGCAAGCAGTGTTACCCAGTACTGTTGGCATTTCCAGAAGTACTGCTTTATAGAAAAATGTTATGGCACAAAAAATAATTAAAACCTCAATAAGTAAAAGAGTGTCTGAGAAAATAGCTGTTCTTCTAGATGAATAATCAGGTCAATGTTCTCAAGAAAATCTGTTTGTGTTTCACTTCATGCCAACTTCATGTTACTGTAATTCCACTAAAGACAAGTATTATGGATAAATTTGGGCAAATACATGCAAATCCCTCCTTTTGATGCTATCAAGAATATTTTAGAGTATTTTTTTTCTTTTTAATCTGGGAAGAAGGACAAAACTGTATTGTGGACTGAAGTGTAGTAATTTGCAGTGTTATTTATATTACAGAATATCTGCACTAGAGAAATCTTTTCCTTTAGACAGAAAATTCACATTCAAGTATAGTAGTTTTGGTCTGGAATAAGAATTCATAAATTTTTAAAATAACTGGAAAAAAGAATGGCTTCCTCTAATTAGGTAGCTTGATCAATGTATGCATTAAAGACACATTTCCTAATGTATTATGAATTCAGATGGGTGAGAGAAAAGCAGGCTGAAACAGCTTTTAAAAATAGCCCAGAATCCTCAGTAATTTCCCCCTACTTACCTCCTCTTCATAATATAAAATTCTTCTTCAGCTTTCTACTACTAAAAGAAAACCATAGAAGAGATGGTTTAATAATAATAAAAAATACCTAGCTTCAGTTGCATGTAAAATGATAAATTGTCTTAAGCAATATTTATATTTCTGTTGTCTTCTGCAGCCAACCCTTTCACTCAGGTTGTGTTCAGTGATTAATTCCAGCAGTGGAGATGTAAAGAAAGGATTATTACTCAGTCTCGGGGAAGACTGAAATTAGTAAAACAGAGCAGCTACTAACCTGCAGGTCCCTGGATCTTCTGGAGTAAGATATGACGATTGGCAACCTGACCTACACTTCTTGGATCACTTGGCAGGTAGAAATATAACATCTGCTCTATTGCTAATGCAATAAATTAAACCACTTTCAAACATTATTTCAATAAATTAAGCCCATAGATCTGTAGCAGTTTGCATAAAGTATGTAAATAAGTGCTGTGACTTACATGTTGTTGCTTGGGCATAAATTCAGTCTACTTCTTTCAAAAGGCAGAAGTTCAGCATGGATATTTAAGATGACTTGTGCAATCATATTAATCTTTCTACTTCATATTTCACATTTTTATGAGAACTTTATTACTAAATAATATATCTCCATGTTCCCTTTTGTAGCTGTGCTGTCCATTACTTGCCTAAACTGCTTGCTGTCATTAGTTATAGCAGTTTTATGCTTCATATACTACACAGCCTCTGATGGCTGTCTTCCTAATAAATTCTTCATCAGCTTCAACATGACCATCTATATTGCAGCTTCATTAATATCCTTTCATTCCAATTTCCAGGTGGGCAATGTCTTGCTTAGTTAAAGCTTTTTGTAAATTATTAATTATTGCAACCAAGAATCCTCATCCCTGGGCTCTCACTGGTATCATGAAATAGTGATTTCATGGATATTACAGAAGTGTCGCTCATTGCTGCCTTTATCTGTTAGGTTAATGAGGATCTTTCTGCTTGAACACAATGGATCAAAATCTGGCCTTTGGTGCACACAGATATTTCCCATTGATTTCACTGAGCTCATTGCATCTGGAGCTTCAGGCTTAGCAGCCTATTAAGGTAGCATGGTGAGAGCAAAGCACAGATAGAAAAGTTCACCCTGGTAAAGCAGGTGAAGCATGAGCTGAAGAAATCTGAGACTTGAAAGAACCCGCACCAGTGCAATCAAGAAGTGAAAAAACCTCAGTCCATCGGGTAGGAGATCCTGGGTTATCTTGATTTCTTGACTACATAGAAGGTTAAATACAGCTCTTCAGCAGACAGACCCTCTGTTTTTTGATTCCTTAGGGAGACTGTCTGTTGATTCAAATATAAACACCAAAAAACACAATACATCTTTCACAGAAAACAGCAAATGCTTATCCTCACATCTTGTAGCTTAAAGCTTTCAAGCATTTCTGTTATGTTATACTGCAGCTATTTGGGTGAATGCTATACTGACTGTGTCAAGACAGCACAACTTCTTTCTGTCTGTCACTTTGGAGTCAGTTTGATGGGCTCTGCCAACCAATGAAATGCATTTGGGCAGACTGTGAAGTTAAGATGAATGTGACTTAGCACACACCAAATGGAATGCTTTTCATAGTTCTTCACCATGCAGTTAGGAAGAACCATGGAATTACAAATGAGGTAGACACAATTTATCCTACATCCTTATATTGCATCACCATTTCTACTTCTTTTAATTTGTATGTGTGTGCCCTTATGTACCTGCATACACTTTCACTTTACTTGTATAAACGCACTAAATGTATCAAGCTGTATTTTACAGATGTTTAGTAAAAAATTATAAATTAAAAAATGAAGATTTAAAGCTGTCTGTAATTCCATCCTCTTTTCTTGTGCATGTGCTTCATTTAAACAAATATTTATATGTAATGATTTTTCTTTCTGGGTGTCCTTCTAATTATTCAGACTGTGAACCCAGTGCCTTTCTCCATATACTTTATTCAAACCTCACTCCCTTGGAAGAGTTTTTCCTCATATACTTTTTTCATATTGTTGTGACTGTGATAGTATTTGAAAGATTAATAAAAATTAATTTATCTTTGCAACATGCAGTCCAGAACATCAGCTCTGGGGAGTGTCAGAATACACACTTTATCTCTAGAAAGTGTGAAAGTCTGAGGATGCTTTGTGTGTTGAAATCTGTAGAAATTTTGGCAGATGAACAGGAGAAATGAATGTAGGTAAATAGAGATTTTTTTTTAAGAGGCTTGACTGTGCTTGTCCAGGTGTTTCAACAGAAAACATATCCTTTTCAAAATGGTTAATTGGGATGCTGAATTTTACATCTCTGCTTCAGAATCTTTGAAAGAAAGAAAAGGTCACCAGGTAATTTTTTTATATTGGTGAAAAAAATTGTTCCTTTACCATATGCAGGGAAATAGTTGACCTGGTGTGACTGAATTTTTTGTTTCATCTTGTCCTTCATTTTCATACCCATATAAGAAATCGTTAAAGTTTGATAAAGTTAAAAGAGCTATGTTGAGTTTGTAATGTAAAGTGACAAGAAGTCTTTTCAGAAAATAAGTGGTGTAATGAACCCTATATATGTCTACTTTCCTACCCGTGAAGATTTGGAGTCTTTGCAACACAACTCTATTGCAAACCTGTTTTTTCAAAAGTGAGTGGTTTTGGCTGGGATAGATTTATTTTTCTTCACAGTAGCTAGTCAATTATTTGGATTTGTGTTAGAAACAGTATGGATAGCACACTAATGTTTTAGTTATTGCTGAGAGAAATGCTTACACAGAGTCAAGGCCTTTTCTGTTCTTCACACCACCCCACCAGCAAGCAGGCTGGGGGTGCACAAGGAGTTGGGAGGGAGCACAGCCAGGGCAGCTGACTCCAACTGAATCATGGGATATTCCACACCATATGACATCATGCTCAGCATGTAAAGCTGGGGGAAGAAGGAGGAGGGAGAGATGTTGGCGTGATGGTGTTGATGGCTGAACACCTGCCTGCTAATTGAAGTGGTGAGCAAATTCCTTGTTTTTCTTTGCTTGCACACATTGCTTTTGCTTTACCTGTTAATCTGTCTTTATGTCGATCCACAAGTTTTCTCACTTTTATTCGTCTGATTCTTTCTCCCGTCCCAACATGGGTTGAATAAGCGAGTGGCTGTGTAGGGTTTAGTTGCCAGTTGCAGTTAGACCACAACATATGGCTCGAACTGTCCCTATTTTTAGTGCATTTGAACTTTCTTCCTTCAAATTATATTCTGTTTTTCCTCTTTCTTTCTGCAGTCACTGATTTTGTCTTTCTAACCCAAGAATCATTCAGGTACCAATTATATTAAAATTTCAGTACTCAGGCAGAATTACAAAACAGACAGTCTTTCTTGATGTGCTATCTCAAAGATCCCAAAGTGATGTTGGGTGATACGTGAGACCAAGGAACAAAGTAGTGGTTATCCACAAGCAGCAAACCATCTTCTGGAACAAAGAACGAAGAAATGTAGCTTGTTGAGCCAGTAAGAAACCCTTCTTTTGCTTTAGAAATGAAAAGGAAGGAAAAACTTGGCTTGATTTGAAGAGGAGACACTCCTGAGGTGATAAGAGGAGGATATTTTTGAGTTCTATTTGAACAAATCCTGCTGTAAACCAGAAGGACCTTACCCTTGGAGCAGGTCACTAAAACATCATGGTAGAACAGAGGGAGCTTTTGAGCCAGGCATGCACCTGCCAGGGACTTGACCAGCTCTGCTGTCAAAACGTCATATTATTCCTGAAGCAACAAGCATAGTTTTATTTAACTATTAATTAAAGACCACTTCAACTAGGTTTCTGGATCTTGCAAACCCAGAAAGTACCATATTCATATAGGTTTCACTGTACTGAATGTATTCATTTCCTTTGCATAATTTATGTAATGAAGTAACCTAATTCTGTACACACCCAAACCCAAACCTGCCTTTCTTAAGTGTTCTTTGTTGGTTTGATTTTTTTTTCCTCTGCTTTTTTCTTTTTTTTTTTCCCTATAACGCTAATCCATGGTTTAGACAGACTGTGGGGCCCACCTACTGTGGAAACCTTTTCCCCAATATAATTGTTAACAGAGGCTCCAGCAGTTTGAGAGAAGTGAAAACAAAACCTTATTATCCAATAAAGGATCGTTAAAAATTCAGCAGCTAACAGTTTTTGGCTGACAAAATTGTTGAACACACCAAGAAGTAGAAAGCAAAATTGGCTATTTTCTGATCACAGGCCTAATTAAAAATGAACAGCTTAACTGTACAATTATGTGCCAATGACTGTGACCTGCATGGTATTTTCATTTCTGAATCTCTTTATATAAAAAATTTCCTGTGAGATTTTGTTACTCTCTAAATACCTCTGTATAGTATTGACTGCAGCTGAGGGCCAGATTTTGTTGAAAGAAAATATCTGGCTTTAATGGTGTGGAAGTTGAATGTACATGTATATTTTTTATTGGGTCAGGTTCTAAGACTGGATATCCCACAGCACCAATCTTGTGGGTTTGGGGATTTTTTTTTACAAATTCATTTTTACAGCTTACAGCAGCCAGTTAAAAATAAGACAATAAAGGTTACGTGAGAATTGCAGGACTATAGGACTTCCTGAAGTCTACCTCAGGAACTGAAATGCTGCCCCAGCTGACTCAGTTGCCTCTCTGAGACCATACTTAGTGTAAAACAGGGCAGAATTAGGTTTTATGGGCCAGATTCCTTCTTATGTTAATTCCTCTGAAATCAACAGATTTTTTTGTAAGAATAAAATTGAACCAGCCTGTTTAGTGATTCTGTTCCAGAAGTCTGCAGTTACTGGAGTTTCAGGATCAGTTGCCCTATTCCATTCCCTGTCTGAGCCTGAGACAAAGGTTTTACTGAATAAAACTTCATTAGATAACAGAGATATTATAAATAATTTAGCAGAGTTTATCATAATTGAAGGTTTCTTCTCACAAGCAGATTAAGCTGACCTGAGGGCAGAATTAATTCCCACCTCTGGAATTGCCAGATCAAGTTCAAGGTCTTTGGGAAGCTCTTGTTCGAGAAGTTCATCCTGCAGGAACTTTCCCTATTCTGACCATGCATCCCAAATTCAACTCATATTGAATTATGCCAAGAAGGAGGACTTGTACACATGGGAACTCAGGGTGTTAGAAAACCTGACTTTTTCATGTAGCTTGGTGTGGTGTGCTGCTTCGGGGGAAAAACACAAACCAAAACCAAACCCTAAAAAATCTTAAATAGTCTCTCGGTTACACTGAAATTATTGTTAATGGCTTATTTCACAATAGATGCCCCATAATTACTGAATTCACAAAATCGATGGCAGCTTCGCGAGCAAAGATTTGGGAAGGTCTTTAACCATGCTTACTACAAGCATGATGACCAAGGGCAAGCGGGATATGCAAATCTGGTTGGAAAAAAAGGGTGCTTAGGCAATCAGGAAGTGTCCGATCAGGACTGTCATCTCCTGAGCGATCTCGAGCTACCCATGCGCTGGTCCGCCCACATGCAACGTTGGATCTGCAGCTTCCCATGCACTTTGTCACCTACTGTTTCAACCCTCGCCCGTCCATACAGAAAAATGAGAGTAAGCCCTTGCAGCCTGAGCAGTGGATTTTTTAGGTGAAGCGCAGCTTGCGCAGAACTGGCCCCACCCTTTACACCTGAGGTTTAATTGCCATGGCCTAGTTAGCTAGGATGGTGATAGCAAAGTCCACAGGTTGTAGGTTTTGTAAGAGTGTACTTCTCTTTGATGGAAGGCCTTACACAGCTAGACGAGCTCCATCAGCCTGGGTTTGAAGATAGGAGTTTTCCTTCTCCTATGAGGAAGGGCTGTCTTTGCTAGAAGATTCAGAAAGACCTTTACCCATGTGTTCTGAACAAGACTATCATCTCCTGGGTCAGTCACAAGCGACCGATGATGCAATAGCACAACAAGCATCTAGGCGGGTTCTTAGAGGCATTCAGTCATAAGCCTGCAGATGGTAGCCTCGCACCAGTGGCTCCTCAGCCAAGCACATGCACCAGGGGTCTGAACCTGCGGTTCCTCTAGTACTGAGCAGGATTACTATTGCTTCAACACAACATCAGTAGGGTAAAACTAACCTGTCCTCACAACAGTGTAAACCCAGCTCACGTTCCCTATTAGTAGGTGAACAATCCAATGCTTGGTGAATTCTGCTTCACCTCCTACTTAAGACCCAAAAAGCCAGAAGGATCGTGAGGCCCCGAGCTACCATAGCAAACATAGAAGTTTAGAAAATGAGAAGTGCTTTTTCACTGACTTTCAAACTGAGCATTGTTGAATTACTTGCTTTGTTCATTCAGGTGTAATCTATGATTAACCCCTTGAAGTCTACACACTTGTTATGAATTTCTGTCACAAAAATAAATGGCGGAATTTGATTCTGACCCAATAACACAGCCTCTTTGTGTAACTAGAGAATGCCACCTCTTGCTGTATTGTAGTGCTACCAGGTTGTAACAGAAGTGGCAAAAGATGTATTTTTATGTATACCTGATACAGCACACAGTAAAGTCCAGTTTTGTAGCTGCTCTGAAACATAAATAATCCAAACACTGAGGTAGCCCCCACCGTTTTCCATCAGACAACTCATATGAGCAATGGAAACTATATAAGTAACCTTTTTACGTGTTCAAATTTCATATACAGTTGTAATACACTGTCGTTGCATTCAAGACGGTATTCCTTTTTCACAGATGTAGCAGTTGCTGCTTCTTAGTTTTTTTTGCCACAGTGCAGGATTGAAATTTATTGCAAGATTAGTTTCTGCTACCTAACAGCAAAAAAAAAAACAAAACCCAAAAAAACCCCCCCACCAAGAAATAGGTCATGTACCATTGTTCATGAATACTCAAGGTGACATGAAACTGCATAAGTTTGTGATCTCCTGTTTTATTAAGAGGCAGCTACTTTGGGTCTTTTGTGACAAATTAAATGACAGTATACTTTGACTTTGGTCAAGCTCTAACAGAGATCTGATGAGAAAGTTATTTGTTTCCTTTAAACAACTAAACAGAAATTTTTCTTTTGACCCTATTCTAAAGAACTATGTTGCTAGAAAATGTGGAGTAAAGAGGGGATAGAAATTTATTGGTTACAGAGCTTGTATCACTAGCTCAGGTGGCTTGGATGTCACCCTTATGGTCTTCTGATGTTACTTCAGAAGACTGTACTGTCAGCAGGAAAATGGGTCTTTTTGAAAAGATTTTCTCCTTTACCAAAGGCGTCTTATGAGATGTTAAGCTCATTAGGAAACCAGAAGAAAATCCAGCCGAACTTTTAAGTCTTTTTCTTTTTTTTTTTACTTTTTTTTTTTTTTTAGCTTTTGGTCATTAAGAATGTGAAAAGGGGCTTAGCTTTTTGAGCAGCTCCAGGGAAAGATGGGAAGGGGAAAAATGTTGAGATCTTATGACTACAGTTGTTAATATACAGTGGTGACATTATTCAAGCTGCGATAGTTAAAGGCCTGTCAGCACTTCCATTCAAAATCCAGCCTTTTTAACATTTATTTTTCCAAAAAGAAGTCCAGTGTTAGTTGAATTTTAGCATACAAGAATGCATCCTAGGAGAAAATTCTCTTTGTGACATTTCAAATAGATGGTTTCCATTTATTTGTTAGAGATAATTCAAAGTGTCCCAGCCTGAGACATATTTTTGCATTTGTATCCAGCTGTCAGCCATTTATTTGTGTGTGTATTCACATATAGAAACCTATGAGAGTGTGTTTGTACATATATGTTTAAGTATATAACCTGCAAAAGGACTGCCTTTATGCTTAAATGTTAATATAGGCCTGATATTTCCACAGGTTAACAGCACCTTGCACAATGGGTCTTTACCCCTGCTCAATCAACAGGATGAAGATCCAGATGTTCTCTTGCCAGGTCAAGCAAACAACCCATGTTTTGCGCAGAAGGCCCAGTATTAAGATTAAATTCTGCCTTTTGCGATATAAAATGCACTATGCAGATAAAGCAAGAATATTTTCTCTAAAAAACAATTTGATATGATAAAGGAGAAGGATTCCTTCAAGAAGAAGGGAAGGAATTAATCCATCCCGATATTATCAGGTACAAGCAGTGAATTAGATTACTTAGAAGTGCTGTTCTTAATTTTTGCAGAACAATTTAACTTACTGATCTTCCATTGACTAAACATTACACTTAGATATGTAGAAAGTTAGCTTTCCCATTTTACAAAAGCAAATCCTGAGACAGGGTAAACAACACCTTGCATTAAAGAAAGAGCTACTAGGTGATTTCTACTGACCTTGAAAAGTTAAACTGTTGGTAATGATGTAGATTGGTGACATATCAGAGAGTGTTCCAACTGCATTTTGAGAATGACACACCTTGTGTGGTTAAGAGGTATGCTCTCATGCAGAAGATCATTCACTAGCTTGTTAGCCACAAGAGTCTTTGTAATAGAAAATGCAAATAAGTATATCAGACCTGTCACAGAAATAATGATTTTCTTTTTGCTTGGGATAGCTGATTTTTGTCAGAGAAAAGCACTATTCAGAACTCTCACAGGGTCTTGGCCATGTCATTTGCTTTTCTTGCAGATAAGTAGCTACTGTTTTTCCTTTTGCTTTGTGTGGCAAGAGGGAAGGAAACTCTCATCCTGTGAAAGAGTAACAGAGTTTAATTTAAGAATTTGTCTTATCATTCATTACTGTCATTGGCAGATTGAAGAGTACATGCATCTGGGACCACGTGGCTCCAAACTAGATCCACTGGGAATGGAAGCAAGACTGAAGCGAATGAGTTTCCTCAGGAAATGAGTGGTTAAGAGGTTCTCTAGGGAAGGAAAGATCATATACAGCAGTAAGGCATGCAGATACTTGCCATAAAACAGTATCTTTGAAGTAGGAAAGGGACAGGACCATTATCCACAACCCTAGCAGATGGTGAGGAATGCAGGAACCACAAACATTACTGTCAAGGGACTTGCAGATGTGGGACTGAAAGGATAGTGGCCCAAGGATGAGGTAACAAAGACTGTTTCCACCCATCATCACGGAACTATGGAGACAGGGTCTGCACAAATAAGTCTCTGGGATTTTCTTTTCCTGTGCAAGGCTTCGGTTGTAATGAATATAAGAATAACACAAGCACCACAGTCTGGAAAGGTTATATAGTGTGTGTTATTTCCATCAGAATGGAAATGACAAGAACTGAAAGATAGCTGCTTGCCTCATCATGGGAGGTTAATTTTTGTTTTGTTTGAGTCTGTTTGCTCACTTTGAACCTTTTAAATATATCATGTTATGCATTTGTCCTTTTAAATTAATGTTTTGTCAAAATGGATCTCTTGTAAAAAATAATCTCATTTTCCATTGAAATGACACAAATCAATGCTCTTTCAATTTGGATATCATATACTTTTATCACAGTGTGTAAAGCCAAAAAAGGCCATAGATCATTGAATCTGATCTTACATAAATACTGTAGTCTTACATAAATACTGTAGTTTGCTCACTTTCACCCGTTTACAGTCTGTGTTTTAAATCTAGATTTGGCCAGACTTACATTTCAGAAAGCCATTGAAACTTGATCTGAGGAACTGGAGAAGTTATCAATATATTTATTTCCAAGTTTGGTCCAACTGTTAACTTCCACAGTTATACACTGGTACCTAATGAAACTCATGTTTTGATCCAGCTTTGCTGAGACCCACCTGCAGAGCTCGGAATTTAAACAAGAGGGGCTTTTTTGTTCAGCATTCGTGACACTGGTTCCCAGATTTGTTAAAAAAAAAACAGTAAAAATTCATGTTTATATGCTAAGGGTACAGAATATTTTAGATAGGCCATGAAACAAGAGAAGAAATTAATCTTGTGCAAGACGTTTATCACAAAATATTGCAACACAAGTAATCTGATTATAGAAAGGGCAGTGACTGTGTGCATGACCCTATGGGTAATCCTGTCTAATGCAGACTATCTTACTTTCTATAGTAATACTATATAGCTTTTCTGCTTTTCTTGCTTTTCTTGTCCACCTGATGGGGAATCTCAGTATAGGAGGTAAAAAAATTGAAGACAGCCTGTGATGTCAGTGCAGAAGTGAGACTGCAAGAATAAAGCCAAAGTTTATGACTAAAACTAGCATTAAACTGCTGAGAGATTCAAAGACTTTCCTAGCCATAAGCTTTCACTCATATACTTCCTCTACTAGCAAAGATTCTAAATATATGCTAAAATACTGATATTGGGGCTGTATCAATGCTTTCAACAGCAGAGATATAGCATGCAACTGTGTTTCAGGCCTTTGGGTGAGATCAAAGGATGAAAGGCCATTCAACTAATAAAATTTCACTAAAAAAAAGCTCCAACCAAACAACCTAAAAGACAATATTTATGCAACAGATGTTTCTGGTTTATTTACTTATTACTTGTTAAAATTATGTTAGAGTTCATCTGATATAATAGTGGCTTGGTATAAAGGTAAATTAATTTTAACTCTGAGGTAAGAGCTACAGGTAAGAAATAGTTTTCTAATGGTGTTTTTCTTTCCTATACTTTCCTGTGTGCAAAGTGATGACCACTCTGCAACCTACTGGTCTTGGTGGTGATCTTATTTTCCCCTTACATTCTCTTTCCTCCATTCTCACTGTATAAAAGAAAAAGGAAGGTAGAGAGATACCTTTTGTTGTCTGTAGATTTTGTAGTACATCATATGGGCAGAGAACACGTGAAAACCCTTGGGCACCAATGTTTTGCATATAGCTCTGGCAGCAGTAATTGGGTCCTTTAACAGTTGCTGTTGCAGTGGAAGAAGGAATTGTCCTTGCTCCTTGATCTGCAAGTGACCCATGGTATTAGGTAATGGGAAGAGAGACAAACTTTAAACAGTTTTTTATTTGGATTCAGTTGAAGTTGAATGAAGACTCAGGCTGGTGCTTTTTTTTTTTTTCCAAATATTTCTCTCGGCCCATGATGAGAAGCAAAGTCTCATACCCCATTGTTCCATTTTCTTCCCCCCAGAAGCATATTTTAAAGATGGAAATTCAGCTATTTCTATTTCCTTACTTTTGTCAGTTTGGGTCATAGCCTTAATGTTACTTAAACAGTTTCTTTAAAGTAATGGAGCCCTTAATATAGACTTAATAAAGCAGTGTAAGGCGGTATGGATTTCCTTCTGTCTCAGGTTCAGAGGCCTTTATCTGAATAATACATTAGATACTTTTATTCACTGGTGAGGCTTCGTAACAGGAAAAACTTTGAAGGGAACGTCTATCTTATCATTAAATTGATAATAGACATGTTCTTCACTTTTTATCCCTTTTGTAGCACATCTTTTACCTCTGGCAGGTTTCTCTAGGAATTAAACAGGAACCATAGGATACTTTCACCAGTATATAACAATGTGGTCTCCTAACTTGTTGCAAGCATAAATAACTATGGTGAGGAAAGCGTTGTCAAAAGGTGCTTTGATACTTGCATGTTGCTTGTATTGTTATTATATACAGTGCTGTAATGCAAAGTAGAATACTGTTTTAACAATATTTTTTCAGTGTAAGAGTGATACATAAACATAAGTTCACTTTAAGGTTTAATTCAGAATTGCTTTTATGAAATGTATATTGCCATTATTATAACAAATTTAGATTCAGTGATACCTATATAACTATTTTTCCTCCCTAAGCTGTTTGCCTTCATTTGAAAATAGAAGTAAATGAGTTCTAATATGCTAAGGTATGATAATGTTTCCAACATATGCATAACAAAGAACACAAATGCAACTTTTTCACTCAGAATGCCATACGCTGTATGTTCGGGTTTTTTTGTATGCATATATAATGCCAGGTTTAGAGGCCTTGGAAAGATAAACCAAACTGCCTATTAATTGGTAACAACTTCTATTAACCATTTTACGCTGTTGAAAATCTTGCTTTCCTTGTTTGTACTCATAAATATTTTTCCCTAGTTAATCTATATTCAGCTTTTCTACTTCTTAGCAAACCCTCTAGAAAAGATGTTTCAAATGAAGAGCTGACAATAAAGCAAAAATGCTGGACAAAATTGTAAACAGTGATTTTTCTGAACATTTCAGGTGAAATTCTCAGTTAGTGTAGACCAAATCCACTTCAACTTCAGTATCTGTTTTATGTTTGCCATAAAATCTGACCTAAAAGGACTAATGAAAGTGAATATCTGGTTATTCTGGTTGTATCTTAGACTCTGATGTACATCAAAGTAAAAAAAAGAACTGAATAAGAGAAAGAGGTAAGAACTGGTCCAAATTCATTGTCCAATCAGTCTCTAGAGGAAAGGAAGTCAAGAGAAGATATTTGGATATTCCCACATTCCACCTCTGATAATAAGAAGTTCTTGAATGGCTTTCAGCGAGGAAAACAAATTTTGCAAGAACCTCTTTCTGTGAGATATCTGATTCATGCTTTTTGCCATTCAAATGACAAAATCTTTAGGGTTCATTATATAGTATATAGTTTGACAGAACGGTATGGAAATACATTTGATTTACAATAGGACAGGCTATTTTGAACAACTCTGCATGTAATTTATAGATACATATTCTCACTGGAACTGAATCTGAGCTATGAGATGAAGTTTTTTGAGTTACGTCATATACAATTGCAAATACAAATCAGAGTGAATAATGTTTTGAAAAAGCTAATGTTGCTTTTTTTTGAAAAATAACAATTCTTATTCAGTTTTTAAAAAGAACATAGTTTTCCATCAGTTTTGGCTAAAAATTAGCAAAAATGCTACAATTTGTTCCATGATGAACATTAACTTCAGTGATTTGTGAAGTTAAGTTGCAAAAACCCCAATTATATTAATTCAAGTAAGGTATATCAGCTGCCTTCTCTCCTATTTTAGTTATATGATGTAATGAATGACATGTGATGCATGTGATCGGATTGTGTTGAGCCTAGCATGCATAATTTCATTTTTGTTATTATTTGTATTTATTTTTAGCTTTGAGTAGGGGAATCAATAGTTTTTATCACTTGCAGCTCCACACTGAAATGCATAAGATAGTAGTTGACTTATTAATGAAATAAATATGTCTTATTCCTTCTGGCTAAATGCTAGTAGTTGAGTTATTAATGAAATAAATGTGTCTTACTGCTTCTGGCTAAATGCTTTGCAAAAATCTGGCCTTTTAGTTTGGCATTCCTGTAGATGACATATACTTCTTGTGAAAAAAGTTCAATCAGAGGGATCAAGTAGATTCCTTTTTGCAGTTCATCATGTAGCAAGAAGTGAGAATCCATGTCCTAAAATCTAGAATACATATCAGTCTATAAGCCTCTATCTTTCCATGTGTAATTAATAATTTCTTTCTACATTTAAAAATTATCTTTGAACTTTAAATAAAATTATTTTATTGGATGTATAATGCTAATGTAATTTAATAATTTCATATTTCAGTTTTGATCAGTGCTCTTCTTTGAAGTCAACAGAACTTTTCTAATTCAAAAAGAAGTGTTTCTAGAGCTGATGTTGACACTACACTTAGCAAGTAACTTTTTCCCAAGGAAATTATTAGTGAAGGAAACTGGAGGTGAAATGGGCTATTATTGATGTCAAAGGTAATGAGATGATTATTTACTTTAGCTTGAGCCAGCTAACTTACTAACATCACTAATTTTACAACAGATTCATAAACATATGTTGGGATGGCGAAGTTCACAGTCCTTTATATATTGCGTGAATTGACTTTCCAGGTATGTAGAAAATATTACTGACCTTTAGTGTTTCAACTGCAAACCTAAAGCTAACAAAAATATTGGACTGATTGCAAGAGAGCAGTTTTGAAAGGAGTGGATTAGCTAAGGCAGAAAGAGGGCTGGGAATATAGAAAGCTATTCCCTTGTTGTAGATATCCCTACTTTGTGAATCAGAGGAAGCTGAATATGAAGATATGAAAATGAGATACAAGAAAACAACATGGCTGTACAGGAGCATATAGCTGAGCTGTTTGCTACTTTCTGATGAATTAGGCTATTATTCTGAGAGTCCATGACAAAAAGCCCTTCCTTTCTTGACGAGGGGTCTTTTTGTTGAAAATTCATATTTGGATATAAGAAAAAAAAGTTGGCCAGCTGATGCTTGGCTTGTCAGTAGGGAATAACTTTTGATCATGGTGTGAATAAGATCTGGCTGCCACCCAGTCCCTCTGGAAAAGAATATGTTTATTCAAACAGAAGACTGAGCTTTCTGGAAGAATCATTTAGACAAAGCTTTTTAAATGTGCCACTGCAAGGGATCCTGCTCTCTACTACCTCAGTCTGCAGCCCTGGACTCCTGGGTACTAGTGAACAGAGCAATGCATTGATGGCATGTTAGTGGGGTTAATTTTGCAAACACACAGGGCCAGGAGTTCGCAATACAGTTGAACAGATAGCCACTAAAATATATACAAAAATAATGTGGAAATGCTGAAATTCAGGATTCTGATTCTTTGTACATTACAATAGTGGAAGTGGAGATAACTTTAAAAAACAGGGGAATGAGGTTCCCTCATTCCCATGTTAAGGAATATATTTGACTTTTCTGGTGTGCTGCTAAGTTTTCTGTCACCTGTGTAATCAGCAAAAGGATGCGCCTATTCTCAGCATGCTACCACTGCTAAGTCTGGATGGCATTCTGAGAGAGAAAAAGAAAGGAATTTTCTGATCACAGGTATTTTTCCCTACTACATGACAAAAGATTTGATTCAAGTAATGACAGTGTCTCACGGATCTAGTGGGAAACTTTAGGTAGTTTAAACATGTCAGGAGTTAATGCCTGTTTCCCCTATGTTTTTCTGCTTCTAATGCACCATAAATATTAACTTTCACTCAGCAGTGGAAGTTTCTGCACTGTAAAGTCTCTTGTGACTGGAACTTTGCAAATTCAGTCTCAAATGAAAAACTGAGCACAGTTAACTATTTTACAGTTATATGAAGTATGTGGGCTCATTTAAACGTTGTGCTCATTTAATGGCTGAGGATAGAAACTTAGCTTAACTTTTAATCCTTGAAGGAAAAACAAATACAAATATGAAAACAATGGTTGTTTCATAGCTATGAGTTATCTGCATTTTTGTGCATTGTTGTTAGCTTACGAGGCTTTTTTAAAGTGTTTTAACTCTCCTGTTGAAAATACTTTTACACCAGATAAAGAATGCTTTTTACAGTATTTCTAGTTATGCATGCTTGTATTAGAAACCCCCTTAATTGGAGAGCAGTAGTTCGCTATTTATGACTGGCCCTTAAGTTAAAACTGAGTTGATTACATCCACCTTATTAATAAATCAAATACAGAGACCTCAGGAAAGCCTTGTTATTTAAAGAACAAATCTTTTCTTTTGCTTTACCATCCTGTAGACCAAAGACCTTTACTTTATGTAGCTTTCTGTTTCTCAAGGACATTTTAGATAGGGAAAACACTGCAAAACGACCAGTGACATTTTAGGACAGTTCATTACTCTTTGCTGAAACTTTAGCAGCACTTTTTCTTGTCTTGCTTTTTTAGAGAGGGAAAGGAAAGCTTTTCCTTGATTTGTTCTTTGTTTTTTGTTGTTTTTTTTTTTGTTTGTTGTTTGTTTTTTTTTTAATTATTTATTCCATTCTTCAGAGTTATTTAGTGATTACAAAAAGTTTAAAATTTATGGGAAATGCAAGATTACCTGTTAAATCCATACTTAGGTGTGGTATGAAGCCCTAGTTTTTAGAATTTCTCTGCTATTAAGTACCTCATTTTTTAATTGTAATATATATAGCTTTTAGGCCATACTCACACATTCTTTTGCTTCCAGGTTTTGCTTTGTGACCTGGGGCAAATCATTTAACCTCTCTGTGCTCCCACTTACTCATCTGAAAAATGGGCAAAATAGAATTAACCTAATAAAGATTCACATTTGTCTCCTGCATTATCGTTAATGGGGATGTGACTCATAATGGTGGAGTGCTTTGATGTCCCTAGATGATGCTGTAATCATGAATCTATTATTTTGTATTTGGGCAAAATAGCTGAAAATGGATCTGCATAAATTATGCAGGAATAAACTATACATCTAAATAATTGCATGCAGTTGTTAAGCTGCTAGTGGCCCATGGAGAGATTTGTGAAGCTGTATCTATGCGTAGATCCCCCACAGCTTGGTTCTTGCTGAGTTTGGCTGTTCCATCTAACGGTTTTGTAATAATAAAACCTAACTCAGACCTAAACTTCTTTTGTTTCTCATCACTGATTTTCTTTAACATCATTAAAATCTTTTCAGTTTATACCATTTGCAAATAGACCCATGGTGGAGTAAGTAGCCAGAGGGAAAGGTCAGTGTGATTTGATGAGGAGGATTGTGTGAACAACCTGAGAGGTGTTTGGCACCTTGCAGAGGGGTTGGGGAGATCATGCTGGCCTCTCACTAGCAATCGGCTGTTCCATTCCTCTGGCACACACTGCTACAGCTGAAAGCCTTCTCCACCTCCACTTTATTCCCATGCACATTCAGACATAAAGGAGGGAGGGATGGCAGAGAGGCAGGCTTTCAACTCACCCACTTAAGACTAGAAAGGGGAAGCAGCCAACCATCGTTAAAAGGATCAGGTCTCAAGTATTACTAACCTAAAATCATACTGGGACAATTGAGAGACATCCTTCTTTCCTTCCCCTACCACAGCAATAGTTAAAATTCTCACTTATTCCTTGGGCAACTACTATTTTCCATTTTGGCAAAGAAATTAATCAGTACTTTGGGGCCACAGGCTCCCAAGCGGGGCTTGTGCAGGCCAGGAGGTGCCAGGGGGAGTGCGGCAGCTCGTGGGGCACAGGGCCTGGGAACGTGGGGTGGCCAAGGGCTGTTTTCAGCCCCTGCAGTGACATGTGCCCACAGGCCAGGGGTGCTGCCAAGCCCTCCTTGTGCATGATGGGGAGATCCTGAGCCAGGGTACCCTCACTCAGGCCACACAGGCACTTGGATGAACACGAGTATTTATTGATTGGCTGCTGGGCTGCCAGGATGCTAGGGATTCAGACAAGGCCCCCCGGTCTAGCCTGTCTGCCGGGGTTTTAGTTCAATTGGGCAGGGCAGGAGGGGTGGGAGGAGCTGCCGTGCCTGGGGAAGAAGACCCTGGGTCAAGGCTCTCCCGGCTGTACCCTCCTTGCACTTAAGCACAAGCTGCTGCCTGTCCTGCCTGCGGCTGTTGTTGCCCAGCAGCTCTGTCTCCTTTTCATCATTCTGCTGGGAAGGAGAAGACAGGGAGCTGGCTAAAGCACGGGGCAGAATTCTGCATCCCCAAGCAACCCTCCACACCCAGGTCTCCTGGGGAAACTGACACACGAATCCCACCCCCACCCACCCCCCCCCCCCCCCCCCCTCCATCCTGGATGCTCAGCATCACACTCCCAGCTTCTGTCTCCCCTGCCAGATCCCTACCTTCTTCATCCCTACCTTGCTTGGGAGCACGGTAGAGGGCTTGAGCGGCTGTGGCATGCTCCTTGTGATGGGCTTGAGCGGCTGTGGAGTGCTGGGTGGGACAGGCTGGAGGACAGTGTTCTAACCCCAGCACTGCCACAGCATGCTGGGGTATTGGCAGTCGGCCGCCCTTTCCCTGCAGGATGGAGTATGGGGATACTCAGCACCCAGCACTGAGGTATGCCAGGGTAGAGGATAAGGTGTCTCTGGGCAGCCTGCCCAGGCACCCCTGGAGCTTTCTATCCCCCCCCAGGGAAGAGCTCTCCTGGGCCAGGGCAGGGTGACCCTGTACCCCCAGGAGGGGATGGGTCCCATGTCCCCTACCTCTTGCTTTCCCATGTTTTGAGGAAATGATGTGTTTTCTCAGTGCCGTGGGGAGTCAGTGGTGGCACAGGTGGGATAGGCACGATGGGCCTGCGGAAGCCAAGAATCACCAGTGGATGACAGAGGACAAACAATCCACCCTGGTTCAGGGCAGTACCCCAAAACCCATGGACTTGTACCTCATGGCATCCCTCTGCCCACTGTCCTCACGGAGGGGTCCCCGTCAAACTACTGATGGGCAGGGCTTTGAAGGGGTCTCAGCAGTCTCAGACTCCCTGAACCCTGTTCCTGTCATGTGGCACTGTCACCACCCATCTCCCCCCCTCCCATCCATGCAGCCCCCCAATGCTCCTGTGACAGGTACTACTTACGAGCCAGGCACCCTCATGCTGAGCTGCTGGTAAGAGGACAGGCATCAGAAATCAGCCAACACCCGGGGAGAAAAGGGCTGGGTGAGCTGGGAAACCTGGTTTTGAACCTGGTTTATCATCCCCTAGCACCCCAGCAAGGTCCCAACCTGCTGGCTGTTTACAGAAGAATGAGGGGAAGATGAGGGAGAGCAGTTGGATGTTGGCTCCAAAACCCACCGCCATTAGCGGGAACTACTGCCATGGGCACCCAGAGCACCACAGGAACTGTCAGTGCTGGCAAAGACAAGGTGGGAATGAGGTGAGCGCTGTCCCTGGAGCCATCACTATCCCCATCACACTCACTTCTTAATCCCAGACACATTGTCAGCCACTATCGGCAGTGCCTCCCCCTTGAGCTGCTCCAGGCTTCTCTTCCAGTGCTCGACCAGCTGCTGTCAGAAAGGTCCCAGCTCTTTGTGGTCCAGCTGCAGACAAACACACCCCTTCAACCAGCTGCCCCATCATGGGGCACTGCAATCCACAGAGAAAAGCCAGGAGCGGGAATCCTCAGAGGGATGCTGCCTTGGGCCACCAAGCCCCAAAGGTGCCAGTTTTGCATGGCGGATATGAGCCACCCTTCACCTTGGAGGCCATCTCTCCACACAGCTGCTGCTGGACTTGCTGCAGCTCTTGCTCCTGGGCCATCAGCTGGCTCAGCACCTCCTGGTCCTGCTTCAGGAGGAAGACGATATGGTACTGCCATGCAAGGGGGGGGGGGGGGGGAGGGGGCAGGGGGCTGCCCCCCAGAGACAGACCTGGATTACTGGGCTAGTGGCCACAGGCTCTCAGTGCCAGCAGGAAATCTGCAGCACTGAGATTGAATTTCCCTTGAAATTCATGGCTTGAATTTCCCTCCATGTTGCTGGCTTGTACAACCCAATCTGGGGAGGGGTGAGCAAGCGGCTCCCCCACATTACATCGAAGCACAACCAGCTGGGGGGGGGGGGGGGCGGTCCTGGCAGCCCCCTCCCAAGCCCCATCTCCTTACCTAGCTCCTTTGCCTCTCCACCTTGTCCTCCTCCTGTCTCGACAGGAGGGAGTCCACCTGCTCCTGCAGCTTCTCAAAGCGCTGCAGGATATTCCCCACCTGTGTGCTAGTGCCCCTGCATATAGGGCACACTGCCTGTGTCTCTGCCTGCTCCTGCCCTTCACTCTTCACCATTGCCCTCAGCTTTTCCACCTGCACAAAGGGGAGGAGGAAGCACCTCTGAGACTGGCTAGATGCAGCAAACAATCCCGGGTGCTGCAGAGGCTCCATGGCCCTGCCAGCCAAGGGATGTGGCCGGGAACCGAGCCAATGGGTGGTGAGAGATTCCCTGGAATATAGCCAGAGGGTTAATATTAGTAAAATAATGAAGAATATCCAAATTATCTTGAAGCCTTCTCATCTCTGCAGTTCATCACTTTTTCTTAGAAAAACTTGATTTCTCTAACTGACCAAGAAAGTAACAAGCTGAGGCTATTAGCAGAAACAAAAAAATACACAGTTAACAATTTGGCTTGTGTAATACTCTTTTCATGTAAGTTATCTGCAAACTGCTGGCAGTAGGAAATTTCCAGTGGGCAGCTATGGAATAGAATTGTAGGGAATTATGTTGGTAATCATGAAAGTGAGAGTTATGTATATCCTCTGAATTCAGGACTGCAACAGTGAGGATTCCAGTCCCAAGAGATGCCTATCTGTTCCTAAGTTTTCTGGTAGCAGAGTCTCTTCAACTTCAGGTAATCTCCCACCCTTAATTCAATAAACCCTTCCCCTCCTAATTCCTCTCCTTCAATGATCAGAAGTACCACCTGGACAGAATTCTCCACTTGTAAGAATAGTTGCTCCATACTGATGTGTTCTACTTTTGGATTCTGTAAGGTCTTATAGAGAGCTCTAGGAATAGTAAAAGCACATGACAGAATCAAAATCTGCTACCCTGCATTTCTAAGTGAGCACCACCTCCAAACTTAGCCATTGCACTTTCACTTCCCTGTTTCTTAGCACCCTGATAGCAATCAGTGAAGGTGCTTCCTGTGATAGCTGAGAGTCGTGAGCTCATGCTATAACCTGTAACGTACTTTGAAGAAGAAATCCTTGATGTGTAAGTCTGAGTCACTGTTGGCTATGCTGACAGAGATATAACCTGCTTCCAAGCATTGCTTCACTGCTGGTGAGCCTCATGTTTCTCCTCTCAAAGCTGGGACCTTTGCCACATGCTGAATTCCTCATCGTCCCAGCTACACAGAAGGCAATGCTTTTTCATAAAGATACCAATAGGAATGCTGTGAGACTATATTCACATTAGGTTATAGTCTGGAGTCATTCTGGGTCTCAGGAATGTGAATTTACATCAGATGAGAGAATATTTCAGGTTATCATCCAAAATAGTGGCAACAGTTTTGCACTAACATGTCACGAAAATAAGCAAGTTTTCATTCATGTGTTCACTATTAGACAAAGAGTCTGTGTGTATTGCAACACTTCTTTTTTTTTTAACTTAAAAAGACCCCAGACAATAGTGCTGCTGAAAAGTTTAAGCTAAAATGACTGCTGCTTTACCTTTCTCAAAGTTGGACATAGATCACTTTCCATCATGTCCTCTACAAGAGCATCTTACACATTTTCCCATGCTAACACCTTGTGTGACTTCCTGACCCAGCAGAAACATTTTCCAGTGAGCATTTGTGAAATCCTGTGGTAATAAAACCCAAAATTTCTGTCCAGCCACTCAGTAATACAAATCTGTTTCTGAAGTACAGATGTTGAGGCCTCAGATATCTTCAACATAAGTGCACCCATTTACTTAGCATATACTTCCTTATTCTGTAATAAAAGCATAAGTGCTCCTGCTACACATTTAATTGATGAATCATAGAAGCATAGAAACAGCTAGGTTGGAAAAGATCTTTAAGATCATCAAGTCCAACCATTACCCCAGGAATGCCAAGTGCACCACTAAACCATGTGACTGAGGGCCTCATCTACACTGTTTTTGAACACTTCCAGGGACAGTGATTCCATCACTTCCCTGGGGTGCCTATTCCAGTGCCTGACTAACTTTTCAGAAGAAATTCTTCCTAATATCCAGTCTAAACTGGTTTAATGATGGTCTTGGCAGTCCTGGGGTAATGGTTAGACTTGATGATCTTAAAGGTCTTTCCAACATGGGTGATTCTATGATTCTAAACTTTCCCTGGTGCAGCTTGAGGCTGTTTCCCCTTGTCCTGCTACTTTTTACTTGGGAGAAGAGACCAGTCTCTTGGGCTTAGAAAAAATCTCTGCATGTTCTGTTTGAAGTACAAACTCCTAAGCTTAATCCGTAACTCTCAGTAAGGAAAATGCAATTGTTAATTGATATTGCCATATGGCATGTCAATCTTAAATTTATTGGTGGGTTTGGGATTGTTTTAAACAACTCTTTGAAATGTTGGGAGAGGGTATGAAAGAGAGAGTATCAGGTTAAGAACAGTCATTCCACAATGAAAAATAATTCCTGCTAAAAAAAGGGACTGTTTTCCCAATCCCTTTAAATGTATTTGCTAATGTATTTTTAAAAGTACCTGGAATATCAAGATATCTAAACTCTATCATTTGTCCAAGAAAGCACATTATTCTTTTGATGGTAAATTGTCTAACTGTCAGTTTCAAATTGCATGAATTGCTGATGCTCCTGTTACTTAACATTCAGTGACAATGGAAAGGCATATTTGGAGAAGGGAGACAATTAAAACTTGTTCTTCTCTTTCCATCCTTCTGCATTTCTCCCCACCCTGTTTCCCATTAAAAACTGCTTGTTTTCCACCTCAGAAGGGTATCTCTTTCACAAAACTATCTCACTGTCTGTTGAACATAAGGCCTATTTTCATGCATAAGCAATGGATCATAGAATGTCTCTCTGAGAAGCAGTGCATTATTATAACATCATAAAGGTCTCAGTAACTGCAGTTCTGCCTTGACTCAGTCCTGAACTGTCCATGTTACATTATGCTCTAGCTATTTGCTGTAATGTACCTTTTAAGGGAAAACCACAAAGATTGTCTTTAGTAGTGAGTTGAAAGAGGATCCTAAGGCAGTACCAACCAGAACCTTTCTGCTTTCTAAGCTGTGGCATCTAGCAACAGAGTAGACAGGTCACTGTCAATACTTCCATGTGCAATAGCTAAAATCTCTCATTGGTTGCAAATTCCATTTGTCCACAATAATCTCAAGTGCTAGTTGGTAGTGAGTTGAACCAGAAATAGAAAGTAAAAATAGGAAATTCATCTGCTGAAAATGATATCCATTTTTGAGTGATGTAACTTGGAAGAATTTGTTTCTTCTTTTTCTCTCACACATTTAACTTTTGACTCTGCTGTTCTGTTTGGTTGCATTCTGTTCTGTTCAAGGGATTTAAGTACCTCCTTTCTGGAACTGTGGGCTTCACAGGGCCATTCCACAGCAATGATTATCATGTCTTTTTTTCAAGTTATTGCAGTCTTTGGGCAATGCCTTTATGTTGGATGTGTTCTGACTATCACAGGCTAAAGCTTAAGCTGTATCCCTGCATACTCTATTTCAAAGAGCAACATTTTCCATCAACGTACTATCGTCAAGCATTTCAAAGAATGGTGTGACCTATCTTTTCCCAGTACAAATATAAAATACATGTACAACTCCTGAAAAAAACCCCACCAAAAATGCTGTAACATAAATGGTTTCCATATTTTGATGATGGACTAGTCTTCATCTCCTCCATGCATGTACAAACAGACCGCTCCTCCAAGGCTCTGTTTTGTTTCCACAGTGCAGTGAAAAGCAGGACTTTTTATCTGAGGAGCCCTGAAATGCTAGTAGGATTTCTACTATCCAAATTACTGGAGTGTTCCTCTGGGACATACAGACCTTTCAGATTATTCAGAAGAGGAGTAAGGTCTAGACATCCAGTGCTATGGCTGATGATCTTTCCAGAGGCAATAGGTTCAAACAGGATTGTAATACAGTTTACCTAGAAAAGTTTGGTTTTGTTGAGATACAAAGACCTGAAGTGCTAGTTTGTTCCCCTGGTGGGCATAAGAACTGTGTAAGTTATTGAGGTATGTATTTTGTTTTCAAACAGCTTAAGTCAGCTGTGGAAGGAAGGGTAAATCTTTGCAGCTATTTTCCTTTAGTACATTTGAATGTATTCTGTTGTTATTCTGTTGTCTATCTGTTTGTCCATTGTGGCATCTGAGGAAATAATGCTTCCCAGATAGCTGAACTGCTGAACTGACTTAAGCTCTGACTCGCCAATGGTAGTATGGGGATGATGGTAATCTTCTTGTGGTGCAGGTTGGTAGAGAACTACTGTCTTCTTCAAGCTGACTTCCAGCCCAAAAAGCTCAGCCGCCACCACAAAGCAAGTTGTTAAACGCTGCAGAGCTGCTTCTGTGTGGGCAACAAGGGCAGTGTCATCAGCAAAAAGCAGCTCACAGACAAGATGACTTAGGGTCTTAGTGTGGGCCTTCAGTTGCCTTAGATTGAATAGGCTACCATCAGTATGATATTGAATATAAATGCCGTTTTGTTCGTCGAGGTCTACCATAGCCCTTTGGAGCAACATGCTGAAGAAGACTGTGAATAAAGTTGGTGTGAGAACGCAAGTTCGTTTCACATCATTGGTTATTGGGAAGGGCTCAGAGAGTGCATCGCCATATCTCACTTGGCCTTGCTGATCCTCATGTAACAGAATAATCATTTTGAGGAAGTTGGGGAGACAACCTAATCGTTCCAAGATCAGCCACAGGCTTTTTCTGCTCCCAGCGTGAAAAGCTTTGGTGAGGTCAATGAAAGTTACATAGAGCCTCTTATTCTGTTTTCTACACTTTTCTTGCAGTTGTCTGTGAACAAATACCATGTCTGTGGTACTTCTATTAGCTCTGAAATCACACTGACTTTCAGGTAGAAGTTCTTCTGCAATAGCGGGTACTAAACTGTTCAATAGTATTCTTGCAAGAATTTTTCCAGCAATGGAGAGCAGAGTTATACCTCAGTAGCTTGAGCAGTCTGACTTTACACCTTTTTTCTTATACAGAGTGATGATGATTGCATCACAAAAAGTCTGATGGTAATTTACCTTGTTCCCAACAGCGCACAACTAGCTCATGAAATTTAGCATGAAGTGCTTGGCCTCCGTGCTTCCAGATTTCAGGTGGGACTCCATCAACCCCAGCTGCCTTGCCAGTTTTCACCTGCTGTGTAGCCTTAAGAGTCTTTCCCAGGGTAGGGGCTAAACCCAATTCATTTTTCACCGGATGTTGTAGAATGCGCTGGATTCCTTCGCCTTGGACTACACGGTTAGCACTAAAGAGTGTTTGAAAATGTTCTGACCAACGATTCAGGGTGAAAATAAATTTTATCTGTCGGAAGCTTTTGGCCATCTGCACTAAGTAAGGGGCTTTGAACCTGAAATGTGGGTCCATACACTGCCTTCAGAGCCTCATAGAATCCTCTGTGGTCACCCAGATCTGCACATAATTGAGTCTTTTCTGCTAGGTTGAGCCACTTCTTGTTCTGGATGTCTCAAAGTTTCTGTTGAAGTTTGCTACATGCAAGATAAAAGGCTGCTTTTCATACGTGGCAAGGTGGCCGAGCTAGGTGTGCTTGATGAGCAGATCTCTTCTTTGTCAGCAATTCCTGGACCTCCTGGTTGCTATCATCAAACCAGTCTTTGTTTTTCTTTAAGGAGAGCCCAATGGATTCTATGGAGGACTGCAGGATGCTATTTTTAATATGCTGCCAAAGCGCTTCAGGAGAAGAACCTATAAGGTGGTCTTCAAGCCTAGTTTGAAGGTTAGCCTGAAAGCTGTCCCTCACTGCAGCTATTTTGAGATTATTAACATTGAGCCTCCTCCTCGGAATGCTGCCCCTCTTAGGTTTGGGCTTGAAGTGGAAATTAAGCTTGCAACACTCAAGGCGGTGGTCTGTTTGACATTCTGCACTAGGCATCACTTGGGTGTGACAGACACCATGAATATTTCTCTGGCGCACTAAGACAACAGAATAACAAAGGCATATAGAGCCTTTGGAAAACTCCATAAAAGAGTCTGGTGCAATAAACACCTAAAGAAAAGTACAAAGATCAGTGTCTATAGAGCCATTTATATGGGTCTGAATTATGGGTCATCTACCGTCATCACCTGCAACTCCTCGAATGCTTTCATCAGTGCTGCCTCCGTACAATTCTAAACATTCATTGGACTGACTATGTGTCAAATGTTACTGTCCTTGAACAGGCAGGGGTCACAAGTATCGAGGCCATATTGCTGAAATTGCAGCTGCACTGAGCAGGGCACATCTCTAGGATGAAGGATCACCACCTCCTTAAGATCGTGTTTTACGGTGAACTTGCCACTGGTAGCCGCAAGAGAAGTGCCCCAAAGAAGAGATATAAGGACTCCCTGAAACTCCCCCCCTTAACTTTGGCCATATTGACTACCATCAGTGGTCCACCTTGGCCTCCAATTGGGAGACTTGGAGACACACCATGCATAATGCTGTTGCTTCCTTCGAGAACTCACGCAGAACTAGTCTTGAGGAGAAAAGACAACGTAGAAAGAATAGCGCCCCTCCTATACCACCCAAGGAGACCTTTCATTGTGCTTTTTGCAGCCGAATTTGCCTATCTCACATTGGCCTTTTTAGTCATCAGCGCGCTTGTAGTAAGCGTGGGTAAAGCCCTTCCCAAATCTTTGTTCGCAAAGTCAAGCCACGATGATTTGAATGTATATATAAATGTGCAAACCTCAGGAATTTGGGAGAAGTTCTTTCATAAAGCAAGCCCTATTAAATATACCCCTCTTTTCCCCCTTCATTACTTTTCAGCTTTCTTTTCTATCCCAAGGAAGATACTCTCTGTCTTTTGTGGAAACAGGGCTGCAAAGGACAGCAAAGGAAAAACTGAATATCACTGAAGAAGATAGATGAGGTAATTAGGTCTGGAATAAAAAAATGCATATTCTGGGTATTACTCTAATACTTTCACCAACTACTCTCTCCTCCCTCCTGAACTCAGGCAAGCCAGTGATGTCTATTCTTGCTTAATTATAAAGCTTCATTATTTCCTATGCCACAAAGTCTGCTTTCTGTTTTTATACGGGCTTGGCATAATCCTTTATTTGTAAATGCCAAGAACAATGCCAATTAGCCTGCGGGTAATGGTGATCAGTTATAACAGAAAGAAGTCAAATCTGAAGTCAGACAGCTGTTTGTGCGCCTCCTGGTTTCACTTGTGCAGATGTGTGCTGAGATGTCCAATGCCTCCATCCTGATGAACAACAATTTACCAAATTCTGTATAACTGACCAAAAGGAGAACATCCAATTATCCTGCAGAATCAGAGGTGTGATATATGCATGTGTATATATAGTCTGCATTTTGCAGCCTGGAGACACATGGAGTATAGATGATCAATCTGCTTTCTACCCTTTTCAGCATCAGCTGGCATTTTCTGCATGGAAAGTTTAAAGTGCACACTTTTCCCAGCAGTACAACCACAAAGTAGTTTATTTCTGCAGCAAGTATTTTTGGAAACAGAGCCTTTCCCTTTCACATTCCTTATGCTAATGTTCTTTAAACACCAGTTTAAATGCACATTGCCACTGGCTCCTTCTCTTAATTAAACTTCCAGCATTTCTAGACAATGTCCTACTCCTCCTTTACTGTGTGCCACACATTCTTGTATCAGGCATTTGTACCGTTACTGGAACAGTCTGCTTGCTCCAGAATTATCTGGCAGTCCTTCACCAATCTATTTATTCCATCACATGATTGTTTTAGTGTTGTTTGAAGCACTATTTTGGAGCCAGACATAATTATATTACATAGTTCCTCACCTTATTAACTGAGAGAGAACTGTTCCCCATTAGACAATTGATCCTAGGAAGATGAAGCCATTAAAAACAGTACTAATTAGCTGAAGAGTGGAGACAGTAATACAGGCTGCACCACTTCCTTTTATGCTTAGGGAAGTTCATGTTCCAGACAAATAATTATTGATATGTAGTCTTCCTTAATTGTGGTTGTTAGCAGCCAGTATTATAATGACAGTCTGACAATCTCTGTCTAGCCTATTGTATGTATATTTCTGAATTCAAGACCCACTGAATAACATTTTTGATTTAACTCAGACTTCATAGAATATATTTTAAATGTCAATGTAATGAGAGTTGGGCAGCTAACTTGACTTATGAGCTATTCCTTACATGTATCCAGGTGTCAGCTGTTTGTCTTGGAAGACCGGGTGCCCATAATTACATGGAATTATGGCATGATACATTAGAATAAAATCAACAGATGGTTTAAATGGGAATTGAAAAAGTACTGCATTAGATACATAGGCAGGAACATTAGGCATTAACTAAATTTCAGTGTACTAAGTGTAGCCTATAGGGTAAAAAAATCATATAGTCTTTACACAAAAGTGTGCTTTGATTTCTTTCTCCAAAAATGTGTCCTATTTTTAAAAATCTACATACATATATGCACGTCTATACATGTTCATGTGTATGCATATGTAATGCATTTATTACAGGAAGTTGGTAGCATTCTGTATAATTTAGTTTGCAAAAACATGTTCATTTTTATTCTCTATCTATCTTCACTCATGATCATCCAAAATATTTTTTTTCTTCAGGTACTCTGACCAGCTACTCAGCTGTCCTACAATTCAACAAAGCAGAAAGAAAATCACAATGAAAGCAGAAAACTTGGTTTCAGAAAAAAGAATTAACATCTGAAACAGTCAGCAATAAATGTCTTTAGCTGATTTGATAAAATTGCTTTTGATATTAAACAGAGGTCTAGCCATTTTAAAACTGGGTTGAAATTCAAAACCTTTTTTCTCCTTTTCCAGCTGTTTTCTTTAAAATAAAATGAATCCCAAAAATAGAAACCCCACTCCAAGAAAACTAAATGCAATCGAAGTAATATGTGTGAGGGATTAAAAGATGACAGATATTGAAATTGCCAATATTGTGGCTCTGATAATAACTAAGTATATTTGGTTTCTCACCATTTCCTTTGCTGCCCTTCTATTTACTGCTCTTCTGTTACCAAACATCCCGTATTTTGAGGTTTGGGGAAGGAAGTTTGTGGTTTCAGAATGGTGTTGTGAGTTAGTTGATTTGGATTTTATTGCTGACTGTCATATTTTGCATAGGTCACTGACAGCCAAATCCCCCTTGCTTTATTTATTTGGATAGTCAGACCTATTAAAGCCTGTTGATGAAATTCTGCCTACGCTGAAGTCAGTGGCAAGACTCCAATTAACTTTAACTGAATGAAGATTTTTGTGTTAAGATTCTGGTTTTATATATATATATCTATCTAAATACGCAGGTAAGCACAGTTCCATCTTGCTCCTCAACATGAAGTTTACCATCACATTACCGGTATTCAGACACAAGGAAAGTGACAACTTCATCACAGTCTACAAATTTCAAGGAGGGGAAGAGTTTGACCCTTTTTAGCATCTTGGCATGTCCCAGGCTCTCAATCGTGCGGTCTTGATGATTCAGGCACTTCTGGGAGGGTGCAAACTTTCTATTATACAGGCATCCACAGATACCTGGTACCTGGATTTTAGCTCTTCTACAGTAATGTGAGTTTCTTACCTCTTTAATTAATTCAGCACTTTTTTGAGAAACAACATTGTTTTTTCTCTCTTTCTCTCTTTTTCTCACCTCAATTGCTGAGGTGAGTAGCTCGAGAGAGGACGCCTTCAACACCGGAGCAAGGGGGAGATCAGCGTCCAGGAGCCTCAATTCAGAGCCACAACAGCCACCGAGGGAGCCTCAAGTCCCCGACAGAACCTGCCCAGAAGCCGGCAGCTCAGCTGACGAGAGCGAGCAGCTGACTCACAGGGGGCGGAGCCTGAAGCAGCGGCACCAGCCCTGATTGTGTAAAAACCTGCCCCAGGGAGCGCGGCGAATAGAGCGGGTCGAGGCAGTTCGCGCGGGCAGGCGAGCGGGATGGTGAGCACTCGTCGTATGAGCAGGGCCCGGTCTGGGAGCTCTGCTCTGGCTGCCCCGGCGGTGGCCAGCGTAGGCACCCAGACAGAGCCGATGAGAGGGGAGGCTGCAGTGCAGAGCTCGGGGTACAGAGAGTGCCTGCACTGGTCTGGTGAGGGGAGGGTGCGCAATGGGCAGGGCTGCACTCGGTGCTCCCTGGTGGAGGTCCTCCTGCAGCAGGGGCTGAGCTGCGGGATGCTGTTAATAGGCTGCGAGATGTCAGGGAAGCTGAGAGGAAGCAGGAGTGCTTGCTCCCGGCCCAAGCTGTGCAGGGGCCTCGAGCTTCACCTCTACCTCATGAAGGAAAGAAGGAGGCCGTTAACCCGGGAAGCTGGGAATTAGTGACAAAAAAGAAAAAACAACGAAAAAAAGAAGGAAAAGGACAACCAAAAGCGAGGGGCTTCCCCTAAATCCCCTGTCCCCACGCAGAGCCGCTTTGCTGTCCTGCAGGGGGCTAATGAGGAAGCGCACTCGAGCGAGAAACAGCCGGCTGATGCACTGCTAAAGAAGATCTCTACCGGTGCTGCTAGGAAAAAGCAACGGGTCATAGTAGTAGGGGACTCTACACTGAAAGGGACAGAAGCACTCGTCTGCCGGCCAGACCTCATCTCAAGGGAGGTGTGTTGCCTACCGGGGGCACGCATCAGGGATGTGGCAGAAAGGCTGCCTGCTCTAATAAATCCCATGGACTATTAACCACTCCTGGTGATACATGTGAGTGTGAGGGATATACATAGGAGTAGCCTAGGGAACATAAAGAAGGACTACAGAGCCCTGGGGGAGGTGGTTAGGGGCTCTGGAGCTCAGGTGGTCTTTTCATCAATTCTCCAGGGTACAGGGGAGGACCTAAAAAAACGCTAGGAGGATTAGCCAGCTTAATAACTGGTTAAAAGGGTGGTGTCATAGTCAGGGGTTTGGGTGTCTTGAACACGGGACCCAAGCTTGTAGGCCAGGTCTAGTGGGGGCTGGTGGAGCTGGTCTGATGATAAAGAAGGGAAAGAGCAGTTTTGGTAGGAGGCTTGCCAGACTGGTCAAGGAGGATTTAAACTAGATGTGTCCGGGGAGGGGGGCATCGTTCCATGCCAACACACCCAGTCAGTTGACAGAACCTATAATAAATGCTTGGAGCAATGTAGAGATATCCCAGCTGCTCCAGCCAATGAGCCAGCTTCAGTTGGAGCTCTGCTCAGATGCCTCTATATGAATGCTCATAGCATGGGGAACAAACAAGAGGAATTAGAGACGTGTGCACGTCTATGGGGGTATGATATAACAGGCATCACAGAAACATGGTGGGATGGCTCCTACAACTGGAGTGTTGGAATGGAAGGTTACAGGCTCTTTAGGAAAGACAGGCCTGGCAGGCAGGGAGAGGGAGTTGCCCTTTATGTTAGGGATAGGCTGGAGAGTATGGAACTCTGTCTGGGGACAGGTGAGCAGTCCACAGAGAATTTGTGAGTCAGGGTTAAAAGGAATATAGCTATGGGAGACATTACTGTGGGGATCGGTTACAGACCGCATGATCAAGGGGAACCTGCGGATGAAGCACTGTATAGACAGGTAGGAAAAGCCTCACGCTCACAGGCCCTTGTTCTCATGGGTGGCTTCAACCACTCTGACATCTGTTGTGGCCGAGCACAAGCAATCCAGGAGGTTCCTCGATTGTGTGGAAGACAACTTCCTTCTGCAAGTAATAGAGGAGCTGACAAGGAGAGGTGCCCTGCTTGACCACATGCTCACCAACAGGGAAGGGCTGGTTGGAAATGTGATGCTCCAGGGCACCCTAGGATGCAGTGATCATGAGATGCTCGAATTTGAGATCCTCAGGACAGTGAGAAGAGCGTGCAGCAAGCTCACTGCTCTGGACTTCAAGAGAGCAGACTTTGGCCTCTTCAGGAATCTGCTTTGGAAGGTTCCATGGGATACAGCCCTAGAGGGCAGGGGGGCCCAAGACTGATATTCAAGGATCACCTGCTACAAGCTCAGGAGTGTTGCATCCCAACCAGAAGGAAGTGCAGCAGGAGGGCCAGGAGACCTCCTTGGATGGATAAGGAGCTGCTGAGGAAAATTCAAATGAAAAAAGAGGCTTATAATAAGTGGAAGCAAGGACAGGTGGCATGGGAAGAATACAGGGATGTTGTCTGGGAAGCTAGGGACCAGGTTAGGAAAGCCAAGGCTCAGTTAGAATTAAACTAGCTAGAGGTATTAAAGATAACAGGAAGGGATTCTACAGGTACATAGCAAATAAAAAACAGATGAGGGAGAATGTAGGCCCCCTCAGACAGCTCTCGGGAGAACTGGCTACACAGGATGTGGAGAAGGCTGTGGTTCTGAATGACTTCTTTGCCTCAGTCTTCACTGGCAAAGGCTCTGACTGCACCACCCAAGTCTTGGAAGGCAGATGCAGGGACTGTGAGAATGAAGACCTTATGCCCACTGTAGGAGAGGATCTGGTTCGAGACCATCTTAAAAATCTGAATGTGCACAAGTCCATGGGTCCTGATGAGATCCATCCGTGGGTCCTGAAGGAGCTGGCAAATGAAGTTGTGAAGCCGCTGGCCATCATATTTGAGAAATCATGGCTGTCAGGTGAAGTTCCCGACGACTGGAAAAAGGGAAATATAACCCCCATTTTCAAGAAGGGAAAAATGGATGAGCCGGGGAATTACAGACCAGTCAGTCTCACCTCTGTGCCTTGCAAAATCTTGGAGCAGATTCTCCTGGAAGGCATGCTAAGGCACATGAAAAACAACAAGGTGCTTGGTGACAGCCAGCATGGCTTCACTAAGGGGAAATCCTGCCTGACCAATTTGGTGGCCTTCTATGATGGGGCTACAGAACTGATGGGTAGAGCAGTTGATGTCATCTACTTAGACTTGTACAAAGCATTCGACACTGTCCCACATACATCCTTGTCTCTAAATTGGAGCAACATCGATTTGATGGATGGACCACTCAATGGATAAAGAGCTGGCTGGATGGCCGCACACAAAGTTGTGGTCAATGGCTCAATGTCAGGCTGGAGACCAGTAATGAGTGGAGTCCCTCAGGGATCGGTGTTGGGACTGGTCTTGTTCAACATCTTTGACACTGACATGGACAGTGGGATTGAGTGCGCCCTCAGCAAGTTTGCCGATGACGCCAAGCTGTGTGGTTCAGTTGATACACTGGAGGGAAGGAATGCCATCCAGAGGGACCTTGACACACTTGTGAGGTGGGCTGATGCCAACCTCATGAAGTTTAACCATGACAAGTGCAAGGTCCTACACCTGGGTCAGAGCAATCCCAGGCACAGCTACAGGTTGGGCAGAGAAGAGATTCAGAGCAGCCCTGTGGAGAAGGACTTGGGCGTGTTGGTTGATGAGAAAATGAACATGAGCTGTCAGCCTGCATTCGCAGCCCAGAAAGCCAACCGTATCCTGGGCTGCATCAAAAGGAGCATGACCAGCAGGTCGAAGGAGGTGATCCTGCCCCTTTACTCTGCTCTTCTGAGACCTCACTTGGAGTATTGTGTGCAGTTCTGGTGTCCTCAACATAAAAAGGACATGGAACTGTTGGTAGAAGTCCAGAGGATGATCAGGGAACTGGAGCACCTCCTGTGTGAAGACAGGCTGAGAAAGTTGGGGCTGTTCAGCCTGGAGAAGAGAAGGCTGTGTGGAGATCTCATAGCAGCCTTCCAATATCTGAAGGGGGCCTATAGGGATGCTGGGGAGGGACTCTTCATTAGGGACTGTAGTGACAGGACAAGGGGTAATGGGTGGTGAGGCTGTGGAATAGGTTGCCCAGGGAGGTTGTGAATGCTCCATCCCTGGCAGTGTTCAAGGCCAGGTTGGACGAGGCCTTGGGTGATATGATTTCATGTAAGGTGTCCCTGCCCACGGCAAGGGGTTGGAATTAGATGATCTTAAGGTTCTTTCCACCCCTAACGATTCTATGATTCTATGATTACTTTTCTTCCGCTGTTCCTCTCATAACTACACTGTTTGATTCAGTAAGCGCCTTGAGTGAATAAAAAAAGGCAAATCGGGCCCTTTAAATCAACAAAATTACTGTGTTTTTACCTCAAGTTTACAAACCCCCTTGAAGTCACTGGTATAACTTTGATTTAAGGGCATCTTGGATTAACGAAATAGCTCAGCAGTGAACAGGGAGAGAGAATATGAGAGGACAAGAACAATAATTTATGAAACTCTCCTACAACACAGTTGGTTGTGATTCATAGCATGGGATGCATCCAGGGTCTTTTTGCATTTTAGTACTGCAGTCGTGCTCAGTAAAATGGGTAAGCCACAGAGAGCTGTACTAATTTCTTTTTCTTTCTCCTTTGGAGGATGCCACATAGAAATATTTTGGAGTGCCTGTAAATGCATGTGGTCACACATATGGGGCCAAAAGAAACAACTATTTACTCACTTAGGCCCTGAAGGGGTCAAAAATCTCCACTGATTTTGAAGTATTTCAGAGATATCCTTTGTCCTTCAAATGAGGAAACGTCTGTAGAAGGTGTGAGTTTGTACACTATGTATATTCACATGCAATACACTTTTCTATTTTTGCATGCTAAATACAACTTTCTCTATGACCAATTTTTCTGTTTTATATATCCATGTAAGCTATTCAAAGTAAACAAAATATTATATCCAAAACTATCTTCTGGAATAAAATTAAAAGTAGCAGCAATCTTCTACAAGCTCCTCACAGACCAAAGCACAGAGACCTTGTGATTCAAGGAAATGGAAGGCAATTGAAATCTCACCTGACGTGTGTGCAAATTAGCGAGTAGTTCTGACTATTAACTAAACTGAAAATATGTTGTAAAATATAATAATTCAAAAACCCTACAGAACTAATGAATTAAGCAGTATAAGACATGAAAGTAACTTTTTACAAAAAGGACTGGAGAAGGATGTGGAAGCAATAGATTACAGAAACACAGGTGTGTTACAGAAACCAGTGTGCCTGCCATGCTAAACAGTTAACTGTGTTAGTATTTGTTTATTAGGAACTCATATTACTGTTTTGCAATGGTCAAATTTTTAAAGGCCCATGTAGAAATTAAAACACAGAAAGACTATTTGACAGTAGCAAAGTTGGTAATGCATAAATATCTGTATACTTATATCTATATCTATGTCGATACAAATGAGAACAAAATTATATGTACAATTTACTGTGACATGAATAGTAATAGTAGTAGTAATATTGAATAATAATGCAAAGACATCAGTCAGATTTCTGGATCAGGTACTGTAAGTCATGGTAGCACCATTAAGACCACAGAAACAACACTTATACCTCCAAAAATTGACTTATTGGCAAAACTTGACCATTAGAAGAAGCTGATGTGTTCTAATGTATATTCATTCTCTTTCTCCTTCCATCCTTTAACACTTTCTCTGATGGAAAGATCTGGTAGAATACAGAGAACTCTGAGTTTTTACAATTTGAAAAAAATAGAGGGGAAATGACTCAATGTAATTAAAATGTTTTCCCAATGACAAGGGGGGTCACAAAATCCCCAGAATTCTGTCTGATATATGGTCTCCCTGTCTGAGTCAAACTTCTAGGGTTAGTTATTTGTTTGGAGGAAGCTCATTCATTTGACTTTCCCTCGAGATTTTGTCACGTGGTTCTATGTTGTCTTTTTTCCCCTTTTGCAGTTTTAAACTTTCAATTGTATAATAATCTCTTTTCTGACCCAAATCAAGTGAAATGAATGAACACAACTCTGCAGGAAAAAAAAAAAACAAAAATAAAAAAGGACATTTGTCAAAAGAGGTGGTCACCGGATCTAGGCCTTTCGCCCTTCCAGTTCTGATGGCGTTGATGGTATTGACAGTGTTTTCAAGCTGTCTGTCAAACTGGTGTTAAGTCTTTTAACATGCCATTTCTCGCTCTCTGTCCCCCACTATTTCTCCTAGTTGTCATTCAAATTGTTCCACTAAGAGAACAAATAAATGCATTCCATGAAAACTAGCAAGATGATATAATGAATGACTTACAATAAATGCCCCCAGCATAAAACAATTATGTACCTGCTGTTGTCAAAAACATTCAACACTCCCTTTGTTGAAAAGGAAACAGCTATAAATTATTCACTGGGGCACTGAAAATCTTTTTTTTTTTTTTTCTCCCAATTAATTCTTCACTGAACATTCCTAGGTATTTAGCTCAGGGTAGAAATTTACATGCAGAGAATTGAGAATTTTAGCTGTTTCTTGGGATTGTCAGAATGAATGTCCAAATTAAAAATAATAATGAAAAAATTTACCATATTTTTCTGTGTATAACCAGAGCTTAGTTATAAAAAAAAAAACATTGTTCATGATCAGTACAGGTTATATGTGTCCAGAAGTAAATACAACCCAGAGCCTCTCACACTCCCAATAACTCCCCATCCTTTGCTGCAGTTAAGTCTCTTTCTCATTTCAGAATTTGCTTTATCCTGAAGTATATACCCCAATCTCATGATACTCTTATTTCCTTAATCACATTGTTTTTGTGGTTTCTCAAAGGGTATAGATTTCCTGAAGGTTTTCCAGAAACAGTGCTTACTGAAGGTGTGGATTGTACAGTTGTGAAAACAAGGAGGGTTTTTTTTATATGCCATCCAAAGTAAGAAGCTTCCTGCCAAACCGCCTTCATGTGCTGAGTCCAGAAGTAATGCCTAAGACAAAGTCAGTGTTTTGGCCTCACTCAAGAAGCTGTGGGATGAGGTCCAAATGGAGTTCTTGTTCCTTTTTATTTTCAAAACCATCAAACATCTCAGCAGAGCATCAGGAGCAATTTAAAAAAAATAATTATAAACCATCTTATTTGGGAATGAAACTGCGATCATTTTATTGTTAGCAGTATTTAATTTTATTCTAAAGGTGGGGCAAGTAAATGCCAGTTATTCTGGATGGCACTAATATGTGCCAGCAAAAAGGCCTCTGGATTCCTGCTTCTATTAAAGATCTAGTCCTAGTGCTCTGTGCCTGTGCCTAGAGAATATTTTGTCCAGGCAGAAACAGGGATGCCCAGCTGAATTTGTAGATTTGTAGCTTTCCAGGTGTGAAGAGAATGTGTCCATGCGACTAGACACAAATGCTGTGGTTCCCCTGATTACCTCTCCAAACCAAAAGACAGTGTCTTTCTGCCATGTCTGCAGTATGGTTGCAACTGGATTTTAGTCCAGCTGTAGTTAGACTGGACTATTTGTGGTAACTGAAGGTTTAAATGAGGAATGGCCTATGTTACTTCCCAGCAGGGTGCAGACTGTTCAATGTCATGTTCTTCTGGTTCACAAGCAGCATCTGAAGAAGATGTGACTGGCTGGCCATGGAAGAGAAAAGCCAAACAGTTTGAGAGACCCTATAGTAATTAAGAGGCAGTAGTCCAAAATTCCAAAAAAGGGAACCTGAAAATGGGAATGAATTTGTTTTCTTTTGGTTTTATGAGAAGTGCACCTTTTTTATTTTATTCAAAATACATTGCTTATTTGATATATGGTGGTTAGATATATTCTGGTTTGTGGGGAATCAGTATCAGTAATGCTTCACTAGAAGGAAATCCTATTCTTTAAACTACTAAAAGCCATAAGACATTATTCAGAGATATGATAGAAGCCTGGCTCAACTGACACTTCTGTTTTAAATCCCTTTGTAATCCATTGCCCTTGCATGTGAAACAGATGAAGAATACCATCAGTTTATGAAGGATATTATACAAAGTGGTTGCTTGTGATGCCAGGAGACTATTCCCAATGACCCAGGAGTTCTTTCCTGGTTTTGAGTCCCTGTAATTAAAGCAGCTCTAAAATCAGGGAAATTTAAGGAGGGGATTAGCACAGCTGCTGTGCCTCATTAGGCACTGCACACTGCCTGCACCAGAAACGTCCTTCACAAGTTCAGGCAGAGTCACTGTTGGGAACAGAACTTTAGCAGAGGTTTTGGATTAAAAGAAGCAGTTCCTATATCAATATCCCTGTAAGATCCATGAGCACCTCAATCATAAAAGTAAATGGCATTAAGTGAGCAAAGAGCAGTCTGCTGTGTCTGTTCTGTTGCTGTTTGCTTAAAGAAATTAATAAAAGGAAGAAGTACTGATCAGTTTTTGTAGGTTGTTTTTTATGATTTCCTAACAATCCTAAATATTGTGAGGATTTTTACCTGTTAAAAAGAGCACCTTAGCAAGCAATATTTTGTTTAATGAGATTTATAATCAAAGCAAAAGAAATGAAAATAACATTCACAATCAACCTCCACCTTCAGTTGAAAATGTCTCTGTCCCCTTGTGAAACTGTTCTAAAAAATCAAAATGTTTATAAACGGGAAAATATATTGCTGATGTTTCCAATTTCCCTCCCTTTTCAAGCATATTTGACTTTACTTCACAGATAGTGTTTGACTGACCAACCTCATGTATTTCAGCAAATAAAAAATTACCTGAATATTGTTAGCTTAGTTCTACTCACTGATACTGCTAACCATCACAACACAAAGTAAAAATTACAGTCACTAAAAAAATGGAATAAATAATTTGAATGCTATTATGCGAATACACATTTTTCCGTGAGTACTAAAATAAATGCTTTTCAGAAGGACCATAGTTATTTGGAAGCTCAAATGGGAAAACGCTTTGTGCTTAAACCAAACAACATTTTAGGACCTCCATTTTTAAACACTTATTTAGCAACTTACCACAAGATGAACAAACAGGTATACTACTTGCCAACCTAGACTAAAATGTGGCATTAAAAACTTCAGTATTTCTAGAAATTAAATAGTGGTAAATTTTTATTTGCTTAAGCTGATACTTAGTTCTTTAAAAAGTATATACTGTAAATGGGAAGTGGAGTAATCAAATCCACTTTCTAAGGCTCTTCTCAGATTCCTCACTAGTTGTGTTCAGCCTCGATAAGAAAAGAAAATTCAGAACAGGAATTTTCCTCAGATTTTGGATGGGGCTGAACTGAGCTTTTTGTGTATGCATGGCAGCTCTGTCAGCTTTACACATATTCTGGTGCCCTGTTTAATCATGTGTTGTTTCCTTGGCCCTTTGCTTCTTTGTTTCTTCATAAGGATTCCTACATGTGATTTTTGTAACCATTACCTGTAATTAATAGCAGAACATTGCTAGAAAGTCAGACATAATTGATTTCTTTTTTTTTTTGTGCTAAAGATCAAGGGGCTATATCCTTCTTCCGCCATTATGCATGCAGAGCTATAGGAGAATGGATCCTCTGGGACAAGTCTAATATCCGGTACACTGCTGTCTACCAGATCCTTATTATAAAAAGCTTTCTACTGTAGCCAAGCTGTGAAAAAGCTCATTCTGTAGTGGCTGCAAAATGAGCAACTTTGATTATGTAGTCCCCATCAGGAGTAAGGTTATAAGTTAGCAAATTGAATTCCTGAACGAGACCTGTTCATCAAATAAATCTGAATACCAATGGCTTTCGAGGAGGTTACAATCAGTTTTGGGGCAGTAAGAAAAGATGATGCATTTGATGGAGAGTTTGCTCTGTTACTTGTAAAATTTGGAGCTAAGTGAATTATTTCCAGAATATTAAATCAAATGAATTTCAGAAGGACAAGTATTTAGGAGCTCAAACTGGAGAACAGCTCATGCCAGAAATAGAAGATGCTTTATTTTTATTTTAATGCTTTGAAACAGGCAAAGATTAAATGATTAATTTCGAAAACATCAGAACACAACCTACTTGCTTTCTCTATCAAAATGAACTTTTTGATTTATCTTTGAGCTGAAAGTAAATAAAAAGTAATGTGCCTCATTTTAGGGGACTCCAAGGTATAGAAAAATCCTGTTGCAGTCAATATGTTTATTAGAACCTTTTTCAAAATGTTGATTAAGAAAAAGCTAAGGTATTTTAAATTGTGTTTTAAAGAACACATTATTACGGCACTGATACGTTTTAATCTGTTCATAATGCCTAATGTATTTTTTTAATCTGCCTTTAATTAAGGAAAAAACACTCTTCCTTTTGTACTAACCTGTTTGAAATAACCTATTGCTCCATAATTTCTTCCTATGTCAAAGTGTAAACATTTTGTATTTTCTGATAGGAAACAGATTATGTTGATCAGCATAAGGATGAAGAGAGAGCCATAGCAGAAGCCATCCTTTTCCATACTTAACAAGAAAAAAATGGTACTGCTTATAGCAAAGGAATTGTATGGAACATCTGCACCCCTGACCACATCTGTGATCTGTGGGAAAAAAAGTTCTCAGTATTTTCATGCTGACTCTATACTACCATGGAGAATAGGTATGATGTCAGTGAACTCTCGCTTCCCCAACAGGTATAGGAAAGGAAGATGAATTCAGGTTTTAGGTGAAAGATGACACTTTAGATGACACTTTAAATACAGAAAGAGTCAATAAAGAGTTAAAGTAGACTAAAGAACTTTTCCGAATGACAGAAAAGGTTAAACTCTTTCTTTCTAAAGGTGAGAATTTTTATGTAAGCTGACAAAAACCTCCTGTTTTCAGGGCTTTTATTTTATAAAGACAAATGTGAACTCCTGTGTGTACTGAAACACCACCATACACTATAAGAGGAGTTCATTGCTAGGACTTGATTTGTAAAATTAATGTTTACGTTCCAAAAGAATGCAGATGTTACAGCATAAAGAATTACAACAACTCTGTGTATAATGCTGAGGACTTTTTGTTTTCTGTATATTTTTATTCTCGAGCTTCCAAAAAGTACTGGAAGCCAGTGCTTCCAACATTCTTCAGCATTCCCATCACAGCTCAGATGGGAAGTGCTCATCCTTCCTCAGCATTTTGAAAAGACTAGATTGTGCATCTCTCTATTTGGTGCATGTGTTCCTGTGAATATTAGTCTGACAGATGAATGACCAAGCCTCTTCAGCATGGTCACCTGTTATGACAGGCAGCAGGCATTATCGCCCTTCAGAAATGTAAATAATTTTATTTTCAGATATCTATATCTATATCTATAATACCACTATTCCAATGGGAAGGCGGATTGCTCTACTATTTTGGAAACTTTGCCTTCTAAGTTAAATTTATTAATGGTCAGTTTGTGTTCATCTGTTTTCCTGAAAATCATAGAATCAAATAATAGTTAGGGTTGGAAAGGACCTTAAGATCATCTAGTTCCAACCCCCCTGCCATCGGCAGGGAAACCTCACACTAAACCATATCACCCAAGGCCTCGTCCAACCTAGTCTTGAACACTGCCAGGGATGGACCATTCACAACCTCCGTGGGCAACCCATTCCAGTGCCTCACCGTCCTCACAGTAAAAAATTTCCTCCTTATATCCAATCTAAACATCCCCTGTTTAAGTTTTAACCCATTACCCCTTGTCCTATCACTACAGTCTCTAATGAAGAGTCCCTCCCCAGCATCGCTATAGGCCCCCTTCAGATACTGGAAGGCTGCTATGAGATCTCCACGCAGCCTTCTCTTCTCCAGGCTGAACAGCCCCAACTTTCTCAGCCTGTCTTCATACGGGAGGTGCTCCAGTTCCCTGATCATCCTCGTGGCCTTCCTCTGGACTTGTTCCAGCAGTTCCATGTCCTTTTTATGTTGAGGACACCAGAACTGCACACAATACTCCAGGTGAGGTCTCACAAGAGCAGAGTAAAGGGGCAGGATCACCTCCCTCGACCTGCTGGTCATGCTCCTTTTGCTGCAGCCCAGGATTAGGTTGGCTTTCTGGGCTGCGAGTGCACACTGCCGGCTCATGTTCATTTTCTCATCAACCAACACCCCCAAGTCCTTCTCTGCAGGGCTGCCCTGAATCTCTTCTCTGCCCAACCTGTAGCTGTGCCTGGGATTGTTCTGACCCAGGTGTAGGACCTTGCACTTGTCATGGTTAAACTTTATGAGGTTGGCATCAGCCCACCTCACAAGTGTGTCAAGGTCCCTCTGGATGGCATTCCCACCTTCCAGTGTATCAACCGAACCACACAGCTTGGTGTCATCAGCAAACAAGACCCATCCCAGCATCGATCCCTGAGGGACACCACTCTTTACTGGTCTCCGGCCTGACATTGAGCCATTGACCACAACTCTTTGTGTGCGGATATCCAGCCAGTTCTTTATCCATTGAGTGGTCCATCCATCAAATCGATGTTGCTCCAATTTAGAGACAAGGATGTATGTGGGACAGTGTCGAATGCTTTGTACAAGTCTAAGTAGATGACATCAACTGCTCTACCCCTGTCCATCAGTTCTGTAGCCCCATCATAGAAGGCCACCAAATTGGTCAGGCAGGATTTCCCCTTAGTGAAGCCATGCTGGCTGTCACCAAGCACCTTGTTGTTTTTCATGTGCCTTAGCATGCCTTCCAGGAGAATCTGCTCCAAGATTTTGCCAGGCACAGAGGTGAGACTGACTGCTCTGTAATTCCCCTGGTCATCCATTTTTCCCTTCTTGAAAATGGGGGTTATATTTCCCTTTTTCCAGTCGTCGGTAACTTCACCTGACTGCCATGATTTCTCAAATATGATGGCCAGCGGCTTCACAACTTCATTTGCCAGCTCCTTCAGGACCCCTGGGTGGATCTCATCAGGACCCATGGACTTGTGCACATTCAGATTTTTAAGATGGTCTCGAACCAGATCCTCTCCTACAGTGGGAGCAAGGTCTTCATTCTCACAGTCCCTGCATCTGCCTTCCAAGACTTGGGTGGTGTGGTCAAAGCCTTTGCCAGTGAAGACCAAGGCAAAGAAGTCATTCAAAACCTCAGCCTTCTCCAAATCCTGTGTAGCCAGTTCTCCTGAGAGCTTCCTGAGGGGGCCTACATTCTCCCTGGTCTGTTTTTTATTTGCTATGTACCTGTAGAATCCCTTCCTGTTATCCTTAATACCCCTAGCCAAGTTTAATTCTAACTGAGCCTTGGCTTTCCTAACCTGGTCCCTAGCTTCCCAGACAACATCCCTGTATTCTTCCCATGCCACCTGTCCTTGCTTCCACTTATTATAAGCCTCTTTTTTCATTTGAGTTTTCCTCAGCAGCTCCTTATCCATCCAAGGAGGTCTCCTGGCCGTCCTGCTGCACTTCCTTGTAGTTGGGATGCAACACTCCTGAGCTTGTAGCAGGTGATCCTTGAATATCAATCTTGGGCCCCCCTGCCCTCTAGGGCTGTATCCCATGGAACCTTCCAAAGCAGGTTCCTGAAGAGGCCAAAGTCTGCTCTCTTGAAGTCCAGGGCAGTGAGCTTGCTGCACGCTCTTCTCACTGTCCTGAGGATCTCAAATTCGAGCATCTCATGATCACTGCATCCTAGGGTGCCCTGGAGCATCACATTTCCAACCAGCCCTTCCCTGTTGGTGAGCATGAGGTTAAGCACGGCACCTCTCCTTGTCAGCTCCTCTATTACTTGCAGAAGGAAGTTGTCTTTCACACAATCAAGGAACCTCCTGGATTGCTTGTGCCGGGCCGTACCGTCCTTCCAACAGATGTCAGGGTGGTTGAAGTCACCCATGAGAACAAGGGCCTGTGTGCGTGAGGCTTTTCCTATCTGTCTATGGAGTGCTTCATCCGCAGGTTCTCCTTGATCATGCGGTCTGTAACCGATCCCCACAGTAATGTCTCCCATAGCTATATTCCTTTTAACCCTAACCCACAAACTCTCTGTTAACTGCTTACCTGTCCCCAGACAGAGTTCCATACTCTCCAGCCTATCCCTAACAGAAAGGGCAACTCCCTCTCCCTGCCTGCCACGCCTGCCTTTTCTAAAGAGCCTGTAACCTTCCATTCCAACACTCCAGTTGTTGGAGCCATCCCACCATGTTTCTGTGATGCCTGTTATATCATACCCCCATAGACGTGCACACATCTCTAATTCCTCTTGTTTGTTCCCCATGCTATGGGCATTCGTATAGAGGCATCTGAGCCGTGCTCCAACTGAAGCCGGCTCATTGGCTGGAGCGGCTGGGATATCTCTACATTGCTCCAAGCATTTATTATAGGTTCTGGCAACTGACCGGGTGTGTTGGCATGGAATGATGCCCCCTCCCCGGACACATCTAGTTTAAAGCCTCCTTGACCAGTCTGGCAAGCCTCCTACCAAAACTGCTCTTTCCCTTCTTTATCAGACCAGCTCCACCAGCCTCCACTAGACCTGGCCTACAAGCTTGGGTCCCATGGTCAAGACACCCAAACCCCTGACTATGACACCACCCTTTTAACCAGTTACTAAGCTGGCTAATCCTCCTAGCGTTTTTTAGGTCCTCCCCTGCATCCTGGAGAATTGACGAAAAGACTGAGTGCCAGAGCCCCTAACCACCTCCCCTAGGGCTCTGTAGTCATTCTGTATGTTCTCCAGGCTACTCCTATGTATATCCCTCACACTCACATGTATCACCAGGAGTGGTTAATAGTCCATGGGATTTATTAGAGCAGGCAGCCTCTCTGCCACATCCCTGATGCGTGCCCCCAGTAGGCAACCCACCTCCCTTGAGACGGGGTCAGGCAGACAGATGAGTGCTTCTGTCCCTTTCATTGTAGAGTCCCCTACTACTATGGCCCACTGCTTTGTCGAGGCAGCACCAGCAGAGATCTTCTTTAGCAGTGCATCAGCTGGCTGTTTCTGGCTCGAGTGCGCTTCCTCATTAGCCCCCTGCAGGACAGCAAAGAAGTTCTGCATGGGGACAACAGATTTAGGGGGAAGCCCCTTGCTTCAGCAGCCTTCAACTTTATTTACTGTCATTGCATATTCATAGACAGAAATCACACTGCCCCTCACTCCTGATTCTAGTGGGCCAAAGTAGTCAAGTTTCTTAATTATTCCTGTGTAAGACATACTTGTACTGATCTTTGTAATGCATTTTCAGTGTTCCTTTTCTCAGTTGTAATTAACCTTTTGGGACATCGGTGTCCCAAATGGTAATCAGGTTTCTGGTTGGAATGAATTTGAAAAAGAAACTATGCAATGAGATATACAAAACTTAAGATGGGGAGTTGACTGCCTTCAACTTTTTGACTTCCAGTTGACTGGAATTTTGTTAACTAAAATGGTTTAAGCACCCATATCTTTACTAGGATTTTATGACTGTCTTCTCTGGAAAGAACTTTAATCTTACACATTTGCAAGATAGATCTCCTGTCTGACACTGAGGAAGGCTTTTTGCAACCACTTTAGCCACCCTCTAAAAGCTCATTAAACTGTTAATTGAATTCAATTCATAACAAAAAAAATCGTCTTTTCACTTTTGTTTCAGTTCAAAAGAATTTCAGCTTTTCTGGCTTTCTGATTAAAAATTGTCACTGAAGCATCTGAGAAGCAATGGAGAGGGCACAGTTTTTCATTTTGTCCCATGGACTGTGCTGAAAGGAGCAATAGTGTCAGATCCTAAAGTCTTTTGACTACCTGTGGAGAAGTAAGTGCAGAATGAACATCAAGCTAACCTGTTCCTGAGGCAATTTAGCTATTTGTTGAACAGTTGAAATAATACAGTACCTGATGCAGAAGGGCCTTGATATACAGAGGCAATATATTTCAGTGCCACAATTCAGTCTCACCCTCTATTACGGGCTGATGTGGTTTATTTTTGTGTTATTTACGTACTGAACTTTCTGCCTTTGAAAACAAGAAGTTTGAGAATAACTTTGGGAGCAAATTAAAAGGGACTATTCAAAACCTCTTGAATTTTTCTGAAGCAGTGAATTGCTTGTGAACAATTTTATTGGTCCTGCCTCCTGGCACCTCCTCATATTTTTTAATAAATATCTATTTCTTTTTATAGAATTCCTTCCTAATGTTTTAATAGCATCTTAGTGAATTTCTGGTTGTGGGTTTCCTTTTGGTGTTTGTTTGTTTGTTTTTAATTTTCTTGTCTGATTTGCGAAGGCAGCCCATGGTCCCAGGACAGTTCTTCTAATTTTTCTTTCATCACAGAAACAGAAAAAAAACTATCATTCTATCTCTTGCATGACCTTTCTTTATTCATATATTACACATAAGGACTATTTTCCATTTTTCTGCAGTGCCTATGCCTGGATTTTCAGCAAAAGTTATTCACAATATATAAAAAAAATGAATATTTAGATATTAGTAGTGAATAATTCAGTATTCCAGTGTTTACTGGGAGAAAAATGATGACCATAACAAAGTATTTTTCCTTTGCTTTGAAAGTAAATATCTGTTTCAGTTTCAACTAAAATAAGCACAAGAGAGAAGAACAGATTACAAGCATGAGAAGGAATTGTTTACAGATACAGCATCTTTTCAACTCTTCACTCCTACTCACAGTATGTATCTCCTCTAATTTTCACAATTTCAGAATTACATCAGGAGAGGTTCAGAATTAAGATCAGCCAGTAATGGTGTGGTTTTCTTCAAAACAAATATATCTCATCAAGGAAACTGATGATAGAAGGGCCAAAACAGTATGTATATTTCAGATTTCAGTATGTTTCATATGAAAAGAGATAGCAAATGCAGAGTTTTTGTATGAAACTGGTTATTTCAGCGGATGTGACAACTGATAAATCTTAGCCATCAGAGGTGATTTGGAAGAAATGATCCAGCTGGCAACACTGGTGTCAAGAAACTGAGAAAACAGGGTCTAACTTGTGATTTCTTTCTCTTATGTGATGGCAGGGGTATGTATGGAGTAACAGTTTTGTGATTTCTTTCTCTTATGTGATGGCAGAGATATGTTTGTAGTAACAGTTTTGTCAGATTAAAATGCTTCTAGGTCGCAAATATTTTGATTGAGACAAATCTCAAGGTTTTCATATGATCTCTCAAAATCTTCTCAGACATCATTTGCAGGATGAGAGTAATAAGCAATATGTGTATTCGTTAATAACATTTACTGGCAGGGTTACACTCTGGAGGAGTGAAAAACATGCCTTCCAGACTTTCACTGTACAATGTGTAAGTATACAGCTAGGTGAGAAATACTAGAAAAAACAAAAACCAAAACCACCAACAACAAAAAAAAAGAAATCAACCCAAACCAGTGTTTTTAATTTTACTTACTCAGGCATTTCCACACTAAAATAATCTGCACTCTGAAAATAAACCATTGTTTCAAGATCTAATTTACATCCAGGTATATCTACTGGTGTTGAAAAGAGTTTCCTATTCTTACCAGAGAAAAAAATTCTGTGCCAAAGTAAACATGTTTGCATTAGAGCAAACAAAAGACACTGTATTCTATCAGTGATGATTAACTATTTATTATTTATTTTGAACTATTATTATTTATTTTGAACTATTATTAATTTTTAACTATTTACAGTAATCTCCAGATCTATTCACATTTTAACTGCCTCTTCGTAGAAAAAAATACACTAAATCATTTTATTTGTGCCTATGAAGCTGATTGTGATTTGTTATACAGGAATATATATTCTGCTGTAGTTTTCTGGGATGCAAATAAAGTTTAAAAAGACCAAAGTAAAAACTGCAAGTAAACCAAGGAAAAGCAATCGGAAGCGATAATGTTGCAACATTGCAGTAACAATGCAGAAAATCTCCATGCAAAACCATATAGAAGAAACAGATGATTTTGATTTAAAATGAAACAGAAATAAAAACGTTTTTGTACTCATCCCAGCTCCTGCTCTCACACTCACATGCTCCCAAATACCAAGATGTTGGTATCTGGGTCATCTGTCTAGGGAGAGCATAGGACACAAGAGACACTAGTTTTTGGGTTCTCTTCTTGATGAGCTTGGGTTCTTCTTAGGTTGATAACCATATGCTTCTTTGGATGGGGCTTTTTGTGTCTTTAGGGACTGACCATGATAACTCACTCCACCATGTCTCACCTCTGTGAGAATCAGGATTTACTCACTGTCCTTGGTGTCCCCACCTGGGTGTCCTGTGAAGCCCAACCTAAATGTGCATTAGGCTCTTAATGACCCCCTAATGTTAATGTATCTGTGTGTGCTCATGATATACCCTTTCCTGTCTTTATCTTTCTGCTGTTTCCACAGCTGTGTTTTCTCAGTTGTTGTCTATTCATACTAATTTTAACACCTCTATTATAATTCTCCACATGATTAAACTGTAACACTACCACGTTAACTATGTCTTTTCTTTCTGATATCTGAACTCCATGAATTCAAGTCCAAGTAACTTGAATTGTAATTTAATTACTTTTAGGCCTTTTTTTGGTTCTTACTACATCAATAGTTAGAATCTAAATGTAATAATTTAGTGAACTTTTCTTGCTCAGTGGCTAACATTTTAGGCTATATGAATAAAAAAGTGCAAGCCCACAAACTGCAGTGAAGCTGTTCTACAAACCATAACTATATCCAAGGAGACACGGTTAATTTTGTACAATGACAAGAAGAAACTGGATATTTTGTCAGGAAATTTTTTAATATGTATACTTGAGAGAAAAATCCCTTCTAGCATATTTTTTTGTTGTTTTGGTCTGTTTCTGTACTGGGTCTTTAATTTATAGCACAACCAGTATGCTGTAAAGAAGACGTTGAGAAATGAAATCTATTTCTACATGAGAAATGAAATCTATTTCTATTCAAGAAAGTCTATTCAGAACAAGTCCCATACTTAGTTCATGTCCATGCTAGCCTGTCATAACATGATGTGTAGTAAACAGATGAAAAGGGAAAATACTAAGACTTTAGAGAATCTTCCATCTGTCTTTACATTCTTTGCCAAAGCCAAAAATCACAGTAATTTCTCAGATTGTACAATCCTGTACCAGAAGGTGACAATCATTGTGTTCCTAGAACATAAACCATGTTTGAGACTTGTGGCTATTTTTAGTTTGGTTTTTGTGTGTGTTTGTGTGTGTGTGTGTGTGTTTTTTGTTGGGTGATTTTTTTGGGGTTTTAGTTTGATTTTTTAGGGCTTTTTTAAGTTAAAAAGGTAGAAAGCATGGCTGGCAACTTCTGTTTGTATATTGGTGTATTTGGAATATCAATTAAATTGAGGTCCTTTTCCTTGGAACGGGTAGGCAAAGAAGTGTTACAAAAGGAGATCTCTGAAGGGCTTCTAACCTCTCCAATTTACCTCTCCTTTCTTGATAAACCATTACCTAATGTACTGATTTTCTGAACATACTGCAAAGCCTATTTCGTCCCTTCCCCCAGATACATGAGAAAATGTGTTCTTAGTGCATGGTGAGTTCTACAGCATTTTGGGATTTGATATTGTCCCTGGAACTTTGGAGGAATGAAATTTTGTTGAAAGTATGAGAAATGCATTGCTATTATTTTGACGTGACTGCTTCTTAAAGAACAGTAAGGGCACAGGCTGGACACCTGTTGAATCACACACTTTCTGTGAATCTAAATCAATCAATTAAAATTGCTACTACAGTTTCAGAAAATCCTTAAAATTAGCCATCAAACTCATGACTAAGTCTGCCACAATATAGATATATACACACACATACATGCATATATTAATTTGAAGCAATGCACTATTAATAAATACTTGTTAATGTGCCTACTTAGTGTATACGTGTTACATATATGTAATCTGTTTGCATTCATAGTAGTCAGTACAACTTTGATCTGTAAATTACAGATCTAAATAAATAATTATGAAATTGGAAGCAAATTAGTCTTTGAAAGGAGATAAGCAGGTTTAATGTTTTTATGTTATTATGTCATTTAAGTGGCTGTGAACGTTAATTGAATACCAAAGATATTATTTACTTCTTAATTTGTTGCTGTTACTTTATAGCTTATCATGTAGCATCTCTTAGAAATGTTTGAAAACCAGTCAAGGGTAATTTAAAATCAATTAGCTGAATAGAGAATAATTATCCTCTTTCCTGTATAGAAAATAAAATTCTGGAACCATGGAAATGCATTATGTTTTGGAACTAAAATCTCTTCTTAGAAAAGCAATGCTAGTCACACAAGCAGAGAAAATGACTCTGGTCAAGGATAATTTTATGATATTAATTTATTGGATAACTCCTCTTAGGTCTGTTGTGAAAAACTATATGATGAAACATAAACCAAACTGATGCCTGGCATCTGATCTGTTAAGATATGTTTTCCTCTAAGGGGGCACTCTTCTGTTACCATGCTTCCAAAGGCTGATGTTTTTTCCATATGTGATGTAACCTAATACAACTATCTGATCATAAATTTTAAGTAGAAACTTTTTTTTTTATCACCTGCCCTGTAAGACAGGAACATCTGAAGGGGCAGATATCTATGAGAAAAAAAGTAACTTTTATTTAAGAAACTCTACACCTGGTTTATTATTGCAAATGTTTTTATTTAATGCAGTTCTCTATCAAAATTGTCCAGAATAATCTGAGAAATAGATATGTAGTACAGAGATTAAAATAAAATCAAATTTAATCATGCTGTGAGACAGAAGTTCTATCAGCTACAATTGCACAAATAATCTAAAATATACTATGTGTGCCATGATCTGATCTTACTTATAGTAAGAAATCCCGATGAATCATTGTTCCAGATTTCCAGGATTGTACATGAGATCCAGATCCAGACTTGAATTTCAGACTGTTAAAGTAAAGAGGTGTTAAGGTATCTCTGAACTGTAAAACATAGTTGGACTTATCCATTGGTGCACAGAACAATATGTGTGTAAAACAGAATGTGTGTTTAATGGAATCCACATGTATAAATCTTTCAAATATAAATAGAAAAAAAAAATCTTGTTTATATTCCTAGATTAAATCTACATTAAAATAGAATCAGAGTTGACAGGATGTATCAGTAAGCTAAAGCTAAAGTGAAATGCGTCACAGGAATGTTACAATTTCTCTAGAAAGAGAAAGGATAAATTCTGGAAATTTAGATTCAAGGATAATCTTAATAGAAATCTAAGCCTCAGAAGGACACAGCTAATGCACTCAGATAACCTTAACTCTGCCCATTAGCGATCCTTTTAAACAATCAGGCAATTATTTTCCTGTAATTGTTTTTTGCACAGTCCAATTAGATGAAACCATTCCTATTAGATTGTTTTCATTTTTATTTTCTCTTGTAGTGTTACTACAGTGTGAAATTAATGCTTCCCGGATCCCTCTGCATCTTGAGCCTTGTTTACACATGGAAAGTTTCAGAAAAAACAAACCAAACAACCCCCCCATCTCTATTGAGGACACCAATTCAACTGAACAAGTGCTGGCAGCACTGACAAAAGTCTTAAGACAGCTTGCTGACTGCCAGCCTTAGTTAGGCTTGCTTCCGCCTGGGATAGCTGGCATGGTGTTGAAAAGGGTGTTTATTGTCTAGATCAGAACTCTCTACTCAGTTACATTTAATTACAGCAAGATGTTCTTTTTAGATAGGTGTCTTCCAAGTTGCTATCAAGACTACTAATAGACGGTGATGGGTCTGGGACAATTTGAATAGTTTGGGCAACATAAGAAAGAAAAACCTTAGCATACCTCAGTCTTTGGCAGTTTCAGGGTTAGGTATACACTCTGGAAAGGAACATGATAGTTTTCTGGCCTTTTTCTCCTGATGTTACATTATTTTTTAAGGAGTCCATTAAGTTTTTATGTTAAAGGCGATGGTATGTTTCCCATTCAGACTATTATGTACATCAATAATGCAAGGTATTAGGCATATATTTAATCAGGGTGATAAATAATTTTGATATTTAGTAACAATCACCTTAGATATAGCTACATTGTCTCCTGGGAGAAGTTTGGCTAAACTCTTCCCTGATCTTCCTGTTATAACCTGTTTCCTACCTATACTGCTACCTTCAGCTCCTCCGCTGAGGAGTGGAGCCTCCTAGCCTTCGTTTGGGGTGGGCTCCTTACTCTTTATTCTTCTTAATTCCTCCATCCACTCAAGTTCCCACCAGAAGCTGCTCTGCCCCTGCAAAAAACCTCAACCTGTACTTGCTACTCATCCTTCACTCTGCTGCCAAACAGATGATATGGAAAGGACAACATGCGTGTGCCAACCTTTCCAAAATGCTCTGTGAATGAATCTGAAAAAGGAAAACAGGTGATCCAAAGCTTTGCTGCCTTTTTTTAGGATACAATTAAAAACGTACCTGTGTATTACTTTCTGTACTTCCACTGGTGCATCTCTGCTCACAGAGTTAGCATGGCATAGGAACATATTTCATAGCTGTCAGCTGGATTTCAGAACTGGAAGGAGTCACAGGAAATTTTTCATTCTGCTATTTCCAGTGCTTACCCAAGCTTTATTGTTGTTTGAGATTTCCTAATTACTGTGCTTTTTATGGTGTAGATCAGGTTCTGACATCATTAAATATATCAAGAAACCTGCAGTTCCACAGTTTGTCTCTTACAGACTTCAGTTTGTCTGCACATGGAATGATGTAAGTAGATATGTCTTAATAAACCTAACTACAAAAATTATTTCAACTGTTTTAAAGTTCACTTTCCTAAGCAAAACTTAAAGTTTGAATATATTTGTTTCTAGCGTCTAGAATTAATGAGTATAATTTAACAAAATTTTCCTTGAATAATAGATGTAATTAAGTGGATTTGTATTCCGTCTACGCTTACTTTGACTATACTCATCTCAGTTCCACCTCATGTCCCATATAACCTCAGTTCTCTTTCCTAACATGAACCTACAGTTTTTCTCCATGTTCAAATAGTCTGCCACAGCATCCTCATCACCCTGGCATGTTCACCATGTTTTTGAATATCTAGTGTTGATTGCCTAGTTGTGCTGATTGGTCAAAGATGATAGATAGCCCTTGAGTTCATACTGCATCTTAAGAATGCTGAGCTCTATTAAGTCTGCCCCAGTACATATACTGTTTTTCAAAAATCTTGCATAAGCTTCACAACCTGGACATTTCTAACCCCCTGTTAAACCCAGCCAATTTAAATAAGCCAATGATTTGAAAAAAGTACAAAAATAGTGAGGAAATTGAGAGACAAACACCTGAATGGCCAGAGTCCTGGGAATGTAAGGGGTTTCTCCTTACTTACCTTTGAGCATAGCTTCACTCTGTGTGTGAGATGGGAGAATTCAGGGCATGATTCTACACCAGTTTAAATGAAGGTGACACCAGACAGGTCAATCCCTTTGCTAGCCATATGCTCTTATGAGAAAAAAGCTGATCCAGCCTTGTGCCAGAACTTATGACCTGGTGGAAGAAAAGATGTAATCTACCTGAAGCGTAATCTTTACTACCTTAAAAAAAAAAAAGAAAAAGAAAAAAGAAAAAGGATTAATACACCTGTGATCTTCTAGTTTCATGGACTTATACATGAAATCACATGTATTCCTCAGAGAGTCAGGGTGGGAGATATGATTGTTAAGCAGGGAGTCATCAAGAGCTTTCCTTGCTGTTGAAAAGGCTGTACCTCCCATACATTTCTGGAGCTCACACAGAAGAATCAGATGTCACCCAGCATCAGGACATATATATATGTATACTGATATGTATATATGCAATACATGATATGTATGCATATTCTATTCCATCCCATCCCATCCCATCCCGTCCCATTTTTTTTTTTTAATTTTACTTTTTTAAAAGACTTCATGCCTCCTCTTCCCTGTGGAAAGATTTGTGTTGGTTTATTTCTTGACTCAGGTTTTCTTTAGCAGTGACAATCAAAAGGAAGAAGAAAAAGAGAAGGTAATGACAATCTCCCCTTAGCTGCCCCTGTTTCATGTTTTAATGTGTTAGAAATAGTTACAGCTATTACTTTTTTTTTTTTTTTTAAGGATAACAAGAAACAAATTTTCCTTGTACAAAGAGAACAAACACTAACTGATTGTGTCATAAATTAATAGAGTATCTCCAGATTCTTGTTATTAAACACCTTTCCAACCCATAAAATCTTTGGGGAATTTAATTGATCTTTTGAGGAATTTATACATAATTTGAAAACACCTGCATCTTAAAAAAGTTGTTCAGAAATTCTTGAAAGAATTTGGAATAATGTTTTCAGAATGTGTAGTGCTTAGTGGGTGCCAGCTGAGTCAAGTTCTACAGGTATTAGTCTGAACAGTGTTCACCTTGTTTTTGCATTAAAGGAGCTCATTATAAGCCGAGGTACATGGACTACATGCTGCTTAAATTGGAGTCAAGGCTTAATGAATTGTACATATGCATAATATCCTAGAATTTTTTCCCTCTAATCTGAGCTCCAGCCAATGATTTGCAGATGTTTTATATGATCCTATCATATTTGGAAGCCAAAAGCAACTCCTCTGTGTTGATATAACTCCAAAGTCAGATGTTTCCTTTTCTTGAAATATTACTAAATCTAAAAAGGGAAAGCATGTTAAGAGAATTTCTAAAAGTTATTATTTATACTAAATACATAAAAAATTCACTATATATATACACGTGCATACATATTTAACTTAGTAGAAATATGGAGATTTGTACCCAAGTTTACTAGCTTAAGTCTGTACAAACTCACTGGTTTTCAAAGATAAAATGGATTATTAATATTCACAGAAGCAGAGCATGGTTGAGGTAGGAAGGGACCTCTGTAGGTCATTTGGCCTAACCTCCCTGCTTAGGCAGATCCACCTACAGCTGGTTGCCCAAAACTGCGTCCAGATGGCTTTTGAATACCTCTGAGGATGGTATCTCCACCACGTCAAACAATGTTAGACATTTTAGTTTTTTTCTTCACACAGAATATAGAATTAGTAAAATATAAGTAACTCAATTTAAGAAAAGATCAGAGCCAAGAGGCTTGGTGTTAACCTTAGCTCAACCTCCTTTTTGCTGTGTACCCTCTACAAACCCATTCATCTTTTTGTGCTCTTTCTGATATTTTCTGAGGGCTGTTTATTTAGATTACAAACTCTTTGTGAAAGGACTCTCCCTTCCATGTATTTGCATAGTGCTCAGCACAGTAGGACATATGATCTCATTCTTTAACATAATAATGCAGTACTAATGTCTAGATCCTCCCCTGTAAGTGACACCTTAATGGGAGTATTAAACTGAAGGGCCAAGACCTGAGCTACAGAATTTGTCTGAGAGCTACTGAATTTGTCTGAGAGCAGGTAAGCTCCTTCTTAAGACCTTCCTTCTGTCCAATGAATCTGTTGTACAAGAACAATAAGACTAAAAAAACCCCCAAAGTGGTCCAATGATCGATGCTATTGCCAATTTTCCTTGTAGTACATGGATCCAAAGACTGCTTAATACACATTTTATTCCCTGGGTTCACTGTGTACTTATGTACTGCTAAGTGAGGGAGGCCAGATATTGCATCAGGGAGCAAACTCCGGTGATGTAGACTGGACTGTGGCTATACTTCTCAGAATTAGCACCTGCTAGAGTAAATTGACCACATTTCTACTCCTACTTAGGCTTATGTTTTACCTGGTTCTATTATGATATTTCTCTCACCCTAAGAAATAATTATGATGTTTTTTGTGGGGTGGTTATTTTAGTTTAGAATATCTGAAATAATGTGAGGTTGTATTAGCAGACAAGACAGAGGTCATGAAACTAAGGGTACATACTGCACACCATGGAAAGTAGGATTGTGTCAGGGTACAAATCCTTTTAGGATATTGCTGGAGAAGGTATTGTGGGGTGGGAAAGGAATCCTGTGAAATCTCACATATGGGCTTCCCAGAGCAGTTCTCGGTGTGAATTATCCTTGCAAAGAAGGCAAGCTTTCACCAGTTCTGTTTGGGTAGATATGCTTAAAGAATGCTTAAATACCTCATTGCACTAAGCATATGCACATTAAACATATGTACAGTGGAACACACAGTAGCCCCAGTTACTTTGACCTCTTAACATGGGTGCCTATCTCCCAGTCCTTTACCCTTTTGCTTCAGTCCCTGAACTATGCGATTACATCACATTCTTGCCATTCACTTTTGGTGCGGGAAGGTTGTACTCTGCTGTGTTGTGGTTCAGTTTTCATTCAGCTCATATTCAGTTATTATCTTGCATCCAAATATTGCTCATCATGGCAGTGCCCATTCTACTGGGGTTGCTTCTCATAACACAGAACAAATTTGGCATGGCACAGTATTAATATTGCAGAAACTTTTAATAATTAGTAAAACTCCATATTTAAGTGATAGAATGACACTCTGTGTGCCTGTTGCTCAAAAGGTGTTTTTGACACATGGGCGCATTATTACTTTAAGGACATATATGAAATTTAGTATGTCGTATCATGTTGTTCTTTTAAAAAAATACACCTATGATTAATGAGAAAGAAGGGTACCCATTTTGCTGACACAAAGCTACCAGCATATGAATGTACTGGCCTTATGAATTTGAAGCTTAAACTTGTTGGTTACCAAGAAACACATTAAAAAGGTACATGTATATGAATTTGATTAGGCCCCATAACATCAGCCCATGATCTGAGGGTTAAGTTATAAAGAGAAATTTAGAAATAAATGTTAATGTTACAAGCTCCCTCTATGCCTCAGCTTCCTTTCCTGGAAAATGAAAAATGTGGCATTTAATTTCTTTCAAAGTAATTTGAGATCTAGAGATTAGAAATGGTAACTAAGGAATTGCTGTTCCTGGAGAGTTCAGGGAAGGATTCTAACCTCTACCACAGAATATTACAATAAAACAACTTACTCAGAATACCAGTCTATTTGCAGTTCTGACTGGTCCTTGATTTTTTGGTGTCCATTATGCTTTTCAGGACCCTCACTAGCATAGTGTGACATTTACTGCAACTGGTGCTAAGATGTTTGGGGGTTACTGTGCGTAAGGGCTGTTTTATGTTCTGAGCTAGGTTTTCACCAGTCTAATAAAGCTTTCAGTGGACTTTTATTGTCATTTGTAACTTTATTAGTCTTTTATCTGACTGTTGCTTTGGTGTTTCCCTTGATTGACTGTGCCTATAGCAAGAATGCTGTGTCAGCCAAAATATTCTTCACTCTTTAATTGTAATGCAACCTTTGAGGGAATAGTTTCCAGAGAACAAGTCAGCTGCAGTTATAGCTAAAGTTAATGCTTTGCTATAAACAGCTCCATGCCAAAATTGCTTCAGATTATGTAGGATATTTTTGTGCTAAAATGCTGCTTTTTCATTTGTTAATACAGATATTTATTATAGCTGTCTTTGCCCTCCAGAAGCACTGGGTTATAATGGTCCATGGCTTGTTGGAGACATGTTTATGCATTTAGATAAGTAACATGGAGTTTCCATGTATCTTGAGTCAAATATGTTGGTCAGATTGTTCTGGATCCTTTCTATGGCATGCCACACTCTACACATTTTTCCTCACCATGTACTCCTAAACAGTGGCATGTCCCATCACCCAGGCAGATTGGCAGCTACCTTGTATGTATTTGCGACAGACTGCTATTTGAGATGTGTCAGAGTTAACTGGTTAGCAATTAATTTCATAATGCATTTGGTGTAGGCTTACTAGTCTCAAAATGATATAACTTTTATATTAGAATTTATTGTACGTATCTGTGTTGTGTTTCACTCTGAGGGCTATGTGGGAGTCCCATGTATATTTAGGAGAGAACAGATCCTACTGCTCCCCTATCATAGTACCAAACTGGGTGAAGAGGCTGTTCTGCTTCCCCACATCCTTTCCAGCAGATCAGCAAGTTCCCAGTTCAACAGTGGGGAGGCCAGCTGGCTCCAAAATTGTGTCCCTTGTAGGTGTCTCTTCTAGGATTCCTGTCTGAGACTCATGATTAGCTGACATGGACATCATTGTCTTCTTTGTCTTGGAAGAAATTGATCTTGGCACTGGTAGTGTTATGCGTTGAAATGCCAGAAAAATGTCAGATAATTGTGTTTCTATAGGTACAGGTTGTTTGATTTGGATGGAAGTATGAGGTGATTTTTGTTAGTATATTTTTATGAGATTACTAAGTAGATCAAATTAATGAGAAAGATTATATCATTTTAGCTGTTCTTTGTAGAAATTAAAAGAATTTTTGTATTGGACATTTTAGGACTAGACAAGATGTCTTACATGACTTAACAAAACCCTGGTTTACATTGCAGTGCGAGTGATAAAAGACCCTGAAGCAAGATGTCCATTTAGCAACATGGTGGAAATGTTTGTCTCATGATCTCAAGGACAGCCCTATTTTAGTAGTCCTTAATGCTGAACTTCATGCCTGCATGGTTGCTGTGAGAGCTAAATACTTAGGTCTCGGATTCACCTACCAAATATGTTGATGAGACAGGGTGTCTAAATCAGCCAGTGTAAAATACCAAAGTCAAGGAAGGATTTGAAATGCCATCTTGTCTCTCTAACTCTATGCCAAATATTCGTTATTTGCTTTTGGCAAATGTGCATTCACGCACGTATACTACATCTGAGTGTAAATAATTGTATGTTCATATAGCTTATGTCTGCATTTGCAGACTTTTTTTTTAACACCATTTGATAGCTTTTTCTGCAAGAATTTGTCCAGTCACCTTTTGAATTAATGTAAATTTTGAACCCTCTATGTTTGACACCAATACCTAGGGCTGGCTGAATAGCTTTCACTTCTGTAAACTGATTCATGGATGGTACCAAATGCTTCTGTGTGAAAAATGACTGACTTTAGTTTCATTTTTATATTTTTACATTTTCTATTTTTTTTTAAATATTTTATTTTGAACCCACCACTTGGCACTGTCTTTTGATCTCTTAGTTCTTTCATTGAAACGACACATTAAATAAAATGCATTTGTGTGGTAACAGCAGGCCCAAAGCAGCCCTGAAAAGTCTATTAAGACGAGTATATACCATGAGCATACATGTTACATGCTAGGTGAAGCTAGGGTTGGTGTTCTTGGAGGGTGTCACCTGCTGAGAAATTGTGGGTAGCCTGGCTCAAGCTCAGCTGGCTATGAAGAACAATACAGGTATCACACTGCCAGGCACCCTGTGCAGCAGAGAACTCCTAGTCCTTGAAAGTGGAGCAGAGATGCAGCCTGTGAACGTATGAAGAATGGGATTTTACCCGGGGGTTGGGAAGATGCGCAGGGGATTGTTTTACAGCTGAGCAGTTTTTCAGACTTTGTTTCCTTTTTCACCAACAAGTTTGGGCAATGCTTTAAAGCCTTAAAGCAAGGGGTTACTTTGGAAATGCCAGAGTAGGATGACATATAGTGTCATTTGCAGACAACATGAGAGAAGACAATAAAATCTGTATATCCTTTTATTCTGATAGTTTGATACTTTATATTCAAACTACAACCACTGAGAAAAATTCAGATCCAGGCTGCTAATTCAGTGCTAATTATATCCCATCTGGATTTGGCCCAGCCAGTCCACATGCATGTCAATGTGATGAGATTGTTTGGGCAGAAACCTGAAGCAAGGTACAGTATTCACAGTTCATCAGTTTTCTGCCAGTTGCGTTAGACAATATCAATTGCTAGATTCTGCCCAACCCAAAACTCATTTCTGTAATATTTAGATTGTCAATTTGTCCACAACACTGATGCACTAGAGCAGAACTCCCAGAACTAGTGGTTACTGGATACCGAAATTGCTTTTTTTTTTTTTTTTCTTCATTCTGGCATTTAACTGGCAATGCTTTCACACAAAAAAGCAAGGGCATTTTAGTAAACAAGTGCCCCAAAATAAATGTTGTGCTAAAACACAGAGAAAAAAGAGATACAAACCAAATTTTTCTTTGAAAGGCAATTCTTTCCTTGGGGAAGAAGGCAGTTCTAACAGGTGGAAGGTGATTAAAATCATAAGAAAGATGAGCAAGGCAAAAATTTCTCCTGGAATATTGCATCGGATAGTCAGAAAAATAGTACAGGTCAAATCCTTACATTGTTTGACCTCAGGAACTAAGGCAGGTCCAACTAGAAGTGGTACTAAGATTTCAATATTTAGCTCTGTTTGGTATAGGTCACTTTTTCATTTAGCACAAACTATGCTTTACTCAAATTTTGTGTGATTAATGCATTGATTTAGCTTCCCAATGTGCACTGCTGCTAGGCAGATTCAGATATTATTTATTTTTATTAGTTTATAATATGTCAATTTTTCTTGCTTATCTGTCAGCTCCCACAAAAATACATAAATCAAAAATATAGCAATGTGGACACTAACAAGGCATAATTATTGTAGGGTCTGTCCCCTTTTAAAGAAAAATACGATTACCTACCAATATGTTGCTGGGATTAGGTCAGAATTTGCATAATACTGACTCATATTTTTTTAACAATTTTAAACATCAGACAATAGGTTTTGCAAATCTATATTCCTTTCCCGTTTTTCAGTTTTATTTTTCAGGCTAAAATAATAAGGAGCTCAGTCAAAACAAGATAATTATTGCAGTCTATCCCCACAGAAAACTTTAATTACTCCATGGCATGTTTCTAGGATTAGGTCAGATTTTTATAAGGTTGATTTTTTTTTTTTAAATAACAATAAGCAATTAAGTCTGCCAAATGATAATTTATTACAGTTAAATTTCTTCATTTTTCCATGGATAAATATTTAATAGAAAATAACTCAGTCACTGCCGGAGATTAAAGAAGATTTTTACCTCAATATAATCTTAGAAAAACAGCAGATAGTTTTCTGTTCTTGGCTGTAATACCAAATAGCATCAAGTTAAATGACAAGAAGAAAATAGTTAAAAATAACTTCAGTGAAATAATAGCTACTAATATATAGGAATATAAAACCCCTAGTAGCAGACTATGTAACAAATAGATCCCTTGAAATAATACTGAAAACTATGGTTGGGATCTAGGGTTAAATAACTGTGATATATTTATAGAGGGCAAGGGATCACCATAAAATAAAGCAGCAAATAGTAAAGAAGTCAATGTAAAAGAGAGGCCAGGGATTTAAGGTATAGAGATCATAAATTTTCATTGATATAAACAGTCCATGTACCTCAGGAGCTGAGTTTTAGCTATAATTTCAGGTCTGACCTATAGGCTTTTGGTGTTCACAGTGCATGCACGATCAAGATGCCATCTAAGGAGGTGAAAAAAATGTTTCAGATCTGTGTGATTTACTCATTTAATCATCCCCAAATCCACCCCAAACACAATCCTATGTCAAATATCAGTACTTGAGAAGATTTTATTGTCCCACTAAATTACATTTAATTCTTACTATAACATCTCATATAAACAAGAATAGTGAATGATTTCCTCCCCAGTGTGTTCTTCAGGAGGCAGGAAAAGATTGTTGTATGGAATGCATAGATCTGGAAAAGGTCACATTTTCTCTATCCCTCAGATCTCCAGAATGCACACAGATACTTTCAGTTGCAATGGATGGTTTTGTTTTTCTGCTTTAAGGTGATATTTTCTGGTTTAAAATAATAATTATAAAACCACCACAGAAAACCATTTGAGGCTTTTAGCTTTTTACTAATTGCCCTGAAAGAGAATTCTAAATGATTTCAAAATGACTTAAATGATTTGGCTAAAGAGCATCTTATTACAAATGGGCCGAGTTGAAAACATTGTGTCAGCACTAAATGAGGCTCCCTCCCCCCCCCCCCCCCCCCCCCCCCCCGATGGGCAGATCAGGACGTGTAAAGCATCCTTCCTGAAATGACTTTTAAATGGGCTTTGGATCAAGCCTTTATTTAGACAATGTTTTCTTTTTAATGGAGTTTACCACACTGTGATATTTGCCAGTATTGCACTCTGCAGTATTCTCTATCCTTCGAATCTGAAATCCTCCAAACCATGTGGGCAAACTTAACACTGGTTTGCAATAAATATCCAGCCATCTTAGAGCAGATGACTTCAAGCCTGTCAACGGCCCTGCTTTGGTACTGATGACAGCTTGCTGAAAAATTTCTGACTTGGGGACTGGTCCAGTAACCCTTAAGCAAGAGAGAAATCCTTACACGCATGAATAATCTCATTAATTTCATCAAAACCAGTTGCATAAATTACACAACCCGAATAACAGCCTGCAAGGCGCAACCCAAAGCCAAACTACCATTTTACCTCCCAAAGTTCTTTGCTTATTGCTTTTTTAGAAATTCTGTGATGCTGATGAAGAGGCCACTCTCCTGTGGCCGTCCTAACAAGGTAACTGAATGACTTGTAAACCAAGGCTGGTTGATGTAAGTACTGTTTTTCAAATACTAAAATATCTGCAAAAGATGTCAGAGTTTTGCGGATGAGCGGTAGAGCTTTTATTCCGAGCCACTAGGTTGCACTGTTGTATAGAGAACAAACTTTCCTCTGCCACCCCGCATACAAACAGTTTCATGCTGTGCAGAGCCTTGTAAATACTGTTTTACAGTTTTCACTAACAACAGAAGTATATGAGATCAAGAGAGGAAGACTGGCATTTGGAAATCTTTGCTTTCTCCTCAAAGGCAGGTCCAGGTCCTGGTTTCAGTTAGGTATTTTTGTTCTGTGTAATGTGCCCTGAAGATAACCACTTTTTGGAACTGGAATTTTTTTTTTTTTTTTTTTTTTTCTGGGGGAGGAGAAGCTGCTGGGGACAGGTTTGGAAAGGGGGAACCAAGCTGTTATTCCTGAAGAGTTCTTGACTTGACACACATGTTCCTGCAGACCTGTCTAAAGCTGCCATGCACCTTCCTATATACATAAACTCTGAACACGTGCTTCCGCTTTCCTCCCTGATTTGGCACTGTTCAATGGCCTAGACAATACAAAAGCACACATCAATTATTTCTCTATGTACATTACATGTTCTGGGCATCACAAATGCTATATACTGTTCACGTGTGAACAATTAATTACAGTCATGCTATTTGGTCATTCTTTCCACTACCACTGTCCAAAGTAAATTTTTTCTTTAAATGTAATATGTTTTTAATTTAGAAAGCAGGGTTTCTTTAACCTATTTGACATTATGCAAGCCATCTTAAAGGCGGTTTCATGCTATTTCTACTCTGCTAACATAGCTCCCCACCCAAATGTGAGCTGTGTTTTATCAAGCAAATTACTTACAGAGGATTTTGTTCAAAAAGACATTTGGTTTATTCCTTTACCCATATTCACTCGGCTCTGGTGTAAATCTTTTTGTATTTTTCTCCGTGGATTAGCACCTCTCTCATCCTCTCACTACTCCTCTCTTTAGGGCAGTAAGCTGAGACAGTAATAACGAGGAGCAGAGCTGGTGACTCTCCATCCTGAAGCTCTGGGAGGGAATAGGTCATCCCAAAGGATTTGAGCCTGGGTTAGTTTAGCTGGCCTGCTACAAGTCTTACATTTGGAAACTATCTGCTTCAGGTTTTGACTCTTTCAGTAACAACATTTCTGGTTACTAATTAAATTTCTTACTGCTCCAATACCAGAAAAGACAAGCAGGTTCCCCTTAAAAGGGCACTTAGATGAAAACAAACTTCACTGATTAAGAGAGCATGTGTTGCATGCAATTAACCCATTACTGGGCCCTGGAAAGGAGAAAGCTGATCTGAGGGAAAAAGGACAAAAAAGAAGAAGATATACCTAATAGGCTGTAACAGAATTTTATCTACTGGCCTTTGTAATTTGGGTCTGAGAGACTTTTTGCTACTGATCAGACACAGTTGCCTCTTCCACTTTTGCTCAAATGAAGCTGATGATTCTACTTAATTTCACCAAATATTAATTTAGAATTAATTTTTTTTTTAAATAGGATTACAGGCACACACAGATCTTTACTGTCGGAAATGTTAGAGGTAAACAGACATTGTGATTATTCTGCTTTTGGTTTCCCTCCATATTTAATTGCACTTGTTTTCAGATGCACAAGTACAATTTCATGAGTGTTTTACAGTCAAGCTGGTTTGCCTGCATATTTGTGGAAAGTGAATCTGCAGCTATATTGGCAAGTATTCTCACATGAAAATTCAAATGTGCAAGTGTTTATCTTTAAACTGTATGTTCATCCAACCAGGGAACCAAAAGACTCCTATAATCTCTCTCACCATATGTAACTGAGCACTGGGGACAGACTGGTTAGTACTTGCAGAAAGTGATTTGTGCTTAGCCCTGGAACTTGCACATTTCCCTGAAAAAAAGTGCTTGATTTGGCATAGCACATAGTCTAATATGTCCAGTGTGAATCATGGGATGTGTTGTCATAAGGCTACATATAAGGGAGGGTATTTGTGCACTCAGAACTTTTTCTCTATTTGCATGGTATGTGCAAAATAAGAGGAGATAGCAGAACTGTGGCTGTGCAGTTTCCAAATACAGGGAGTGCTTAGTCTGTGGGATAAAAGCAATCTTCTTCAAGCTGTGTTTATTTCAGCAGCAGCTGCATGTGAGTGCAAGTACCTGTCTTTACAGTTTTATTTCTTAGGATAAAGGCCTTTGTTAGAAATAGCTAAAGGAATACACTAACTTTTACTGCCACATCCACATTGTTCTTTGTAGATCCAGGGATTTTATACTTTGAGAAATCATTGCCCATAAAATAAACAGAAACATTTTCCTTTCTTTGCTTGGGAAAGCACTACTCACTGTTTCTGCTTACTGGATGTACAATAAATACTTTATTCTTTTTCTTCCTCATACTACATTTCTTCCTTAAACAGAAAGGGACATCTTAAAGCAGACTGTATTTTAGTGGTCACACGACTTTCTTAGTTGAATACATTGCCCTATAACAAATACAGAAGCAGAAATAGCACGTGTTCACAGCCATCTTTATTTAGGGATCAGGCAGATGCCATGGCAAAGTCTTTGTCTGTACAGACTGTACTGCAGGAGCCAGTTGTGAAGGACAAATCTGAGGTGAGGAATATTCCTTGCTTTACTGAAATGAAACTTCTGTAAATAAGTTTGTTTGCTTAGTTAGTACATATATGCATATAATGAAAGATTGTATTCATAGCATGTATGTCTGTGCTGTCTTGCTAGTTTGGATCCTGACTGTAAATACTAGATAAGCTGCAGTCTCTGCACATTGCAGCTTGTGCTATTTGGAGTGGGTCCAACTGTTGTTGTGAGCTAAAAACTGCATATACCTGGTGGAACGACTGAGATTTGAGCTCTGGCCAAAAGGCAGTATGAATGCAACTAGTTCAAGGCCCCAGGCTGTGAGTGCACAGACATACAGCTTTCAAATGAATGTAAGCTTATTCAGTGATTCTCTGTGTAAACAACTGGAAGAAGACAAGGTAAAGACACACACAAACAGACACATGGTTCATTTTCTATTTTCTAAAAAAATGCGAAGTGAACTAGTTCAGTGTCATCCCTCCACCCATCACCTACACCTAGAATTCGTGCTAATTAGTCTTTAAAAGCTAATGGATGCCAGCAATGTATGGGAAAAACATCTTAGAATATAATGGATACGAGTTTGGACAACAGCTCCTGCATTTAATGCTGAAAGTATTTTATATAAAAGGTAGAATACATGTATGAGAAGTGGATGCAGGATATATATAACTAATTATAGTGCAATTAGTACAACAGATCATATACCTTTTCTCCCGCTTTCCCAATCATTTTGATATAGTTTCTCCCTGCAGAAGGTAGTTTATGTTTATTATACTAATTCTCTTTCTTTTATGCTTTCATTCTCTTTTAGTAGAAATTATCAGCTGATTGATTGTTAGAAAATTAGCTCAGGGAACTCTCTTTAGTTTGCACTCTCTTTCTCTCTCTTGTCTTCCTAAACTGGTGAGCAAATTTAACCTGTGACTCTCTCACAGAGTTATCATTATACAAGTGTGTTTTCATCTCATTTTTAGAGCAAGTTGGTGTAGGATGTGACTGCGTTTTAATATTAGAATTCAAGAGGGCACATGTGTGTGTATACAGTACTGTATATATTATGCATACAAAGTTACTGTTCAAAAGATTTCTATAATCTATTCCCCTGTAACACCTCTATACTTGAAACACGGTGCTGTAATGTGCCTGTACCAATCAGAAAACTGAGCGATCATAACCTCTTGCTTACATCTAAGCAAAAAATATTTCAACTGTCTCATCAACAGAGTAAATCCCATTTTATTGAGTATACTTGGAATATAAAAATGATAAATGCTAACAATTAAATGTGAGTCATGTGTGTTTTGCAGGGCTTTAGAGTCTGAGCATACAGGATTCTCTAAGCCTGACCTTCCAGAGCCATCCATGGTAGACAGAGAAGAGCTATGTAAGCAGGTTATGGAAATGTGAGATTAACCCCTGTCAGCGTGGCCAGCAGAATGAATGCTTGCTGGATTTCTCATTAATAACTGGTAGGTCTGACTTACTTAAATATTTATTCTCTCTCCATACAATAAGGACCTAAAAAAGCATTGTTGTCTTAGAAATTCTATATGCAGTTTTTTTCTTCAAGATTGTGACAATACAACAGCAGGCAAATATTGTGCCCAAGAAGTGTATATTCCTCTAAAACAAAAAACTGTATTTCCAGGTCTGAAAAGGCTTGACACACAACTTCACCTAATGAAGGCACTCCTCATGCAAGCTACATACGTACGACCAGTTATCCCTCTTTGTTATAAAACAGACAGACACCAAGGCCTTCAGACGTACGCAGGAATACAGAGGACTTTTCACCCTTTTTCTACTTATCTGACATGGCATCAGCTTGTTCTGCCTCTGACTATCAGCAAAGCAGAGAAACTATCTAGATCCTAGGCTTAGAAAACCCCTAGACACCAGGTAATAGTTATTAGCCAAAAGTACATTTGATGAAAGTTGGGGAAAAATATTGAAAAATGGGCCTGCCTCACAGGAGGGAACCTTGGATGCTGTCCATAGATCCTGTTAAGCTTCCCTTAGTTTTGTATTACCCACAGGCTCACTCTGTGGAAATTTAATAATGCAGATCTTTGTGTTTCAGTAATTACTTGCTAGAAAACAGAAGGATCCTTCTGTCATTGTCCTCTTCTGACTGCAAAGCCGTCTCAGAACAGTGTCACATTAATGACAGACTTTGAGAGCTAGATATTAAAATAGGGGGGTACAAAATCCCTTTATGTTCTGGCCTTGTAAGATTAGGCTAATTAAGGAAACCCAATACCTTGGTTCCTTGCATTTGGCCAGAGGAGTGAAAGCCATATATATTCCTTCCTTTCTTCTAAACTCTGCTTTTGGACCTTTTACATATAGTGTGAGTCTGTACACAGTTTACCAAGCAGCAGTGCACTGCTATGATATGACTTCTCAGTTTTGCTACTGTCTATGAATGCTTTTGTTTCATATGTCATTACCCATGCTTGATCCATAGAAGGAATAGACATCAGAGTCTGTCCTGATCTGAAAAGCCTGGCTTAAGTCATTGGGATGCCTGACTTGAGCTCACTCTGTGCCACAGCACAGATGGCAGATGTTCTGCAAAAATTCAAGACTTTAAGTCCTGCACTTAAAAAAAGTGAAGCTTTAAAGAATGTCTGTAATTTCACCCTCTGGGACCTGCCAGGCAAGCAGCTGCCAAGTCACTTGTGATGCTGCCTGCAGGCTGGGATGGGGGAGCCCCATGCGCCTCAGCCTGCAGCTTGCTCTTTGGGCACTGAGCATATGTAAGCATACTATTGCAACAAACCACAGATACTTCCAACTAACACAAGGGTAATAATGCTATATCTGGAGTGGCAGATTCTTTCTGCCACTGCAGTGGCTTAAAAAATTTGTAGGGTGTCGAGGCTGAGGAACTGGTTATGTCCTGAAACAGGGATTTTTAAATCCATTTGAGCATTTTGTGGAACCATTGAGAAAAACTTTACACAAACAGGAGTCCAACTCTGCTTTGGAAGGCATCAGATTTCAATTAACAAACTCTTACTAGGCCAAAGAATTTGGATTTTCCTATTCCCTTCTGTTTTTATAGGCAGCTCCCCAACATCTGAAGATGTTTTCTCTCCTGTGGGAATTAAGGTGTGTGGCTAGTGGGAGTCAGGTTGGAGAGGTGATAGATGCGAAGAGGTGGGAACTCTTGTTTAAGAGTGGGTAGGGAGGAGAGAAGCTTGATATAGACTCCAATTTGACTTCCCAGTGACAGACACCATTTTCATTAATAGTTACATGTGAACTAACTGCATCCGCTTTTCTAGATGTCCTTACTTCATGTTAACATTCTCTACCAATGAATATAAATGACTAATCTAATCAGCTTCCCTTAACCACCTCAACATATCTTATCTTGAAATTGAAATGCCTACAGCCAAATTTATTTCGATGCTGAACCTTACCCCTTTCAACATACCTTATTTTGAAGCGTAATATGCCTCTTCCCCATAACTTTTATTTATAGGCTTTATTTTCTATTGTATGCTTTTCTGTAGCTGAAAAAAATACTGGATGCCCTTTTGTATCTGTAATTCTTCTCACTTCACAGGTGAACCTTGAGACACACCAAAGGTATAGGATTTGACCAAGCTTCCACAGGATATTAAGAACAAAAATAAAAAACAAAATTCAAGCTTTCAGACATGCAAAACTAGTCTCTGACATTCTGACGTTCGGAAGCTGGCCTAGAGTAATATCTTCTGTGAAGTTAAAATATTTGCTGTTCAGAGGGAAGCTCAAAAGCCCCTGAATTCTATGCTCATATGTACAATGCTGGGTTATAGTATGTGTCTGTGTGTCTATCCCCAGGGAATGGTGGGGAAGTTATTAGTTAGGCAAGATGGCATAATAAATTCTTCCGGCTGGAACAGCCACCTTTCCAGAAGGAGTAGTATGGGAAAGAGCTGATGAGGACTTTGGATGAAAGGGCTTTGTAGAAATGTAAATGCAGCTACAAGGGGTAGTATGCCTGGAGAAGATGGAAATACCCTGTGGAGGCATAAATACTGTTTTTTGGAGTGTGTGATGTTAGTGAAGGTGTGATCAATGCTATGGTAGTGTGGGGAGGTGAAAGGTAATTTTTTCCTTACAAAAAAGAAGCACACTGGAAATTATGTAAAAAAAAAAAAAACAACCAAAAAAAAAAGAACTAAGATTATTTTTTTTACAAGATCTGTTTTCCATGAAAGTCTGCTGTGTGCTACCATCCTTCAATTCTTTAACATTTCGTTTTCTATAAGCGTTCCCATTACTTTGAAGAACAATAGTATTACAGTAGCCTATTCATGTCTGCTGCCAAAAAAAACCTTTCGTTTTCTTTTATTTGAAAATGCCTCTAAGCTCTAAAAAAGTTGTGTGTGGGGTTTTTTGTTGTTGTTTTTTTGTTTTTTTTTTTTTCTTTCTTCTTTCCCCAAGTAAAAAACCATATATTGGGAAACTTGGAAGCATTTTCTTGTCTATATTCAGCTTGTGGAGGTAAGCTTGCAGCACAAAAGCTGTGCTCTAGGAAGGTGAGACTTGCAGCCTGGAAAGATCCGAGACTGTATTTCCAGTCCCTAAAGGAATAGGTGTATGTGCTTGATAAAAAAAACCTATGTGAGAACTGCAGCCTTGGACAAATGTCCCCTGAGGGAAATGTTTCCTCCAGTTTGCGTACCCCTACTTAGTGTTGGAAGTTTTCGAGTGAAGATCAATAACCTGGAACTAAAGCTGAGGAGTTTACCTTTGTATCAGGTTTTGTTCTCTCTACTGAAACTCAAGAATCTGACTGTACAGTGCTGGATACATCAGATAAATATGGATTTTGTCGTAGCTCACTGTTATTTGGAAAACCCATATCAAACCCCTGCCTTTCTCAGTTTGTCCAGTCTAATTTGGATCAGCAATAAGAGTCTGAATTACTCTTAGTACTGCTGTTTGGGTTTCTTTGTCTTCATTCACTACTAATACTACTAGTGTGTAGCTAAATAGAACCCTTATATGCTGAAAGCCTTGGAAAAGCTCAAACATCATTCATCCAGAGAGGAGAAATGAAGCAAGAAGGAGAGTCTTTTTCTTCACAAGGACTGAACACAGTACTGAGAGACTGATAATAAGGTTACCATTTAGGCAGAGACATTATTAAAAATGCAAAATCAGACTAGGAAATACTGAATATTGCTCATTTTGGAAAATAATTTTTTTATCAGGTTTACTTACAAATTTGTTAAAAATATAATCCCATTAATGACACAAATGCTTTTATCAATGGCAATGACAAAATGCAAAAGAACTCTAACCCTTCTTTTTAAGGACTGCAGCCATCTTTTCACCCATGTATTCAGGGCTCTCATTCAGAAAAGATGCATTTATATAATCATATAGCAGAGCCTTGGCAATAACATCTCAATTTCCAGAATATACTTGCAATGGGTGGCTCTGGCTCTGAACACTCAATTAAGTGCATTTTTTTCATACATGGTCCCTGTGGTACATTAAGTTTTACTGATATCTAATAGCTTCAGCATCTCTAAGGGAGCTGGCCTTGATTTTATTAACCTAAAAGATTGAAGAACAAAAGGCATTATGTTGCTGACAGGTTAAAAATTCCTTAACAAAGGTATCTTAATTGCTTTCTTATTTCCCTTAATATATACTGTGGTAACCTCCACTTGCTCGTTCAGAAGGATATTTTTGGGCTCAGTAATTTTCTATGAAGGATGTCTTGTTAGGTTTCATAGTTGCTGGTTTTGTTTTGTTTTTTGTTTGCTTTTTGTTTTGTTTTGGTTTTTTGTTCTGTTTTTTTTTTTGTGTGGGTTTTTTTTGTGAAGAAAGGTTTGAACAAAGTTGTCGATTGTGTTGTAGATTAAAATCTTTCCCTCCCTCTTCAAAAATCATCTGCCTTTCTGTCTCACTCCCTCTCTCTGTCAGAGTGACTATTAAAGCTCAAGTAGTGTGTAGTGTGATACATACGTGATAACCAACAGCTTTGGCCTAAGAGCTTATCTGTTAACGGTGTCAAATGCTATCTGATAATCAATATAGTCGCTCTTGTGTTATGTGCCTGTGTTTCTGGAGGCGTGACTGTTTGTTTGCAGACACAGGGTCTGCTTTCTATCCTCTTGCCTCTTGGTGGTTGTCAGCCTCCATATCTGTGTCTTTCAGCAGGTTTCATTAAAACCTGTCTATAGCAGTCAGAAGAAACCTGCAGCTTTGGAGTATCCTCAAGCCTTAGCAAGCTGTATAAACTGGGTAAATCTATTTAAAGCTAAGGGTCCCATGAAAAAGCCTCCAAACTTCTGCTCCTGTACTAGGGAACTGTGGGGGAAAGATATTTCTTTAAATGAGTGTGCTGCTGTTCTCAACTCTAATGACTACCTTACTTGTAGTGGTCCTACTCTTTATCCTTATCACACACCTCTGATTTGCAGCATGCAAACAAGTAGTCCTTTGTACTCCAGAGATGGAATAACACCAGTAAGTTATCCTGGGATAAAGGGATGAGCTGTAATCTTGCTATTTTTTTTAAGGTGAAAATGAACTGGTGTGATAGTAAAAGCATTTTTCTTTTTCCATTTTGCAGTTTTAAGACATATCAGAATAAGTGCATATATTTATGAAGGTGAAAATGTTCTATAGGGTTTTTCAGCAATAAATACCTTACAACGACACAGCCATCTTAGAGCAGGCAGTTTGTGTGTCAGGGGAAACACTGGGTATTTCTGATATCTCACTTCTGTGTGGGTAATATTCAGGTTTGTATGTATTCCAGGTTTCATTGCTTCAGAATCATAGAATCATTTAGGTTGGAAAGGACCTTTACGATTGTTTAGTCCAGCTTTTAACCTAGCACTGCCACGTCCAATGCTAAATCATGTCCCTAAGTGTCACATCTACACGTTTTAAAAACCTCCAGGTATGGGACTCAGCTACTTCCCCAGGCAACCTGTTCCAATGCTTGACAACCCTTTTGGTGAAGAAATTTTTCCTAATATGCAGTCTAAACCCCCTGTGGTGCAACCTGAGGCTGTTTGCTGTTGTCCTATCACTACTTACTCAGGAGGAGAGGCAAACTCCCACCTCACTACAACCTCCTTTCAGATAGTTGGAGAGAGGGAAAAGGTCTCCCTGAGCCTCCTTTTCTCCAGGCTAAACAATCTCACAGTCACTCCTCATAAGACTTGTGCTCTAGACCCTTCACCAGCTTTGTTGTTCTTCTTTGGATGTGCTCCAGAACATATCTCTCTTTGTAGTGAGGGGCCCAGAACTGAACACAGCATTCAAGGTGCGGCCTCACCAGTGCCAAGTACAGGGGGATCACTGTCCTGGCCCTGCTGGTTATGGTTTCTGATACAAACCAGTTGGCCTTCTTGGCCCTTTGGACACAAGCTGACTCGTGTTTAGCAGTTGTCAATCAACCCTCTCAGGTCCTTTTCAGCAGGTAGCTTTCCAGCCACTCTTCCCCAAGCCTGTAGCATTGCATGGGGTTTTTGTGGCCCAAGTGCAGGACCCGGCACTTTGCCTCTTTGAATCTCATAGAAGTGGCCTTTGCCCATCGACCAGCCTGTCCAGATCCCTCTGAAGAGCCTTCCTACCCTCAAGCAGATCAACACTCCCGCCTAATTTGGTGCTGTCTGCAAGTTTACTGAGGGTGCCCTTGATCTCCTCATCCAGATCCTTGGTAAAGATATTAAACCTAACTGATCCCAACACTGAGTCCTGGAGAGCACCACTTATGAATCTGCCAACTGGATTCAGCTCTATTCACCCCCACTCTTTGGGCCAGGCCATGCAGCCAGCTTTTTTACGTAGCAAAAACTATGCCTGTCCAAACCATGAGCAGCCAGTTTCTCTGGGAGAATACTGTGGGAAACAGTGTCAAGGCTTTACTAAAGTCTAGGTAGACAATATTCACAGCCTTTCCCTCATCCACTGAACAGGTCACCTTGTCTTAGGAGGAATCCAGGTTGGTTAAGCAAGACTTGCCTTTCATAAACCCATGTTGACTTGGCCTGATAGCCTGGTTGTCCTGCATGTGATGTGTGTTGGCACTCAGGATGATATATGGTCGATAACCTGCCCCAGGACAGAGGTCAGACTGACAGGCCTGTAGTTCCCCAGATCCTTCTTCTGGTCCTTCTTGACTTAAATATTTCTCCCTTCACCTCTTTGTTTCTCCTTGTGTGAAATTCTCAAATACCAAAGGGATATGACCAAGGGGCTGTTCAGGAGATACAGTGAAATGTGAGGAATTCTCAAAATTCAAAAGCATTCCATGAAACTGTAGAATAAATTTTCATCCTCTGAGCTGAAGAGATCTGAAGCACAGGAGTCTGATTTGGCTATGAATAATGCTTTGGACTCAGGAACATCACCCCTGCAAGCTTTTTACACTTACACACAGCTTTAGTTGGGGAACCACTGACCAGCGCATGGACTGTGTGTTACAGCTGGCTAAATCCTGCAGAAACAGCAGTATGCCCATGTACTGTTACTCACATAAGTATTGTCATTTTATGTAAGTAACAGGAAATTAAGTATTCTCATAACAAAAGTATATTGTGCTCCTTACAAATGCAGCTTTAAGGGCTGTGAAACAGCAGTGTCTCTTTAAAGCAAAAGTAGAAGTGTTTTGCTTTGCAATAGAGCTGTCTGTTTTCAGGTCTAGGGAATCCTCCTTCATTTTGAGGGTGTTGTTAATTTGAGCGCTGCTGTCTCATGTCCTGCACTCAGTAAGTGCTCCTCAGTCTTTAAAAACAATCATGCCAAGAATTTAATGGCATGAAAAATCATATGATTTTTCTTGACTATATAAAATCCTGGGATTATAAGTCCAGAAAAGACACTGTCTCCTTTTTTTTTTTTTGCCACTGTTGTCCTCTGTCTCCTAAAGATGCATGGAAACTGCATTTTGATTTTTTTTAATGAAGAGCAGGAACCTCACTTCTCATGATAGTGGCAGGACTTTGGTGCTGGTGAAAACCGGGATGCCTTTGCAGGGGAGAAAGCAGCTTGTGAGGAGGCTGCTGTGGGGATGGAAAGCCTGGGAGGAGAAGCACTGGCGGTACAGCTGCAGGGCTTGGGAGTTGCCCTGGGCCAACAGCTGGGGAGAAAATGCTCTCTGCTTTCCTCCAGAAACATTTGCTGCAACACATCATTGTCTGCACTAACACATTCCTGTGATTAGTGTGATGGTCTTTCAGCACTGACCTCTACTTAGTGTTCATCTTGATATATTAATCTTCACTGAATTAAAAGTTAATTCTAAAATAAACTTGTTAACCCATCTGTTTTTGACAGTTACATTCACTGCAAATTATTCTAGGACGAATTCTGCTTTCGTGAAGCTGAGTGAAAGCATTGTCATGGGCTAGAGTGGGAATACAAGTAATTTCTATCTGAATATTAGTTGGCTTCTTTCTTTGGGAAGGCTATTTCAGCATCCCTAACAAACCCATCTGTACCATGAGTATAAAGATAAAACATTTGCAGGTGTGCAAATATTTTTCACATAAATATTTTTTAGTGGCAGAATGAGTAGCATGAGCCTTATTTTTTCTCTGGACTGGACATCACTTTTTCGAGATCACTTTCTATAGATGGAGTAGAAAACAATATTTCAGTAGATTTTGAACTAACCTAGGCGGTATAGAATATCTGTGTGATTCCTATACAATCAAATGTAATGGATTTAAGTGTATGAAAATAACGTCTTTTGCCTTTACAATGGGTTGCCTTGGCAAGTAGTAAAGTCTTTCTGGATAACTTCTATGGAATTTTACCATTTTCACTCCTTCAGATTTCACTCAGGATTATTCCACAAAGCTATTTTATAGAGTAGTTAGGAGGATATTACTGGAAACCCCACATCCCCTTCTTGGTCTCCTTTTACTTGTTCCTGACTTTAGAAGAGCCAGGTCTTTTAGAAGATGGCCTTCCAGGGAAAGCCCATCACTTCTCATCTTTGTACTCTCCAGGTTGCACATCTTGGCTTCTTTTTCACTGTTGCATATGGTGATGGTGAAGCTGTGGTTGCCTTTGTTTTCAAAACAGCAAAGCATGTAAGCATGTTTGCACTCAACCACGTCAGAAGTAGAGGCATGCAAGCCTGACTATTTCTGTAGTTGACAAGATAGACTCCAATTTCCTCTCTGCCCAGCTGAAAGGAGAAGCATTTACAATCAATTTACTAATTTTTAAATTGCTCTTTCTCTAAACTAAATCAAGCAAATACGTGAGGGTTTTCACTTTGCTTTCCAGAAAAAAGATGGCTCTACCAAAGACACAAAACCCCAAATGCTATCAATTTTAGCTCATCTTCTTGAAGTTACCCTTTTTATGATCTGGACAGATTTGAATTAAAAAAAAAAACAACAAACTAAGCTTCTATGATGTCTGATTCCTGCTCCAAATGCCAGCTCCAAAGAAATCTTTTTATGCACTGTAACCTCCACTCTCTTCCCTATACCCCACTCTGTAATCTGTATCCATGGTAATACATTACTGTTTCCAGCAGCCAAGGGGTTTGGGGGAAATTATGAGAAGAAAAATCTTTCACTGTTAAAGTTGTGGTAAAATGTCATCAGTTTGACAGAGCAGTACAATGCTTTAAGTACGAAGCCCCAAACAAATTGGAATTCGGTTTGTTTCAGGTTTCATTATAGACTTTGAAATATTGAATCTAGGTTCATCAAAATATTTTCTTGAGTTTGCTTTTTCACAGACTATAGGCCTAGTTTCAAAAGAATCTGGGCCCAGTTTTGAGCAGTTTATGGGCTGACTTTAACATAAACCAGATCACAGTTACTGGACTTGGCTGAAATTCACTCTGAACTTTTAAGTGAGGTTGAACCAGAAGTGAAATTTTGTGAGTGAGAGCCCAAGCAAACTGGAACAAAAAAAAGAAAAAAAAAGTTAGCAAAATACTGTGCATTGATCCTGCAAAACTTCAAACAACAGGTTTTGACATCCTAAGAAGAATTCAATAAAAGCTTAAAAAACAGTTTGACTTTTTATTTCATTTGGGAATTTAGCTTTTATTTTTAAATAAACAGAGTAACCACTACATCAAACAAATTATTGGATGCAACCTGAGATTCTAGTGATGTATGGTATAATTTAAGCGGTGGGAGAATGTCATATAAAACCTTTAGAAGATTTTCAAAAGCTCTTAGCACTGATTTAGCTTGTCTGTTGTTAAAATCAATGGGAGTTGTATTATTGATGTCTCTACAAGCAGTATGAGCCCAGTCCTGGACATCTGTGGAAATTCCATGACTAATATACAAAGGTAGAAGGGTCCTAAATAAGGCAGTCAGTAGATAACTTCTGCCTAAAGCAGCTACGGTTCCTTTGTAGCTCAGGATGGACCTCAGGTTTCTACCCTGATGATAAGTTTTTATTTTATCACATCTGCCCTGACTGATGAAAAGTTTTTATTTACTCTTTAGAAGTCACCATGATTTTTTTTAAAAACTAGAAATGCTTTGTTTTGTTCTGATGAAGACTTTTGTGAGAAGCTTGATAAAACTGGAGATAAGCTTTTTTGAAAATAATGTTATCTGTCACTGAACTGTACTTTATTTCTGCAGTATTAGCCAAAAGGTAGGCAAGATCATTATGTCTCAGACCCAGAATCCCTACATTAGGTACTCTCATCAAAGTCTGTATAAGCATGCTTCACTGTGTTATTTCTTTGATAAAACTGGCCAGTGAGCGAATGTATCATGTTTTGCCTCTTCGTTTCTCTAAATGGATACTGTCAGCCCAACTTGGCAGTTATTATATTTTTTTTTAACTCTTTTTTTTTACTTCAGGACACCAAACTGTTTCTAATTGTTTTCTTTTCCTGCCACACTCTTTCCTGCCATTGCTCATTTCTGATATTGATACCTTGCTTCCCCTCTTCTGTCTAATGATGTACATGTCAAAGCAGACCACCTTTCAAAGCTCCCTATGAATGAATGGGGGAGGGTGCAAGCCAGCAGCAGTCAATCTTTGAAACATTGAAATACGGAATCCTGAGTATGAGCACAATGGCAATTGTCCAATTAAGACAGAAGCCAGCAGCAATTGGTATAAAGAAGGTTCTGTGTTTTGTGACAAAGGGAGCTGAAGCTTCACAATTTACCACTTTAATCACTTAAAAAAAAATTGTTATGGTTTTTCAAGTATTGCTTTCAGTCCTTGTAGTCTAGCAGGCATCTCATCTTCATGGTTGACCTAGTTTCCCTAAAAATATTTTTATTAGGCAATTTGTTAATAGACTAGCCTTTTGGTTTAGGAACATCCAACTGTAGGAACGAATACAAGGTCATATCCCATACCTTCCATGTTTAAATTAAAATACATGTAAGAGAGGGAACTTGTGTTTAAAATCTAGTTTTAGCATCATGAAACAGAGGGCCCAAGGGTCTTATAAAATCTATAAAAACATACGAGATCACTAGCTTAATGCCTTCTTCAGAAAATAATAATTTTACAGTATTATGCTGTTTTAATAGTATTAATTTAGAAAAACACACTCAAGTATTAATATCTATAATGATACCTATCTTTCAATTAATCTGGATTAAGGACCCATTTTCCTATGTGCTGTTAAACACAGGGCCCACACCTGGAATGTTTACAGTCCTGTGACACAATTCATATGGACAAAAGAGTGCAGAGCCTAAAAGAACCCATTGGGGATTGCACCAGCCTAGATGGAGACCTAACTTGAGGCACCAGATAGCCAAAGAGAAGCAAGAAAAGAAAAGTGATTATAAAATGACCTGATCATTGACTTCTGAAGAAACTTTCTGCACAGCTCGGAGGTTCCAAATAATTTAGAATTTGAATAAGAGAATAAATGTGACACAGAATTAAATCACTTGTCTCTGATAGATAAATTTTGTGAATAGTTGTTTTCTTGGGTGTGCTTTTTACCTGGAACTGAAAACTTGCATAGTAATTTTGAGGCTGCAGTAAAGATCTCTACAGGTATGGTAAAAAGGGTGTTTCTTGCTACTGAGGAAGCAAGTTGGGAGGGAAAAGGGAAAAATAAAAAAATCAAAACCAAAAACAACAGAATAACATGATCACAAAATGGCCAAAGTAGGAAGGCGCCTAGTCGCCTAGAGCTGGTTTTCTAGGAAAACGTCCAGATGGTTTTGGAATATCTCCAAGGACAGAGACTTCACAACCTTCCTGGGCAACTTGTGCCAGTGTTTAGACACTCTCACAGTGAAAAAGTGTTTCCTGATATTCAGAGGGAACCTCTTGTGTTTCAGTGTGTGTCCATTGCCTCTGGTCCTGTCACCGGGCACCACTAAGAAGAGCCCAGGTCTGTCCTCTTTGCATTCTCCTTTCAGATATGTATATACATTGATAAGATTGCCCTTGAGCTCTCTCTTCTCCCAGCTGAATAGTCCCAGCTCTCTCAGCCTGTCCACAAAGGAAGGGTGCTCTAGTTCCAGTTTGTTGCAGACCGTTCTGTTTTTTTTTTTCCCCTCCAGACAATTCCCAGGCCTCTTCCTTACCAGTATTTTTGAGCTATATTTTTTTTTTACTTTAATTCATATTTACTTCAGCTTTCTTTTCTTATGTTTATTTTATTTTCTAAATCATATCTTTATCTCTTTAATTTCTTTTTTGCTAACATATTTTTTTCTCTTTTCTTTTGATCTCCTTTTCTTCAGGTATAATAAACTGATAAGTACTCTCAGTTCCCAGTTAAGGTCAATATAATTTGAGGAAGCAAAGCATACCCCCTAGTTGCTTATAGCCTTGAAGAAAGTATGCTTTCTAAACCTTAGCAAGATGATGTATGAAATTATCTTTTTGGCTATTTCAAGGTTCTTCTGAAAACAACAGAGGAATGAATATCTGGGAATAGTTGGACCAAAAACCTGAATCATATCGCAACATATTTGCACTGGCATTTAACTGAAAAGAATGCAAAGACAACTTTTCTGTTCACATTATTACATTATTTTAATACATGTGGATACTCCATAAAATTCTGATCTTACTAGCTTTTATGCAAAGATGACCACGTGTTTAAAAAAAAAGAAGAAAAGAAAAAGGAATTAATTTAGCTTCTCAGTCTTTTGGTAAAAGTATTATTATCATTCCTATTTCACTGATGCGTACATAGCTGGAGCCTGTGTTCTGTGTACTATGCCTATAAATTGAGGACATCTGCCTTCCTGCATATTGTTGAGGTGTTAATAGGTTGGGAGGCACAGATGGAGGTGGTCACCAGATGGAGGTGTTGTTGTTAGTTTAACTGAATACATAGGAAGATCATGGACAAATATTTGTTATTACTTGTAGTGCTGATTTTTTTTTCTATATAAAGATATAGAAGAAGAAGATTAAAAAGCGATACTCTACCTGACTCTTCAGTTGTCCCCAGCTTCAGTGATTTTATCTGAAGTCTTATGATACTGGTATTTTATTTGAATCCTAGTCCATGGAATCAATTATCATCTGATAATCTTAGCTTTCATTTAGAAATGAAATTGAGTTTCTGGTCTTCATGAATATAGAAGAAAAACTTGAAAACATGGATTGAGTGCACACGAAAGGCTCAGAGACACTAAGTAAAATAATCCAAGCATTTTTTTAATTATTATTTAAGATATCTGTATCATTTGAAGGAGGTTGACTTGCAATTTTGTTTACCTTGTAGTACAGTACTGACTTAAGTTCAGAAAAGGTAGGCAACCCTATAGGTAACAAAGAACATTATATGACAATACAGAGAAAAAAGAGAGCTATGAAAGGAATTGAGATAGGTATTCATGTAAGGAAAGAGATGTTCAAATTTCTCTGTCTTCTGCATTGATTTTTAGCAGGATATTTTCTTATCCCACGTAGGTTATGTGGAATATTCATGTTTGATTAGGAAAAAAATACCAGTACACTTGGCAAATTACAATATACTCTGATGGGAGGTATTGTGCAATTGTAAAGCTCTTTCCAAGTTGAGTAAGACTAAGCTAATAATAACACTGAATTTAAAAATGATTGATTTTTTTAAGAAACATAGCAAAAGAAACATTGCACCATCCCAAGAACATGATCTTCATCTGACCTGTACTCCCATATTGTCTGTAGAACCTATCTACCTGGAGTAGCACCCAGTGATTACCACCAAGTGAAAGAGAATAAAAAGCAGAGACTTGCACATGATTTCAAACTTCTCTTTGAGGAGTCAGTTTACCAGCTCATTTCTCTCCTGCATACCAAAATAACCTGTAACTGGAAGTAAATTTGCATGGTGTTCAGCTTTTGTAATAAACTCCTTACACGAGTCTTGCTGAGCAGGGGAAGGTGGAGACGGGGGGCAACGGGAAGAACATCATGCTGTTCTTCATACAGAAAGTGTTCCATTCGAAATGAGAACATTTTTATTGCTTTACAAGGTGCCATATAAAGAAAGCAAAATGTGTTTCCTCTGTTACTTCTTATCACAGTAGCATATTGAAGTAGATTTGGGATCTGTGGACCTCCACAGCATTCCACTTCATCACAGATGTTAAAGTTGGCAATGCTGTAGCAAAGCATTTAAATAGAGAAAGTCTGCATGATCAACCCTTATCACTGTTTTGAAAGCTGTATGTGTGTAAGGCCATTAAAGAAACATCATACCTTGGGTTTTTTTTTCCTTGCAAACTTAATTTTAGTAATGAGGAATCTGAAGGTTGCCATCACAAACTAGTTGAATTCACAGTGGGAAAAATACTGAGCTTTTTTCCTCGGCATGCATTCATTTTTGATGAAAAGTTTTAATGTTCAGAGTAATAAACCCGGTGCCTTTTCTCTAGTTAACATAAGTCTCCATTTTATTATTTTTTCATTATAAAGACAAATATCAAAGGAACACTGAAGCCAAAAGGCAGTGCATGAAAACAGGGAGATTCCCAGTAAAATAAATCCCTCTAAAATAGGTAGAAAAGTATAACATTTTAGGTTGTTTCCTATGGATTTTCTTTTCTGAATTCTTTGCTATTGTAAGTTAAAATCAACTACTTGAACATTTTATTTAAGAATTTAAAATACGTATCTAGATAATTTAAGTAGGTTACCTGTGAACTAAAATCAAAAAAATATAGTATCTCTAGAACCACGGCTTTAAAAATATGGACTAGAGTTCAGATCTTACAGGTCTGAGCTGCAGTCTTGTTATGAGTGTAGGAAAAAAAGGAACACAGATAAAAGAAATTGAGCAATGATTGAGAGAATATGTGGGTCCTGAGATCCTAGTATTTTGAAAAGTAAAAAAGGTACTCATTTGATCATAGAGGTTAGGCCAGGCAAATGAATCTATCTCAAAGATTACATTTTAACATTAAAACTCTGTAACCTCTGGAAATAAGAAATAATGAGGCCTTGCAGTTCTGGTATCAAAAGTGGAATCTGCAAACATTTATTTAAAAAGAGAGCGAGTGAGGAGGATATTATTACATGACATGCAGACAGATTAAAATATTATACGATTTTAAGCTGCGAAAAAATATATAAATATATAAGCTTATATTCTGAAAGAATATGCATATGTAAGCGGAGAGGAAGGGAGAAAATGCACTCATGATTTTCCAGTGTGATGCCTGAATGCAATTAAAATCTCCGGTTGTGATGCTGTAGCATATCTTTGACAGTCAGCCATCTGAATACCATTTTGAGAGCTCAGACACCTTTTTATGGTCACATCATAGGAAAGATCATTGAAGAACAATTATTTTGTACCTATGGTTGGGAAATAAAAAGAAAAAAAATCACAATCCTTTCCTCCTCCTGCCAATCTGAATGTGTGTTTGCTCTGTCATAATAATTTACCCCTTCATAAGTGGTACTAGGGAACCCCTACAAAAATTGCATGCTAAATATTATATTATCCAGAATCAGCATAAACAGCAAGGTAAGCTTAAAAACTATTTGAAATGAAGAAAGAAAATAAGAGCTGGATTGTCAAAACTGTTGCTCATGCAACACACTGCAGAATGGCTTGACAAAAAGCTTAAACTGGATAGGAGAAGTTGGGTGGAGGTCTTGATCCTGGTCCCATTAAAATCAACGATAATTTTTGCCATTGAAATGCAATGGCAAATCAGAAAAGCTTCCTAAATGTTGCATTGGTGCATATTTAGAATGATTTGTGGTGCTCTTTCTTGTCCTGATTACCTCTGATATTAGTTTCAACTATCCCATTAGCTGATACCAATGTCAGAAAATAATTGATTTTTTATTATATACTGGTGTCATACAAGCTTCATCTCATCAGAGTTTTAACAGAACACATACACTCTAAGTGGCAAAAAATGACTAGCAAATATTCCTTGGTTTTCACCTTTCCTAACTATTAGCAATTTGCACTGATATGGTGTCTTTAATGCAGAAACCATTAAAATACAAACATCCGAGACGTTTGGTTTCATCAGTTCATTCTTAGTCTAAATACAGACTTCTTACATGTGAAGGAAACTGCGCTGTAGCATCTAGGAAAGAAAAGACCATGAAATTAGAATTTAAAAATGATCCAGAGACTGGATTAAATTTCTTCCATTCCCTTTTCTTGCTGAAGCTTTTGTCACTGAAATACAAATGTCACGAATGTAAGAATAAAACATTTCAGGCATTAGGATTCTGTGATAGCTCATTCACATGACAATGACTGCACTGAGAACAGAACATTTCACAGAATGTAACCATTCTTGTGGCAAAGATTATAATGACAGGGAGAAATGGTGCAAAATTAACCAATTCTTGCATCTTCCCACAGTAATCTAACAAGCCTCCTTGTGTTCGGTATAATGTGTTATATTAAACCCAAAGAGGGGGTGAGAGGGTGAGACAGAGAGAAATGAAATATTGCACACCTTGGGTCATAATTAAACTTATCTGCTTAACCAAACAGTAAGAAACGTACTTTTGCCTTTGCCTTTGCCAGCAGGTGCCACTGTAACAAATAGGAAAGTATGATGAAGATTTTGGCAGAATCAGGATGTTGCTGGGGCTGAAAGATAAAAAAGCACAAATGGTCCTAGGGAGGACTAGCAGGACCACTAGCGTGAGTGGGACAGCTGAGCAGCCTTGGGGAGGTTACCTTGGCCCCATGTCCCAGTGTGTGGGGTGATGGCATGGGGTTGGCGTTTGCAGGGTGTTAGCAGGTACATTGTTGAGTGGGTCTCACGGGCGATAAAACACTCCCTTAAACTATCCCATGAGATTTTGTAATTTCTTCAGTACAAGCTGAGATACTCAGCCGCATAAGAGGTTCAGACTTTCAGTTCATTAGGTCATGGCAGCGGTATCCCGAACTACCAGCTGTGGATTTTCTTTCAAAATACATCCAGTTCTGTATATTTGACCAGAGAATAGCAGGGTCACAAAATAAGTATTGCTTCTCTTTTGGCTCAGATGTGCTCTAGCTGTTCAGAGAGTGCTTAACCCTTGCCTTGCTAGCTTCCTTTCTGCAGTGGTATTGTAGGTGTGGTTCAGCTCTGGGGTGTGCTTGGAGAGGGCTGTGCTATCCTGTCTCTGCCACTGCTCTTTCAGAGGCCCCTGGGGATGGCTGGTTTTAGTGCATGTGTTTCTTTACAGGCATTTCCTGGTTTGGCGAAACATCAGTTGGGGCCTTTTCTATACAGGAGTTTGGCTTCATTTAGTTATTTTCTGTGAACCATCGATATTAAATCCTGTCTCATGAGACTATTTCATCCTGACTCTATCTGAAAATACTTCACCACAAAAATGTAAGGCTTTAGTAGTGTGACAACCTCAAGCAGGTTTACTGGTGTGACTCTACACCCACCTCCGGTCTCAGGGCCCCAGAGTGCCATTTTTTATAGATTTCAAAATGAAATCTTCCTTTCTATAGTAGAGTTTGAGGAAAGAAAAGCTCCATGTTTACATTCTCTTCTACACTTCTGCAGCTATGAGAATTGCAGGGGAGTGAAACCTTCACAAGCTTTGAGATAGTGCCACATCAGTTTTTGCAAGAAATTATATAGTGATAGACTGTGAGCAGAAAGGATCACTCCTGTGCTACATTCCTGTGAACAAACTAAATGCAACTACCAACATTTGTTTCTGACATTCGTGTTACTTTTGGAAACAAAAACCCATGTGTGTAACAACTGCAGGCTACTATACAAGGCACAGATCATCTTGGTTTGCTGGCATGATGTCTGATTTATTCCTCTTTGCCTTCAGAACTTATTTTAAAAAGATGAGTTTCACTACACAGAAGTTGCTGTACAATTTCCAATTTCCCATCGCATTAACTTTTAATGGCCTTATTGCTCCTTGTGAATAATATGAAAAAATACTCCTGATATATAGGCTCTAACCTGAATTCTTTCTGCCCCCATCTGCAAGAGCTGATGAAGGCTATCCCTCCCTAAGTCTTTATCTGAAATACTGCTTAATGTAAGCCTTATCAGTGACATGCTATGGTCAAACAGTGTGCTTTCTCCCCTAATTTTCATAAACCTGCTCTGATATCTGAGTGATTTGTGCTGTTAATTACCATCTAGAAATACTCTGTAGAATTTCTATGTTGTGTAAGTTCCAGGTTTCTAACATTGCTGTGTTAGCTTACATCAATTCTTAACTTTCAGGGATACTTGTGAGTCAGGAAGATGATATATTTAGCTTAGCTAAAACTTGTCCTAAGAATGTACCGTTTTTTCATTATCCCTTGAAGTGCTGGGAAAGGTGACAAGATGACAGCTCCCCTTTGTTCCAGTCTAGAAGTCGGTCATTTCCATTAGGTCTTATTGTTCTTTTCTCAGAAACCGACTCATTTCTCACAAAAAAACTGTCAAAGAGTTTAGTTCCAAAACCAAACTAAAAAAAAATCATATAGTTTGATGGGAATATCTGCTGTATTGTTTAATCCTTTCTTAAATCTCCTGTTTCGACTGCTGTGCCTACAAATCACTGCTGCTTGGCAATGGCAGGCTTAGAAGAGAGTCATCTTTTCTGCTCAACCCATTTTATTTTTACTTCTTTCCTTTTTTTCCAGGCAACACCAACTTCATTGTCTGCCTTGTGCACCTGCAGCATCCTATTTGACAGATAGGCTGTAAATCCTCAGGGGCAGGGAGATTTTGCTACTTTCTGTGTTTTACCTATCATAAAATAATGCAATTCCTTGATCGTTACACCATAAATAACTATAACATTACAAAAGTAATGTGCAGAAAATGAAAAAAATTGGAATGCAGTATTTTGGTAAACCCTTCCTTTTTTTTGGCTACACTTTTCCAGAATCTGTAACAGCAGGGGTCTCAAAACAGCAACTGAAAGCTCACAGCTATCTATGGGATGCGCTTTTTTTGTTTGTTTGCTTGTTTGGTTCTTTTTATTTAAATTTAGTCTTAACTTAACCTCTTTTGGTTCTCTAGCAGGGAAAGTCACTGACCTTAAAACATTTATTCGGAACAGGTTCTGCTGTTACTGGAAGATCCATGAAAAAGTGAATGTGGTCCCAGACAATGTTCAGTTTTTCTAGAAGTACTGCTGGTTGTAGGGAAGATATGAAAAACCCATGACCATCTGACCACCCAACCAAACCCTACAAAAAGCTTGGTGGATTTATGACTCTATACCTTTGGCATTCTGCAGCAGGAGGGAGGGTGTTGAAACAAGTGACTCTTATGTATATACTCAGAAGATAGAAGTTAGTGTGCAATGGGAAAAGGAAACAAAGTTGTATTCCTTACTAAGAAGAAGAAGAGGAAAAAGTAATGTTAAATAAGAAAAGATTTCTTGAAATGTATTTTGTTCACTAAGACAGAAGAACTGGATATGAGCAGTGGAAAATATAAAGCTGTGTCTTTCTGATTTAACCCTTTTGCAACTCTACTCATTTATATCCTTCGGAGTTCCAGGAACTTGTCTGTGGAATGTCTTCAATTAGTTTTGGATCTGTCACTATAAAGGTCTAGAAACTGCCCTATTTTGAGAGATTTCACTGTTCACATTGAGATTTTAGATTATCTTAGTCTGAAATTCCTAGCAGCTTTAAATTTATTTGTGTATACTTCATTCCAGATACATATATAAAAATGTATATATGTATACATGCATGTATGTATGTGTATATATGTATGCATACATAGATATGCATTTAAATACACAGATGTATATATATTTGTATATGATAGCCAATAGTCTTCTAATTTTCATTTTCTTTCTGTTTCTGTTAAGAATTATATTTACCTCAGAGCCTCAAACATCTATTTTTCTACTTACTAATGCTTGGACTTCTTCACTTGAGAGAGGCTATGACTGATTTGTCCTTTCAGTTTAGCCCTTCATAGTTGAGCTCTTTGATTTGTGAGAGATTGCAATAATTAAAACTTGCAATTTCAACTCCTTCTATAATTAAGAGACAATTAATTTCTATCAGTTTATTTTTAATTATTATTCAGCTTCATAAATATATTTGTAGAATTAGATTAAGAATTAATTTCAGGCAAGAATTTCTGATTTTCAGATCACTAGTGAATATACTGGTGTTCCCAGTGTTCAGACAGTGTCTTGTGGGCACTTCAGGAAATAAGCAGTGAGTAAATACTGTGCCTGAATGGTTCTCCAGAAATTTAGAAATTGATTTGAATGTGTCAAGTGATACTCTATTTTTACATTACTTGTGAACTAATCAGTTGTCGCTGATGCTTTCCTTCTCCAAATTCTTCTGATGAAAATACACTCCAACAAAGGTCTTTCTGATGTAACTTCAAACCAGTTTCATGCCATGTTCAATTTCAGCCCTCATAGATCAATTATGTCTTGCTGTGTAATCAGGTATCTCAGGGTTAGGTCCAATAGCTATTTAGATTTATATATTTTACCAAGCTTATATCGCACACAGATTTAGAGCTGGATTTCACTCTCCATTACAAATGTAATTAGAAGTAACTCTAGTGAGATTAGCAGAGTTACAATGATGTAAATGAAGGGAGAGGAGAATCAAGCCCATGATCTGTCGAACTGTATATATTTAGATGGCATGCAGAACTTTTTCTGCACTTAAAAAACTATTTTATGGTATCTTTCCAATGTGTCTGTTTGGCTGATTTGCAGTATTGGAAAGCCAGAGAATTTCTGAAACTGAATCCATATAAAACAAAATTCCTTTGATTGGACCTTATTCCCACTCCGTCAACACTCTTCCATCAATTTCAGAGTTGGCAGTTCTCAGCTAAGGTCAGTCCCAGGGGTGGAAACCTTGGGTTTGTGTTTGTCTTGATTCTGTCTCTTCTGAACCATATAAATATAAATATTAAACGGTGATGTTTAAGTCAGAGATGTACCAAACTTTAGACCAATAGTGGTTTTTGAGGAGAGCCAAATATTAGTGCAGACCTGAAAAGGGCAAGAGAGGCTGTTTGTACATATGTGTGTGTTTATATACTCCTGGACAACTTATAATTGTCTTCGAATAAGATGAATTCTTTAGCAGCTTCAGAATGCACTGAATTATGTCATGTGTCTTCTTGACGTAACAAAACTTGATCTGTTCATTTCCTTGAACTCATATTATCTATCCATAAAGTGTCATATTGATTTTTAAACACAGCTTGTGTAATGCTGTCCACATTCTGAACTCAAGTGGCTTCAGGACCTACTGATAGCTTTTGTTCCGCTTCATTTGTTTGTATACCTATAATAATTCTTTTTTCAATACTATAAGGATTAATGTTATATCTCAGTGGATCTGGATTTCAATGAACCTACTTCTTCCATATTCTGGTTTATTTTTCTGAAAATTCAAGGAGTTGTGTTTTACTGACAAATATCTTCGTGCAAAATCTTTTCTGTGTCAAAAAAATATTTTCATGGAAATAACATTTTAAGTTAGCAAGCATTCTGCTTGAAGGATGAAACAAAGCATCTTATGACTTAGCTAATCAGTAATACCTAAGCATAGGAAGCCAGATTTTAAATATTTGTGACCAATGCATAGATTCTTAAGAAATGTATTTGACCAGTACACTTGATAAATCCACAAGTTCAAATGAACTATGGCTGCCCCACTGGTAGCCTGCAAACAGAAAAGAAACTAAAATTTTATTCATGGGTTTTTCCATCCAGATTAAGTAGAGACTGTTTTGGATCTGATGTGCATTCTTTTGAAAGAATTTAATGGCAGAGAGCTCTCTGAGCTTAAATGTAAAGTTTGTTGAGAAAATCTCAGTTCTTCAATCTTCTTAGATCTTCCATTGATGTTAATGGGTGTTTTACCCACTAAATTCTTCATGGCTTGGGCCTTATACAATTTAGATCATCCATTTTGAGTTAAACTTAGAGAAATCATGATTCTTGGCATAATTCTCTTCCACTGTCACTCCCTTACAGTAAATAAAATCATTGGAGAGGCTTGGTGACAGCAGTACCAAGTTGAAAATGTAACCTCAACATCACTTGAAATGAAAACAGGCGCAGCAAGTAAGTGTTCTGGCATTGAAATATTAAAATTAAATCCCACTTCAAATACAATTCTTTAATTGGGAAGCATCCTGAGCACAAAGACTTCACTTCCCAACAAACACAACTATTATGCTAATTGGTATGGACCCCATACAAGTCTTCGGTGGATCTGTAGTTAGCTGTTGTTATTCTGGCCTGACTTTCCAACCACATTCATTTTGCTAAATTGCATTTCTATGAGAGAGTGGGTTGCTATGCTGCAAGTGTTACTAATTCTATTGAATCACTTTTTTCCTTTTAAACAGAAGATCAAAACCCCAAACCACTTTCTATATTTAAACACTGTATTTCCATAAACAAAAGTAGACATTTGAAGAACCACCTTATTAAGATTAGGTGTTCCTGAAATGGAGCCCTGTTTCTCCATGTTTATTACTGACCACAATACTAAATTATGCAAATCTTAAAAGTATGTTTCGACAAAAGACCTATATAATTTAGCTGGTTGAGATTTTTATTTTTAATCTGTGGGTGTGATTTTAGTGCTGACAGAGGTAAAGATTAAAAATCCATTAGAGCTTCCACAGGGCAATCAAAAGGGTTTGCAGAAGAGCCCAAAGCATACTTGCCAGATCTCTTTGGATCCATAACCAGACTCTGAGCTGTATTCCTTCCAGACTATTCCGGAGCAGATTCAAAATCCCACAGGCAGAAAGGGGCTAAAACTTCTTGAACAGTACTTTTTTGCTTTTGCAGGCTTCGCAGAACCTGACCGTGCTGTTTGGAACTGTTTCAGTGGGCTGCCTCTTTCTAGTGGGAGTAGGGAAAGCATTATGTAGAAAGACAGATCCACAGAGCATGTGGCATCTTAGGTAAAGAAGGATAATGCTCCTTCTGTCGAGTAGATAGTAAATATCTAGCTCACTCATAGCAGGACTTTAGAGGGACCAGAGTACACTTTTAGCAAGGTACTTTACAAACACCCAGCCCACCCAGGTCCAAACTAACCTTCTAGAGTGCCAAGCTGAAGGGGAGCAAGAGACCCTATGTCCTCAGGTAGCTATGCTGCTGCTCTCACTCAGTATGCTGAAGAAAATATTGTTTCTTGGTTTGATACCCTAAAACCAAATGATTTAACAGCACTTCTATGTATTGAATCAGAATCTTGAACACTGTTGCTCTAAATACAACGTGTAGCATTCATACATTCCTGTATTCACACAGCTTTACCCTTTTTTTTTTTTGAGAATAAACAATGAAACAAAACCTCCCTCATATTTTCCTGACTTTCCTTGCATGTTTATTTACTTTCTATCTCCATATCATAATTTTCTATTTTTATTCCACTTTTTTTTTATTTTTTTCCAGTTTCTTTTTTCCTTTTTTTTTTCCTTTTGATCCATTCCACATTAGATTCTGTTTTCACTTCTCTCTTGGAAAGGCTTTTCAGATTAATTTTTGCACTTCATTTTATCACCTTTGTGCTTCTATATCTCCTTCTACTGTCTTTTCTTCACACCTTTGCTTTTACTTCCATTTTTCTCAATTTTCTCACTGCTTTCTCATTTCTGAATTTTTCTTTTGTTTGCCAGTATTACGCTAAAACAGTGTGCAAGTAAATGTCTTCTTAGGGACTTTTATCTTTGGTGGTATTTTATAGCCATGAGATGCTGCTCCCCAGTACTGATTCAGAGATTTATATACAGGCTGGGTGCAGGTCCAGCTGCTTAGTATTCATGTCTGAACTTTAATAGCTTGAACTTCATTCTCGATTTAAGTGCAAGAAATGACCAAATGCTCTTCTTCTGTGCTCAGATCTGCAAACTTGTCATAGAGGAGAAAGTCACTGTTAATGAACTTCCCTTTAGAAAACAGTTAGATACTGATAGAGTTCTCTGTGCTATAGTGATTGGGACCCTGGTGTTCTGAGTGTTTTCTATCTTATCTTGAATGCTAAAGTAGCGTGGAAATTGAGAATGCACTCATGTACAATTACATCACAAGCCCTCAAGCCTTGTAGAGCTCTTGTGAGCTGGCTGCAGTCCCCACGAACCATGGTCACCTGTCAGATGGCATGTGGTGGGTTTTTACCAGGATGCAGCTAAACATAGGAGACCATTTACTGAGCAGGGAGTTTGCAGTGTCTTTGTTCCTTTAACCTGACACCAGAAGGATAATCCAGAAAAGTCAGAATTGTGGCTTTCTGATGTGGTGAAAGAACAAATCCCTTTTCACAATCTAGCTGAGAAAGGCTCTCATCACACTAATGATGTCTGTCCCAGGCAATCTCTAGCTTCAGAAAATAAATCCTATGTTGTTGTAAGGATTTTTCATCATAATCTGTCTGCATTTGATATATTTCCTTCCAGGCACCTTTCTGTGGTACTACTTTTCTTATGGCGTCCTCTGTGTTTCTTCCCTAATCAATAACCAAAATGAATGCTGCTGTTTCCTTTTTTCTTCTTTCTGATTCTACTTCTCCAAGGGCACTGTTGCTCACCAATTACGTTGTGGAGAAAAAAAAAAAAAGCTTTCTGACAGCTGGAATGTGTGGTTTTCCTTCATTGTCTTCAACCTATGACTGCATCCAGAAAAGAGAATTTCAGTACCTCCTAGAAAGCACAGATCTTTCAGCAATTTAACACTAGCAAATGTCTTCATATGTTTCCTTAGTAAGTGGGAAATTTCAGAAGAAGCTTTGAGGACAGGCAGTGGCTCCTTCATTTGTGGCTAAAACATTGTTGCTTTTGCAATTTGCAGTGATTGCTTAAGAAAGGAATGGTTTGTTTTTGGAAAGCTGGTTTGAGTTCAGTGGGTTCTGTGCATGGTTAACGACAATGCTTTAATTTTGTGGTGTGGGTGGTGATGCGGCTTGTGCTTTTTGGAGTCTTTGCTGCATTCTTACAAATTACATGTCGCAGGAAGCCTGGTTTTGGTTTACTTCAAATTTAAAGTAATCCCCTCCCCCTGCTTTTATTAGACCAGGGGTCAATTCCAGGAGCTCTGGTGGCAAAAAAACACAGCTGAACAACAAACACGTCTGATCCCTGAAGATTATCTGATAAATCTCTGATGACTAAGGGCAGATGTTCTGGCTTGTATGCCATCTCCTTCCAGTGCCTGGGAACTGGGAGTGCAACCAGAATGTGACTCTGCTCAGAAGATTTACACTTACTGGAAAAGTCTCCTACTCATCAGTGCTGGAGCTCTGCCTGGGGTAAGGCTGGCACAATGGTAGGAGAGTGATAAGATGGCTAAAAGTCTTCTTTGTCCTTTGCTTCTTATTTAAATGTGAAGAATAAGAAAGAATTTAATCATCTCACCTTTTTTTCATCAAGATTTGCTTAAAAATCTAAAGAATCATAAATGGAATAACATGTAAACAAGGTATTGCATTAAGGCAGAAAGCTGTGATATATAATGGCATGTTAAAAGTTTATAAGAGATGTGAAACTGACACAAAACCACCATTCTTGAAGCCCATGCTGACTTTGAATAGCATTGCCTCCGTACAGAGTAGTTTTAATTCTGGGATGCCTGCACTGTTAATTCTGCTTGCGTAGGCACTGCTGTTGTTCTGGCTTGCCTAGAGCTCACACAATACTACGTCTAGAGGTATAATGTAGGCTGAAGGCTTTGAATACACACATGGAAAATGTGCTCAGTATGGTAATATGTATGTTTGTGAGAGAGAAAATAACAGTATCCATATCTATGTCCTAAATGAAAAACATTCAGCAATTCAAACTGAATCAGTACAGCAGTTTGTAATAATGGAGTGTCAAAAATTAGCAGCTAAATTAGGGATTTATTTTGTTTGTCTGTGTAATCACTGAAAGTACCGAGGGAAAACAAGGCTACTACTCAAAAATAAAATATCTGAAGCACTTAGATGATTAAAATACATAGCTTAAAAAAGCAAAGTTTGTCATATGAGATGTTGTGAGTCAGTAAAGTTGTACTGTACTATTAGGGAAATGGAAATAATGCAAATGACTTTTTTTAATTTATTTACAAAGTGTTGCTATATACTTGCGTATAAGATGGTGGGAAAAAATGATGTACTATCCTTCTATGAGCTACGTGAAGTGTTCACATAATTGCATACTCCATTGCAGCTCAGATTGCAAGTGTCACGTCAAAATTCTGTCCTCTCAATCAACAGAAATAATTCTAAAGAAGAGAAGTAAGAAAAAGCTTCTGAATATCCTTCGTTATCTCATAAAGTATCCTCACGTATTATGCTGTTTCCCAGCCATCAAGATATCTCTAAATTTTATTTTTACATTTCTATAGTTCTTTGCACTTTGGAATAAATTAATCTGTCGGAAAAGCCTCCTCCCAGCTGTACCATCCTTCCTTCCTCAGCAGGCATTGGCCTGTGGAGCGGGATAGTTCTAGGGCCCAATTTGTGATGTAAAGATACTTGGGGCTGAGCAAGCTTCTCCATATGGACATGTTGTTCCCCAACCCAAGGTGTCACCTGACAAAAGACAGTCAATCTGGTCTATAAGAGAACCTTACAGCTGAAAAAACTCTTGGGAAGTCATCCAATCTATTACTCTACACACGACAAGATTATCTACAGCCATGTCATTTCTGACATGTTTTTTTCCCAGCCTACTCTTAAAAGCCTTTAATGATGGAGACATCACACTCTGCCTTCTTTTCTGAGCAAAATAATACAACTTACATATTTGTTCCTTTTCCAGCCTGTTTCCTAGACTTACAACCTTTCTTTAAGAATTATTCTAATCTTAGCAATGCGGTATCCAAAAATCATCACAGGATTCCAGATGACTCCGTTCTAGAAGAAGGAAACAAGTGAGATTCAATGTCCTATCAGAATCTGACTTCTTTGTTGGAGCTACTTAAAATTAGTTTCAATTCATGCCATCTCTCTTGATGATGTGTCTCAGAAGGAAAAACCTTACTAAATGAAAAACTACAAAGTGTTTCTTCATTGAATATTAAGAGCAATCATGCCACACCTGCTTTTGCTCATTCTTGACAGTTGGTAAGATCTGTTGGCACTGTTAGTGAAACCTCAAGGTACCCAGTATCTTACACAGGTTACAAAGCTTATATTGTTCTACAGTACTTACTACCATTAAAATCTTTGAAATTTTCAGTTTCCATAACAGATTCACAATTTCAAATTCTGAGTCCATCTGTTTGGTATAGATAAAGATATAGAGCAAGTAGTAAGTACCGGATGACAGGTCATGGTGGAGAAGACCAACCTGAAATGAGGCCAAAGCTACAGCTATGACAATATCATACTTGGCAGATGGTGGAGGTGTGTTTCCCTTTTCTGGAGCAAAAAACCTAAAATGTCCATGTGTAGAGTGCTGGAGTTTACTGAGGATACCACTACACCAGGACAGGCATCAGAAGCCCCTCTCAGTGCTTTCTGGCAAGATCTGTGACTACTTTCCCCTCCACCCCTTTGAACAAACCAGGGTGGCCTCAATGATCCTCCCATGCTTTTCCCTAGAATGACTTTTTCTAAGAAAATACTAGCCATCAGGGTCCAAAACCACACTAGGGGTGTTGACAACACCTAAATATCATGGGTGGCTGTAAAACAGTAACTAAGTATTGTTCTCACTCATTCTGGTAAGGGTGGACAGGGCAAGGTATCCCGAGCAAGTCTTCTCTTGTCTGTATTTTATCCTGTCCAGGAAGAGGAACTGGTAGGGGTGAGGCTATCTGCATCCAGTTTGCTACATCTTCGAGTTTCTCTTTTCTTCAGGAAATCTCAGCTGCAGACTTGAGCAAGCTGTTTGCCCTTTCTGTCACTGCAGGAGTATAAGGGTACTACAGAGCTAAAGTTCTTTTCATATTTTTCAGCTTAACAAATGGTATAAAAATTAAATTGTGGTCTTTTTAGGCCCAGTTTCTAGTAAAATAGTCTTTCTGAATTTCCTGGGGCAGACTTGCTTACCTCATGGTCAGTGACATGCTGTTGGCGTATGGCAATAGGCTGTAAAATGTGGAGGAGTGAATCAAAGGCATGTTAATATTAACATATCTATGTAGCTTGCTGCTTGAGGAATGCAGTAGAAAGGGAGTCATATGTAGTTTATAGAAAAAATGAATACATTCCAGATGTTAACCATGTGACTAAGCCTTGTGTGTACAAAAAGGGTTTTCCCAGTGCATATATTTATTCTCCACATAAAAAGAGAGTTTTTCTAAAACCCTTCCCACTATATGTCAGCATAAATCAGGGACATTTTTCATCTTGAATCACAAAATTAGTAAATAATACACATCTAGTCTAGTATTTGTTTATTACTCTAGTATTTGTTTATTCATAAACATTTTTAATCAATGAGACTCTAAGATTAAATGTTATTGGAAATAAAATGCATGTGAAAGTTTTGAACAAAGGCTCCTGCTACACCCACAGCTTGTACCATTATTTCAGGTAATGCCAGTATAGCAGAATAACATGGGGTTTACTTGATGGTGAATCCTGACACAACAGAAATCACAATTCAGGACTTTGCAAGAGCTGGTATTTACAATGCAAAAAGGGGAGACACCACCAATGTAACTAGGCAGTTGCTATTGCCTCTTCGGTTTTGGAAACTTGGAGCATTTATATTCTATTAACATTAATTGGAGTTAGAGGCAAGAAGATATACTGCATTTGTTCGCCATTAGACAAATGTTCTGATAAAGCTGTTTTCAACTTTGGTAGTGTCTTAACTGCTCTTTTTGAGGCTGAACTGGAAGCAGGGGAAGCCAAATAAAATGTCATATCACCCTTATATGTTGACAGAAATTAATGCTTTTCAATATTAAATATTTATGTAGAACATGTGATCTCTGCATTCAATTGAAAATATCTAAGGCAGCTCAAAATTAATATTTTCCCTGTAACTGTAGCAAACAATTCACCCACTATCTGTAGACTTGAAATTAAGCCACTAAAATAACTGATGGAATAACTCTGAATGATCAGCAAATTCAACAACATTGTTAGCTGCTTCCAGCAAAATGGTGAATGAGTGAAGAGGTGAAATTCTTCAAGTTATTCACTGCAAATTATTGTTCAGATCTTATTAATTTTATGGTGTGAAAATATGCAATATGCATAATACCCAAAATGTAGTAGGCATCTTAAGAAAGCACTGACTTGAAATCCCGTTTGGTTAAATTAAAAGGCTGGAGTAGTCCTGTTCTCTTCTGTTTGAAAGTCTGTGGGAAGAGGGACTGGAAAGTCAAAGAAGGAAGAAACCTGGTATTTTCCTTGCTGTGCAAACTCTCTCCAGTGGTTTTGGGGTAGATTGCCTGTGGGATAGGTCCCAGAACAGTCCCCAGATGAGTCTATCCAGTCCAGGAGAATCAGTCTGAAGACAGGGCTTCATAATGCAGGGCATATCACAGCAAGAGTGACTTAAGCAGCCCCTGCCCTTCTTGCCTGGCCTTTCCAAATGCAGCTATGGAGTATGACATCTCTTCGTTCTGCTGAAACAGAAGGTTTTGGCAACTTGCTAATAAAAGGCTCAGAGAAATATAAAAAAATAAAATTAGGAAAACGAAAACAAATAAACAAAAGGTTCAAAATACACCTGAAATTCTGTATGTTGGCACACTTAAGGCTGGTATATATGTAAAACCAAGAGTGTTATAACAGACTTCATATTAATACTGAGGCCAAATCCCTTATTGTTCTATATTACAGCTCAAATCCAACTACATGGAGAATATGTGTTTTCCCTCTCCTTTTATCTCCTAGGACAAGTGAGGCCCAACTGGCTGTGTTGCCAACATTTATATTTTCATGCAGAAATCATTTTATGCTAGATTTCTTAGAGGGAACGATGCATATCCTGCATGATCAACGTTTCCTGGTGTGTGGCCAGGCTCTGGAGGACTAAACAAATGTTGCCATATAGAATGTGGCAGGCTTTGGTATTATTTCTGTGAGCATGAACTCCATGTGCTTCTTTCTACTTGTGTGCTGCCTTTCTGCACTCAAAGTGTTAAATCTGAGCTGCAGCTTGCCCATATGCAGGAGGTACAGACACTGATCTCAGATAAACCCACTTACCATATTCAGGAGGTATATGGGAATTCTTTGAAGTCAGTCAGTTCAATCATGGGTCTGGCAGGAAACACTGGGGGTGAGAATGACCCCTGGGGAGAAATGCAAACTACTCCTAACCAGAGTGAGGGATGACAAAGAGGCTTAGAGAGGGATGGGAGCAGTTTTAAGCAAACTTTTCAACTGCTTAAAAGCTGATCTCTGTCACACAAGGAAAAGATGGTCTCTAGGAAATTCTGACCTGGGATATTTGCCTGTGAAATGGCTGCAAGACATTAAGGAATTACCACCTCACAGGTGGTTTTTTTTGTGTGTGTTTTTTTTTGTTTTATTTTGTTTTCTTTTTTTTTCTATTTGCCTCTCAAATAAGGTAATGGGATAGCAAAGGACTGATACTTGGTTTGCTCAAAAGAAAGCAGAACGTGCTTAAGACTCTTTGGATATAGGCTGCATCTGCTATTTTTAAGCATTTCTCCAAGTGTTACAGACTGAGAAATAAGAGCTTTTTGAACGTGCCTTCCTTTTGACCCATAACATCACATGCCCTCCTGATAAAGATGCTCTCCAGCCTACCTAACTGGGTTCGTGAGATGGGAACTATAGCATGATGCCTGCAGTGTCCTGCCTGGCTCTCAGTGACAGTCCAGGCCCATCTTGCCATGCAGGAGGCTGATGAAAGATGGCAGAGTGTGCTGGCTGATATGGGACATTTGCCTGGGGGGGCAGGAGGACTGCTGGGTCTCAGGGAGCCTTGGTGTGTAATTTCTGGCTTGCCCATTCCTGTGGCTCTAACAAGTAGTACAGAAAGTGTCTGCTCTTGGGTTTAGCTGGGCCTGACACACATTATTCATAAGGCTTTCCATCTGCTTAGCACCTCCAGACTCCTCCTGGCTGGTTATATTAAAAAATAAATCCTAAGAATTGCTGTTCAAAGTAAAGACACAGCCTGCAGCATTTTTGGTAGTGCATGCTGAGCAGAACCTGAAGAGAACAGATGTTAACTGATATTTATAAAACAGGAAGGAAAAAACCTTCTGATTCATGAAACTTCACCAGCAACAACTTCCATGTCAGAGGAGCAGAGACACTGAAAGGGTGAGAGCCAAAGGCTCTCACTTTAAATGTAGGATTTGAGGGGAAACCAGCAGGGTAGGACCTTGGGGAATGACTAAGCAAATACTTAGATAAGGAGGTCTGTGAATTAAGCAGGACTAAATTGGTACACCACTTTGAGCACCAGCAATGCAATTTTATAGGTAATACTAAGATTTAATGGGCATCCATGGCAGAGCTCAAAGTACAAGAGTGATGTGCTGAGAAAACTCAGCACTGATGCTCTGGCTGAAGCACCCTCTGTGAGGAGCTGAGGCTCCTAGGGATGGTCCAGAGGGGTCTTAGCATTGAAACAACAGAAATTTATGTCCTGCTTTATAATGTGCTGACTTATTTTTAGTAGCATTAACCACAATGAATATCTTTGTCTTCTCTGGTTTTAATCCCTGAGCACAGAAGATGTGTTTATGTTCCTTTAAAGTATGCTGGAAGTTTGCGATTTGCAAATGTTCAAAACACTATAATAATTAAATTGTTTCAGGAGATTTTACCTGGGATACTGACATGTTTTCAGAAACATTTAGTTTTCAAGGGGTTCCCCCCACCCCCAAGATTCTATGTAAAAGAATGTTAACGCTAATAGCACCAAAACTCTCCTTTTTGCCTCAAATCTAAATAACTGCACTAGTCATAACAAAATTAATATCTCTGCCTGTATCCCAATGGTTTTCTCTCCTGTGCAAGTTCTCTCTCTGATGAGATGATTTTTTGTCTATATATAAATAAATACATCTGCTCAAGGCCTCATCTTTACTTTCACTGCCATAACTGATAATATTGTATTAGTCCTTCAAAGTCATGCAAATGGAATCCTCCAGCTCTACGTATTAAATGCTGGCTAACATGATTATTTTCTTTAAAACATAAATGAAATTATTACTATCCTTTTCCATTTTCACACCGTTTATAAATTCCTGGCAGAAAAAGGAGAGATAGATAATAAGATACTCGAATCACTTTCTTATGCTGTAATTAGCGCATGAAAAAAGAACTTATTGAAAACAATAATTCCTCAGTCATTTGTCTTTATTTTAATTTTGCTTTGAAGCCAAGATATTTTCTCAGATATTTCATTAGCAGCCATTTTGTAAATGAGATTCCCGCTAGTAAGAACCCAGTTTGAGGGCTCTATCACATTAAAATTTAACATTTTTCTATGGCTTAATATAAATTCTTCTTAATGCAGAGAGACTTTTCCGTGATGTTCATAGTTTAAAGGGCTAGATCTAATTAAGAACATAAGTGCCTAAAAGCAAAGTACTTCAGTACCTAACTCTGAGGCATCTGGCTCCTCAAATGCAGTCCAAAGTATTAAGTTACCAAGTACAGCAAGCTTCCGTGCTTAAGGGAAGATTTAAGCATCTCACAATAAGATTCAAAACAGCCAACAAGCTGAAAAAGCAACTGCTAGGACAGTTTTAAAGCCTCCCACATTGTCCTCTTAGGCCAAAAGTAAGTACCTTAGACAAATTTTTAGATCTTTCCTGAAGACATTTCAGTATTTTAAAAATAATTGAGTGGAGTGTTACTCTTTTTAAAATGATCAGTCAGTGGGAAAAGAGATTAGAAACTGGGTTTGGAGTAGAGAGTGGAAATTAGGATGGTATTTCCCCCTGTCTGTCACTACTAAACTGAAGCCTGCTGCATGCCTGCAAGCCTAAGCTTTTCTGCTTGTCTGTGAAACCCTCTGGGAAGAACGGCAAGCATTTTCACCAGCTCATGGCAAGTTAGGCCAGTCCCCTGGAAGGCAACTTTCACACCACAGCTCCAGCAACAGAAGAGCTCCTGGGATTTGCTGCTGCTTTTGCAAAGTGAGGAGTGTGAACAGGAGCAGGAGCTATGATTTCTAAGCTTAAAGTAAAGCGTCTTGTGAGTCCTGGGAAAAAAAAATGTGTCCACACTGGACTGTTTTAGCTATCTGAGACCATCCGCAACCAGGTAGCTCCAAGTGTCACTGAGACTGTACTGCTCCTGGCTTTGCTCAGGAGGTGTTCACTTCTTGACCCAGGGCAGGCTGGAAGGTAAATATATACATATATACACATGTAATTGCTTCAGAATCCTTCCCAAAAGATCTCACAAGGGAGAAAATTCTAACCAAAACCCCCTGTGGGGTGGAGTAGACTTCTGGAGGTTTACTCAGAGCAACATGGATGCTAGAGAGGGACTCTTCATCAGCAGCTGTAGTGATAGGACAAGGGGTAATAAGTTTAAACTTACACAGAAGAAGTTCAGGTTAGATATAAGGAAGAAATTCTTTTCTGTGAGGGTGGTGAGGCCCTGGAACAGGCTTCCCAGAGAAGTGGTAAGTGCTACACTGCTGGCAGTGTTCAAGGCCAGGTTGGACAGAGCCTTGGGTAACATGGTCTAGGATTAGGCATCCCTGTCCATGGCAGGGGGGGTGGAATTAGAAGACCTTAAGGTCCTTTTCAACCCAAAGCATTCTATGATTCTAACAGGTGCACTAAGCAAACTTCATCTTGCCTTCTTTCTCATTCCTCTCTTCCTTGTACTGACTCTGATGATAGCAGCTTAGTGATAGGCAAAGGCACAAGCAGTGCATATCTGTGTTTACTGTGAAGTGTACCACAGCATTTATGCATTTCCTGGGTTAGACTCTGTCCATTAATTGTAACTACAGATATTTTGTCTTGTTGCTTTGCTAAGTTTAAAAATGTAGCCATATAAGCAATAAGCATTCACATCATATTGTTATGTGCTCATGGCTGATTAGCTGACTTGGGGTGTAAATGTGATCAACAATAAAAAGCATGATGAAAGCTTGTTATTTTTAAACATAATTAAGTCAAAGGAAAAACAGTTCAGCATGACTGTAAAAGCAGTAATTGGTTCATTACCTGTAATAATGTTAGCCTGCTCACATCACCAGAGGCTAATTGGAGAAAGAAAAAAAAGAGGCTATACCACTGTGTACATAGGTGTTATCTGCATATCTACATGTGGTTTACTGTATTAAGTATGATATTATTAACTTCTTAGATAAAACAGTATAGGAGGAGTATGGCAGTGCAGAGACAGAGATACTGAGAAAATTTTAGAGATACATTGGGAGGGCAAGAGAATGATTAATTCATCAGATAAATTTAAATGAAGAAACTTACATTGTATCTGTAATACCAGATCACCAGGACTGACCTCCTGTTTTAGAGCAAAGAAACCCTTGCACCATTTCTGTTCTAGTACAAATGTTTTTTGAGAGAAGCAAGGTATGCTACCAGCACTATCACATTCCTTGCAAAGAAATGAAGCAGAGCTGTAATGGGAAGGCCTTTATAGTATGTTGCCTGGTCTCATGCTACATTTTTCAAAGTCTCATTCCATTCTGTTTCTTTAGAAGACTGAAAATATTCCGTTGGTTCTGACAACAAACTTGGTGTCCATTGAAGGTTACAAAATTTTATATAAATATTTTGTAAACTGCTTTATGAGAGCAGGTCCTGTCATTTGTCCATTGTATTTACTATTTGATTTTGTTTTTTAGGGAAATATTTTACCTTTAAAACAACTTTAAAAAGTTATCACATTCAACAATGAAATAATAACATCAGGGCCAAAAGTCTTTGGGTTATCAGGAATCACAGCCCTGTGCCCTCTTTCATCTGATGTGATAACATGTCACACAGAGAGTAACCATGTGGATAGTGTGATGTTATAGGTTTAGGTGCCATTTTCTTTGTTCATTGCTATAAATGTACTGCTTCAGGGAAGGCTGAGGTATTTGCATTCCTCTAGGAGGTATATGCCTCAGCATAGCAGTGCCAGAGTTTGGAAAAGGCAGGAGTATGAACTGATTACTGCTTCTTGGTTTATTCTTTCACTTATTGTTTCTGATGCTATTGTTATAGAAACCAGTTGAGATAGTTTTATATAACGAGGAAGAAATATGGTCAGCAGGGAAGGAGTGGGGATGGTAAGAGTCAAGTCCTTTGTTATAGTCCACTTCTGCCTAGGATCTAGCAGCAAGAAACTCTTCAGGTTTCCTCCTCAGACAATACTTCTTATGTATGTGTCAGGGGACAGTATGGCCAAATGACCACCAGCTGGTAGAAGACTGAGCTGCAGAAGACTGACAGTTTAAGGCAGGTGGACCCAGACTTTGGTCGGACCCAGACTTTGGTCTGACCCATTAGAGCTTTTCTTATATAGAAATTTATATATTATATAAATACATATATATAAATATATAAAAATAAAAATAAATATAAATATATACATATCTTAGCTGTCTCAAATTATCAAGACAACGACCGAAATGGGAAAACCCCCTAAAAATTTCTGTATTTGAGCAAACTCCTCTTCCCTTTGCTTTCTGTTGTAGAACTGGGGGACCTAGAAACTAAGTGTGGTCCCCACAAAGCACACAGAATTTGAGGTACATGGAAATTTTCATTACTATCAACAGGCTGCAATATTTGAAAGGCCACAAGGACTAAATAATGTTTGAATAAGGTAAGACTCCTCTTGGTCTTGGAGTATTCATGTTTATTTTCACTGAAGGTTTATAGGAATTATTGCTTCTGTGACCTGTTTGGGAGCTTAGATCAAAGGACCAAAGTCTCTGAGCTCTAACACTGACCCTTAGGGAAAGAACATCAAAAATAGGGCAGCTATAGCGTGATCCTTCCCATGGTATAATTTCTCAGCTCCCAGCAATCAGCATTTTAGTGATTTTTTTTTTGAACCAGGGGGTGCATCTGGGCTTTCATGTTTAATAACCAATGATGTGCATCTCCTCTATGAATTTGCCTAATGCTTTTTAAAATCCAGATAAAGTTTTGTCCTCTGCCTGATCCTGTAGACAGTAAGTTTCACAATTTTAATTATGTATTATATAGAAAGTACTTCCATTTGTTTTTGTTTTTTTTTTTAAACCTGCTTTGTTTTTCAGTAGAGAAAATACTGACAGTAATAACAACACTTTGTTAGTGTAAATGCACACATACTAGGAGTTTATGCTGGCACAGCTACTTTGATTAGGGGTCACTTCTAGGCTATGTTGGCAGAAGTGGGAGAGATGCCCTAGCTTAGGTAGGCTGCCGGGAAGAATAAAGTGGCAAATTGCATTCTCCCCCAAAAATGAGGGATTTTGACCCTTTGTCCGCTTGGCTTGCTTTCTGAAGTTGTTGAGAAAACTCTTTTCTTCTGGTGGAATTCAGAATAACTTGTTCATTTTTGTTTTAGACCTATATATGGATCTTTGCCTTTTTCTGAGCTTCTTGCAGATTCTAAACTGGGAAAAAAGGAACAATCTTATACAGCAGACGTTCAACTGTTTGACCATTATGTTGTACTATGGCTAAATAAGTTTAACTGTGCACCTTGTCTCCCTTTGCCAATGTACTGAAATGTGATTTCTTTCTCTTTGGTGGTGCTCCTCTGAAATCCTTTTCATAAATAAGTTTCTGGTGATAGGCTGATCTTGGTTCACAAACATCCAGAGAAAACAGTAATCATGAAATCATGTGTTTGTTCCTTCACTTACAATACCTATGTTTATAACAGGGTACAATATTGACCACAGCTGAAAGTGCAGAAAATTTCTGTACAGATGAATTGCTTATTGTCCTTTTGAATTTCTGTGAAAATGGCCTCTTGAGAACTTTTTTCCTTCTCATGGGCTTTGACATCCCACTTTTGCCTTCCACAGGAAACATATCCACCTAATCCATAGGCCAGTTGGTTTTAATAAGTTTTTTTTTGTTAAAATTTAGCCTGATTAGATGACCTTGCTAGTTTCTGTAGATTTTTTAAGCTTTCTTTGCTTTACCTCCAAGTCTCGTTTATTTCCTCAGAGTACCTTTTAAACCCTTTAACCCAAGTCCTCACTTGGAGTATTGTGTGCAGTTCTGGTGTCCTCAACATAAAAAGAGCATGAAACTGTTGGAACAAGTCCAGAGGAAGGCCACGAGGATGATCAGGGGACGGGAACTGGAGCACCTCCCGTATGAAGATAGGCTGAGTTCAGCCTAGAGAAGAGAAGGCTGTGTGGAGACCTCATAGCAGCCTTCCAGTGTCTGAAGGGGGCCTATAGGGATGCTGGGGAGGGACTCTTCATTAGGTACTGTCGTGACAGGACAAGGAGCAATGGGTTCAAACTTCAACAGGGGAAGTTTAGACTGGATATAAGGAAGAAATTCTTTCCTGTTAGGGTGGTGAGGCACTGGAATGGGTTGCCCAGGGAAGCCGTGAATGCTCCATCCCTGGCAGAGTTCAAGGCCAGGCTGTACAAAGCCTTGGGTGTTATGGTTTAGTGTGAGGTGTCCCTGCCCATGGAAGGGGGATGAAACTAGATGATCTTAAGGTCCTTTCCAACCCTAACTATTCTATGATTCTATGATTCTATCAGTAAAAGTATTCAACCAATTTTAAGACTTTTACCTTTCAGCAGAATATGCACAGGTTATTATACACTGTATTGTATGGTATGGAAAATGTTCAGATTTATTGCATGAGTAAGAAATAATGAGGTACATGAGACCACGCTACTGTCCAATGTTAAAGACAATTGGAGTTTAAGCCCTTGTGACTCCAGGTGAGCCAGTATCTTTCAGGTCTTTAGAAAGAAGCTTTCTCCCTTTGAGAGGTTTGTTATTGCATGTGCTGCAGTCCATTAGCATTTGTGTTTCTTTTGAATGGTAGAGGTATTGCGTAGCCTTGACAATGAAAAGATGCTGAACAGTGTCTGCTGTGCTATGGTCTGATGTCTTGGCTAAAAAAGAAATATATGAAGTATTTTGACCACTGCTAATGATAAATAATAAGGAAACAGAAAGCTTCTTGAACAATGAAGTTGTACGTCAGTAAGATAGAATGTGGCACGCGCTTTATAATGCACTGCTGTTTATTTGCTATGCTGTCAGCTAAAGAGCATGTGAAAGAGTTAATCCTCAGCAGAACGCACATGTGTGACTGAACACAGTCAGCTTTCCAGAAATGAACCTCTGTGACTGTTACCAAAGTTAGTATTTTCTGGTTTGTCAGCTCAGCTCTCTGGGGCTCCTGAATGACTGCCTGGAGATGGGAATGGTCTAACAACCAATGCTTCTGTGATTTCTAACAAACAGGACTGTATCTACAGACAGAATCTAGTGTTCCTCTACAGAAACAGAAAAGTGGAGACTGACAGCAAAGGCTCTGCAGAGAGGCATTTTTAAACTTTTTTGGGGTTGGGGAGGTAGAATGAAGATATTTGTACTGAGGTTGAATATGGCAGTACCTGATATTTCAGTATTTCTACTGGATATCTTAAGGTGCAACTTGCAAGTTGAGATACAACTTGCATATTCTGAGGCAAAACAGTACATAGAGATATCTTTAAATGGGCTGAGCATTCTGGATAGTGCTGCAATGTACTGTTCCCCACTTATTCTTTACTGTGCTCTTGTGTTGTTTTTTTGTTTTTGTTATTTGGACATATACTTCTGGGCTGGTTGACACAGGCACAATCCATAAGCAGATTTGGAAGCTAAAGTTTGACTTTGCCAGAGATCTTCTGCACTTCAGGTCTGAGAACAGGGAGTTAAAAAAATCATAAATCCGGCATGAAATGTCTGTCATTAGCAAAGCTGTCTGCTTCCATTAGTTGCATTTGTGTAATTTTTAAAGTCTTTCTGGAAGAAACACATGCTGTCTAGATGACAAAACATGGCTGAAACTTACCACAGTGTTAACCACTTGTACTCTCCCCGTATTTTGCTGACAAACGTATGCTTTTGAAAGCTAAGAGAAAACAAAGGTATGGCAGAGAATCAGAAATATGCTGAGCTGGCATAGTTTTTAACGGGAAAAGGAGGAACTCTATTAGTTCTGAGTAAAAGCAAAGTAAAATTATTCACCCTGTAGACATTTAACTAAGCAGGTCCAAGAACTCATTGGAATTTAAATTAGTGTAAGCTTTACATTACTAAACACCCCTTCTTTCTCCCATTGTGCTGAATGACCGCTTCTAAAGTATACTTTCAGCTGTGTAAGTAGGCAGATCCCATTTGGGTTGACTTGACCAGAATGAGAGAATGAAATGGAAGATCACATTTTGCAGTCAGTCTCTCAAGGTGTCATCATGTGCTTAGAGTTGTTTTAATAGTGGATACTCCAGATGCCATGGTCTACATTTGATTGTCACTATCAAGTAAACCATGTGATTAAGACAATGGCCAAAGCTGCACTCTTGTATTTATAATATAGAGCTATTATTAGTGTGTGCTTCTAAGGAACCACATGTGAGGCCCCGTGATGTGATTAATCAGGCATTCCAGCTGTTTTTGAGTCATCCCAGAACTGACAGCTGAAAGCAGGAGGAATTCTTCTCCAGGATAGCACAGTTTATGACATCCTGTTATGCAGTCTGAAATGAGCACTGATATTTCAGTGAGAGAAAGCTAATACTTTGTGAGGGAACATTCATAAACACTAAGAATTTGGCAAGGACAAAAGCCAAATGCGGGGCCATCAGTTTGACAGTCTTATTTCTCATCTAATGTCTGTTGTTCTGGTGTTGCTTCTTTCTTAAATTATGAATACGTTCTTGGCCTGGTAGAAAGTACACAGGACAGATCTTCTGAAGCATGGCTGAATTTGGGGAAAAAAAGAACTGTGTTGCAGTTTCTGATTCTACAGGTCAAACCTCTGCATTCTTCTCTGCCTATTCAGCAGAGTAGACAATGAGAATTTTTTTAAAGCTCTTTTATTAAAAGAAAACACCTCAAGTGTATGCATTACTAGAACAAAAGCTATAGAAAGGCTCATGAAATAATCCAAGACTTTAACCTAAAGCTGTATTTAAACCTGCTTACAAGGGAAGGAATAGATAACGCAGATTACATGTTAAGCAGGACCCAAACAGAAACAAAAGAAATGCACATCACTGAGATTGTTTTCCAGGCTTATGTGGACATTTGTGTTGTGCTGATTTATGTTATGTATGCACATGTGGTTTTAAAACTAGCCTAAGTATTCATTGCAGATAAATGTGGAGTTTGAGAATTGATCTCAAATCCATTTTTTCAGTATTTAACCAAAAGAAATTGATGATTGTTGGGACCGGTCTTGATTGTTGGGAGTGGTCTTGTTTGTTGGGACTAGTCTTGTTCAATGTTGGGACCGATCTTGTAAAGCATCTTTGTTGGTGACATGGACAGTGGGATTGAGTGTGCCCTCAGCAAGTTTGCTGATGACGCCAAGCTGTGCGGTTCAGTTGATACGCTGGAGGGAAGGAATGCCATCCAGAGGGACCTTGACACACTTGTGAGTTGGGCTGATGCCAACCTTATGAAGTTTAACCACGACAAGTGCAAGGTCCTACACCTGGATCGGAGCAATCCCAGGCACAGCTACAGGTTGGGCTGAGAAGAGATTCAGAGCAGCCCTGCAGAGGAAGACCTGGGGGTGCTGGTCGATGAGAAAATGAGCATGAGCCAGCTTCAGTGTGCGCTTGCAGCCCAGAAAGCCAAGCGTATCCTGGGCTGCCTCAAAAGGAGCGTGACCAGCAGGTCGAAGGAGGTGATCCTGCCCCTTTACTCTGCTCTTGTGAGACCTCACTTGGAGTATTGTGTGCAGTTCTGGTGTCCTCAACATAAAAAAAAACATGGAACTGTTGGAACAAGTCCAGAGGAGGGCCACAGGGATGATCAGGGGACTGGAGCACCTCCCATATGAAGACAGGCTGAGAAAGTTGGGGCTGTTCAGCCTGGAGAAGAGAAGGCTGCGTGGAGACGTCATAGCAATGGGTTCAAACTTAAACAGGGGAAGTTTAGACTGGATATAAGGAAGAAATTCTTTCCTGTTAGGGTGGTGAGGCACTGGAATGGGTTGCCCAGGGAAGTCATGAATGCTCCACCCCTGGCAGAGTTCAAGGCCAGGTTGTACAAAGCCTTGGGTGTTATGGTTTAGTGTGAGGTGTCCCTGCCCATGGAAGGGGGATGGAACTAGATGATCTTAAGGTCCTTTCCAACCCTAACTATTCTATGATTCTATGATTCTGTGATTCTATGATTCTATGATTCTATGATTGAGTCGTATACAATTAACACTGTATTTATAAAACTGAAAGCAGCTGTTCAGCTAATGATCCTACTCCCGTTACCGATCAAAAGCATCATGTAGTATTATTCACTGGGAGTTGAAGTTATTCATGATTAACTGTCAATATTATTGGATCACTTTTCCCTGTATTCCCTATTTTTTAGGTCTGAAATGTTACAGAGTAATTCTGCTGCAAGCAAATTAGGTTAATGTTAATGGCAGTCCTCTTCCCGCCATTCCAAACGCAAACTGAAAAGGCCTTCTTAGTCCAGCACATCCTCAGCTTGTCCAGCCTTTCTCTGAGATGAGGCAGTGCCAATTAGTGCTCTCTAGCAGTCCAGTTTTACACCCAGGCTGATTAAATAAACATAAAAGTTTCTGTAGGTGGTTTTATTCAACAAGGCACATTAAAGCTGTAAGATGCGGGAGATAACATGAAAGAGCGCCTGCCTCCTAGAGTAAAGATGTGAAATCTTGTTGAACAGCAAGCTACCTGAAGAGCCCAGCATTACTTCCAAAGGAAGAACTACGATCATCACAAATTCTTTTGTGCCCAGCACATATGTTCTTGGTAGTTATAGGAGACTACAACAAGTAGAAGAGCTCTCACCATACCAACTAATAAAGAGAGGTATTGAGAAAATATATTGTAATGCCAATCAGCATATTTGATACAGTTAACGACAGCACATTTCACCTCATGACTACCAATTTGCATGCTTTCATTAAAAAAAAGTGGCTGTAAGAAGAAACAACTCAATTTTTTTCTTTTTTCTTTTTGGTGGAACCACTTCATTGTTAATGTGTTAATGAAAGTTGTGTTGATTTTGATGACATACAGTTCTTAAAGGGAAAGATCCATGTTTCACAGTTCTTCTGTCAGAACTCACATGAAGATGCCTTCATGTCATTATTCACAGTATTGTTATATTTATTCAGCGTGTAGCATTTCATTAATCTTTTTTCCTCATTTTTCCTGCACACATAATATATATAGCACACATACATATGTCTACATTTTACAGGATAAGCACCTGCAGACATTTTCAGTGCAGAACAAGTAGCTACTGGAAGGAAATGGAGAGAAGGAGTCAGCTAGTAACAAAAATACAGGAAGTCTTTCACAGCCTCTTGCATGTTTTGGTCCATAGCATGGCCATCTTCATTGCGGCCAGAACTGCAAAGCAGACAGACTTGAGATGCCTGCTCTTGAGATCAGAACAGAACCCCACAAAATCCCCCTCAGTTTCACATACCTTTATGTTATTTATGCATTTAATTTTGAAAAAAAAAATAGAGCAGTTTGTCAAACATTTAAGGTTGACAGGCAAGTCATGTTGTTGCAATGCAGGTAAATGCTGTCATGAGTGACACTGGCTGTGTCACTGTGTGCAGCATTAGCCAGGGAATTGGAGAAGACAGGCTCATGAAAAAAAAATGAATGTTGTCAGACAACCCTGCATTTTTTATTATTAAAATCTTGAGTGAATGTAGCGCTCATGAAAGTGAGGGACTAAGCTTCCTTACACATCCCTTTCAATAAATCTCAGTTCTGACCTGCAGCACCCTTGCTATTCTAGTTATGGGCCTTAAGCAGATATTGCTCACCATGTCAGATTGAGGTAGTTTTGTGAAAAAGATAGCTGAAGACTTAGACGACGCCACTGAACATATTCTTATTTGTGACCCAACCATGACTGAAGCCCAGGCCCTCAAAGATGATGAGCAATCACAAAGTATCTCATCCACTACACTGCTTCCCAGTTAAAATGAAAATTGCTCAGTTGTGTGTTGTGGGTGCTTTACTTCTACTCATGGAAATTGAAAACTCCCATTCTGGGAGGATGTTACTTCCTTGAGTTCTATTGTGAGGATTTATTAATTGGAGAATTTGTCCTGAAAGAACCTTCCAGAAAGCCACATTTCTGCATACTATGAAAACATCCTTTTTCAAAATGTCATATTCGAAATACGACTTCTAAGAGCACTTTATTATCCAAGCGGATTCTGTTTCTACTACTCAGCAAACAAGCGTTATTCAAGAGGAATGAGGAGTAAGAGGTTCTGCCAGCTGCATAATATGGGTGTGGGAGGCTCCAGTCTCTGCAGACACCCCTGGAAAATGCTGGTAGGTGTTCCTGGCAAGTCTTGGTTTTAGGAGTTCAATTTGTGGTGTGATAGACTGCAGTTAAACAGGGATTAGCAGCATTGCCTCTCTTATTCAGGCAAACATCTAATCCAGGTCTCTTATGAGGGAAAGCACTGAGCAGATGTGTGGGTGGCAGTGAAAGGAGCAGCCGTGAGACTGCTGCTGCTGCTTTCACCCTGGAAGAGCACACTCTAAGACCTGCGATGCAGAGGTCCTGGCTCATATGTTATGTGTCTCAATGCAGAGCCTAATCCACTTAGGCAAGCACGGATTGAAAATATCATTGCCTTTACAGCGAAAGCCGAAGGCTACAACAAATCTAAATGCCATGGCTCTATCAAAATAAGCACTCAAAGCCATCTTGACATTGAGGGTATGGAACTGATAATGACATTGAGAATGAGATTTTAGGAAGAGTGTATTTTAGTCTTCATGCAGCTATAACTGCACTTTAAAAGGATTCTAGTGCCTTTATAATAATTTTGTAATCTTTGAAAGGTTGAGAAACTTTTCTTCTGCCCCTTTTTCTGAGAAGTTGTGAATTCTTAGGACATGATTACTTTTTCTGCGGTGGCAAGCACCTAGCCTAATTACAATGCCCACCAAATTGGCAAAAGAAAATTTGTCTACTTGAGATACCTCTGACAACCTGCTTATTAAGGAAATAGATACATATTTGTCTGCTTTATTCGTAGGAATATCTGCAGAAAGATATTTCAATGTCCTGTTTTGTAATCATAGAATCATAGAATAGTTAGGATTGGAAAGGACCTTAAGATCATCAAGTTCCAACCCCCCTGCCATGGGGAGGGACACCTCACACTAAAATGTGTAATGTCAATAAAAAGAGCACAGGGCTAAATGTATAGTAGGACATTTTGTGTAGTATATACATATGCAAATTTTTTCACTGTAATTCTGCTCTGGACTGCAGCTAAGCTACAGTACTTACTTACATTTATCTACATCTTACATTTAATGTATTTAAGTTTTCAAATGTGCGCAAATTAAAACCCTGACATAACCTGTGAAGAGATGTTGCAGACTGTTACTTTTTGAGCACTTTGAGAAGACAGTGCTAAGTTTTTAAATGAAAGAAACTATTTGTCCTTGTAAGTCTCCCATTTTTTGGCTGAAGTCCAGTACTCACAGGAGGTGCTGCTCTTAGCACCTGTTTTATTATTAGTTTCAGTGAAGTTACGCTGTTTTGCAATTCTGATTGCTCCATTAGAAAATTGTGATGTGGCATTAAAATTTTAACGGGCAATGCTCTGTTTGCATTTTGTCCCCCTTAACATCAGATCGCCAGAGACGAGTAAGGAAAGAATATTAAGCAATCATAAAACCTTTGCACAAAAGGTAAAATTCCAAGGACTAAAGAACAGACAAGAAGAATGGTGAAAAAGATTAAATTATTAAAAAACCAAACCCTGTTAATCTTTTATATTTATTATTATTTTTATTATACTGAAATATTCAATATTTGCTAAATTGAGACTGCATGTTTCTGCTCTGTGGTTGTAAAGTCTGACCTCTGTCAGCACAGAACACTAAAACTGTCCTAGATCTGGTGAGATTTTGTGAGTGCAAATATAATCAAATTCTCAGAAACTATAAATTGTGTTTATACATCACTATTGAATATTCTTGTACTTTCGCTGCATTGTTTTCCAGTCTATCAAAATGTCTGGGGACAGCTTTCTTTATTTGGTTATTTTGACTTTCAGAACACTTTTTATTTTATGTAGCATAACAATATATATATTTATTATAATTACTGGTTCTAGATGTTTATGTTTAATACTTGCACACTTCTTAAAATGCTTCCTTACAAAGTTGACATAAATAGATCTTTTAACCTGCAGAATCCCTGATAAAAATATCTCTTACTACCACCAATAGTGATAGAGGGGGTGGAGTGGGTAGACTTTGAAATTTGCTTTCACAAGTGCAAATCCTCAGGCAAAATAAAAAATATTACTTCAGATTAAAAAAAAAAATGCACAGAGAGATGATAAGAAAAAGACCTAATGTCTGTAGAAGGCTGTGCTTTAGCAAACTAGGTATATGTTGATATGTTTGCTTATTTTTTAAGTTTTCTGGCACCAAAATGCATGTTTAAATGATTGCATTTGACAAAGGAAAGACAAGGAATAATGGTGCAGCATCTTTAATTTATCAGTTTACACGAGATGCAGGCAATAGCCTGTGGGTACCGGATTGTGATTTTTCTACTCAAGTACATTCTCATGTTTTACTGATGAGCTATATGCCAGACCCTTGTGCTCTGTATAGTAAGAGTTTCATGGAACATCTGCTTCAATTGCTCTATCTCTTGTTTTGTTTTGTCACTAAACTCACTTATGCTACAGAAGCACTGACTATAAAAGAAGCTACTTTAATTCAATAGCATATCAAGAAGGTAGATTCTCTAATGCTTGCAATAAAACTATTTGCGTCTAATGCCTTCCATTGCACCAAAAGTGGTAGGGCAATTGACACAGTGTTCTGTCATACTTCATAGGATACATAGTTTTCTGACCTACTAATAAGTTTCTTAACTAGAAAAGCTGCATATATATATAGGCATGTGTATCTGTGTACAGCTGTAGACAGAACGCCATATAGGGAGGTGCATCTGCATACCTGAATGTCCAACTCTATATACAAGACAGCGATGAAGAAAACCACATATAATTAGCAGAAAAGTAGCTTTTTTTTTCCCATTCACAAAGTCATGCATCACAAAAAAAAAACCAACAGGGAAAGTAAGTTAGTAAATTGAGAATAGCTTTGACTGTGTGCATTTACATAGTAAATGGCATTGGATGTCTTCTGTGTATTTAAACTGTAAAGACAAAATGGTTTACAAGGACAGAGAACATTATATGAGAAGTTAAACCAACATACATCACCTTTTGTCATTTGTTAAATATTTTTTCTTGTTCGATTTGGTAGTCTTGGCTACTCAGTGTCCGTCAAAGGGTTGCAGTTTCAATTTGAATTGCTATACAGTGGTCAAAATTGCTGAAAAAAAGAAGTTAAGCTGTATGAAAATGCAGTGATAAATAGTTCTTTAAACCTGAAACTCTGTGTACAGGATGTGACCTTTGCAGTACTCTCTAACAGTTTCACAGAATAAATGCAGGAAAGGAAAAGAGGTGGAGCTTTATAAAAAAAAGGACAAATAGGATAAACATCCTTCCTACAAACCCTTCTTATATCCTTTCTCATATTTTTTGTTCTGAACAAATGCTGAAGATTACAGTGTTACGACTGATCCTTTTTAAGGCTCTAATCTCTCTGAGTTTTTTTTCCTTCTTAATTTTAATCTCACCTGTACTGACATCCACCCTCAAAAATGATGTTTGGAACAAAGACACTATGAACAGAGGCTGAATCCATCTTTAGTTTTATTGTCTTTATTACTGAAAGGATGTATGGCTTAATTTTATATATTTTACTTTTTTTTTTTTTCTTAGAAATACGGTTTATCATTGTATGTGAATTGCCATTGACAAGTCTGGTAATTAGCCTCATATTATTTTCAGCATAGTTCACATCCACACATCACAGGACAGAAAATGGGAGCCTTAGACAAACAGAATCCTTGTAGAAGATCATTAGGAATCCCACTGTGACATGCCACGTGCAACCTCGTTGATTCAAATTAGTCATCTGCATTGTTCTATATTTTAGACTGCGGGAGATTTCAACTTATTTTACAAAACCACAATTGTTATATGTTTATGGTAGGACTAACAAGTAATGTTCTGCACTCTGGAAGACACCAAAGACATTTTAATATGTATTCATTATACAGCTCTGCTTGCAAAACTATTTAGAGTTTCATCAGTGTCTAGGTAACAAAGCTCTATTTTCTCAGCTTTTTACAGCTGATCTGTAAACATAAACTCTCAGTTAAACACAACACTGTATTAGAAGCGTTATCTAGGACTCAGGGTTTTGATTTTCCTTTTTTTTTTTTTAATTAAAAAGAGATCTTAGATGATACACACGTTTGAAATGAATGTATTCTATTCCTGATTTTTATGTGTATAGATGTAATACAGGCTCAAACACTGTGGTTTAGCTGATAAATTATAAGAGCAAAAATGCTGTTTGTCACAGTCCCAGTTTACTGTGAGGTCAAATATGTACCTTTAAAACAGAGTTAACAGCGGAGTTATAAAATAGCCCTTTATGATGGTATTTCATCCCATTCATGTTTTTATGCAAAATCTTTGCTGGTATTGCTGATGGCAATATGTATATTTTTTAAAAATATACCTCCCTTGACTAATATGTCTCAACAATTTACGTTCTCTATTCATTGATGATATATACTGGTGTAAATCCACTTATGATGGTTTTACTCCAGTAAATCTATGATTTACTCCAACAGAGTATTTAGTCCCATTCAGTATCCTGTCAGGAAACTCAGTAGTAACCTCACAAATACTAGGATCTTCACGATGTATGCTGCAGATGTAAATAAAGCAAACCTAAATATGTCCTTGGTAGGGGCAAGAGACTTTCAAAAGATCCTTGCCTGAGAAGGGTATATATGTTTTTTTATTTTCTTGGAAGTTGTCAGAAATTTAATGTTCATTAAATAGGTGGTGTTTATATGGTTTTGGATACAAATCCATTGAAAAAATATTCATATGAATTCTCATTCCTCTGTGCACAGAATCAGGAATCTGATATATTACTTCAAGAGTACATAACACAGCATCAGGGAAAGTATTCAAGGATAGTGAACAGCTCAAGTAATAGAATACGAAGCCTAGATTGTTGGTTCAAATCTAATTCAGGTTGGAAGTAACAGCAATTATTGCTATCTAATGTGTTTTCAGTGATCTGTATGAAATGAGTTTGTGGTCACAGCAAAGTTTCTAACAGACAGGTGTCTAGATCACAGCTGACACCACTCTTGACAGACTCGATGTAGGGACCAAAGTCCAAAATGGGGCTGTAGCTGAAGTGCTCCTTGGTGTCAGGACAAAATTCAAGCATTTCATCAGGGAGTGTGTCAGCCAGTGAGTTTTTAGAAAGTGCTCTACTGATGAGAACAGTTTTAGTCTTCAGATTCTTCCCCAGGAGTCTTGAGATCCAAAAACTTTTTCAGTCAAACAGTAAAGATGAAATAATTCTCATAACACTCGTATTAAAAATTAACACCCAGAAACACAAGATGACAGTCATAAAAGCAACAGGCGCAATAATTTCAATTCATTTGCTGAAACTTCTGTGCTTAAATTTATTCAAGTGCCTCACAATAGGATAACTCCTTTTAGAGCTTTAAATTTCTCCTGCACACTACATCATGGCATGCATATACAATATGTCATGTCACAAATCACTGATAGTAGTAGGATTGTGGACATCATTTCTTCCCTTCTGCTTGCAAGAACACTAGGAGAAATCTTTATCAGCTAAGGATGCTGCTCAAATGACCCCCTTGATGTCATCATTCATGCCACTTCTATCACAAAGCCGCCTTCTCTCTTAACCTGTTTGGGTATGTTAGATCAGAAAATATGTGCAGAACAATTCAGTGGTGACTGCTTGCAAGACATTGCTTTGGTGGTTTTGGGTTTCCCAAAGGATATGCACAATCCCCTGTACAACTCTCTACTACAGTGAGCTGCTAAATAATGTGTAGGCTGCAGAGCTGCACCCTGGGTCAGATATTCTCCAACTGAAATTCACAAGCAAATCCTGGGGATAACCACTGTGGTCTAAGAAGAAAAAATGCCACAAAGACATGTAGAAAACATCAGTTTTTATGTATCATCCAGTTAGAAAAATGAGAGTTCTGAAAAATCATGTTATTTACAGACCTTCCCAAGGGTAACGATCTTATAAAGGGACTGGGACTTTTATACAATAAACACAAATCAGTGTGCTTAAGGCAAATATCTGGGAATTACATACTGTTTTGATTGTAGGAATTTATATTTCCATCAAGGAATATAATTACAAGGAAAACATTTTTTTTTCAATACTAGCCTTGTACTTTTTGACCTGGCTTTCAATTTAGCAGAGATCCAGAAAATTTAATCAACGTAGATACATATATAAATGTTTGTATAGTAAGTATCTGACAGGTGTCAACACTTCTGGTGAGGATTATCTGGATCTGGATTCTACATGATACTAATTACTAGGTAGTAAAGCCAGTAAAAAAGTCCAAAGAGAAAAGCTACCATATTTTTTCTACTGCAGCTGATAGGTAATATTTGCCTTATCATTATTTTATATTATTTATGGATCACTCTAAGAGTGACATATGTATAAGATATTCATGTAAGATATTATATGAATGGAGAGAAAGAAAGAAAATATCTGGGTCTAATTCTTACATATTTTACCATGAAAATTGAGACTCAAGAGACTTGAAAAGTAAGAAGAAATAAAAGAAAGAAGAAAAGAAAATAACCCAAAAGCAATAATAGAAAAGAGAAAAAGAGTGATATCGATAATAAATGAAGGATTAGGAGACTCAAACAAAAGGAGACTTTAATATATGATAGAGAAGAAAGAAATGGAAGGACTTTTAAATTTAATAGACAGTTCATAAATTAGAAAATCTGTCATATAGTATTAAATATCACACTTAGCATTTCACTAATATATTAATAATTTATGTTGTGATATATGTTTCACTTTAGTGCCAATAATTTATATTTTGTGTGGAATTCTAAGTCTATATTTCCAGCTTTAGTAAGCCTCAGAGTTTTGTCTAGCTTTCCTGCCTCATTTCATAGAGTGATCAGACATTTCTAAGAGAAGCGTGATCCCTGTGAGAGAGAATTATATCAAACAGGCAGGAGAGTTCCTTGTTTAACACAGCATTTGAGGTCACAACCATATTGCTGGGCTCACCAAATTATTACTGAGTAGTTATCTGTAGGGATAGGAGAGCCCCATAAATTCTCAGTGCTTACACAATCTGAAGCATTTTATCTTTAAATTTCTAAAGCTCTGAGCAGGGTTTTAGCCACAAGGCTGTGGCTGACTCTTAGCTGAATTCCTATACAACACTTTGAAAAGGTCAAGACTAAGGTATGGTTGTATTTTTTTTATTATTTTGTTTAAAAAAGAACAGAATCTGAAAGTGTCCTATGCTGCAAGGCCAGCTTAATCTTTTTCACTTCCTAAGTCACACTCCCTGTTTCTGCAGAGGTTCCTCACCACAAACCTGGTTTTGCCTTTTCTTCCAAACTTCTCTTTGCATTTCTGCCTTTCAGGTATGTTTGTCACAGAGTTTGGGCTATGGGTGAGAAGCCAGCCTGAATGAGGATTCCTTCCTCCAATATGAATTGCTGCTGCATTATATGCTGGTCCCATTTCCCATCTAGTGGTGCAAGCAGTTACAATCTCCTCATATTCTGCATCCTCTTCTACAGGTCATTGGTATTCAGTGACCCAGTTGTCAGTAACCACAACCTTTAAGACAAAACTCTGCTCAATTCTCAACTCTTGCATGGTTACTCAGTTGTAATTGTTGCCTGTGTTAGCACAAGTCTTTAGTTTGGCATAGCATATGCTTCTGCTTCTAAAAAGAAATTGCACTCACAGCTAGAAACTAGCAAAAGACTCCCACCCTGAAATAGTCTGTAAGGGGAGTTGAAAGTCTTGTAATCAGAAGCAACGTTGTGCATAAGTGGGCACTGTTTGGAGGGCAGAGAATAGACTATTCTGGAAAAACAGGCAATTAAATAGAAATGTTTTCTTTGGCTTAGTGTAATGTGATTGAGGAGAGATACTGGAGATAGTTAGGTATCTCATAATTGCAGCAGGATGAAGGAACCCTGTTATCCCCACCACAGCCCAACCTCAGGATAGCAATTGAGACAGTTCCACAGCTCCTAGGGAGGAGCCCAGCCAAGAGAGAAACCCTTGAGCTGTCAATAAATCCAGATGTCACTGCTGCTGCTATTGGAAAGAAATACACCAGAGGTTGTCATCTGGGTACTGCAGCTGGCAAACCTGACTGCCTTTGGCCACAACTGTTGACTTTGTTGCTGCAAGACTATTCACTAGAAAGAACTGCCAGCACAGTGGGGAGGCAGCTACCAAGTTAACGCTCAAATGGTATCCTAGCAGTTGTCAATTTTTTTTGTAATTGTTTTGCTCAGTGGGAAAATAGGTGCACCAATAAATGCCTAATTTATAACTGTAGCTTTAAATGTATGCATGCAGTATGGTAGTTGTGCATTTGTAGATTTATGATGAGTGAAAACTGGATGTCTGTGTTACAGAGTACTCAACACATGGAAAAGCAAATATTATCCCAATAAAGTTCTTTTGTCTTCTTTAAGTGGTTAATCAAACTCCATAACCACATCTCATACTTTTGCTGAATATCATTAAAAGGAGAAATAAGAGAATGAAAAAGAAAAGGAATGACATCTTGGCTGGGCAAAATGCTAGCAAATGTCTGAGTTTTATGTTTTGGCTTTTTTTTTTTAATTTAATATTTATTAGGATAAAGCAATATTTGAAAGCCCAAATGGGAATGTTTTGAAATATTGCCACATCTTTTTGGTATGATGTAAAACATAGGATTTAAGATTGCAAGGGGTCCCATTGCTTGGTGAGACTAATGCTTTGTTATACTAGTCATTTTGATGGTTTACTTTCATTTGGAGGCAATTTATATGCATATCCACTAACACCATCATTTTCTTTTATCTTAAATAGTTTATTTCACTACTTGACATTTCTCCTTTTGGCCTGTTTATAGAAGGCAGTCAGACTCCTTCCCTCTTTGTTTTCCATTTCTCCTTTCTACTAGTAGGTTTCATTCTAGTTCATCCTCATAAGTGATGCTCCTGAAAGCCCAATCTACTGTACAGAAATTTTGCTGGTATAGATATTTCTGTTAATACTGTAGAAAAAAAACCCTCATATCTCCAAGCGAGCATAACTTATAAAATAGGATCCCTGTTCCCCTAATGAGTCCAGCTGCTGCTATGTGTAGCTGTTACAATTTAACTTAATCTTTCTTAACACAGGCTATTAGAACCATGCACAGTATTCCACACGAGGAGACATAATTACATAAAAAATAGCAAGAGCGTTTGTTTGTTTTGATTAGAAATATATCCTAGCATCTCAAGCATCTACTTTTGCTGACTTTCACAGCAAAGTCTGGTCTTTACAGGGCTTTTAGTGAATTTCTAGTAGTTTTTCTTCATGGCTGTGTCACTCCAAGGTTTATGGAGTTGTCGTGGTTTAAACCCAGTCAGGTAACTTGTTCACTCACTCCCAGTGAGTGGTGCCGAGCTGACAACAATCGAGGTCCGTCCCCCCGCCCCGCACCGGGGCTCTCCCCTTCCCCACTCCCGGAGGAACGGGGAGGAGGATCGAGAGAGTGCAACTCCTACGGGTTGAGACAAGAACAGTCCAGCAACCAATGTACAACACAAATCATCACCGCTACTACCAACTACAACAATGATAAGGGAAAATAACAAGGGAAGAGAATACGATACCACCGGCCAAGAAAACGAGTTCCACCCAGAAGCCCGTGTCCTTCTGGGTAACTCCCAGTTACCCCCCACCCCGGGCATGCCGTGCTGTGGTATGGAATACCTCCCTGGCTAGCCTGGGTCAGGCGCCCCATCTCTGCTTCCTCACAACTTCCCCTCCTCCCTGGCAGAGCATGAGCCTCACAAAGTCCTTGGTCAGGGTAAACATCACTTAGCAACAACCGAAAACATCGGCTTCACCAACACTGTTCCCAGGCTGGAAGTCAAAACACAGCACTGCACCAGCTACCACAAAGGAAAAACATGACTGCTACTGCTGAACCCAGGACAGGAGTGATGGACCATCTGCTGAAGTAATATTGTAAGACTTACTCTAGACATGGTGCAGTGGTACACATATGAAGAAAAAAGCTAGTAGGAAAAGTTACTTTCTAAGACCTTTGAATCTTTTTATCCTGAATTCCACTGTTGCAGCATAGCAGAATTTTCCCCCAAAGTCTCCTCTTAAAGGACAGATACATGAGGTCCTGCCAGCCAGGTGTTTGTTGTTTATATGCCACATATTCCCAACAGCAAAATATGCTTAATTTCTACATTCAGTAGAGCATATCACTTATGATTCTAGTTGCAAAATGACATAGAAAAGAACAATATCAACATCTTAAAGAACAGACTGATCAGATATGTTTTAGGTCACCATGCTCAGTAAATTAAATTTTTCTGTAGATGTAGAATGCATTTTTATGCAGACACAGAATTTTCTATATATGTAGATACAAAGGTTTTTTATGCAGATAAAAAATCTTTCAAATATCCTAAATGAAAATTACTGTGAAGAGAGCTTGTTAGTGGAAATTAACTTTAGGAAGCATACCAGTTTGAAAGCTCCTAGTGAAAGTGGAGGTTCTTGAAAGTTGGAGACTATTAGCAGAAGAGGCAAGGCAGTATGAGGATAAAGAAATTTGAGAGGACTGTAAGAAAATTCGATGTGCGTTTTCCTGGTGCTGAAATTACTTAACTCAAGCTAGATGTCCTCATCCATTTTTGGCGTATAAAGATCTTTCTTGAGGGGCCAATGGATGGACAAACTTCTCCTCCACTGCTTATTATCCAAATGCAAGGAAGGGGGAAAGAACTTATATAATAAAAAGTTAATAGATTTGTAGTGAGAAATCTGTAATAGTCATGACAGAAGCACTTCAAGATCCTGAAGCCAAAGATGTCAAGGTATGACAAGAAACAGTATGATGAACACAACTTTTGATTGCTTGGGCTGAGATAAAATTCCAGAATCTGCAAAAGAAAAGCAAGAATGGACATGGTCAGACACCTGCAGCTCTTGAAGTTATGTGAAATGAAAAGTAATTTGGTCAAAACAAACAAAGAAAACTAAAACCTAAAACTAAACTAAACTTGACTAAATTTCTCTGTGCTTAACTTTAGCTGTTATTGTAGTTTATGACTTGTCATCCATAGGAAGAGGAAGAAAAAGAGAAATAAAGAAACAACTTATTTCAGATAAAATAATGTTAAGGTTTATGTTGAAGTTTAATATAAACCAATCTAACTGTGCTTTAAAACAGCTGTACAGGCTTCTAAGAAAATGCAAAATACAATGATGTACATTAGTAAATAAAAATTTAGCTACTTTTATAATAGACTGAGAGTCTTTTAAAAATTGTTTTAAAATCCCAATATATAGGGAAATGGGCATAATACCTACAGACAAATTTTAAATTTCTGCAGGATTTTTCCCTATTACTTTGGATGGGAAAGAAGAAAGATATGTGACTGAGATTTCTTATTTTCAGAAATACTGATGACTACATGTTGGAATTTTGAGTATCTTCAATGCTGTTTCAGTTGTGAGCTTGAATGCTTTGAAATATTAGAGTGGAGTGTATCTTTTTGTGCTTATGCTGGAAATCTGAAACTCTCATTATTTCTGCATTTGTTAAAATACAACTCTCTGTTCAACATACAGACAAAGCAAAAGGCTTTGATAAAACCTGATCTACATTCAGAGATCTGCTATGATCTCAGCTTTTCTAAGGTGGCACATTGCAAAAGGCACAATACTAGTAGAAAGTACTAAAAGAGGTTACTTTTAACATCTTCTCTTTACTTTTTCTTGCCAGCAGTGTTTTCATTTACATACCCGAATCATGTCATTACTGTTGCCTTTGCTCTGTCTCTTTCTGGCACTTCAGTGGCTTATCACCTTTTCTTTTTTCTTTTTTTTTTTTTTAATAAACAGTGTGCTCTGTACATCTCTTGTGTTGATTTCCTGAATTAATATTCATGATTCTTGCTTTCAAGCCACAAGATCCTCTGTTGATGTTTGCTTTACAATACTTCTATCAAACATACTTTTACAAAATAAAAGGTCTTTTTCCTTTCAGAGGCCTAAGTTTGAAAGTAGACAGTTATCTTTCACATAGCATGTAATATGATTCTGGTTTTATTATCTAGATAGATAGAGTTTTCTTGCTTTCCTAAGTTTTGCTATCTATATTTTTAACGAAACACTGTATCAGCCCCATCTAAAGCGATCCAAAAAGTAAGCTCACTGGTAAAGAACATATGTATGTGGTTTTTAATAAGTTTTTAATATGGTTTTCTGCATTGCAGTTTATTATTTTTGCAGATTTTTTTATGTTTAGAATAAAAATGCCATAAATGGAATGCCAAATTTTAGGCAGAGTGAGAGGTAGACATTTCTTGTTTTATTACATTCTTATTTATACATTTCTAATAGAAACAAAACACAAAAGCAAAGGTCTTTTCAAAGCTGTAACAAGAAGAGATGACTATTGTCTTCTTCTCTAGCCCTATCTCAGAGACAAAAATTATTGTACAATATATATTTCATTCTCAAAGTGCTCCATTTCACCTCTATTTTTTTTTATTATAGCTACTCCCTACACATGATTTTGTTGTCTTCTAAAATTGTAGTAGCAATAATTAAAAAACAATCACTGCACATCTGCATCTCACAAATACTCCTCCACCTCAGTCATAGTCTTTTGACTCACTGATAATTAGTTACTGGGTTCCTTTTTCTTTTCTCTTTTTTTTTTTTTTTCCAGTTATCTGGTCCATCTGTCAACCAAACCACTAATATGACTGTTTAAAGCAGCCACCATCTTCCCTTTTTCTGCATAAGAATACCACCTTCAGTTCCTTTGCAAGGTTTTTACTTGTTTCAAGTTGAGTTGAGCATAAAACTCAATTTCTACTTACAGTTATTCAATGTATATTAAAAAAACAAAACAAAATAAAAAACAGGGTTTCATTTCCCTTAGTCTGCATTTACTTGCCTACTTACATGTAGACTGAACTTCTGATGGCATGAGTTTTCCCTTGGCTGTATGAATATGGTGAATAGCAACACTTAAAGAGAAGACAGAGCTTCTTGCTGTATAAATGTGAAAAAAAGAGGACTTTATACACTGGTTATGTTACAGAGATAAAAACAAAATGGGCTTACTCTTTTTATATTCCCTGCCCTGATCCCTGGCTCCATCACCTCCCCTACATATACCTCCCCATGCCATTAGGCCCTGTCTCCTAGCAACATATGGCCCCTTACCAGAGCTTTATCTGACTGCTGCCTGTATGCAATCAGGCTGTCAGTCATTTAAGAGAGAAAGTGATTGAGCTCTGTCCTGGATGCATATATTTGCAGCATTTACACTTTCTGCATAGGTCTGATGAGAAGATATGTAGCAATGTGGCTTTGCAATATACTGAGAGTAAAGCCTCATTAAATGAACACTGTTCTAAGTTAAACAGAATATGTGCTTTTGAATTCGTGTCCCTCAGGAATAATCCTTTCTATGTCTTCTTTATCTGTGGTACTGACTTTACGACTGTGTTACTCACCAAAAGGATAAATTCTAGTTTCCTTTTAAAAATAAAGATACATGTAAAGCTGCTTAAGCCAAGCTGTTAATTGGTTCCCTAGCATGTTAGCATCCCCATTCACTTTGAATCAGATCAGGAGGATGCACTGACAAATTTTGCATCCCACCGTCAGTGCCTACAGGGTAAAACACAAACATGCACCCTGCATTAAAGTAATATTTGATGGATACTTGTGTTTGTGGTATAAGGCAGTCATTGTCACAAGTAAGGGCAACACAACTTAAACTCCTAAGCTACAATGTCCAAATGGCCAGTGACTAACAGTGTTTTACGAGTGACGTAGTTGATGAAAAAGCTTGGTAGGGGGCATTTCTAACACCTAATGTTAGATGTTTGTGTTACTCATACTTTAGCTGCCCCTTACAGTCAATGGAAAGAGGTAGGATTTAAGACCCACACCTAGAAGCCTTCTATGCTGACTAGACAGGCCACATAAAGTCCTACCTATGTCAAGGTAAGTAACATCAGGTGGTAAGTAACATCATGGTTTAGACTCATGCTGTGTTTCCTCCCCTGGGACACAAACAGTCTCAACACAGCAACTATCTTATGGCACACTGCAAAGATAAAACTTGACGCTGAGATCCTGCTGTGAGCTCTGTCCGATTAATACACCTTAAACTATGCAGGGGAAAGGTGCGTATTCCAAACAGGCAAAAGGATGAAGCATGAGAAAGCCACTGTGGGAAGTCCTAGCTCTGGGATCCCTACACCTGATTTGGTTCTGCCTGAATATCCCCAGTTAAGGACTCACATATCAAAGCTGCTGCTTGAAATGCTGACCACAACCCCTCCTAAGCTTTCTCAGGATTGGCCTTTATCAGGATTCCTTCAGTTACCTCCAAGGGAGATTTAGGCATATGTTCAAGAGGGCAGTGAGAATTTCAGACTGTACAGTCTATATCAGATAAGCTGAACCTTGCTTGAAATTAAATCCTTGGATAACCCGCACCTTTCTAGAACCTGTACAAAATGAGGGACAGTGGCACCAGAGAAACGGAGATTTTGGGATAAACTTTTCCTTATGTTATCCACACTTGTGCGTTAACCTGCACTACAGCTTAATCACAGGACTATTTTTTAGTAGATCATTCAGAGATAAGCACATATAAAAAAGTCTTGCCTTGCAGGCATTTGGATGTAGAACTCTCTCCAATGATTCTGCAGAGAGAGTTGGGCAGTGCTGGGTAAAGAGCACTTGGAATTACTCATCATTTTGGTGTTGTAATACAGCAATTAGTGCCTAAATCAGTGCCCACTGAGCTCAGCAGAAAGACTTACATCAGCGGGTACTGGAGGAGGCCATTTATGGAACAGTTCCATTTTGACATCCAGCCAAGTGGATGAAGCCACTTATTCTTTCTGTTAATGAAGTGTTTAATCCTTAGTAATCTGGGAACAGTGATTAAAAAAAAAATAAATATAGTTCTTCAGAGACTGTACTTCTGGAAATTATACATTTATATGTAGTTCCAAGCAATTAAGTGAATACATCGTCATTGGACATCTGAATTTGCCAGTCAGTGAAGATTCTTGACTTTTCTTCTATGTCCAAAACTGCATTCTCCAGTTGTTCCTGGGAATACTCAAGTTAGATAATAAACTAACTGAACACATTTCACGTAACAGCAGGCAAAACAACCAGTTCTGATCCACTGCATTCCAACATTTGGTTCCTCATCCATTTCATACAGGCTTCTGGTAACAATTAATACTACCATAAAAAGAAAATAACAGGGAGAAACATGCACACAAATTGGAAGCAGATATCTGAATGTTGCTGTCCCACAAATTTAGATCAACCCCATGTCTGCCTGGAAACTTGTAACTAGCATTCATGAGTGATGTTATAATATAAAGTGTGGTGGAGAAATGACAGTGGAGCCTGTTTGTACTTTCTGGAATTAATATATGTGTGTAGATAATTAAAAGAACAATAAAAATATACAGGATGAACATACACAAGGGGAAGGTTTAAGCATCATCCAAACATGTCATATGGTACGGGCCTTAGGGAAATAAAGGCTTACAGGATACTGGCAGACAGTCCTGCTGCTGGTACCAGAATTTAGCAGTTTCACTGCTTGAAAATAAATCCTTTTAGCTAATCCGGCTCTGTGGGTGGAATTACACAAACCACTCCTGTTATTGTTAGACAGGAGTGCAGGCTGAATTCCCACGAACTTTGCTGAAAATGTAACTTGCAGTCTTCCCTATATGCAAAGCTTTATTTATTAGGAATGCTTTTTAACGTGTCATGGTGAAATCTTATCATGGTAACATCAGATGTGGCTTTTATTAGGGGGTGCACATTTCACCCTTGATGTGTACCTGCAACACTTATTAGCACGACAGGGTATTTTCTATGCATATCAAGAAGGGAATATGTGATATTGTGAATACTTTCACCCAGCGTGCTTCAGAGAGTAAAATTTTAGCAGCCAAATGTTGACACCTGGCATGGTGAAGAGTTTGCTGCAGACAGCCAAGGTTATTGAATGGGAATGTGGCTGCACTGTAAGCCTTGCCTTCACCATCTGGTTCATTCTGGAATATGGAATATATATCACAATTACATGAATAAATGAAAAGATATGCAAGCTAACTGAAATGTATGTGTTTCTCTGCTTTTCTGCACAATGAAACAGCCATCTGGGAATCAGTGTGTCTCACATTTCGAGCACAAATCAAAGCAAGCAGCAATTCACTCTGTGATGTGTGCTTCATAGAAAAAATGGACTTCATTATCACAGACTTAATTACTTTGGGGTCTTTTTTTCAGTTTTTTTTTTTTTTTTCCTGTCTTCTCTATGGATACAAAACAAACCTACTTGTAAATATACGGAGTGTAACATTAAAAATGTTTTTAGAACACAGTGTGGTTAAAAAATAAGACAAATAAGAAAATGGAAGCAGATTTGATTGCACTGTCAGCTTTCAGATCCAAGTTCAGAGGAGGGTCTGTAGAGAGGGAAGAAAGAATTGCAAGATGGATATATTATTTTTTTCCCTCCCCTTCTTCACCCCAGTTTGTTTCATATGCATATTTTCCTTTTCCATGTCTATGCAGCACTATGACTAATGGAATGGGTGACATGGATCCAAAGCATATGCTCTTGCCCAGCAAAACTTAATGGAAAGTGAACGGAGTAGGGAGGCATGCTGACAGCCAGTGTCTGTCAAGAAAACAGCCTCCGACCTTCCACCAACTTGTGGCACATGTGACATTTGAAGTCAGAACCTTTCCCCTCCCCCCCCCCCCCCCCCCCCCCCCCCCCCAGGTTTTCCTTTTTCTTTTGTGGAAGGTGGGTGCAAATCAGTTTAAAAGAAGGCAGTGAAGATTTGCTCTGGGAAAATACTCTGTGTCTGATCTGGAGGGAAGGCATGCTAGGACTCACTGGAGTTAAAAGGCACAGTTTCTGCAGCTACAGTGGGTGTGAGTTTGGGTATGCATGGTACCTGACAGTGCATCCGAAGGCAGAGAATGTGTCTGATAGACAAGTCATGATAGTGCTTTGGGAAAAGCAGCTTTAGAACAATGGATTACTGTAGGTTCATTTTATGTCGTTTTGTAGCCTTTCTGAAAGAAGTGCTGTCTCTATTAAACAAAATCCAAAAGATATAATTGCTGGAAGATATTCAGACACATTTGCCCCTTGTCCAAACTTTATTAATCTGCTTAAACACAAGAGTTTGCTAATTCTATGGGCGTTTAGCCAAGCTCTTAAAAACAAGTTAAGAGTAAATACTGATGATTGTTGCAAGGGTTTTTGCTATGCTTATTCTCCTCATAATCTTGTCAAAAAACAAAACAAAAGCAACTCAAACCAAACAGCAAACCAAAAAACAACCAACAAACAGAAAAGGTTTTAATAAAATGTGATGTTAAAGAGCACACTTTTTTTATGCCTAGCAAAATCAACAAAATATGTAAATTCCTTCATTACAAGGAAAACACCGATTTTGTAGTGGCTCCATATTGGGAAGTGTTTATGTGTATTTGCAGCATAATGCAGGCATGAAGGAACAAGCTTCTTTCTAGAAATCCTGCAAATTTGTGCCTGCTACATTGTTCAACCTTCAAAAGGTCCTGTGGAGTCATAGCAGGTTGCTATCGATCTGGGACCAAAAAAAGCTTCAGCTTTCAGTCGTCCAGTTTTTGATGTGTTGAGCACCCTCAAGACCCACAAAAAACAACGACAATGTGTCTTTTGATGGTGTGGGATCAGGCCCTTGAGGGGAGCTGAGAATCATCAGCCCCTTGTGATTCTAAACTTTTAGCAAGCAGCAGAGATGGAAAAATAGCTAAAACTAGAGCTCACTTGAACCCCTGTTGTCTGAAGTCTCTTTGTGAATATTGGAAGAAAATCTGCTTTGAATATGTTCTCCCTACTTCAGTTGTCTAAAAAAAAAAAAGTCAGGGTCAAAGAAAGGGCACAGTAAATTCTGAATATCTGAAGATGTGGAGCTGATGTATATCCACTAAATGCTAACATAATTAAGACATGACATCATCCTTCAAGCATTATGGTTGCAGTATCTTGTATTGTAAATCCTTATCTAGCTTATAATGGTCTGCTGAGGGCTTAGTTATTTTTTCTCTCTGCACCTCAGATATGTGTATTAAAAATTATAAAAATCAAATTGACTTCATAATTGATTTTTTATGGCTGTTGTTTGTTTTGCCATGAATATTTCATAAACATTTTTTCCTAAAGTATATCATTATAAGATGTGCAACTGAGAGAGACAGATAGCAGTGGGTGCGCATGAGTCTGTATGAAATCAATGTTATCCTTACATTTAAATTCTTTGTTAATATGGTCCATTAAATATTTTATCTTTCTTGTTTTAAAATCAAAGGGGAATTTGCCATTTTCTTCAGTTAGAACAGGAACAGATATATTATTCCCTTAACACTTTTCTGCTATAGTTACCTTTTAGATTCATTTAAAAAGTGGGAATGAAAGAAATGGCCCAGAATCTGTAACACTTTCTCCATGTAAAATCCTTTATTCTCATGAATCATTCCACTGGGGTCATTGTATAAAGAGGAGTTTCAAGACAGAGCCTACTTTTCTCAGCTACATGAATTCTGACTTTATCAAGCTCACATGTGGTGCAGCTGAGGTGATGAAAACGTGGCTGAGAAGATGAGGAGGGTGGAGATCTTCAGTTTCCCACAGCACAGGATTTCTAGGGAAAGAGAGAAAGAAAATGAGTATGAAAAGCCAAATATTACTCCACACAGGACTCTCCTTGGGTCATGATTGCTCTGAACCTAGTGGCAGGGCCCTCCTTACACAGGGTGCATAAGAAATGCCTTTTGAAGATGTTGAGTACATCCTGTGCAATGGAGACACTTGCTGACTGCTGAGGTCTCCACTTTGAAACAAAGCCTCAACTTTGTTTTTTGTTTTGACTCTCCTCACTTCTGTTGAGGAGACAGGTGCTATTGTCCAATGGACTAGGGCTCCCCAGGCACAGCATACATCCAACAGCTTTTACATCTCTTTTTGGCCATTTAGAACTTAAGCTTTTGTTCTCAATTAGCTGTTTGACCCCCTTATATAGTCAATGAAGAACCTTCAGAGGGAGTTTTTTGCATCCTAAGCAGAGTTTGGAAAGGCCTCTCTCCTCATTGACTGTAAGGTCTAGACAGCTGGTTTAGGACTAACAACTTTCTGAGACTGAATTTGAGTGAGATGAATGGCATCCAGAGCCAAATCCTCAACATTAGCATCACCATTAACTAAACATAGTCTGTGAGCAACTTCTAACACTGCAGAGACTTTTGTCAGTGAGATTTTTCTGCTGCCCAGTGCCCTGAGTTATTCTGTCACATGCTCAGATAGAGCAGGGCAGCCCACGGGGTGAGAACTGCATTACCACCCAAGGATTAGCTGTGTAACAGCAGATGGCAGAGAGCTGTTAACCTTTTGCTTTGGTAGGTATTAAGAAAGAGGGTAACAAGAATATTCCATTACTAAGGATGTATCAGCCAGCATTAGCAATGGATAATTTGAGGGGTTAAGAAGTCAGGCCTGAGGGAATTTCTTTAAAAAGTTAATCTTTTATAAAGATTGAAAGTTTCACAGGCACAAAGTGTGCCTCAGAGATATTTAGTTCTTTTAGCCTGTGATCTTGGAACACTTGCCAAAGGACAAACTAAATGTGAATTTGCATCATGCCTCCACATGTGTTTCACATATTTTACATGTGGCGTCTAAAAGGCTCCTGTGACCTTAGTGTGTGGATCACACGTTTTTCACATATGCGTTGTGCAGTTCACATCTGTTTGAAACATTGTTTCTGACAGTAGAAATCATTATTCTTTTACAGCAGGCTATAATAATTTAATTCAAGCAGCAGAACTTGAGAAGACGCAGAGTGTTTTCAGTTTTGGTTTAGATTTTGTGTTGAGTGCTACCCATTATAATTGCATACCAGAGCAGAAATTCACAGCTCAGGCCAGAGGTTCCAATTAGAGTGATCAAGAATTTTTTTGTCAACATGCTTTTTTTTTTTTTTTTAACAGAGAATACACTGACTTGTCAAAGTTGTCGCTGCAGAAAGGTGACTGATCCGACAATCACTGTGTTCTGAAGGGGTTTTCTTGGTTTCTGGGTCAATTTCTGCTCAAAGCTAGGAAGCCAGTGGTCCACAGGAGGGTACTCACATGGGGTGTGGGGAACATGGGCTTGATTTTTTATTCTGTAGGATTTAGAGCACAGCTTGAACACATCTCTTCCATTAACCCTTGTGAGTGCCCTAATATCTTGGGCTGTGCGGTGAGTTTTCTCTGACTCAGTAAATTATTTCTACACACTGGCACATGTCCTTCAGAAGGAACTTGAAAATGGAAAAGGCTCTGACTGAGTCTGAAGCTTCATTGTTAAGAAAAAGATTTAGGAATCTCTTGCCAATGCCCTTGTTGCGCTGCATGTTTAATTATTAATACAAGGAGAATTTCTCCAGTGGAAGACATTGAAACTAATCCATTCTGCTACTGTATGGACAAGGCTCTTACTAAACCTATCAGATATGTAGGTACAAGTGCTTAATCTAAATGAAACCAAACAATTTTTTTTTTCTTGCACATCACTTCTGAATAGCTGTAAAGTGAGCAGGTATGTCCTGTAAGTGGCAATACCAAATCATCTGCAAAATGGGACGAACCTTTCCAGGTGACTACTGCAAGCCTGCTAACATTATGGCCAGAGTGAGAGCTCAGAACATGGACTACCTGTTCACCTGACAAGTTAATGTACTGCTCAGCTTTTTGTACCAGCTCAACATCGGCAGTATATCAGGCAGACACATTTGGGCTAGTCAGTGGCCACTTCTTTCACAGCTACTGCACATACCACCAGTCTGGTCTTTTCAGTCTGCCTGCTCTGTCCCATTTATTTTTACATGAGGTTCCTCAAAGAGTTCAGACAAACACCTGTCTCCTAGCTTATCATAAGTAGCTTGCTTTAAATTGCAAGATATATTCAACCTCATGTTTTTCTTATTATAGAATCATAGAATAGTTAGGGTTGGAAAGGACCTTAAGATCATCTAGTTCCAACGCCGCTGCTATGGGCAGGGACACCTCCCACTAAACATTATGGCTAATAAAACTTTTGTTTGATTGATTGGTTGGTGGTTTGGTTTTGGTTGTTTGGTTTTTGTTTTTTTTTTATTTTATTTATTGTTTAACTGGTAAAAGATCACTCTTGTACTACAGGAAAAAAGTGTACTCAGCCTGTATAACTGTGCTGCAGTTGCGCCATGCATCTATCACATTTGCAAAGAAATAGAAGCAGTTGCGATTTCTGCACTTAGAAACAAGGGCCTTAATATTAATATAGAAGAGGTTATGCTGCACTTGCATGTTACATGAGAGCATACATGTTTTGAGTCTGAGCAGGGTATAAATGACCCTTTGGACAGAGATCTAGTCAGTACTTGGACGTCAGAAGTTGAGCTTTCTATTTATTAGCACTTCCGCTGCTAATGTTACTGAAAAAACATTTTATTCTGTTTTTCAGTGTGGACAGAAGGAACATATAAAGGTAAAGTGGTGTGGTCAAGACAGCAGAAGGTGAGTTTATTCTTGGCAGGACAGAATTCAGTATACAGGCTCTGTTTCTAGCTATGTGTTCTTTGTCAGCCATGCTATGAAAAAAAAGTCAGTTATTTTAGGTATTGTGCCCTGGTGTTTTATATTTTCATATAAGTGTTAGGTAGCCTTCTGAGTGAATACCTCTTATTTATGCATTTTTCTTTTTCTTTTTCCTTCCAAAACAATCATACCTTTCCCTGTGAGGGCAGAGGGTCCTAAATACAGTGGTTTAGCTAGTTGTGGAGGGAGGAGTCATGTAAAGGAAAGGTCATGAAGGGGGATCCCTGCTGCTAATTCACCCTACTTGATGGCATATGTCTTCACAGCAGATTTATAGGGGTTGCAAGAAAGGGCTGCATTTGACAAAGGGATAGGGTCAAGGAAAAAATAATTAGATACTCCATCCCCAGGAGGGAGCTGCTGTTGCACCACATAAGCTGCAGTGACACATTTGAGTTTGGAGGGTGGGGGAGGAGTGTTTTCCATCTCTCAGTCCACCACCTATCTTCTGCACATGGCCTGTTTATTCAAGATTTTCACAGGCATGCAGGATTAGGCTCAAAAAGAATGAAATTAAGCCAGAGAGAGGACCCTGAAAGCATAACTTCAGGCATAAGAAGCTATGATTCTCCTTTCCTCTCCTTGATGTATGCATGCAAACTCATTAATGTTAATGATAGTCTAGGAAAAAATGAGCCATGTTGTACCACGGCTACTTTATCCCATAGACAGAGCAGGAATGTGGCACCACTCACCCAACAAGTTACCTAACACAGAGTTGGCCTCATGTTGAAAGAGATTTGAAGCTGTAGGCAGTTAAATACATAGCCTGCCCCTTAGGACTGCCACCATAAATAAGCATTTTAAAAGAATCTCAGTCTTTAATGAAGAACAGAGGGAATTTTCAATCAGTAATCAGAAACAGCTCTCAAAATCAGGGATAATGGAGTGGTATGCATATTATTATTTGGTGCACAGAAAATACATTGTTTCTGAGCTATTCCTGCAAGTAAACTCAGTGTACTGTTAAAACCTCAGTGAATCCTGCAGTGTTTGTGATTCTCTGAGTATTAAAGGAATTAGAGAAAGACTTCTAAAGTAGTTAGAGGCACTACAGTGAGAAATGATTACTCACTTTAAAACCAGACATGTACAATCAAAAAAAAAAAAGCGAGAATAGTTGCACATGAAAGAGACTAAGTCCAAAGAAAGGAAAAATGATTTAAAATATCTATCTGCTATAATCATTTTAGGCACACTTTGAGACTACACGTTCTTCTGTAAAGGATGATGGAGAAGTAAAAATATATTTCTCTAATATCAAATTATAGTAAGAACTGCATTAATGAGACCTAAGGATATATCCCTATTAATGAAATTCCATGCTTGTGTAGTAAAATGTACTTAGACTAGGAAGACATTTTTAGTCAGAGAAGATATAAATAATAAAAATTGTTGATAATCAAAACTATAATCTCTAAGGCTGATATATGGAAATGCTAAAACAACTGTAAAAATTTTAAATAAAATATCTGTGGTACTCCAAAATGTTTTATAGATAAAAATATATAGAAAATAACAGAAACTCAGGCCCAAAACTACAAAAGTGAGGAAGTGAGACTTTTTTTTGTATTTAAAGAAATAAATATGAGGCAATGTAAGGGCCTGTGACACATAAATAGATGTGCTTTGAGATCATGTATAACTGGTTTTCTTAGTGTCTCCTCAACTTGTACAATTCTGTGTCCTACCCTTCAGTCCTATATAGTGGTTATTTTGCTTTCTGTGGGCTCAAGGTTTTGGGGAATGCAGTTACTGTCTACTGGCATAATGCTCAACTTGTTGCAAAGAAATCTGTAAAGGAGGTATTGCCTAAATCCTGTTACCAATTAATAATTTTGGTGAAACCCTTGGTAAGGCTTGAAATTTTGATCCGATGACCAGACTGGAATGAGAGAATCAGGATTACATATTCCTAACAGATATGTAAAGCCAGAAATGAGCCTTCTATTTCTGTGCACTGTTGAAAAAAGATGAGGAAACAATATTTCAAACCACAAAAGTATTGCCCAAGATTCTTGCCCATGATGTGTAAGTCTTCAATTTAAATTTTACCTGTCCATTTGAGCACCGTTCCTGGTTTACATGCGTTTCCTGAAGGGTCAGCCACTATTCAGGAAGATCATTCAATATGGAATAGTATCAACAAATAATTTGAAGAATAACCTTCATTAAAAACACTTATGCTCTATCGAAGAAGGCTTCATTATGAGAAAACAACATTGTATTTTCTCAGATCACTAGAAGCAGATGAGACATATGAGTATGGTTATGGTTTAGGTCACTAGAGTACTGCAATCATGAAAGAAGGGGAGACGAAGCAGAGAAAGGAATCAATGACTGCAAAGCCAAATCTTTGCCCCAGTCAAACCTGTTCAGAAATTGGCTCAGAAAATTCGCAGCATTTGATTTTGAACATGTTGTAAGCACCTCTTTAAACATTTCTGAAATGTTTTGTTGATGTTGTCTCATCTAAGACTAATTTTTCTATCTAGGTAGAAATCATAAGAAGTTTTGGCTGTTCTGAAGATGACTTTTTTAAGCAAAGAAATAATTCGCCACAAAATATCTCTCACCTCCCAATTCTAGTTCTGTTATCATAAGTAGTGCCAATATCATAAGTATGCTTTGACACACATAGCAACCTGTGGGGTCTTTCATTAGATATCTTATTAGTTACAGGGACAGAATTTATTGTATTACTAAAGGATTTTCCATCAGTCTTTAATTTCTTCTGGCAAAAAAGAAAGGCAATGGAAATGTGCCTGCTCCTAAGAAATCTTAATATGGTCAGGTATGTTCAGTGATGAAGTATCTTAGAAGTCTTCAGTTTCTTCAGCCAAGGGTAATCTCACTAAAAATTACACATACATGAAAAGAAAAAGATGTCATCAAATTGCTTCCTTACAGTGATCAACAACATTCTGAAGTGCGGTCTGTTCCAAAACGTCCACATATCTTTCTTCAATCAAGCTCAAACGACTTTCCTCTCACTAGCCTCCTTAGACTGTATCTTATTTCCAATTGTTTCTGTAGCAGTTTGTTCTGTTTCCCATCATCATCTCATATATTCATCAGTATCCTTTGGCCCTGATCCCAAAACCAAGCCTTTTAACCTTCTTCATCTTTTTCAGAACAATTAATTTTAAGTCAAAGGAAATCAGGGCATAACTGCTGGAAAATACATTTTAAAACCTGAGAAAATGGGTCAGCTTATATACCAAATGTTCTTGGGCATATTGCTCATTTGAGTTACTTTTAGAAAAGTCTCTTGACAACATAAATCCCACGTGATGGGGCAGCTGTTATGTTCAGTAGTATGTTTCCATAAGAGCATACTATGTGGTTATGTAACCCCAAATGTAAATTCATTTGTTCAAGTCTGCCAAGGTACCTTATTTTTTTCAACTTTTTAATTGCTCAATAAGTCTTTGCTTTTTGTACTTGAGAGGATAACACAGTTTTTTTTCTAATCCATTGATTTTTCCCTTATGTTGAAGTAGGTATCTACTAGCTATAGCTGCACTCTAGTATGCTTCCTGTGGGATATTGCAGAATCCAAGGTATACAACTGAGATCTGCCTTTACTAGACTTTCACATCTCAAGTTATTTGATTTGGGCATTATTACTAGTTCAGTACGGTGCCTAACCAGCAAACAGCATAAACAAAAGGCAACAAGCAGGAAAAGAGGAAAAACTCCAACTCCCACAGTTTTCAAATTATTGCTTAATGAAAATAAAGACTGAAGACTCGACAGTTCTGTGCTTTTAAATATTTTTTTCGTAACAATATTAATAATATTTTCAATGACATGAATAATGTTAATTTTTTTGCTGATTGCTTGTTACCTCCAGACTTCCCTTGACACAAAAGCAGCAAGCCCTTTTAGAAGCAAAGCACACTGAGTAGTTACTCATATTTAGAGATGTAACTGAAAGGCCTGTGTCAGCACTAGTGTTATCTACTAAAAAGTACGCAAGGCAATTCATTTTGTGAACAGTTTGAATGGCACACATTTGACAAAGGGAATTATTTTCCTAGGTTTTATTTGCCCATGCACAAATTATGCCAAATCCTGGGCTTTGTAAAAAAAAGAAAAAATAGTTCACAAAGTTTATGAGGTCACAAATCTCTATGTCATAAGTAAAATCCAGTCCTGTCTTCTGTGATCAGAGAAGCCAATGTGACACTGCTTAGACAAGTACCACTCAATATGAGTTTTTCATACCTGTTGGAACATCAAAGATGTCTGATCTGTTTTTTGTCCCCAACCCAGAAGAATTAGCCTAAGAAACTGTTATATAGGCCACAAATGACCTAGGCTTGGTTCCATCAGAAAAAAAATTATCCTGATATCCTTCAACAGCTTGGACTACGTTAACTAGTTGACCAAGCTCTCTTTCCACTTGACCTCTTAGAATGGATGATGGAAATTTGTGCTTTTAGAGAACTGTGAAGTCTTCCTTGTCAGTGAGCAAAAGTAGGAGGTTGTTCCTAGAACAAAGCATATATATATATATGAATGATTCATATTCAGCATTTAAAAGCTGTAGTGGAATAAAATCTTTTTGTATGTTCATTAAAGTTCACACTAAGAAGCTCTCTGATATCTTATATGGAGTTTCTAATTTGTAGCTACAACTAAGATAATTGCTGTTGAATAGAACATTAGGGAAATTGATTTCCTGTTTTGTAGAAACATTTGCAAGAATGTTTTGGGTAAAACTTGTTTATCTAGCGATGAACAAGTTTTCCTGACAGAAGCCCTAGACTTCTTTAAGGAAGGTAAAAGGAATTTGTCTTAGGTGTAATATCTAAAATACAAAGCTTTTCGAAATCATTGGTTTTGATTTTTTATCTCTTCCAGAATTTTTTTCCACTTAGTCACTTTTATAACTATGGATAGTTTTATCATCTTCATAAAATCCAGTCTCATTTTAAATTTTGCTATAACCTTGAGCTGTGTATGCATAGTTTAGAAAAATGTTTTCCTCTCACTATTTTGAATTAACAGCCTTTCAATATCCCTGAATGTCTCCTTTGTCTTGTGCTTTGAAACAGAGACGATAAAAATACTCAGTGTATCCTCTGTATCATTCACTCGCTATTTTATAGATCTCTGATTTGTTCATTCCCAATTACTTTCTTGATGAAGTTCCAGTCTTCTAATTTTTTCTTTAGGTTAGAGTTTTCAAAAAGCACCAAAATTTTAAAATCAAAATGGAAAGACAAAATTAGTGTAGAAAATAAAAATATGAAATATATTCTTATATATAACATCTATTTGATTAGGAAACAGGTGAATCAAATGCCTTATATATTATGTATAATTCAGTGATTGAAAATCTGCTCATTTTAAAAAAAGAAAAAAACTTTCAAATGGTTCAGTGAGTAGTAAATGCAAAGTAAAGAGCTGTATTTCACAAAGGTCTATAATTGATTTTGTTTCTTCCTAATTGCTTCATATTTGTGCACCTATAGATATTAGATGGTTCTGCAGTGAATAGAAAGCAGCTGATGAATTTTAAAGATGTCATAAGAAAATAGAACACATTTTTTCCTTCACTGAATTACTCTTACACTCACCATTTCAGTTGCTTTTAATAAATAGCATAAATAACACAAAAAGTATTTATGATTTCCTAATTTAACTCTTATCTGCTTTAGCTGTTCTTGCAAAGCAAAATTTTATTTTTACTGTTGTCACTTTAATTTTATCACAAAGAAATTTCATGTCTTAGGCAGCCCTCATGTGAATTGTGTTAACTGATGTCAATGTAAAGGGAATTCTGGCTTATTCTCTACGGCCCTCTACAGAGAAATAAACCACCATTTATGTATTATAAACAGCTTAACAGCATCTTTCACTTAATCTAAAACTTTTCAGTCACAATGCCAGCTTTTAGCTTTGATTTTAATTTTCTGCAACACCCAATGGTACAATGGGTAAAATGCTAGGAAACCAAACACTAGGATGAAATTCCTTTGAGAAAACTTTTGATGCATTTTAATCAGAACACCACAGGCAAGTTGTCAAGATACAGCTATTCCATTTCACTCAGTTCGTGTTGCTTTTAGATGTTGATATACTGTGAAAGAATAGGAAATATGAGCAAACCATTTGGTGCATCATTTGCCAGTGGTTAACAGAGGTGTTAGACACTGGGATGTCCCAGAGAAAAAGACTTTTAAGACAGCTATCACAATTTTTTTAGTGAATGATTTCAGTAGGTTTTCATGAAAAGGAAGCTAAAATTTACCAAAATAATTCACATGCATAAATAATTCCTATTGTTTACAACTCAGCAGATGGAAATACTTGAGGTATTCTCCAGCTTGTTTCTTTGATGCAGTGTAAGTGCCAAACACAAGACAGAGTACCTCTGGACTGCATATCAGGTTTGTATTCTTTTCTGTTGAATGGCCTTTCATGGAAGTAAGTAGGGGCAACGTGGGAGACATAACAGTTTGCTATTTTATATGACAACTGTTAGATTTCTGGCATGGTCAAATTAGAAATCATTTGACAGGTGTTCAGGCGGGATTGGGGATATGGGGGAGTCCAAAATGAACAGTCATTACAACTGTGTACATAGTGTCACCACCACCTAAACTCTGGGTAGTAGCTGTAAACTCTACGTAAAATCAAGAGTTGCCGTATGCCATACTTACTAATCTGTTTTGTAATGATTAAGGCTCTGTAATAAGATTCATGAAATTAAGAATAAAGCCTATAAACTAGGTAACAAAAATCCACCCCACCACTGGCCACCTTGGCAGTTGCATGTTGACAGAGCTCGAAGGCAAGAACGAAGAAGACAAGTGAAGATATGTGCAGCTACTATCATCAGCACTGCTAGTCCTCTGTCAGATTCACTTACAACATAATTTGTGAAAAAGTGGAAGAAAAATATACAATAGGTTATATTAGGCAAATGGGTAGAAAACATATCAAATACTGGCATTCATTTATTTATTATGTACCACAGGTGAGGCAGTTTGCTGATTAACACCCATCTAGATATTTCTTGATTTGTACAGTAACTGCTTATAAACGATTAATAATGTGTAACTGCATCTGTCCTGATTTTTAGAGGGCCACTTGTGCAGTTACAGGAAATTTTTACTCCAGATTTATTTCTCACATTTCCTCAATGCAGGGTAGAAGAAAACTTTTGCAGTCTGCATGACAATTATGTTAGACACATTACATATATGTATATACAGTCACATTAATGTAAACTTTTATTGCATAATATTACATCCATCTCCATGAATTCTCATTTGCACTAAGAATGCTCTGCAACTTATTGGTTAATTAGCCACTGACCAGAAGTCCTTATTCACAATCCATTTTCTTATTTGTGGATTTGTTTTTCTGTTATTTCATCGAGAGATACAATCGCTTAATCTTATTCTATCTATTGTTATTTATTCATACTTAGTGTTCTCTTTGTCCAGTTACATATGCTTGTCTGGAAATCATCTGCACAAGACCTATAGCTGAGAAGGGATTTAGGGAAATTATGTTAGGTGTTGTTTTTGCCATCTTGCCAACATTTGATTATTCCAAGACGATCTTTAGGAATGTTGTCACTATAACTACCAACATCATTTTAAGGTTGTCTTGGAAACCTTTTCTGTCTGGAGATCAGTTGATTAAAGGTTTTCTGCATTATGTTTGCTGTTGATACATAGAGTGGATAATTGGGATTTGGTTTCTTTAGTGGAAGCTTTTTGCTATTGGTATTGCACAGTACAAAGTTAAGAGCCTTGCATTAAAGGCAGTCAAAGTGAAAGGCAACCTCTCCAAATGAGAAACATGTAGTGAGGATAAAGCATGCTTGCAAATCTGAAGTTAGTCTCTTGTAATCTCTGGATTTTGGTTTTAAGTTGGGGATGGGGAAAGAAATTAAAACAAAAAAGGAATCTGATTGTCTTAGCATTTTATTAAGGAATTGGGAAATCAAAGATGACCAGCAGGGAAAAAAAAAAAAAAAAGCTATTCTGGATTATATTCCAGCTGTCATGGAAGATAATGACGATTGTCATCTGAGGCTTCTGGGCATGTTGGTCCAACGAAGTAGTGTGGAGTGATTAGCTAAAATATAATCAGTTCAAATTTGTCAAGAACAAAAAATGCAGACTAACATGGTCACATTCTACAGCAAAATAGCATCTTCTGTTGACGTGTGGAAAACAGTGGATATTTTTCACTCGGACTTCAGCAAAGTGTTTGACACTGTTTCTCACAGCAATCTGGGAAAATTGGCAAGATAGATTGGAAAGGTAGTCTGCAAGAAAGGTAGAAAACTAGTTAACTTTTGCATTAGTTAACTCTTGAAACTAGTTAACTTGTTGCACTAAGAGAGTGGTAACCAATGGTTTTCATTCAGGCTGGCAGCCCGTAGCAAGTGGGGTCACCCCAAGGATTGATACTGGGCCCCAAGATGTTCAACATCTTTAGAAATTACCTGGATGATGGAATTGGAATCACCCTTCCCAAGTCTGCAGATGACACTAAACTGAATGATGAGGTGAACACATCAGAAGGGAGAGCCATCTTAGAGAGAGACCTGGACAGTTTGGAAGAGTGGTCAAGATAGACAGAATGATATGAAGTTTAACAAAGACAAGTGCTAAGTTCCACACCTGAGACAGAATAACCAAAATAACCAAAGTCTGTGTGTGTCTGGGGAGCAGCCTTGTTGAAAGGGACCTGGGGCTTCTGGTGGACAGCTACAATTTGAATATAGTCAGCAGTGCACTGCTGCAACAACAAAGGCAAGTCACATCCTGGGCTGCATCTGCAGGGGCATTACTGGGAGAGACAGAGACATGATCATCCCACTCTGTTCACTGCTTATCAGGCCATGTCTGGAATACTGTGTCCAGTTCCGGTGCCCAAAATTCAAGAAAGATGCAGGCAAGGAAAGTATCCAAAGGATGGTCACAGAGATGATCAAAGGAAATGAAAATCTGCTTTATGCAGAAAGAAGGAAGGAGCTAGGTCTTCGCACCTTGGAGAAGGCTCAGGGGGACCTCATCACAATATTCCAGTAATTAAAGGGAAGCTACAAAGAAGACAGAGGCTCTCTCTTCACAAGGAGCTACATGGGAAAGACAAGGGGCAGTGTATACAAGTTGCACAGGGAGATATTTTACCTCAATGTAAGAAAAATTTTTTACAGTAAGAAAAATTATTCATTGGAATAACCTCCCAAGGGATGTGGTAGAATCCCCATCACTGTAGGTTTTCAAGACATGACTGGATAGGTTACTAGATAATGTCATCTAGGCTCACCTTCCCAGGAAAGGTTGGACCAGCTGATCATTCATGGTCCCTTCCAATCTGGACTGGTCTATGATTCTGTGGTTCTATGAGTTACCTCTTCTGCTCCAGTAATGCAAACTCAGATGGAGCCTCACTGCTGAGAGGAAGGAATTGCCTGCTTGTCCATGGCTGCAGCTCTGAACAGCACTGTTCTGAAATCACAAAAGAGGAAGTTTCTGGAGAGCTTGTCAATATGCAGGACATAGCTTTGGATGCTGTTCTTTCAGTATCTATATTGCAGAGGTGGGTTCATATTACTGACCAGCATTTTCTTAAACTGAGACAGATAAACGTGCCTGATTTCCATGAGTCAGCAAGTTTGCCCAACCAGCTGGGGTGTCTGTCTGGTGAGGGAAGAAGTGGTAACAGAAGAAGAAAGCTGTTTTTATTTAGAATGAATGTCATGATAATGGATTATGTCTTACAAACAGCTGCACCTCCCTATTTCTGATAACAGTCATTATAGAAGAAAATGACACTATTGGGGAATGCTGGCCTTTTATAGTCCATCTTCCCATATCACTAGCTTCACATTTAGTTTGATAAAGGCATGCAGTGACACAACTTCATGTAATCAGATTTCACTGGTGTTTAGGACAGAAAAATTAACCAAGCTGACCAAATAATTTTCTGTCTTAATAGTATGAAAGCTGACACAAAGCACAGGGAAAGAAAACACAACTGCCTCTCTCATCTTGAATTACAGGATTCCAATGTTGTTTTAAGACTCATCAGTCAGAGAGTATTCAGCCTCAAGAAGTTTTGTATTTTTCCAGCATGAATGAATTTCCCAGCTGGTGTCTTTGTTAATTTTTTAAGGAAAAAAAAAGCTATAAATTTCTTGCCATTTGGCTCAGTAAAAACTGTATTATCTTTGCCAGTAATAGGCCACAGATCTTGTGCTAACTCTACCTTGTACTTACTATGGAATAGCCTACTCCTGGCCTATTAGGCTTCTTATCAGCTTCTCCTGAGACCACACTGTGAAACAGAGCTTGGTACCAACTGTCTCCTGGTGTTAACACATAGGATAACAACTAAGGCCTTGAAAATATGGATGCAGATTGAATACAGAGGCCCAGAGCTACAAACACCTCAGTGGTGGTGATCCACTAGCCATTGAAGAACCTGGGAAAAGACTGCCTTGAGCATGGTGGAGAAGAAAGTAACACCCTCCGCTGTGATGCAGTACCCAATTCAAGGCTGGTGGCCAAAGTCTGTGGACTATCTGCAAACTCTAATATTAAAGGGCAAGATCTCAAATATAGAGGGATCATGGTGATGGTGATTGCTGTCACAGAGCAGTTGTAGGGTGGGTGGATTTGCAAGCACAGCCTGGTCCCTCTGCTTGCCCCAGAGACCCCAGCCACCGCTCTCCACCTCAGGGGGCTCTTACCTGTTTTTCCAAGAACCTACCATCTCCCAAATAAAAATCACTGTCCTCCTCCCTGCCTGCCTCTTCCTCAGCTGCAGCTGTATGGGAGCCTTTCCTGCTGACCACTTGCCCAGCTCCACAGCCAGTATGACTAGATGGTGTGCATGCGCTTGTATGCATGATCATGTGCTTTTTTCCCTCCAGGTTCTGCAGTTTTATCCTCCTCAATGCCCTGACTTCTCAGGGAAGACCTCCTGCACACAAGCTCAATTTGGCTAGTTATTATTTTTAGCAAAAGAATATATGAGAAGCAAATAAAAATGAGGTGGCTTATTTGCAATTTGTATAGTGAGAAATTCTTTGCTGAAACTTTAGGAGCTCATCCTGTCAGCTATTCAAAGCTTTTTCTGATTTTTCTGAGGTTCCTCTCACCTGTATTAAATTTACTGGCTACTGAATCAGCCCCTTTGTTATCAGGGAGTCATATGGAATAGAAATCATCAGATTCAAAACTTTCCTTAGCAGCTGCTGTGATCATTATTGTAACAGAGAAAAAAGGAGGTCCTGGTCAGCTAAAACCCAAATAATTGCTTTCCATGCAGAGTGGATATGGTTTGGAACACACTCTAAGATCGAGGCTTCAAGCATAATATCCACACCTGGACTTTTCTCTTTTCCTCTTCAGATAACTTCTGAAGTGATTAATGTAATCTGGAGTTTCATTTGCTTATAACACAAAGACAGTTTGCAAGAGCCCCACTGATGAGTAGACAGTGTAGATAAAAACACCTTGGTTTACAGAGAAACTTACAGCAGATTTGATAAAAATTGCAATCTTTTTTACGGTCATCACCACAGAAAACTAACTTTGAACAAAGAAAAGTAGACCTCCAGTTTTACTCATAACTATTCCACTTTAGGACATTAGTTTATAAATATTTTATTTCAGCTGTGCTCTGAATAGTATCATTGTCACGGGTATGATATAGTCTCTACTATAATTAATGTATACTCACAGTGTAGAATTGTCAATAAAATATGGTGTAATTGCTCAAATATCTGTCAGTGATTGTCCATCACGCCTGTACGATGATATGCAGTGATAATATCAAAACGTTGGAATATATTGTCAGATCTATAGTCAGTCTTATAAACAGCCATTACAGTCATGTCAATTACATCAGATAAGATACAGATATTAGGACACGTATTTTGGGGAGGGGGTGGGGTGGTCTGAAAATGAAATTATTCCACTCATGTCACCTATGAAGAGACAACAATATCTCTCATAACAGCTGAAGAATCAGAAGTCCCTGATTGCTAGATGCTGAAATATTTCCCAGTGACAATTCTTTTTGGAATAATAAGAGACAGAAATGCCACTTCCAGTTCTGTGCTGTCAGCCTGTAAGGCCAAAAATCCTGTGAGTACCATAACATTTCTACTTTCCCAAGAATTTCCCTAAACTTGTGAGATGTCTCCTTTTGCAAGGTGACAGGATTTTGTCTTTGGCTCCAGACAGAAAGGAATTTCCTCTTTCCTACTTTTCAGTTCTGCATTTTGAGGAGAAAATTAAAACAAACAAACAGATATTAAATCAAATTGCAAAATTACTAACATGACATATTTGGGGTTTCAGTTCTTTCGGTGTTCTGCAGTATTGAAAGGCAATGTGATAATCCCAGATGACACAATACAGTAATGACCTCTAAATTGTAACGTATTGCTGAAGATAATGTAATAAAAATGTTTTATAAATAAAACATACACACACAACCCCACCCATTTGTTACATTTGTAATACAGATACATACATATATATAAAATATAATGAACCCTGCTGCCTCTATGCTGTTAGAAATTAGAGAATTAATTTGATTCCAATTTCTTGCCTCCTGTCACTCAGATGCCTCTAATTCCAGGGATTGTTTTCTCTCAGGGGGACTTTGTGGAAGTTGCTTTGCCAGGGATACCAGCAAATAGGTAACTACACCGTACAGAAAATGTATCTCAGCATTTCTGTGGAAGCCGTATAAGTGGAATTGATTTAGATAAAAATATGCTTGTAAATTGATAAGGGAATCCAGGAAAACAGAAAAAAAACCCAAAGCTTTCAAAAGCTTTTCTGACACTGGCTTTCTACGTAACCAAATATAAAGTAATAAAATTTTTTCACCAATTTTTCCAAAGCCAAACAGAAAAAAATAGGGTGTATTTATTGAAGACCCCATAAAAATGATACTGAATTATGAAATGCCTAATAATATAGAATTTATAATGATAGTGTTACTTACATTTGCAATAAAACAGGGAATCCATCTTCAAAGGACTGACTGCTTGTTTTACCATAGGAAATAGTACAAATAATAAAAAAAGTCATTGTTCAAGGATTTTTTAAAACCAGACCATGGGTCTCAGCTCTAAGTGAATTTATTTTGAATCTTCTGAAGCAGACATTGCAAATTTTTACATTCTAATGGGTGAACTAAAAACATATATTTCAAAGAAAACAGCACTCATAAATTACATTTATGACACATGAGGTTGCTGACTGCTGTGCAGGGAGCACAGAATAATGGTGCTAATATGCACTCTAGCTTGATTTTCTCAGTTCCCTACATGCTCTAATTCTACACTACAAATCTTTAAATGGCATTTATATTTTAATTAATATGATTATGTGCTGCCATTAGCAAACCTTCCCCCAGCACATTTCTCGTGCCAAACCTATGAATGCCAGTAAACCATTAACATAAAAGGGCTGTTTGCTTATTAAATTCATCTACACAAATAGGCAAGGGTTGCAATTGTTGATTTGCCATTGAAAGAACAGAACATGAGCGAGTTGTGCAGTAGCTGGCAGTTGCAATTATCTAGTGTAATTAAGTCTAATTTATAAGCCCCCCTCAAATGAGAAAGTAACAATTTTTGTTAATTAACAAGAGCATTTGTAAAGCTCGTTAACTCCATCATTCACCATCTGCCTGGATAGATGGGAGCATGCAGTTATTATTGCGGGACATGTTGCATACGTGTCTTTGTGTAGTAATCTGTTTGGAAAGTCTAATGATTGAAATGGGAGATAGGAATGGATGTATATTACAGTGAAAAGAAGATCTACTGTTTTCATTTATCTTTACAGCAATGCAAGTGCTTTGTCATTATCTTGTGCATATGGTTTCATTATTCTGATACTGCACTGTTACATTGCCTCATACCATCGTGCCTACAAGCCTGCAGGGTACAAGAGCACTTATCTTTCCTGATGACTGTTGAATCATTTAAAACAAGTTATTAGTGAAACAATTAAAATGATATTGGTTCACAATTGTATTGATAGCTGCCAGGCATAATGAAACATTCTGAATAGCAGTTGGGGGTTCTCAGAATGGATAGAAAATGCTGTTAATCAGAGACAAGAGAAACCTCTAAAGAAACACTATATTGCAAGAACACATTAATTGTATTGGAACATTTCATTTAATTGAGAACAAAGGGAAGGTAAAAATCATATTATCAATGTTTTATGAACACGAAGGAATAAGAAAATTACTATGTCATTTGTCACATATCTTCTGTCGGAAATTAAAATTGTAAAGGCTGTATTCAACTTTAACAGAGCAGGCCAAATACGTCATGTTGTTGCACATTTTGTTTTTCACTGGAACTGCAAAAACTGAAAGGAATAAGGATTTTTTCCCCATTAGAAAGTGACTGTGAGTGAGTAAGCAATAAGCAAGTTACAGTCTGCTAGTCAGCCATGTAAAGGAATAGGATATCTGTGCTGTCCTACCCATTCATGGAAGTCATGAGAAATTGCCACTATAAAATCAGATAAGAACAATGTGAAAAAGACACAGCGTATGTGCTTGTTTTTTGTATTTCCTCAGGAAGAAGATCGTGATTCATGTCATGGAATCGTAATGCTCATAAGAAGAGGACATTTAATACTTCTGGTTAATAATAGGCATATTTCCCTGATCCAATGCTCTGTTGTAGCTACTGGAGAGGTTCAGATCAGATGATTCTCATCTATACAAAAGGCCTTAATGTGGTTGAAAATGTATGTAATTTAAAGCCTCTTACCCTGAACAATGTTATAAAGGGTCTCTGCATAAATGGGAATTGGGTCCACTGAGTTCATGGAGCAGTGGATAAATTTATCTCAATCTCACCCTCTATCACCACTAACCTCCTAATATTGGGAAACATGGAGAAAGGTTTGACATTTATACCGGGTTACTGGTCAGCTCTGTGGTTTTCCCCTAAGGGGAAGAAAGGGATGAAAAAATGGCATAGAAGTTGGACATCCTTATTTTTTTTGAAACATTAATCGACATGAAAAGCGTTGACAATGAAGAAAAGTCTTCAAACTTAAATATCATTAAGGTTATTTTTTCCTTCTGAAGAATCCTGGTATACTGAGGACAGAAGGGAAAACTTCTTTTCCAGCTTTGAGGCTGAACTCAGAAATATAACAGATCAACCAAATTCTGTGTATGACATTTATCTTACTTGGCCTTGAAATTTTTTCTATTAGACACAGTGGAAACATAGATCAAACTGTTTTAAAGCAGATCTGGCATTTCCTTCAGTTTACAAATTATTGCATTGTATGCATATTTTTCTTAGCTATTGTTGAATGGGTAATGTTTACAAATGTATCTAAGCCAGGAGCATTTCATGAACTACTTAGCTCAGAAAATAATTTCGACTTTTTCTACATAGAACTTTTTTTCTCTTTCCTTCTGTCTGTGTAATATGGGTATTTAACTTGCATAGTATATTTATTCTTTTCTCGGTAGATTGCCTAACCTTTACAGGTGAATATCTTGCCTCGTGTTGGAACTTGCTGTACCAGTTCTGTAACTACCTTTTTTTATTTGTGCAGCATACTTCTTTCCTCTGCCATTTTCAAGCTGCTATGCAAGACACTGAAATAATAAGGAATAGCGTTGGAAACAGGAAAAGTAAATCCTGTAAATGTTATTCATTGCTTGTGTCATATGTTTTTAAATTCTTGTCTAGTCTTCAGTTAGTGTCCAGGTTCAAAGATGGGACACTGGACCTGTTAACACTGTAAACTCTAAGTATGGTTAATCATATATTTTTAAACACAAAAGAGTGAAAAACACTACACATACTGTACTGAGTTATAAATAAAATGTATAGGCCTGGAAATAATATACATTACTGTAATTAACCAAATAAGGAGCTTGTTAAAAACAATTTATATTATGTGAAGATTTAAACTCAATTTTTTACCTTAATGATGAGAATTAAATTAGACCTACAGGATACTTATTACTTAATAGAGAGGCGATAAATATGAAATTCATCACAAAAAGGATATTTTGACAGTATTAATGAAAATGAAATGTTCTCTCAATTTCTCAAGAGGAGAAAGAAGAAAGACAAACTCATACTGGGAGACACTTCTGGACAACAAAACCAAAACCATGGCATTTGTAGGGTGCATTGGTACGGCAACACAGACAGGTAGGTAAGGTTAGCTTTGTGAATGCTAAGAGAAAGGCATGCAGATTTTGCAGAGCAATTACTCAAACAATCTGCCTATAAAGAGTGCTGAGCACCTGCAATTTTTAATGGCTTTAAGTGGAATTTTGAGTATTGAGCACTTGCTGAATTCATTCCTGTAGCAGAGAGAGGGGAGGAAAAAGGAATCTCACTGTGTATGTGGTCTCCTGATGTTTTATTTTTAAGAGAAAAGGAAAGCTGCAGTTTTGCCTGTCTAGAAAGGAAAGAAGTATATAGGCCAGATTTATTGACTGCCTAGCAGATTTTACATTCAGTTTTATTTTTGCATTCAATTTTCTGCCATGTGCCTATATAGATCAGCTGGGCAACAACTTTCAGTATAAAAAAACCCCACCTTGTTTGTGTATTAAATATGTTGATTCACATGCAAATAGGCTCATTCATACATGAATACACATGTTCGCCGAGATAAAATATTCCAGACATTCATGACAAAAAAGTAAAAAAAACCAGCAATAACCATACAGATGATCACAGCAAAATGAAGAAGAAAACCTAATCAAAATCCTGTCATGGAGTGAGCAAAAGTATTCAAAAAAATATAGTTCCATTAATTTTCTAACGTCTGCTTTTGCTTATTTACTTTCTATGCAAGGAAGGTTGTTCTCATAAAAATGGATTTTAAATATGAATATTGCATACTTGTGTGACAAAGAGGTTGTGGGGATGGAGAAAACTTCCTAAGTGAGCTGCAGTGATGAAAAGCCACATTTTCACTAATTCTGAACTGAATATATAAAAAAATATTTATTGAAAAAAGGGTGCATATTCCAGCAAAAGTCAATCCCTGTTTTTCATCCAGCAATTTATTCATTTTAGGATTATAACTAGGCTTTCCAACCCATAGTTTTATGGTAAAGAATGTTGAAGTGGCACTGGTTCATCACTTAGACAGTGTTATAGCACTTGCATGGAGACCAAGAGGAAGAGAAACTACATTAATTTTGCATCTATTTTTAACTCAGAAGGCTATCTCAGCTTTTGCTAACCATATATTTTACTCTAGAACATAAGTCCTTTTGCTTTTTCTGGTCTTTGGAGATATCAATAAGCTAAAAATTCTGTATCAGTACTCTCTGGCATAGTTACATGCATACATTTCTTTTTTAAGGATGACACAGAATTATTCCTCCAGCAGCAGAGACTTTCTGAATCAGAATGCAACTGCCACAGTGGGAACATTTTTCCATGCAAGCCCAGAGTGGTCTTTTCAGTTAAAGAGCTCATCCTTTTCCATTGTAGTTATTCCTCTTACTGGATTAACCATATAACTTCCTGGGTTTCTTGCTCTTAGACTAGACAACTGCTCACTGCCAGGGCTTCTCCTCTATCCTGACCATTGAGTTAGTTCTTGCTGTGTTCATCCCATCCTTCATAAAACATTCTTTATGATGGGTGACCAACAGCTATAAGATGTTCCCAGAGAGGTCTCATCAGTATTCAGGTGTACAACTGCATCCTTGGTCTTAGCTCCCCAGATAACGTTTTCTTTTTTCATGGTCTTGTCACATTGGCAGCCTAACAAGTGTTTAGCTGCAATTGTGTGATCAGGTGAACATGCATTGTTCCCTATGCTTTCATGTCTCTTCAGCTGATTCGTCCTTGTTCCTTCATTAGTTTCCCAGTATTACTAAATATTACCTCATTTGCAGCATTGTAGCTTTCAAAGACAGACAAGTATTTTAGTATGATATCACAATCCTTCTTCACTATCAATACTTTGTGATGCTAGCCTCAGCAGATATCATTAGAATATTGCTTTTTATTTTTTATGTTAATTAAGGTATCATGTAGTGTGGATCCTAAGACTGATCTTTGAGAAGTCAAAATAAATTTCACCCTATATTGTTAACACGCCTTGTTACTAATAGACCACAGACCATTTCACTCTCTTCTTGTTTTTAATATAAATCTGGAGGAAACGAATATTGTATTTATCTCATTTCCTTTTTTTAGTTATTTGTTATGTATCCATGTTGTATTGATCTATTAATCTACCAAATTAATTCAGAAATCCATTTATCTAATTTTTTCAAATTAAAATTTTAAATATAATTTAAAAAAATATATTTTCTATTTTCTTTTTTTTTGTTTTAGTTCTGCCATAATTACAGATAAATTTATTTCTTTGTCTTTTGCATTCTTCATGTCTTTTGCAACTATGTCAACATCAACTCATTGCTAAAAACGAGATGAAGTACTTATTTTTTTTCCCTTTGATTTTATTGTTGATTTTTGGAACTGCTTTTTCTCTAATATACCCTGTGGATATCCCATTTTCTTTTTTGCTTCTTCAAATTCATGTTAAGGAAGAACAATTTGTTCTTTGTTTTAACATACTTTATCTGTATCAGTTTATCTTGGCTCTTAGAAACTTTCTCATGTCTCTAGATAAAAATATCAAGACTTTTTATCATTCCCTGTAGGCTTTCTGTTTTTCTGTATATTTTTTCCTGGTGTGGTTATTCCTTTAAATGTGTCAGGAACTCCTTCCTAGAAGTGTTTTTCCGTTGCTTAGGGTACAGAGTCTGATATCTTAGATTTGAAGACTTTCCAGACTACCTAAATATTTATGTCTCACTGCTCCTGGGTGTATATGATCTCTCTAACTACTTTCCTTAATTTATTAAAGCTTGCCCTGTGGAATCAAGAGTCTTAGCAGCTTGCTTGCTTACTTTTTTGTTTTTCTTTCTTCTCTTTTTTCTTCTAACAAATGAAATCAGTCCCTGATCATTCACAGTCGTGACAAAATTGTGAACCACCTATTTGCTACCTGACAATACAGTTTTCACTCTACATCTTTCTCTGCAACATAACCAAACATTAGCTTGCAGTAATTTCCAATCCTACTGGTTTATACAATAAACAATTCAAAATTTTCCTGAGTTCCCTTCTTTTAAAAGCTGGAGGTCGAGTCATAAGATCAGGCAAAACTTGCATACAAATGTTTGCTCTTGTACTTGGATAGAGTTAACTTTTCTCATAGCAGCCTACACGGTGCTGTGCTTTGGATTTCTGACCAAATCAATGTTGGTAACACACCAGTGTTTTGGCTATTCCTGATCAGTGCTTGCACAGCGTCAAGGCTTTCTCTGTTGCTTGCTCTGTCTCCCTACTCACTAGTCTGGGGATGGGCAAGAATTTGGGAGTGGACATAGCTGGCTAAAGGGATAAACTTACCGTATGTTGTCATGGTCAGCATTATAGACTAGGAATTTGGTCTTTGCTTGGAGACTGCCAGGGCATCAGTCTCCTTGGGAAAGGTTTTAGAATCATAGAATCATAGAATGCTTTGGGTTGGAAAGGACCTTAAGATCATCTAGTTCCAGCACCCCTGCCATGGGCATGGATGCCTCACACTAAACCATATCACCCAGGGCTCTGCCCAACCTGACCTTGAGCACTGCAGTGATGGTGCATTTACCACTTCTTTGGGCAGCCCATTCCAGTGCCTCAGCATCCTCACAGTGAAGAACTTCTTCCTTATATCTAACCTGAACTTCCAATGTTTAAGTTTGAACCCATTACCCCTTGTCCTATTGCTACAGCACCTAATGAAGAATCCCTCTCTGGCATCCCTGTACGCCTCCTTCAGATACTGGATGCAGGCTCCACGCAGCTTTCTCTTCCCCAGGCTGAACAGCCCTAACTTTCTCAGTCTGCCTTCATAAAGGAGGTGCTCCAGTCCCCTGATCACCCTCATGGCCCTCCTCTGGACTTGTTCCAACAGTTCCATGTCCTTCTTATGTTGAGAACACCAGAACTGCACACAGTACTCCAAGTAGGGTCTCATGAGAGCAGAGTAGAGGGGCAGGATCACCTCCTTTTACCTGCTGGTCATGCTTCTTTTGATGCAGACCAGGATACGGTTGGCTTTCTGGGCTGTGAGCGCACACTGAAGCTGCCTCATGTTCATTTTCTCATCAACCAACACCCTCAGGGCTGCTCTGAATCACTTCTCTGCCAATCTGTAGCTGTGCTTGGGATTGCCCCTACTCAGGTGCAGGACCTTGCACTGGGCTTTGTTGAACTTCATGAGGCTGGCACTGGCGCACGTCTCAGGCATGTCAAGGTCCCTCTGTATGGCATCTCTTACTTCCTGCATATCAACCAAACCACAGAGCCTGATGTCATCAGCAAACACTCAATCCCACTGTCCATGTCACCAACAAAGATACTGAACAGGATTAGTCTCAACACTGATCCCTGAGGGACACCACTTATTACCTGTCTCCACCTGGACATTGAGCCGTTGATTGCAATTCTCTCCATGTGGCCATCCAGCTAATTCTTTATCTTGCATCACCTTCAGTATCATCCCCTCTCACTCCTTTTCTCTTTACTTGTTAAACTGTTTTTATCTCAACCCATGAGTTTCTCACTTTTGCCCTTCCCCCATCCCATGGGGGGTGATGAGCAAGTGGCTGTGTGGTGCTGAACTGCCTCCCAGGGTCAACCCAACTCAGCTGTTTTTTCTTTGGAAAGGTGAGAGCCTTACATTTAGACAAAACTTTATGCCTTGTGAGTTCAGAACTATGTCAGTAGTGAAAACATACTGCCACGAGAAGTTTCAAGAGTTTCATTTTAAGTGGATATAATAAAACGACCACTGATGGGATTATATTGTGATTGTCCTTTACCACAGTATTCTATTACCATAGCGCCTACTTGGAATATTTCTAGAACAGATGTATAAAATGAAACTGCTTCTATATCCTCACATTGTAACAGTATAGCTTGAGACACTTCTAACCATATCAGAGGTTGAAGTTTGACTGGGAGGAAGAAGCCGCCTGTGTTCCAAAACCTCTGTGGATGTCTTATATTCCCCTCTGTTAGAAAAGACTGCCACAATAATTCAGTGTAATTGAAAAAAAACCTTGAACTTGATGACTTTTTGGCAGTGTTAAGAAGGTGCAGCCAAGCTGAATTACCTCCCAGGCCCAAACACTGAGGTGCTCCCTAAATCACCTTTGGGCTAGTCTAACATTTCTACTGAAGCGGCTGGACTGATGGGAACCTGAATCCCAGCATTCTGTGGCTGGACCTTGTGCAGCTGGAGAAAACAAGCATGTAAGTACTGCTGGAAACATGTTTTGCTTACATGGGACGTGCTTCCAGCCACTGCTTTAACTCCATTGACCTATTCTCCCACACTGAAAATTACCAAAAATCTTGGCAAGTCAGGAAAAAAAAACAGGTTTTTTAATTTGGTTGGCAAGCGTGGGAGCTCAGTAGCTACTGAGAGTATAAGAACTGCAGGGCAGGAGACCAGTTGTGACTGCTGAAGCACATAGTGCTTTTCTGTAAATATCATACTGTCTATGCAGTATCACACTGTTCTCTGCAGAGAAATTTGTCCCAGTGATACCTACACCCTCTCACAAACACTTCGTTTTGTTTCTCTGATACAGGACTGTCAAGTGATGAGTATTTCTTGTTGCTTGTGCTTCAATTAGAAGTGCCTGTCTCAGAACTTAACTAGCCGTTCCTAATATCCTCACTGAATCAAACCTTTTCTCTTGCAACTCCCATCCACTGCAAGGTAAGTTCAGCAGATGAGAAAAGCGTGGCTGTTTTCAGCAGAGAGAGAGAGTTTCTTCAAAGCACTTCTTTCTGCATGTTGATCTATTACACATATGCCCAGCTAACCCCGTTTTAAAAGAACATTCTTAACCTTTGACTGGGATTTTGAGGACAACAGCAGCCTCTGCTGTTTTGACAGACTGTCTTTGTTCAAGTGGCTTTCTGGAACTTGTACTTGGTATATTAACCATAGATGTGCTCTCTCTCATGTGTTTAATTCATACTGTGCTTAAGTCAGTCTGGCTAGCATATTATGCATCCTTTTGTACCCTACAGGGCATTGTATTAGCATGACGGTTAATAGCTCAGCCAAGATTTGTCAAATAATAATTTGAATTTGCAACATCTGGGTTTAGGAGCAACATGCTTTCTACCCAACTACTGATGTAACTCACACATATTAGAAATGAAGCAGAAGAAGAACATATTTTCATTCTCTGGGACCATTGAACTGCAGTAGGTTTTTCCCCCTTCCAGCCAGTATTAACCATAAGAGGCTTTCACACAACCACCATGTTTATATTATAATTTCAACTCACATCGGGCAGAAACAGGATTCCCAAAACACAATATAGTAATAAACACTGGTTTAAAAATGTAAAAAGTGACTGACCAGGCATGCAATATGCTTCTTGCCTCTATAAATCCTATGTGGATGTGGATGATTTGATTTACTTTCCATATCAAAAGCAATATCTTTCCTAAGGCAATATTAGAATAGTTTTTAATGATAACAGACTGTGTAGTGATGACCTTTTTTATATAAATTTAATGATTTTTACCATCGGCCCTCCTGTTTGAAAATCTATATAAAATCAAATGGATGCTAGCTAAATAGCACCCACCCCATCCCAGCTATAGGTGAGTGTGATTTTGAAAAGATACTGTCTTAATTGGACTGGTTGCATCTGCTGAATGTAGTGGTGACAAGTTTAAGAAAGAATAACATTTAAGGATTATTGCCTTAAATTAACAATCCACAAGTTTGTAGGCTCAATTGCAGTTTATCTTGCTAAAGATAGTCAAAGTTAGTATTCAGATATCCTTCTTACATGTTCCAGGGTCTCTTGGCCTTATTAATTCAAATCTTACTTTCAATGTATGCATGTAGCCAAGATAATTATTAGAAGGAGAGATCAAAGCAAGCATATTATAGTCCTATTCCATTTTCTGCTGATGTGAGTGATCTGCCTCTTCTTTGATGTTGTATGCTTCTACAGTGAAAGTACAGAGGATAAAAATACTACACCATGTAATCTGGCATTTATCCCATGAGAGCAGAATTCCAAATTGTGACACATGTCAAGAAGTTAAAAAAAAAACAACTTAAAAGAGCCCTATGCTTTATACAGTGACATACTCTGCATTTAAACACCATCAAACATCATTTTCCATTACAAATTTAGTCCCCTATATAAAATTCAAAGAATTTCTGTAACTTTAGTCAAAGAAAATGACAGCAATACTCATAAAATAGCTACTGTATTTACTAGTAGTTACACTAAAACTGCAACTTAAATTTATTTAAATCATAATCTTTTTTTTTTTTTAATCCTTAAAAAAGTCAAAAGGAAGACAAAATTAACATCTTTGCACAAGCATAGATACATATTCTATAAAATTTAATTTCCAGCAGTCTGTTTATTCAAACTGGGTTTTGTCAAGCTTTGGAAAATGGCTATGATTCCAGGTGCTGAATCCAGTACCGACACAGGCTCATAGGATTCTTCCTGAGGAAGCCGGATTTGTCCTTTATTATTGTATATTTAAGAGGTAATTGCTCCACATTTCTTGTCAGAATTCTGTCATATTGACACATATATTGGAAGCTGAACTCATCCTATTTCTACCTTTGTAGCATAACATTTGATTATTTCAGATTGTAAAAAGCAGAAAGAATGTCAGTTACAACAGTATAACATTTGGCCTTCTTGAGTTTACTGGAAAACGTCAGAAGTTTTTGGACAGTTTGAAAAGTTGAGAATTTTTCCTTCATTATTGAAATCAGTGAGAATTTTGTTATTACCTCCAGTGACTGCATAGATTTAAGACAGTAATGACTATTTTGTTATTTCTAGAGGATGAAGCAGGTAAAATAAGAGCTTCCATCTTTCCTTTTTGAAGTTTGAAGAATGTACTTAACTTTATTTTTATTATTTACCCACATCTTGTTACATCTAGGTTCTACAGAGAGCAGAAAAAAACCTGTCAAAATACAGGAAAAAAGAAAAAGCTGTGCACAAAAGACAACTGGAATCAGGAAGATCCAGAAAAATCACCAAATTATCTGATTCCTATTTAACCTTTGCAGTTATGAGATGTTTATGTACTTCAGATAAACTAGAGAAGCTAATATATGGAAGCCTAACCCCAGATTACTGCCGTTGCAGTCGCTGCTAAGAGTGTCCTAATCCCTCCATTTTAATCATTAAGGAAAGGTCTATTTAATTTCTGTTTCTTTTTAGCAACACTTCAGGGTTGTTGTGGACTTTTGCCCTAGAAAGTGAGGAAATAATCTTGCATGGGGTTTTTTTTGTTTGTTTGTTTTGGTTGGTTTGGGTTTTTTTTGGGTTTTGTTTTTTTTTTTCTTTTTTACAGTGTAGAGCTTTTGCTATAGGCTGAGGGCCAAAATCCTAGTCCTGTAAAAATGATCTATATTGGCAGTTCAGGATTTCCCTAAACAAGACATTACAAGAAAATATTACTAGATTTATGGTCCAGGATCTTCTTACAGATGAAGTGACACCTAGGTAGACATAAGTACAAGAAACATTCTCTTCCATCTATGTCTGCCTTGCAGATTACCTCAGATTCTATCAGACTGTCCTCTGGCACAGGGATACATGTTCCTGTCACATCTAGGCTTGATCATTGAATATCATAGGATTTAGGAATAAAAATTGCTGAATTAAAAAAAAAAAACAAACAAAACCAAACAAACTCAAGCTAGTTTAGAATGCATCTGCTTGTCTGTTCAACAATATGGGTCATATTGTTCCTCCTGCACAGTGCTCCAACTGAATTCAGAATCCAGATGTGCTTCTGATTTTGTTGGGATTTGCTCTTAGAATGTCAGGTGGAAAGTAGGCATTGTTCAAAATGAAAACTCCCTGCAATGATTTCAGTTCTCCAGCTAATTTCAGTCTTCCCTCAGAAATTAATTTCCAGATCTTCCATGCGTTAGTAAGGTGCCAGTCTGACTATTCCAGCTGTGGCTCAGGGTTTCTGTGTTCCTTAAATGTCTGATGCATAGAAAGCTGCTGAGACATAGGTTGTTATTCCATGCAGCAGTCTTTGATTTGCCTGGAGGGAAGAGGACAGAGTGTTCTAGACAGCAGGAGAGTATTCAGAAATATTTAGAAATATTTTTGAAAAGCTCACAGTGAAAATTTCTTGGAAATACATTCCAGAATTTCCCCTCCTAGAGAAGCTTAAAAACACTAAATTCTAATCTGATTCATAAATTTTGTATTTTGGTTTGATTTGGTTCTTTTTTCCTGAAAATTTAGGGGTTCCCATGCAACAAGTATTCCAATTTCTCATTGTTTCTGTCTGTGGTTTTGAAAACCTCTTGTGGATTCAGATATGACTGTCCCAAGGATTTGCAGATTGAAGATTCCCAGGGCACAGAGAAAGGAGCAAAGGCAGCAGTTGTGTTTAGCTGCTGTGAAAGGCTCAGCAGGGCTCTTTGCTCCCTCCCTGTCTCGAGTGTGGAGAAACCAGCCAAGCAAAAGCCAGAAGTTCTTGGCTGCAATTCCCAGACTATTTTCAAAAGGGTGATGTTATACTGTATTTTTCCTTTCATCTACAAAGAACGTCTTGCAATCATATGTGCAGCTGTTCCAGCAATCTACCTTGTACAAAATCATGCACTGCTGTATGAAGGAGAGGTCTCCCCTAAAGAGTGAACAAAGAGAAGTGACAAAAATGCATTTATTTGTCCCTCTTCAATTATTCCCTTGGACAGAGAGGTGAGTTTGTGTTATCAATGGGATAAGAAGCAGCTTTTTCTTTCTACTGAAGTACTGACTTTACACTCAGAGCCAAAGCACGACAATGCTCTCACAATGTGGCATTCCAGCAGCAAGTGAAAGGTACTTGTAAATATTGGATACCTACACACGGGTAGCTTGCTTTCCAAATGAGAATAACTGGATTAATGAGACCTGACATGTTAAAGGTGGTAGCTACTTATTTGGGAAACATTTTTTTTCAAGAAACCTGAAAGGAAGGCAGGACTTGTTATGAAAACAATGGACTAAGAGGCATTTAAACAATTAGTTGTCAGTTAAGGAGAAACACCTCCAAAATACCTGCTTTATTGGGGAGTATCTGTACAAAGTTACCTCCTGTGACCCCTGCCCTCTGGCAAGCACTCAAATTCTGCTGTCCTGTCAAGGAACATAGCTCAGGATGCGTTACAAGTTACACATGTGCCTCTGAATGGCTGAAATGTGCAGGGTGTTGAACTTCCAGGATATCACTGGATAACGACTACTAATTATTACATCTGAAATCCTGAACAGTGCAGATACTTAGAGGACCCTTGGTGTTCTTCCCATTTCTGCTACTGAGAGCTACAGCTAGGCAGCAGGAGGTGGGTGCGCACAGGAATAAACTTTGTTATAAAAATACTTTTTCTGAGTAAATGCCACAGATACCTACATAAATGATGCATAAAGCTTTCATGAATCAGGCCTGAGGCTATACATTTAAGTGGTCCCTACTGTATTCGCATACAAACAGTTGCACAGTATATTAAAAATTTCAATAACAGAAAAATAGCTATAAAGTATTAGTATGATTTTATTTTTACTTTTATAGCTCCTTGTCTTTCTTGACCTAATTTTTTAGAAATAATGAGGAAGTCAATAAAATATTACAAGCATGGATAGACTGCAGGAGTACTGGGTCAAAACTGGGAGGTACTTTAGACTTTCCGTATTCATTGATTGTACCAGAAGTTTAAGAAAGAAAATGTCCAGGGCCAGGTTACACCAAATACATTTCACCTACAGTCCTCCTAGTTATCAATTAATTCAACTTACTTCCTCATCAATTCCCCCCCCCCCCCCCTTAGTCCTGATAGTTTTATGACCTAGACCCAGGCGATGCCCTTAGGCAGTCCATCTGATAATTGACACATTTTCTAACACAGCATAGTGATGCCCAAGTCAGTGCTTTCAGGCCGAGACTTCAGCTTATTGGAGACTGCAGCAGGGACTCCTTTTATCCCTCATACATCAGAATACACTGACAGCTCTCCCAAGCAGGGATGAGGCAGATCTCTCCCTCAGGAAAATGTATGCAAACACCTCTGGAACATTGTACTGGTTGCTAGGTATCACACTGGTGACATCTTTATGATAAACATGGTATGCAGAAGAAGGCCTAATAAAAGAATAACAAATTATTACATCCAGAGGGCAATTTTACAAGATTAACTGGTGTAATAAATTACTGCTGTAGTCAGAATACTATGTTACCTTTTAAGGTATTTCACAGCAGAGTCTAAATGAACCAGCTTATAAAACCAGAGAATGTTTTACAGAAAATAATAATCCTATTCTTATATTTTTTAATACCCATCATAATACCTATGTGTGGTACCTGGCTTGCTGCATGGTAGCTTACTAAAAAATAAGTCTATACATGTTCATATGAAGATGTCTCTCTTCATTGTTTTTCCCTGCTCCGGGACGTTAAGAATCACTGTAATCTACATTATATCAATTTGAAAAAAAGCCCATAGCATTTTATTTATAAAGCTATTTTAATACATAAAATATTACAAAGAAAATGCCAGTAGCCAAATACCTTTCATACTAATTACCAAATATTTTGATTTTTTTTTCTTTCTCATATTTTTTTTAATTAAAAAAAGTCACCTCTCACATTTTCCCTCTCTCCCTCCTTTCTCTCTCCCATTCTGACTTATATTCACTTGCTTTTTCTCTTCTTTCACTGTCTGAATACTTCATTATTAATTTTGTCTTTTTATTTTTAAGGCTTCATATTTTCCATTTAGAATATTATAAACCTTTTGTTTTAAAAACAGCGTTGTTGGGAAAAAGGATACCTTATTTGAACCCTAGTTGACAGAAGACCCTGTGTATTGTCATGTACTACTTTTATACTAATACTGAAGTCAATTTATATTTGCATTTCCTTTGTAAATGAATAAGACATGTGTTTTCCTGTGGTTATTTCAGTCAAAATCCCAAGATTTCCCACAACCCATAAAGACAGCGCCTACATCTGGAGTTCAAAGGCCATAGATGTACTACAATTTATCATAAACTCTCCTATGTTACTCTAACATAATATATTAACGGGACAACATAGCCTCATATTTGTAAATTCGGTCCCTTTGCAGCTAGTTATGAGGTCATATTCTTGCACTTCCACCAATTTGATATAAAATGCTCTCTTAACTGAAGCCATTGATCTTTTCACTTGCAATAGGGCATTGTCTAGATTGAGTTTTCTCCCTGGTTTTAGTCAGAGGTATTTTTGAATGTTGGTTTGTTCCAGACCTTTTCCAGATTTGGATTTGTGCTTTGCCCTTCCCTCTCCTGTGCTGAGAGTATGGCTCATGGGACTGCAATCTGACATAAACCAGCACCTCCCCAAAGCCCTTTTGCACAGCTGGTCAAAATTATTTTCTCACTCCCTGTAGGGAAGGAAAATTTCCAATAGGAACTCAGTGCTGTGAGCTTCCTTGGTAGCTTAATCTAAAAGATGGATTTGCATGTATAAGGAGTAGTGGTTTACTGGGGCAGGCAAAAAGGTTGCAGCATTGTAAATGGCAAACACAGAAGATGTAGAAATATTTGCAGAAGTGCCAAAATGGTAGATATGCTCAGGCAGTTAAGTGTTTCCCAGGTCTGTATGCAAATTAATAACTCGCTTTCAAGATTCCTTCTTACCCATCTGCATAAATGGAACAGAAATACATGGGGTTTTACTGGGGGGGGGGGGGGGGGGGGGGGTACCTGAGTTCAAACAAAAAAATAATCTGTGGCAGTCCTACATGCTTAACACAGAGCTCCTGAATCTCCAGCATAAAGTGTGAAGCAGTGAATGACAAAGTGGAGGGAACAATGGGTGGTGCAAGATGAAAAATACAAAACAAAAGACAAACCAACAGAGGGAGGGGCTGAGCGCGGCACACATCTTTCAAGGCACTGCTGAGGGGTGACCCTCGGACATCATCACCGACAGGGATCAAGTGGAAGGTTTAAAGCAAGCTCTTTCCTTCAGCACACAAAACGATGATCCCAATGGGTGGAGGCCATGGAGGAAGGCCAGGAGACAGCCTGTTGGAGACAATGAGATGACACATAAGGGCTAAAATGAGAGACTGAGCTGTGGGAACAGACCCCTTAGGGCAGTGCTGACAGAGGGAGAGAAAGGGGAGCACAAAGGGCTGAAGACACATGATCCAGAAAAGACCTTGAAGTGTAGAGATTAATTTGAACCCATGAACTTCATCAGACAATATTCTTCAGTTTACAGATGGCTGAATATATATATCTATTCAATCTGGTCAGAAGGTTATCTGTTTAATATGTGCTATTTGTCGAAAAAATGCTGAAAAAATGCACATCACTGATAGGTAAATGTTAAACTCAACATAATTTAGAAGACAGAAAATAAAAGTGTTTCTGAATGGTAGCAGCTTCTGTTTTAGCAAAAATTGAGTAGTGATACAGCCTTCATACACTGAAACAAAATTTCATTAAAATAACTAAATATATTTAAAAATCAAATTAGACAAATCCAAACAGATATTTTTATTTTCCTGGAATTATGTAGAACTATTGCATTGCTTCCTACTTCTTTGCAGATTTATAGAATTAAAGATTTTAATATCATGTTTCAGCTCAGGACCAGGCAGTCTTTCAAACAAAAGAGCACGTGAAAGATGAAAAGTATCATCAGTAACTTTTTTTATTATTATTAATTGAGTGCAAGACTCAGTGCTTGTCTGTATTAAAAATAAGTGGCACTTACAGCAAAAAAAAATCACAACACATTTTCACAGTGTTCTAATCAGACATAGGTGTAAAAGATGTTTACTCTCACTCAGATGTAATAACAACTTCTATATCTAAGAAACGTTCAGTGTCCAAATGCAGAAACACTTGCACTCAAAGTTTGATACTGCTAAGCTCACCTGTAAAATAGCTAAATAAGTAAAGCTCAAAAAAAAAAAATCTCTATAAGAAACATTAGATAATTTATCATTCTCTAAATATTGCTTTCACACTCCAGGTCCAAACTATAATTTAAGAAGCAAGAGTTCTTTGGCTACAATTATTTCAGTGTATTCAGCATGAATACCTAATACTTAATTGAGCAACAAAACAGTGCTAGGTGCTTTCTCATAGGTTTTATTAGATTTACTCATTTAAAAAGGTATCACTGAATAATCCACTGTCAGGAAGAGAAAATCAGCTGGATGGAGCAGCAAAATGTGTTGTGCGTGGCGATACACTTTTTGCTAAATATGGGGATGCAACTTTTTGCTAAATACACAGTACTTGGAACCTTGTTCTAAAGATTATTTGCAGAAGACATTTATCTGAATGATAAGAGGATGAAGGTATTCTTCATAATCAACAACCATTCAAGGGAAAATTGCACTTGGGAAAAAAAAGGGAGATCATCATCAGCTCGCTTATCAGCTCCACAGGCAGATCCTTGCATGCAGAAGCTTCTGTATCAATGAACTCAGACAAGATACTCAGACAAGTAAGTCCCTAACCCAGAATAGATGCCTGTAGTGGTAAAGCAGAACCTATTCAATCAAATGCATTTTGCGATTAAACACCATGCAAATAAGAAAGACGTTAAAAAAACAATTTCTGCTGAGGTAAGTGGAAACATTGGATCAACAGTGTTTCAGGGTTTTCATTTTCTATTACTTATACATTTACTAATGTATCTTTGAAAAAAAAACAAAACAACAAACCCAAAACAATATCCAGTAAATTCTGACTGCAGTGTTCAATTAGAAAGAAATCATATATGCTATTTAAAATTTTCTTACAGGTCATTATGAAAAGGAGAATAGAAGAGCCAGCCAAGAGTCACTAAAGCAGAAACCTCAGAATAAAACAAGAATTATTTGTGACTGATGGTATCAAATGATGCACATGGATCATATAAATAAGATATAAATTGATCAAGCTAGAGTGTCACAATGGCTCCTAGTACACTTATAATATACACCTTTTAGACATCTTACCTTGATTTTGTTTCTGAAGAAGTAATCTGAATGTTAGTAGGCATATGTTATCAAGTCTATATATATAACAAAAAAAAAAGAGGAGTAAATAAAAGTTCTCAGAGCATGAACAGATAACGTTAAAGCCTTCATATTGTATAAAACCATGGAGCAGCTGGAGTTATATGTAACCAGTCATTAATCTAAGATACTGGCTTTTTGAAAGACCATTTAATCACAAATTACTTGAGCCTGCTTTCCTGAAGGGGAGATGAACACTCCTCAATATTGTACAAATAGATCCATTTTACAGATGCTACATCATAGTATCTGAAGTTCGTGCTTGAAATACAAAAGTGGTGATTTGTTTTGGTTTGGGTTTGTTGTTTTTTTTTAGGGTGGGTTTTTTTTTTTGTGTGTGTTTGGGTTTTTTTTTTTTGTTTGTTTTGTTTTGTTTTTTTTTTTTTGTGTGTGTTTTTTTTGTTTTGGTTTGTTTTTTTCCCCCGAACTGAAACGGAAATTGGATTGGAGTGTTTGGACTGCAAAGTCTACAGAAGACTGATACCAGTGCAGAATAGTCCAAGCAATCAGGATAGCCTTTCCAAGGTTACTTAGTTTTATTTGAAAACAAATGTTACAACCCACCCCCCATCACAGGTGTAAATGCGTTGCTCTTCAATTCCTTCACTTAAGTACAGTTATAAATACAGGCTGCCCAAGGAAGCCATGAATGTTCCACCTTTGGCAGCATTCAAGGCCAGGTGGGTTGGAGCTTTGAGCAACCCGGCCTAGTTGAAAGTGTCCCTGCCTGTGGCAGGGGAGTTAAAAGTAGATGATCTTTAATGTCCTTTCCAACGCAAGCCATTCTATGATTTTACGATTTTATAATTTCAGCCCAGCATAGGGCCCTAAATCATGTTCCCAGCTCATCCTGTACAGCTTCTTGGACTCCTTTGGTTGACCCTGGACCCAGCTCATGCCTCTGTCTGGCTTCTTAACAGCCTCATGATGTTCTGCACTGATGATGGATATGAACAGATTAATTTTTCCACCCAGCTTTGCTGTTTGATATGCAGTGAGGCAGTCACTTCCCAGATGTCTCACTAAATGAGAATCCACTCTGAAACTGAGATCAACATCAGACCAGCTGAATCATTGTGTGAGGGACAAGTAAGAGGTAAGATGCTCAGGTTAGATCACGGCTATGCTTCAGGAGCAACTTACAACCAAAAGTACAAAATTTAAATGTCTAATAAGCATTGAAGGCTCCTTATTTTCAAAATAGCCATTTTTTCTGTTTCTTTTATTCTTTTTTAGCAATGAAGTATGACAAGCTCCACTAAAAATATTCAAACAACACTGTAGTGCTATTTCTTATTTTTTATCATTCTCATATGTACTTTTGCCCTGGTTGTTTTCTATCTTTTTATCACATTTGAGATTTGCACATTAGTGTGCAGTATTATCTGTACATTACTGCTCTATTTTGGGAGACATGAGCATGCAATTTTTACCTGGTAGCTGTGTGAGATATCTGAGGCAAAAGATTTCTAGGGTTTGGGTATTTTTCCTTTTGGGTTAGACACTTGCAAGTAGTTTTTCAAAGCTTGATTAAGACATTCTATTTTCAAGTGGCCTAAGGGAAATGCATGGATGAGTGTGTCTACACTTAATGCTTCCTCCTCTAGAAATTCAGCAGATTTCCACAGACGTGAAATGAAGTTTAGTGTCAGAGTCTAGTTTTCAGATTTACATTGTGAGTAAAAATTTTTAAAGAGAATGAGACTACAGTTGTGGAAGCAACACAGAAAATAAAAATTGCTTCAGGCTGTTTGCTAATTAGTTTCTGTGAGAATGTAAGGGCGGTTTACTGGAGCCACTATGAAAGGGTCAAGAATGTCTATAGTCATCTATCAGGAAAGAAGGATCAGACAGCAGAAGTTAATGCAAATAAATTATACAGTTACAGATATATTTATTTTGAGAAATGGCTAGAAAGTACTACAGAATTTATAGACTTCTTAGTTTGTGGCACTAGAGCTCAAAACCTTGTGTGATTTTTGACAGTATCTCAGTTTGTTGAGGTTCATCAAAATAGGGAACTGGTAAATAGGGTTAGAGAGGATTCAGAAAAACATTTTTTATTTACTGGTTTGCTTAAAACATCCTGCAAGAAGCAGGTGAATTATAAAGTTGGTATCGTGGTTTAAGCCCAGCCGTAAATCAGAACCACGCAGTCACTTTCTCACTTCCCCCTTCCCCTCCCCTGCTCCCAGAGGGATGGGGAGGAGAATCAAAAGAATGTAAATCCCATGGGTTGAGATAAGAACAGTCCAGTGACTAAGGTATAACATAAAACCACTACTGCTACCACCAATAAGGGAAATAACAAGGGAAGAGAATACAACCACTCACCACCCACTGACTGACACCCCACCTGACCGAGCAGTGAACTAGCCTTTCTGGGTAACTGCCCCCAGTTTTACATCCTTGGCATGACGTGCTGTGTTATGAAATACCTCTTTGTCTGGTATCCTGGGTCAGGTGTCCTGTCTCTGCTTCCTCCTGGCTTCTCTTCTACACTGGCAGAGCATGAGACTCATAAAGTCCTTGGTCAGAGTAAACATTACTGAGCAGCAACTAAAAACATTGGTGTTATCAGTGCTGTTCCCAGGCTGAAAGTCAAAAACACAGTACTGCACCAGCTACTAAGAAGGAGAAAAAATGACTGCTACTGCTGAACGCAGGACATTTAGATGCCCTATTTTGCCTCTGTGCATTTGGCTGGTGGTCTGGCTGGTGAGTTTCCCGGCCCACAAGGGACCAACAGGTATGCAGCAGACTTTGTGTTTCCAAGGTGAATTAGTGAAAGAACAGACTACATTGAACTAGAAGAAAATTAGAGAATTTAGAATATTTTAATGGAATTGCAATTCAATAACCTCACCAACTTTGATACAAAGTACTGATGTTTTCTATTCATCAATGTGTTCATCCTCAATTAACTTATTTGATAAAAACCTCAAAAAGTTGGCTTTATGGATTATTTTACTTATTGTAGAACCAGCAATATCTTTAGTCACATTAGACAAAGTTCAAGGAAGGAGCTATGGCACATAGCACTTACTACAATTTCAATGTTTATCACTGAATGCATACATTAGTTTTAGCTGTTGGGAATTAGTTATCCTACAATAAGAACATGTATTATTGGTCTGAGACTAATAGGTCACAAGTAAAAGTGGCACTCCGCACTTCCATAATTGCTGGAAGTTTAGAACGAATTTGAGAGGAAAAGATTACAAGCAGGACCACAGAAGCCGCAGCTACTTGTTTGGATACTAGTATGTGGCCTCGGAATGGAGTTAATGGTTCTGTTTGAGATCAGGCATCTTAAAATCATTTTATCCTGTTAAATAACCATATGGAAAAAAAAAGAAATGAGCTTCCAACCAACTTACGTGCACAATACAATGCAGAAATTCTCTTTAGAGTTTACTGGTGTATTTTTAAGCACAATAAAACTATGCAGTAACAACAGACCCACAAATAGCTTTGCAAAATCAGCATTATCATTCTCTAGACAGCTAAATAAAAGCGTAAATCCAGAGCATCAGTGTGAAAGTGTCTCTGTTTTCCTGTTAGTGAATCTTATAAAGTATGTAATTGAAACAATGTGTCCAGAATGTTCTGCAAAATTTGTCCCATGCATCAAACAGCAACAATATTCAAATGACATTACTAAAGGTCTTAGCAAGTAACTTGACACAAAATAAGCTAACCTCTGACAAAAAGGGAAGCTGAAAAAGTGTTTTCTCTGTAAGCCATTCTCCCCAGCCATTTTATGTTGTGCTTTTAGAATACCCCTCAAAAGCGTATACTGCTGGACATGTTGGGGGTATCAGAAATTAAATAAATGGACTACTGAGTTAATTCAGGATGATAACACCTGTGCTACATGGAGACCCTTCGATAAAAAAAGATTTTATGTATCACTGGCATTTAATGTTCTCCTGTCTGCAGGGTTGTGTGACTGTCCCTCAAAATCATTTTATTCAGCTTGCATAAGTTCAGATGCATAGAACTATCTTTTTTCCTTGCTCCTAAGAATTTGAAACTCCTGCTCTGGAAGATACTGTATTCTGTGAAGCCATTCTTTTCCTGCTTTTATAGCTCCTAGGACAGCTTTTTTCTCCTGACAAAGCCAAACATCTACTTTTCTGTTGTAGGGGAATCACTTCTTTTATGATGCACCAGTTCCAGACCACAGCCCAGTGTCGGACTCAGCACAGCCTGTCGCAATGGAGACAGAGGTTAAACAAGGAGGTTTATTCAGTTCTGTTGGGGTAGAAACACATCCATTAACAACTTAGAGGTTTAAAGCAGTCAAAAGGCCCATTTCAAGAGTAAGAGTGTCAGTTTTCACAATATTGAACTCGGCAGGTACACAAAGAGTGTCATGTGTCACCACTGCAATAGGATAGCCAAGTGCAGGGGTTGCTTCCTTCAAGTCTCCGAAAGTAGTTCAGTCTTCAGACCCTTTGAAAATATTGCAGATGCAGGCAGAATTGACACAACTGAACCAGTGCCTGGTGAACTGAGAGTAGTTCAGTAAAGTGAGGCTGTCCTCCAGGGTACAGGCGTCCCAGGGTGCAAGGGCCATTGTAGAAACTTATTTCAGGAACAAAACAAGTGGAACTGCATTTATCTGCACTCAATTCTAAGGCTAGGAGTGGAGGCCTAGGAATCAATCACAACCTTCCCGGTGAATGAAAAGCTGTGTTTGTCAGTTTCTTAGAAACATTTGTGGCAAATGCATCATAGGCCAATGGCCAGCATTTTCTTGAAGTTGAAATGAAATTCCTTTCCGAGCAGATGCAGAAACAAACTAGTAACCACCTTAGCAAACCTCATCTGAATGGTGGGAGAAACAGAGCAGATAAAAGAAAAATTAGGAAGAGATTGGAAAAAAATTCAAAGGAGAAACAGAGTGTTAGAACAAAAGTTACAGGGAGGGAAAATATTTTAAGAAGGGAGGATTAAAAAGGCAGCTTTAGGACACGGAGGATCCTCAGCAATGCTCTACATGTTTTGTATGAAGTTCTTAATTGCCCATTTTGCCATGCTGGAGTAATAAGCATACTACCTGCTGAATGTTTTCTTCACTGATCAAGAAATAATATCAGGTAGAATGCTTGTAGTATTTGTAGCCAGGAGATTTATTTCTTTCCTTCCTTCCTTCCTTCCTTCCTTCCTTCCTTCCTTCCTTCCTTCCTTCCTTCCTTCCTTCCTTCCTTCCTTCCTTCCTTCCTTCCTTCCTTCCTTCCTTCCTTCCTTCCTTCCTTCCTTCCTTCCTTCCTTCCTTCCTTCCTTCCTTCCTTCCTTCCTTCCTTCCTTCCTTCCTTCCTTCCTTCCTTCCTTCCTTCCTTCCTTCCTTCCTTCCTTCCTTCCTTCCTCCCTTCCTTCCTTCCTTCCTTCCTTCTTTCTTTCTTTCATAAGCCCCCAGTCTCTGTACATTTCTGCACATTTCACATCAGCATTAGTGAATCTGGAATTTACTGCAAAGAATCTCAAAAGCATCTCTCAAAAAATTTTAAAATACTGTCAAAAAGTGTATAAAGCCTACCTCAAAGTTTTCATTTGTCCTTCTCTGGTTTACTCACCTCCATATGTCTCCCATATGTGTTACTATCTCCCACCCGCTAATTCCCTTACATGACAAAAGAAATATTTCCTATTTTCTTGATAAATCCAGCAACTGCATGGGTCCATACTCCACATGGTCTCGTTAAGGGTGTGTGCATATGCATGACAGAGATCCCCCATCAGCCTTAACTGATACAATTGCTATGTGGTCCAAGCTCACTTCCTTGATGAATCAGGGCCAAGATAACTGTGAATTAGTAGGCTGTCATTTGCTAATACCAGAACAAATATCCGAGGCTGTTTCATTTATGTATTTATTTTATGACAGCTCTGTAAATCTAGTATGCAAATTATCTCAGGTCAAACTTTGATAAGTGATTCCCACAGCTAGGGTCAAAATTTCAGAAGTAATCTCTTCCCTTTAACATATTTGAATAAAATTGTCAGTGATGCTGATGACTTCTAAAAATTCAGCCATTGTCATTACACAGTTAAACTGGAACTGTTTGGTGCTGAGCTCTTTTGGAAATTGATTCCAAAACCAGGTTTGTATTTTCAATACTGACCTTTCTTGGGTTTTTTGTTACCATGTTGCCAGTGAATAGCATCGTTAGCGCTCTACTAGTACCAGAGCATTTTCATTTCTACATTTTGATTAGAATACATTTCGCCTAATTAGAAATGTGAAATCAGGATGGATGATAGCAACCCTAGAACCACACTTCAAACACTGTTACAGGCATTTCAGGAAGGGGTCAGAGAAATAAACTACAGCTCATTAGCCTAAGGCTATGAGTGATCTACCAACCATACAGAAAATTGGCAGCCTTTCTGTCTTTTGTCCTCAAGGAGCCTGTGTATTAAACTAATTGTTAAATATAGCAAACAGACTGGCAGTCCAGTCAGAATATTTTTTGCACATGTAGAATAATGGGCTTATTTAGATTTCATTGAAATGCTATCCATACATGTTTTACAAATGTGCAAGCACTTACATGCGTCATAGAAAACCTTCAGTACTGGCCTAAGATTTTAAAGGAGCCACTCTAGTGTAAACTGCCTAGTTAGAGAAAAAAAAGAAATCTTATTTATGGGAGAGAAATAAGTTAAAACACATACTGAAAGACTCTTTTGATGGCTAATTCTTAGTACATTTGGAGTTGTTTTTTAATATGATAACATTCTTCAGAAGCATGCTTAAACTTTTGGAATAAGAGTGAAAAATCTTTTTGTGCTCATTATTTTATGCTACACTTTTCATGTACATATGTGTATAAAGTCTGTGATGTTTCTCACTTCTGAAATTGCAGTTTTTGAAGTTAAAACTTTAGTGACAGTCAAAAATTGCTGAATGAGATTTGTTCAATGCCAGCTGATATTATTCCTTAGTGTTCTCATTAAAAACTAGTGATGCAGCCCAAAGAATTTGTTGGTGACAATGAAGATGATTTCATTTTATTTCCTGATTGGAATTTTTAGATTATACCAATCTACTATCCACATGCTTTTTGAGATATAATATAAAATTACCATAACAAAGGAGAATACTATATGCATAAAGAATATTGCTATAAGAAGAAATTGAAAACAGCCTATAAACCAGTCTGTGACTGGAGAAGGAGGTCATGGAATGCAGGAAATAGGAGAATTAATTTTATCTAACTTCACTTACAGAAAAGAGAGGCCTAAAGCCTAATTTAGTTATCTATTATTCTCCATCCTCCTTATCAAAAAGGGTTCCTTCAGATTCAGAATTTTCCCTGCAATGGTTTACATGAAGAGACAGTGGATTTTGTTTTACTTGTTGGTTTGTAGCATGTTAACAACAAAACAAAAAAAAAAGGAATAAAAAATTCCATGTGAAACAGAAAATGTTGATAGCTCCTGTGCATAAACTGAAAAAGAGCTATTTTCTGCAGCAGGCATTTACAATCCCTTGATCAGAGTTAGACCCCAAATTCTAGAATCAGTAGCTTCTTAAAGATATTTCTTATGTCAAAGAGAGTTTTCAATATTGCATAACTTAGGATATGTAACTTGAATTCTTTACTATACTTTCAGACATTTACAATTTTTCTAAAAATCAAATAATGAATTTGATCATAAATATGAACTTTTATCCCACTCTAAGCAAGACTTTTAGTAGATTTTTGTATCATAAGAAAAGAGTTGTTGGCTTTTGAGTTATAAAAAAATGCAAGAATTGCAGAAACACAAATTCAAAGTCACACCCACACCTCATATGTTTGCAGAACAGATAAAGAAGAACATTAACAAGTATGCATTTATTTGTCTCATACTGCTGAGGAAAAGAGTTGATTTTAGTAGGATTACTCATGTGATTAAAGCTAAAAGTGTATGCTGTTGCAGGTCAAGCAACGATCAGAGGTAGTAGGACTAACTTTTGTTACTTTGTCGTCCCTCTGCTCCCACCAAGCAAATGAAATTTTAAGCCCTCTGTAGTTTCTTCCAGTGTTTGTGAAAGACTTCCATTCCAGAAGAACCCTTGCTGCTTCAGTATAGGCCATATCCAATGATCACACAAAAATGGGTGGTGACGTACACCTGATTGTATTCCAAACAGCTAAACCATGGCTGCAAACAAAGCAAAGGCAAACTTTCCCGGTCCTCAGTATGTGAAGAATTTGGATTAAATAAAATAAGTTGGCAAATGGCAGCAAGGGAGGCTGCTGTCACATTCTCTTCCATCCTTCCTTGTGTTAGAAGTTTGTCTTTAATGTATTTTCCTTTTTATTTTTAATGGGAAAAACACATCCATATGATGGAGATCATGAGATACAGTTATGGTTTGAGTTGTGAATAATTTAATTCAAGTTATGAATTATCCTAATTTAATTCCTTCCAAGATTATGATACAAAGAAAACTGGATTATTGCTTGTTGTGGTTTCAGGTCAGAGTTCTTTTTAACTGCTCTTAGAAAAATTCCCTTGTGTTTATGACAAGATTATGTTTTAGCTTTTTTTTTCTCAATACACGTGTTCTCAGACTGAAGTTGGCATTAACGCATAGACAAATAGACAGACTAAAGAATCATACAGCTATGAACTAGTATTCCAAATATTTATCCAGACTTATTGGTTTCTTCTCATTTAGTATAGGACAAAGTGTTCTGAGAAAACATATAAAATGGCTGATGGAAGGAAAGCTATCAAACACAGTATTTATTATTTTCAAATTCACAGACTTTCTACACAACACTGATAAAACTAAAGAAAGGCTTAATATCAGGCAGGTTTGAAAAACTCTCTTAATACATTATCTAGCTATTACTTGCACTTACTTAGACAATTCACACAACAATAAATGAAATAGAAAATGGCATTTTTAAACACTAGAAACAGCCTTCCAAGATCAGTATACTTTTTCCCATGACTATGATCACATAGACAAATCCTACATTCCTTTCCCTAATGCAGACAAGGCTGCTTAGGTCCAGAGTCACCAAAGTATTTTAAATCCTTTGATCAGCTAGGACCATCAAAAGGAAAAGATAACTTAGCCAGATTTTTCTAACATGATGTTTTAATCCAAGTCAAGACTTACGGGTGCTTGTAAAGTAATATTAAACAACCTATGTTGTGTTTAGTAAACCCACAAACCAAAGAAATGGTCCAGAAATCCTGCATTCAAGAGTATATCAAAGACCTAAATCTTTCACAGACCATTCAAGTTGTAGCCTGCATTGTCTTCAATTGATTTTATACTAGCATTTGGATAGGAGCACAGTAAAAAGTCATTGGATGTCTTTGTGATACATACTGATATTTTTCCTTAAACACAAAAGTCCCCTAAATGTTTTAAAAATTGTATATTTCATGCTTGCTTTCCTTGCTTATCCAATATCATGAAGCAGAACAACCAAAGACTCTACCTTGTACCCTGTAAAAGCTTTATGTCTTCTGCAAAGCAGTGCTGGACCTTCAGTGAACACTATAATGCATCAAAGAAGAAACATTAATAATAGTTCTCTCTGTGAGGTTAAGTCTGCAAATTCAAGGCAAAACAATATTTATTTATTTTTTAGCTGAAAGAGGTACACAAAGACTCTGAATATGCAGAAACAAATCAGAGTAAAAGTATGCCATTTTCACAGTAATAAGTGGGATTAATGTTAGAAAAGGTCTTAGCCTGTTACAATGCACCATCTAAATCACAAGACAATTGTATAAAATGCATACGTTAGGGTCATGTTTTCATTTATGCCAATTTAAAAACATACAGCACTGTAGTTTGCTGAATAAATATTATAACAAACAGAAGTTTTGAGTGCATCTTCTGTAGAAAAATTTCATAACTAAACCTGTTGCAAATTCTTAAATATTAAATCCTTTCCTCATATCAGTTTAGACAGATGAAGAAATGTTTTACAAACCCTGATGATATCAAGTAGTTTGCTTCTCATTTTATCTATTTCCCTCCCTGAGGGTAGAGTGCAATAGAAACAATTAACCAGATTTTGATTAACTGCTTGAAAAATCACCAGCTGTTTTTTCTCAGTCACTTAAACCTTTCATTCCTGACCTAGATTTAGCAAGCAACACAAACAATAGCAAGTTTTTTTTCCTCAGGAAAATTGAACCTGTGGTATATTTGCAACAATGGCAAAAGAATATCTATAGAAATCTGGATTTAAAGTCATTGTCCATTCCCCATAACTTTTTTTTTTTTTTTTTTCTTTTATGGCATTCAGACCAACTTAATTATCAAGCAAATAGGAAGCTATTAGTGTGGTTTGAGTCAGCTGAGAAGCATACATGATTCAACACAGACCTGTAAATTCATCTTAGCTCTAGCCTCAAGCAAATCTGTTTTTCTCAACCTGATCATCCTGTCAACAAAGCCTGCCAGGAGTTTTAATTTCTGTGATGCTTAGTTGATGTATGTGAGTCAGTGTATAGGTCTATGATGTGAAAGAGACATTTTCCATATTACAGATCATAATACTATATAATGGTGAAGAGTAGGATCATATAACATGTGGGTAGTTGACTGGAAATGGACTTAAATGGTGGCTGAATTAGGATCACCAATCTATTTTTTACATTAATTTTAAGATTTGCAATGAAGGCCAATACACAACCCACTTCAACCCTTCTCTCTTTCTTCCTATGTACTTGCAATAGATTATTTAAATCACACAAATATTTAATGCAAGTGTCTCATCATTTGTTGTTTATTAGGCTTAAGGACAGGACCATAATTGAGACGTAAAGTTCAGAGCCATTGATAGATGTTTTCCGTTAGCCCTTTCAAAAACATCTTAGTAAGATTTTGTCTGAAATAGACTGGTCTTGTAGGATAAGGCATGCTTTACTACATTGAATAGATGACCAAATGTCTGTCCTTGCACAAAGAAGAAGGCACAAAACCCTGAAGAGTTCAGAACAGAAAATAATACAAAACTCTTTTAGACCTCTATCTCCAAGACACTCTCTATGTTGAAAAGTTTGTGGACAGCATCCAGTGGTGGCTGAAATATTTTATTTTGAAGGGAGTATTTTCATTGACAGGCAGAACAGAAAGTTTCTCTGACTGATGGAGATGGTAATGTGGAAAGTGCATATTCGGACAGATGCAATAGGTAATTTGGAGGTGAAGCCAAATGAATGCACTCAGGATGTTTTCCGAAAAAAAAATCAAGCCACTTGGAAAAACACCAGGAGGAATATGAAGTGGATGAATCTGATCTTTAAATTCTTTCCACCTTTTTTTTTTTTCACAGCAGGTAAATCCATAATTTGGAGTTCTGCCCAAAGGAGAAGATCATTGACACTATTTTAGCTGGCAATATTAAAACAAACAAACAAAAAAAAACAAACCAGCCAACCAACAAAACAAAAAAAGTGAAGCTTCTTTTCAGGTATACATTAGGATGATAGGGGAAGTTCAGTTTAGGTCATGGTAATTGAGAGAAATTTTCATACCTGGCAATTCACCTCTTCACAGCTCAGTTTTCTCATCTTTAAATTGGGAGTAGTGAGTGGTATTTAGCTTGCGACAGAGTTTTACATGTCTTCAATGAAAGCAGTCAGAAAAGTACGAATTATTGCCTCAGTTTTAAGATGCAGTATCTGAAGCTGAAAAATGTTTCAATAAGTTGAAAATAGTGAAAAGAAAATGTGGTTTTGTCTGTTTGTGGTAAATTCTGCGTGAAGTGATCCTGGTAGTAAAATCTGATTGCTCCCTGTAATATTTCAAATATTTTTACCTCCCTTAAAACAATGACAATTTTGTTCCTTCTCTGGTCCTCACTTCATTATTTAAGCTACCTCCCATGCTTATTGTAGTGGTGTCTAAATTTGTTTTCTCAGGCCATTTATGATAACTTGTGTATGCTTATGCACATAGCAGAGGAAAATGCCCATTAATTCTTTCATAAGTTACACTAAATTTGAAATGGTGAGGACAGCACAAACATATTTTTACCAGTAAACTGTGCAAACATGACATGGAAATCATAGATAGAGCATGCAGAGTGCATGTAATACCAACATATCTTTTTCTTACGAAGCGTATCATATCACCAGAGGGACACTTTAAAATGAAACCCTTCAAAGTTTTCAGATATTTCAGTGGCATGAACATTTATAGCTAGCAATTAAACACAGAAATTATGGATAGAATGCAATTGGAAGTGAAAATCTAAAAAGTCTGCACTGATCTAAGAAGACAGCCTGATGCAAAGCGTCATCTCCCAAAGGCCCTTCTGTCTACGTAGTTTTGAAACACACACTAAACCAGCTGCCAAACCTGGCTTTTAAATGGAAGCTACAAAAAAGGTGTTCTGCATTTTCAGAGCATGCTACTTTACAAAGGAAAGAAGCACTGTCTGGCTGCCATGTAGTCAGGCAAAAGGGAACCAGCTTGCAAGTGATTAGAATAATGAAACTGGAAAGGATTAGCCACATTATACAAACATGAAGCAATAGGCTAGTCAAACTAATCCCTGAGGAATAGTTAAAGGAAACAAATGACATGATAGACATAGGGCTACTTCTCAGTAAGATAGCATTAAAGCATGTGATACTTGAACTCATGTTCTGCTTGCATATTTTCTGAAAGCGCATGAAAGCAGGGAGAAGGTAAGCTGACATGTCTGTGTGACAATATTGAGCAAGTTTTATTTCAGATTCTGCAAGTCTTATCTGACTTTTAAAAATAATTAAAGTGTTATTAGACTGACTGGTATCAATGGAACATCCACATCCTGTGGAGCCCTTAATTGCAGGAAAAGAAGGGTAATGATCCAGGTTTTAATATGACTGTGTCTATTGTGCCCTGTTGGATGGATTCATTATGCAGTGAGTGAACATTTTTTCTCCTCATTATTTAATTATTTATTTTGGAACTGTAAGAAGTAATTCCAGTGCTAATCGCAACATTTATATTTTAGAAGGATAAATTAGCCCCAAACATTTTTTATTTTATAAAAAAGTCATACATGGAAATGATGCCCCAGCTCTATATTCATACATTGCTGGATTTCTATCCATACAGAAATCTGAGTAATAAATCATTAGTAGACCTATTACCATTAAAACCAGACGCAAGCAAGACATGTAGTGGGTATTTCTAGAAGGCACAATTCAAAGTCCACCAAGGTAAAAGAGATTCCTTCCAAATTTATATGTACGCTATAACTGATAAAGCAAAATAAAGGTAAGAGCTGCATTCTCATTGAAATTACCATGCATACATGAAAGGACCTAGAGGAAGGGCAAAACAGAATCTAAGCAGCTGCTAACTATTCTTTCGATGAATTCAGGTTGCACCACAGGTACAGATTTTTTTTATAGGAAGGAGAAGGGCTCTTGCAGAGCTGTAGGCTTTTATGCAACATGAACCTTTTCTGAGCTAACTCACACACATTCACCCAGTTTATGCAAGAAAACCCAAACGGACATGTTTCTTTTCTTTCAAGCTAAGAGCGATGCATGCCCTATTATATGATTCTTGATTGCAGAGGGAAGTTTTAAGGAACATGGAATATCAGGTATTACACTGTACCAGGGATGGCTCAGTCATTTACAGTGGTTTTGGCTGATAGGTAGAATTTTCCATGGAGGTGTTCAAAAACCATGTAGATAAGGCCCTCAGTGATGTGATTGAACCGTGGATTTGGCAGTCCTGGCGTAATGGTTGGACTTGATGATCTTAAAGGTCTTTTCCAACCTAGCTGATTCTATGATTCTATGTGATTCATAGGGATAACAAAATCCTTCAATGGATGATTATGAATTACACTGTCTACTAAGTTTCTTAACCATGATCATTTAACTACTTGCTTCTATACAGACATTTGAGAACACAATCCTAGCATATTTTTCTCTCAGTTTAATGAGGTGCTGAGTATTCTCATTGTTCATATTCAGATCTCACCTTGTTAAAGGTCCAATAATCAATTTGCTTCAATAACATCCTTTGACAATGATTTTCCCAGGTTAATTGCATGTGTTATCTAAAAACTATTTCCTTTCAGTTTTTATCAGCTGCTCGATAAAAGAATTTTTTGTAACCTTTTCAGAACAGCTGAATTTGGAAAGGGCTTATCAGGTTCTGAAGGAGTGTAATCATCCATTCCTAACCAAGTGATATATTAGATCATTTATTTGTGGCAAGACAGACATTTCAATAGAGCTTATTGTTTCCCATAATGAAAGGTTTAAATCTTCCTTTAGGTTCCTCGGAAATTTAATTTTTGTTGATGGAGACAAGCCAGTTTGTGCAAGACTTTTTTTTTTTTTTTTATGTCAGGGCTTCAGAAATTCCAAACTATTAATTATATTTTTCCACTCTTTAGCTCTGTGTTGTGCAAAATGGAGGTGGAGAAAATCAAGTACAATAGAAGCTTTCACATACTTCACCTTTAAAAACAATAAATTCCTTCCCTTTAGCAGGATTATTTATTGGGCTGTTATTTAGTCAGTGAAAAGGAATTTTGTCATACACTCTACACCACTCACGAAAACTGCATCCTATTGTATTTCTGTATTTGCATTTGGCAGAAGTGCACAATGCAAGTGACAAATTTATCTCCTTGACCAAGTTCACCCCACAAATGCCCTTTCTACCTGAGTACTAAGTTTCCATTAATATTGTGTTCAGAGCCTGAGTGGTATCTGCATGAATTCCCTTCTACCTATTTTTAAGTGATTGTTTGGGGCGGGGGGGGGTGGGGGGGTGTGTGTGTTAAGTATAACTTACCTTAATTAAGAAAACCAGTATTTAGCAAAATACATTTATTGTCAATAAAATATATTTATATTTCATCCACATCACTAATGTCATTGGTACATAGTAAGAAAAGTCTTAATCCTGCAGTGTTTGCTTAGATAACATCTACATTATCAAAAAGTACAGCTTCCATGGCTGTAACACCATCCTGACTTCCTGCTGCTTGGCTTTCAGTCCACAAAAATCTGTGCTTTCTCTTCTCATCTGCAATGCATTCTGAGGTCACAGACAAAGGCCTGAAGAAAATTTTCTCTGAGAAAATCAATAATGATGATTTATGATATCTGACTTCAAAAAATGTTGTTTCATAAAAGTGACAGACAATGAAGCACTAATCTACTAAGACGATGCTGGGTTCCAGTCCACTTTTTATTTTATTTTCCAGCAGCCAAAGTGCTGTATGGCAAAATGGTTCTTGGTTATCTAGAGAAGTTGTCTCATTTTTCAAATCTCTGAATTCATCAACAAGTTGGTAATTTCACAATGTCTGTTATGAATGCCTGAAATGATTCAGAAAATACTATTGGAATATTCAGAAACTGCTGAGGTGAGTAGCTCGAGAGAGGACGCCTTCAACACCGGAGCGGGGGGGGGGGGGGGGGGGGGGGGGGGGGAGATCAGCGTCCAGGCGCCTCAACTCAGAGCCACAACAGCCACCGAGGGAGCCTCAAGTCCTCGACAGGACCTGCCCGGGAGCCGGCAGCTCAGCTGACGAGAGCGAGCAGCTGACTCACAGGGGGCGGAGCCTGAAGCAGCGGCACCAGCCCTGACTGGGTAAAAACCTGCCCCAGGGAGCGCGAAAGACCGGGAGCGCGGCGAACAGAGCGGGCCGAGGCAGTTCGCGCGGGCAGGCGAGCGGGATGATGAGCACCCGTCGTATGATCAGAGCCCGGTCTGGGAGCTCTGCTCTGGCTGCCCCGGCGGTGGCCAGCGTAGGCACCCAGACAGAGCCGATGAGAGGGGAGGCTGCAGTGCAGAGCTCGGGGTACAGAGAGTGCCTGCACTGGTCTTTGTGAGGGGAGGGTGCACAATGGGCAGGGCTGCACTCGGTGCTCCCTGGTGGAGGTGCTCCTGCAGCAGGGGCTGAGCTGCGGGATGCTGTTAATAGGCTGCGAGATATCAGGGAAGCTGAGAGGAAGCAGGAATGCTTGCTCCACGCCCAAACTGTCCAGGGGCCTCGAGCTTCACCTCTAGCTCATGAAGGAAAGAAAGAGGCCGTTAACCCGGGAAGCTGGGAATTAGTGACAAAAAGAAACAACGAAAAAAAGAAGGAAAAGGACAACCAAAAGCGAGGGGCTTCCCCCTAAATCCCCTGTCCCCACGCAGAGCCGCTTTGCTGTCCTGCAGGGGGCTAATGAGGAAGCGCACTCGAGCGAGAAACAGCCGGCTGATGCACTGCTAAAGAAGATCTCTACTGGTGCTGCTAGGAAAAAGCAGCGGGTCGTAGTAGTAGGGGACTGTACACTGAAAGGGACAGAAGCACTTGTCTGCCAGCCAGACCTCGTCTCAAGGGAGGTGTGTTGCCTACCAGGGGCACGGATGAGGGATGTGGCAGAGAGGCTGCCTGCTCTAGTAAGTCCCAGGGGCTATCACCCACTGCTGGTGATACATGTGGGTGCTAGGGATATAGATAGTAGTAGCCTGGAGAACATAAAGAAGGACTACAGAGCCCTGGGGGAGGTGGTTAGGGGCTCTGGAGCTCAGGCAGTTTTTTCATCAATTCTCCAGGATACAGGGGAAGGCCTAAAAAAATCTAGGAGGATTAGCCAGGTTAATAACTGGTTAAAAGGGTGGTGTCATAGTCAGGGGTTTGGGCGTCTTGAACACGGGACCCAAGCTTGTAGGCCAGGTCTAGTGGGGGCTGGTGGAGCTGGTCTGATGATAAAGAAGGGAAAGAGCAGTTTTGGTAGGAGGCTTGCCAGACTGGTCAAGGAGGCTTTAAACTAGATGTGTCCGGGGAGGGGGCATCATTCCATGCCAACACACCCAGTCAGTTGCCAGATCCTATAATAAATGCTTGGAGCAATGTAGAGATATCCCAGCCGCTCCAGCCAATGAGCCGGCTTCAGTTGGAGCTCGGCTCAGATGCCTCTATACAAATTCCTGTAGCATGGGGAACAAACAAGAGGAATTAGAGATGTGTGCACGTCTATGGGGGTATGATATAATAGGCATCGCAGAACCATGGTGGGATGGCTCTTATGACTGGAGTGTTGGAATGGAAGGTTACAGGCTCTTTAGGAAAGACAGGCCTGGCAGGCGGGGAGGGGGAGTTGCCCTTTCTGTTAGAGACAGGCTGGAGAGTATGGAACTCTGTCTGGGGACAGGTGAGCAGTCCACAGAGAGTTTGTGAGTCAGGGTTAAAGGGAATATAGCTATGGGAGACATTACTGTGGGGATCTGTTACAGACCGCATGATCAAGGGGAACCTGCGGATGAAGCACTCCATAGACAGATAGGAAAAGCCTCACGCTCGCAGGCCCTTGTTCTCATGGGTGACTTCAACCACCCTGACATCTGTTGGAAGGACGGTACGGCCCGGCACAAGCAATCCAGGAGGTTCCTCGATTGTGTAGAAGGCAAACTTCCTTCTGCAAGTAATAGAGGAGCCGACAAGGAGAGGTGCCCTGCTTGACCTCCTGCTCACCAACAGGGAAGGGGTCATTGGAAATGTGATGCTTCAGGGCAGCCTTGGATGCAGCGATCACGAGATGGTCGAATTTGAGATCCTCAGGACAGTGAGAATAGCGTGCAGCAAGCTCACTGCGCTGGACTTCAAAAGAGCAGACTTTGGCCTCTTCAGGAACCTGCTTAGAAAGGTTCCATGGGATATATCCCTAGAAGGCAGGGGAGCCCAAGACTGTTGGTTGGTATTCAAGGATCACCTGCTGCAAGCTCAGGAGTGTTGCATCCCAACTAGAAGGAAGTGCAGCAGGAGGGCCAGGAGACCTCCTTGGATGGATAAGGAGCTGCTGAGGAAAATTCAAATGAAAAAAGAGGCTTATAATAAGTGGAAGCAAGGACAGGTGGCATGGGAAGAGTACAGGGATGTTGTCTGGGAAGCTAGGGGCCAGGTTAGGAAAGGTAAGGCCCAGTTAGAATTAAACTAGCTGGAGGTATTAAAGATAACAGGAAGGGATTCTACAGGTACATAGCAAATAAAAAACAGACCAGGGAGAATGTAGGCCCCCTCAGGAAGCTCTCAGGAGAACTGGCTACACAGGATTTGGAGAAGGCTGAGGTTCTGAATGACTTCTTTGCCTCAGTCTTCACTGGCAAAGGCTCTGACTGCACCACCCAAGTCTTGGAAGGCAGATGCAGGGACTGTGAGAATGAAGACCTTGCGCCCACTGTAGGAGAGGATCTGGTTCGAGACCATCTTAAAAATCTGAATGTGAAAAAGTCCATGGGTCCTGATGCGATCCATCCACGGGTCCTGAAGGAGCTGGCAAATGAAGTTGCTAAACCACTGGCCATCATATTTGAAAAATCATGGCAGTCAGATGAAGTTCCTGATGACTGGAAAAAGGGAAATATAACCCCCATTTTCAAGAAGGGGAAAATGGATGAGCCGGGGAATTAAAGAGCAGTCAGTCTCACCTCTGTGCCTTGCAAAATCTTGGAGCCTCCTGTCCAAGCATTTTGCTAAGGCACATGAAAATCAACAAGGGTGCTTGGTGACAGCCAGCATGGCTTCCCTAAGGGGAAATCCTGTCTAACCAATTTGGTGGCCTTCTATGATGGGGCTACAGAACTGATGGACAGGGGTAGAGCAGTTGATGTCATCTACCTGGACTTGTACGAAGTGTTCAACACTGTCCCACAGGACATCCTTGTCTCTAAATTGGAGTGACATCAATTTGATGGATGGACCACTCAGTGGATAAAGAACTGGCTGGATGGCCGCACACAAAGAGTTGTGCTCAATGGCTCAATGTCCGGCTGGAGACCAGTAACGAGTGGTGTCCCTCAGGGATCAGTGTTGGGACCGGTCTTGTTTAACATCTTTGTTGCTGACATGGACAGTGGGATTGAGTGCGCCCTCAGCAAGTTTGTCGATGACACCAAGCTGTGTAGTTCGGTTGATACGCTGGAGGGAAGGAATGCCATCCAGAGGGACCTTGACACACTTGTGAGGTGGGCTGATGCCAACCTCATGAAGTTTAACCATGACAAGTGCAGGGTCCTACACCTGGGTCGGATCCCAGGCATAGCTACAGGTTGGGCAGAGAAGAGATTCAGAGCAGCCCTGAGGAGAACGACTTGAGGGTGTTGGTTGATGAGAAAATGAACATGAGCAGGCAGTGTACGCTTGCAGCCCAGAAAGCCAACCGTATCCTGGGCTGCATCAAAAGGAGTGTGACCAGCAGGTAAAAGGAGGTGATCCTGCCCCTCTACTCTGCTCTTGTGAGACCTCACCTGGAGTATTGTGTGCAGTTCTGGTGCCCTCAACATAAAAAGGACATGGAACTGTTGGAACAAGTCCAGAGAAGGGCCACGAGGATGATCAGGGGACTGAAGCACCTCCTGTATGAAGACAGGCTGAGGAAGTTGGGGCTGTTCAGCCTGGAGAAGAGAAGGCTGCATGGAGACCTCATGCTATGTATCCAGTATCTGAAGGGGGCCTATGGGGATGCTGGAGAAGGACTCTTTATTAGGGACTGTAGTGACAGGACAAGGGGTAATGGGTTAAAACTTAAACAGGGGAAGTTTAGGTTGGATATAAGATGGAAATTCTCTCCTGTTAGGGTGGTGAGGCACTGGAATAGGTTGCCCAGGGAGGTTGTGAATGGTCCATCCCTGGCAGTGTTTAAGACCAGGTTGGACGAGGCCTTGGGTGATATGATTTAGTGTAAGGTGTCCCTTCCCACGGCAGGGGGGTTGGAACTAGATGATTTTAAGGTCCTTTGCAACCTTAACGATTTTATGATTCAGCTGCACTAATGGCTCAGATCCTGGAAGGCAAAGTACCCTGACTACAAAATTTTAAAAAGAAATCTAATGATATATAAACTAATATCAAGATTTGGATGCACAAACCATGATTTTTACACCATTCAGTCTGGCAGTGTTGCCATTAGTGGTGTATAGTGGTCAAGAAAGCAGGTGTTTAAGAAGGTTGAAAATAGCAACAGGTTTTTTCTTCCACCTGAAAGAGGGTGGTTTATTCAGAGAAGACAGCCTGGGTAGTTCCTCATAAAATTTCATTAAAGATTTTATTCTCTAAGGAACTGGTTTTAATCACAATTCAGTACTTAGGATGAATGAGTCATTGCTGCCCACAAAGTGCAGAGGACCAGGAAATTCATTCATGAGTTACCTCCTCTGAAATGCTTGCCAGTACTTTGGACCACAAATAGGTACATCTGCATCAGTCTGCACATAGATGTTTGCATGTACATGACCCAGCTTGAGTCTCTGTAGTTGGTTTTCCCAGGGTTGCATTCCACCCCTTTCAGGTCCTCTCCCATTTACTATTTTCCTCAGTTTTAAAATGAGATATATGGATGGACAAAAAAGCTATGTCTGCATAAATAAAAGCAAGAGGCTTGAAATACAGGACTAAGTAACCTGTTACTATCTTGATAAAATTACATCATTTGCTGGAGTTTCATCTACTTCTTCCTGGTGTTATTTTCTAATACACAGAGGTAGTTTTGGTACCTCGGTGTGACACCAATGTTGCCATTCTCTCCCACATCTGTGCTAGAGGTTTCATAAAAGGAAGGATGCTTACAGGTTACGGCAGTTGTTTGTCAAGTTTTGGCACAGTGCCTGACTCCCCTCTCTCCTTGTAAGAAAAGAGGGATGTTGCATTCTTCTTCCTGTCAGAAAGAAATGGCATAATTCCTTTTCCTGGGTAGGTGACTATCCTGTAGGTGCTTTCTACCAGTTGTGGTGGACCTGCTCATCTCTTTAGTAGTCTCAGTGGTAAAACAACACATTTGGGTCTCCTTGCTTTTAGTTGTAGATTCTGACTGGACTGAAGGGATTTTTTGGCAGCTTGTGCTAGGGCAAGAAAACTGTCCCTATGTCCTCTCAAAGGCTGTGCCTTGAAGTGTGGATGTGTTTCAGTGCTGCCCACAGCTCATTTTGTCAGTTATTAAAGCAAATATTTTCCCATTTCATGTCATGCTAACCATCACAATGAATTTGAAGAGGTGAACTTCCTCTAATGTTGACATCTGGCACATGAAATTTCCTCATAACAAGCCAGCACTGATCTGCCTTGGGTTCTTAATTCTTTTAGTCACATACTCGTCTTTAGTGCTAGATGAAGGCATGTGTAATTCCATGAAAAGTAGGTATGTTGCCAGAGCATTGCAACTCCACTTTCAGCCACATTCAGAAGCCTCCACAAAAATTTTTGACTGCACATGATCTTAGCAAAATCATTTGCAGAAGAGTAAGCAGTATTCATAAATGTGTGTATAATAAAATAAATTAGCGTGATTGCTATCTCCTGTGTTTCAATTTTACTGTTGTCCTGTGTTCTAGTTTTAATTTTATACCCTAATTCCTTCCTGAGAGCTAAGAAAAAATGATCTCCTTGCCTTTCACATTAAATCTGAAAATCATGTGAGAGTTGTACCTTTAAATAATATATTAATTTACCTCATTGTCTGCAACAGGCATCTTTCTTACATTTATTTTGTGTATCATGTCTATGTAATGTATTAAAACATCCATGAAGACATGCTCTTTCTATACAGGAAGTAGGACAGGCTTTCTAAAAGGTAAATGCTGGGTGAATTTCTGGGGATATTGATAATATTTCCCTGCTGTAATGGAATTCAGTTATTTATGTCATAAGCTAGGTTCCTAGAAATCAGTACAGAAAGTCTCTTGAAAGAAGACTAAGTTTGTATTCCGATTCTGTCATTTACAAGCTATTTTAGACTAGGTTTTCATATAAAAGACTGCTTCACAGTTCTTGGAACAGGTGATGCGTTATCATGTGCAATCTCTTCCTTCAGCAGCCTTTAATAGATGGTGCAAGTATTATCTGTTGTTATAGGTAACACAGAAAATGACACCTATATACTTAAGATTGACTAAAAACCTCCACAATAGAACTCTTGCTTGTTATATTGTTAGGCTTAAACTGTTCAGGATGAAGTTTCTCATGTCAGAAGCTGCCCCAGGTTGCATGTTTTGGAAAAAAAAATCAAATACGAATGGTACAGTCATTTCCAAGACAGAAGATTAAAAAAAATAATCTTTTGTTTCACACACTAAGAATTTTCACTGGAACAAGGTGTCCTATGGCTACTGAGAAATACTGCAATGGGAAATCAGGAAAGGGTACAATTGTACAGTAAATGCAGTCATATTGGGTAATGTAGTCACCTTTGGTGATGGCATGGCACATCACTTAGAGGTCTGGTCATTCAGTTGCCTTTTGATAGGATCTCTTTGGAGTGAAATGTGGCTCCTGTTTTTTCTCACACATTTGGTTTCCTTTTCAATGGGAGCAAGAAGTGTGAGATCAAAGTGTCAGCATGCCCATTGAGGAGGAGAGAGAGGGGGCTGCTCTGTGAGGGCAGTCAAGCTGGGGGTTGTGGTGAAAGCCAGGCTTGCAAATCAGTGCCACATCAGTCACTGACTTGTCAGGCACACCAGTGGAATGCCATCCCACTGTGCCCAACTGGAAGAGCAGAGCAGGGCTGACAACTGGGAGTGAGGTCAGCCTCATCCCAGGGATTACAGCCACAACCCTAGTGATGGGCCAAGTCCAGGGTCAAGCTAGAAAGCAAGCGCATTAGGTCAGGATCAGAAGATACAAACCTAGGTAAAAGTATGGCTGTGGTGCAGCTCAGCAAGGACTCAGGATGAGGGCTCCAAGCAGAGTGGGGTTTCTGACAAAGCTCCTCACAGCTCTTCCTCCTCCCAGCTTTGACCAATGCATAGGAGATGACCCCAGGCACAATCAGCCAAAGCCCTTGGAGGGAAAAAGATGCCACAGATCCACCAGGTACAGTCAGGTCCTTGCCAGTGCTCTCCTGAACCTCGAAGTGGAGGAGAATATCATCACTAGGCTCCCAGCCACACCTGGGAGCTTGGACACTTTCCAGAGCTACCCACAAAGCTCCCCTTGAACTGCTGTGCTTCAGCAAACTACTCTCAGACTTCCTTTGCTTTCAGAAGTTGCATGGCTCCGGGGCTTGCCCTTTACTGCTCCATTCACACTTCCATGAGCACAAACACATGCCCTGCCAGTACAAGCCGTTTCCTTCCCCAGTGTTAGACCCTGAGTTTAGCTATCTACAGCTATATGTTCTGCCTGCCCTGGTACCCCAGGAACACAGTATGTCACAGTCTCACACTCTGTTCTTAATAAATACCACAAATTCTACTCACAAGAAATGTTTATTTTTCAAGTAGAGATGAGGTAAAAAACTGAACTTGCTGAAGAAGCCTGAAGGAATGTAAAAATAAGGCTAGGATTTCAAGAAAGGAAAAGGTTGTTTTATTAGTAGGGCACTTAAATGTCCCATCGGAAAATTGCTTTCTACCAGAATGCCCGTATGGGGCTAGGGAAGTCACTTCAACTTTTTGCAATTGACTGCTGAATGTGCTCTTCATTTCCCTTGTAATCTACTTGATAGCTTTCACATTTGAAGAAGTGTTTGGTCTTACAAATGTAACTGTGGCTGATGGGAAAGCTGTAAATAACAAGCTGCAAAAGCATCTAAAGTGGTATAAAATAGTAAATGTCTTGGGAAATTGAGATCTAAGCATCTCATTCTGGGACTCCATGGGCACTTGGCTCCTTGACCTAAAGCCTCTGTGGTTTCATTTTCTTTCTGTAAAAAAAAGGATAAAAATAAAACCGTTCTATACAAGTATTTGTAAAGCTTAATTAATTTAGATTTGTGGAACACTCTTGTGACTGCTTTAAAGATCTTTATAGCAAAATTCATAATTCTTTAATCAATGCTATTTTAAGTGACAGATAAGGCTGGGTATTACATAGTGCTTGGAGGTACAAAGACATCCCGAGTGAACAGAAGACTAAGTTGATGAGGCAACTTGAAGTGAGCTTTGTGCGCAATAATCCAAACCTATCAGGTTCTCCTCTCCCAAACTGTGAAAACCCCTGCATTTGGTCAGAGAAGAGAAAAACATTTGGTGAGAAGGAAAGGAATATGTCACTAATTTGTGACCAAACATCATATTCCATTCCAGGCTGAGAAAGTTAAGACTGCTTAGCCCGGAGAAGACACTGGGGAGACCTTATTACAACTGTTCAATATATAAAAGGGGCTTATAAGAAAGATAAAGATGTTTTTCCAGGGTATTTAGTGACAGGAAAAAGAGTAATGGTTTTAAACTGAAGGAGGGCAAATGTAGATTAGACATAAGGAATAATTTTTTTACTATGAAAATAGTGAGACACTGGCACAGGTTGCCTGGGAAAGTTGTGGATGCCTCATCCCGGGAAGTGTTCAAGGCCAGGTTGGATGGGATTTTGAGCAACCTGGTCAGTGGAAAATATCGCTGCCTGCAAAAGGGGTGTGAGACTAGGTGATCTTTGAAGGTACCATCCAACCTAAACCGTTCTGAGATTCTATAATTCTTTTACTGGGACTCCTCTTTGGTTAGCCTGCCAGTAGGTGATATCCAAAAATGCATTGCATCCAGTATCCTCAGAAAACAGACTGACCAGAAGCCATAGATCAAGGTGGAGGTCACAGTATGGTCTAGTGAGACATGAACTTACTCACCTGGAAAGACAGCAGCCAAATGGCTAAGCTTCATTTTCACTGTGAAAATAAAAATTTAGACAGGTCTAAATAGGTCAGGAAAACCTGCTATTTTTGTAGCACTGTTGATCACGTAATTCTCATTTTCATGCATTCTGGATTTCCTCTAGTCACACGACTGACATTAGCTTTAGCTGGGATATTGGCAATGACGATAGTAAGGCTACCTTAGTTTGCTAACACCACTGTATTAGGATTATACACTGAAAATACAGGCCTTGACTCTTCAAACAATTAAAAGTGAGTTTAATGTTTAGTACCTTTCTGTTACTCAAACCTGGTTAACAAAGGTGAAGCAAGCGCTTAATGTTAGATCTATCTTTATATGACTTGCTGAAACAGATCGTCAACAGTGATACAAAATGACTACCTTAGGTTATTTAGGGTGTTATAAGCGCCTCTCTTATTGTTGCTTGATAATCTTTTTACTGTTTTGTTTGCTTCTTTCTTTTCCCTTGTTAAACTCCATACCCTGGAGCTTACACTGTTTTTCTATATCATGATTGGTTCATTGTTTATTTAGCTAGGCTATTGTCTAAGCTATATTAAAATTGTCCTCTGAGACAGGGTGACACCCGTAATGCATGTATCCTTATTACAGCTAGAGGCACAGCACAAAAGCACTACTAATTTATTACAACAGACAGTGTAACCATTGAGCCTAGTTCAGCCTTGACCAGAGGACCCAGGTGGCTTAGGCATGCAAAATATGGCTCATTTGTATCTACCAATTTTGTATTCACAGCTGATATATAGCTATTGAGAATATATAGGTGAAAGGATATAATAGTTATAGGTAGAAAAGGATGAGGTGTCTTTAAATAGATCAGCTTTGATAGTCACTTTCCCTTTTTCATTTAGAATCAGGTTTTTATAAGACTATTGTAGTCATTGGACTGATATTGAAGAAAGCACAAAGGAGAACATGAGATGAGGACAATGAGGGAATAGCTGTAAAGCAGTAAAAGGAGGAAAGGTACAAGTGTTCTGAAATGACTGGGACAATTATTTGCATTTTGTTTATCATCAGTGATAGCTATAAGCAAAATCCAGACTGCAGAAGACTGAGAAAACTTTTTTTTTCCTCCTATTCATTCACACCAGAACTTAATTTGATCAGACAAATAGCTGGAAGAGGAGCCTTGAATCTTACCAGTATAAAAGCCAGCTACATGCCCCACTGACATTTTCAAATTCAGCTAGTGTTTCTCCTTATGCCACCTATATTCAATATCTGCCGGTACTCAGTCTTTCCCAAGGAGAGAAGATAAGGAAGCTATTCTAATGGGATGTGGCCTGGGACCAAGAGACATCACCTCCATGGAAAATACCATGAAGATGCAACAACCTGTTGGTAAAAGAAACAGGGAGAACCTGGAAGGGTGAGAGAGATGGTAAATGCCAAATGACACATGGAAGTAGGACTAAGTTCTCAGTCACAGACAGTTTTGGTATTTGTGGGTTGGTATTTTTTTTTGTTTGTTTGTTTTGTTGGTTGGTTGGTCTTTTTGTGTGTGTTTTTTTGTTTTCTTGGGGGGGGGGGGGGGGGGGGGGGGCGGGAGGGGCACATTTCAGATGTCCTCCCTCCCAGTTGCGGACAGCAACTTTAAAGCCAGGAAAGCTGGCAGATAAAAGGGTTAGAATCTGCAGGTGTAATGAATGCATCTGCAGATATTAACATCATGGGGGGGGGGGAATAGTGTTCCACCTTACTACTTACTACTGCAAAACTATTTTAGTCTCCTATTAAAAAGAAAAAAAGAAATATCCTAAAAGAATTAGATTTCCAGAGTGGAGAGTAGTGGCAGCTTTCATGTTAAAGATTCCATGACATAGGAAGAAAGTTAACCAAATTTTTATGCACTAAGCGTGAAATAGGAAATGGAGTGCTCACAGTCACTGGTTAAGATCCTCTTATCTCACTGTGGAAAGAAACTGAACTTTATGTGTTTCTGTTGCTGGCAAGGCAGTCTGCTATGGTTATCAGAAATACAGAAGGAAGACTAGTTAGAGATTTTTTTTTTCTCCCCTTTGGCTTCTATACAACAACTGTAGCTGATTAATCCAAGTCAACAGAAAAGTCAGACAGAAGCGTAGATTAAACAAAAGCATTTTGTTGTTGTTTACCCCTTTTTATGGAGTTCTGGTGGTGTGGAAATGTAGGATACTGATATATTTTCTTGATATTATGCATCACAGATCTGTGCAGCTGTGGTCACCTCAAAGTTAAGTGTACTATTTGCAAAGACAGAAATACATTAAATCAATCTAGCTTCAGATTGCTTTTGTTTTTACAAAAGAAGCACTGATTAAGAAGAGATCAGACTTCACCCTTTCTAAATGCTTTAACCACAGCTGATTCGCTTAAATTTGAGGCAGGTTAAAGCAGGAAATGGATCACAATTTCAAGATGGCCTTTGTCTTAAGTCTTCTTGGAAATGCCTGGTAAACCTGTTCTCTTCCTTGTGGCAAGGTCATGACAAGCTTGTTTCTCTTTCTTCCAGTAAGCTTGTTTCAAACTTATTTTTATCTTTGCTTTAAGCTTTTAATCCTCCTTTCCTTTCTCATCTTGAATCAGACCTAAGTCCTCAGATACAATGGAACCAAACTTTCAATGTTTGAATGCCCCTCTGCAATCCTTTACAAAGGGTTTGTCTTTACAATTAAAGTCAGACAAGTTAGAAAGCTGCAGAGCAGGCTTACCTTCAGATTTTGGTCTTTTAACAAGACTGAATGATATGAACCCTTTCAAATAATCCTTTGAATATAATTCCTAGAACAGCCAGGCAAACCGCAAACTTCTGGTAAATCCAAACAACAAATAAGATGGTATCTAGGCCAGCAGCAACTATTGCTAATTCAGGAAGCTCTTTGACCTTTTGGTTCAAAGTGTTAGTGCTGTGCAGTATCTTTTACAGCTGAAAGAGCACATGTTAGAACAAAGAGGAAAGGAGAATATGATCTAATACACCTGGGAAGCAGGGTCCAGATGTAAGAAATTTAACTGAGAGCAATAAAAGAGGAATGAAACAGCTAAATTAGTAGCAAATTTGTTTACAAAAACTGCTTTAAAAAAAAAAGGGAAAAAAAAAAGAAAAGTCAGGCCTTCAGGCAGACCAAGAAGATTAAAAGATAACATAGATAATATTGAAGTGTAGAAATTCTGGCATCACTCCTCCAGTTTAGATCTTTCTTCTTTCCATAAGTAATCAATTAGATACTCATTCTAGCCTCTGAGAACAGCACTAACAACACAAAAAGTGAATCTGATTATGATGGAGTCTGCTGACAGAATTTACAGACCAGAGCTGATCTTTGCCACAATTCCAACAGAAGAGAAACTAAGGAAAAAAAAAATAAAAAAAAAAATTGCACAGATTTCAGGAAGAGAACCATTATTTTTTTTCATTTCTGTCTTGATTTTTAATCTTGAGCTAGATTATCATACATGGATGAACGTGATGAATGAGGCATCCATTTTGTCTTGTAGACGTCAGGACTTATGATCCTTCTGCCTGGTATTGAATGAGGGAATGGAAGGGAACAAACTGAAGACCACCCTTTCCCCCTTGCGCAGTGAGAGCTGTGGGCAGGTATGCTCAGGTATATTTGCATATGAGCTGGTGAATACTCTGCTGGCCAAAAGCTTTGGTATGGGTTACTTCCTTGCCTTCTTCTCATCCCCATGTCTTCCTAAACCTGTCAATCAGATTTCAAAATTAACTGTAGTTGCAATTAAGAAGTAAAATTTCCTTATGCTGCATTCAAGCAGAGCAGACTACATATTCAGAATTTATAGATAAGAAGGTTGGTCAAAAAAGCTACAGTATCCTCTGAAATAGTACAAGACTGTGCACTATTCACAATGTAAAAAAAGAATTTCACATTTCTTGTCTGTGGAAAGGGACTGGGAAGGCCCCAAGACTGAGAGAGAATTTTTTCAGTTTATCAGAGTCATTGGCAATTTCTTGAAGCTGAGCAATACCTACATATCAAAAGAACACACGTCTAACATGGAAACTTGGCTTTGCTTTAAAACAGAAACAAAACCACACAAGAAAATACCCTTAAAATATGTTTGCATAATAAAAGCCTGTAGACCATGCTCCAAAAGAAGTAATTACAGAGGTGCACGAGATTAATTTAACGTAACCAAATGATTCCTGTACTTTTATTGAACTTGCACGCAACATCAAGAATACATTTTTTCACATATAACTGATGTGGGGTTGCAGTTAACCTCTGTTAATGGTGCAACAAAGTAGATCTTCTATTTACACAGCTTGATGTATATCTTTATCTTGTTTATCTTTAGTAAAGAAGTTCTTTACTGTAAGGATGGTGAGGCACTGGAATGGGTTGCCCAAGGAAGTTGTGAATGCTCCATCCCTGGCGGTGTTCAAGGCCAGGCTGGACAGAGCCTTGGGTGGCATGGTTTAGTGTGAGATGTCCCTGCCCATGGCAGGAGGGTTGGAACTAGATGATCTTAAGGTCCTTTACAACCCTAACTATTCTATGGTTCTATTATTCTAATATGTTATTTTAATGTAAAAATATTCTGTAAAAGTATGCACATTTTTCATCATTTTAAATTACATTTTAAATTGGCTTCAGTGGTCTTATGCTTCATAACATCCTGAGGAACTTTATTAGTGCTTAGTAAGTTCACACTGCTATCTCTTAGTGTTCTATTTCTATAAGAAATACAAGAGATCTAGAAATCTCAGCATGTGGTTGCTGAGGCAAGAAAGTTCTCCTTTCATGGACTGGCAAGAGGCATTTCTTGCTTGAGGTTTATGCTTACTGTGGAGTTTTGTGAATTATATTTATCTAATTGATTTCTTTTTTTTTTTTTTCTTGTTTGATTTCTAAGACACTTTATCATCCAACATTGCTGCTCTTTTACACTACCAAGAGTTTTTTTATTGTCTGCAACTCACTTCACCTCCTTTTTTTTGAGTTTTTTTTTTTTTGGCTTTGTTTTGCTTTAAAGCTAGGAATTTTAGCTGTAAAGAATTAACAAAGAAATGCGTATAGATGTTCTTTCTTCACGACTCCTCTATGTTGAGAAGACATCAAGTTTACCTTCATTCTGAAACATATTTACCCATTTCTATTTTAAAGAAAATGCTATCAACATCTAAGAATTTCTCATTCTTGGGCCACTTGGGTTTAATGAGGCAATATGTTTTTAATGGCTTATATTACTTAAATAATGTTAACTTTCATGCCACCCTCTAACATAACTATCTAAGGAATGTCAGCTGTGATCTTCTCCTAAGAAATACCTAATTTTTTTTTTCCTTCCTTCCTTCCTTCCTTCCTTCCTTCCTTCCTTCCTTCCTTCCTTCCTGCCTGCCTCCCTCCCTCCCTCCCTCCCTCCCTCCTTTGTTGTTTATTGTATGTTTGTGTTTGTTTTTACAGTGACTTTATTTATAAATTCACAGGTCTCCTGTAAATTCTACTAAATGTGGACCAGGTCCTGAGCTCCTAATGTAAATCTTGCATTCTACAAAGCCTAGAGACGATTCCTTAATTACATCTGGGTAGAAGAAGACTAAAAAGAAATAGAAATCATGGTGCAATTGCTGTTGATGCTGACTAGGAGAATTCCTGAGGCTCAGAGGAAGAAGGAGAAGGAGATATTACTGCATGGAGAATTCTACATAAAGCTGTGTGTAGAGATGTGGCTAAGTCAACTCTTTTTCTGCTGTTCCCAATTTAGGACTAACTGGGACAAGAACTCACAGATGCAGTTTATGTGACTAAAATTTTATCTCATGTGTCACTGATTTTTATGATCAGACCTTAATGTCTGCCAAATGCATTAAGCCCCTATCTTGCCACTTGTCACAGAATGTAGAGGCAAGGAAGATCAAATCATGACATTTTTCCCGAGCATTAGCAGGTGTTACAGGCTTGTGGAACATGTGGTATTACTGTGTTGGAAATTATTATTTTAATCACTGCTGTTCAGTGTTTGTGAAACTTTCAGAAATGTTGTTAAGAGACATATTATGCTGTTGTTATTTTGATGCTGGTTGCTTCTTTTGATCATATTTCTTCCCACAGGCCAGGTCATAATACTCCTTTCTGTACCTTCCAAGATTAAGTGACAGTAGATTCCTACATCTTCTGTTATTGTAGCAATAAAGATTCCTGTTGCCTGTGATAATTTTATTAGGTGAGGCTAGCTATTAGTTTTGCCAGCTACTAAGGTGCTTCCCACTAGAATATCTTGCTTTCAGTTGCCTATATAGGTTTTTCAAAATCCTAATGGTTTTATTGAGAAAAATCACAAAAAAATGAGTGGTGTATGGAATAAAGCTGCAGTCCCACAAAGCTATATCTGTAACTGCTTGTCACAGGAGGACCTGCTATCCTCGGCTGGCATCTCCCTTGTCTCCATTTCAGCAGCATCTCTCCGTATCTGTTTCCTGTTACCAGTTGAAGTTGAACAGCTGATGTCGTTTGTGAACTGACTAAATCAGCATCCTTAAACACACTAATGTAGAGATAGAGGCAATCATTTCAATGACCACTAAATTACATGACAGAATATTCTTCTATTCAGCAGGATCAACATGGCAACGCTTCTTATTTTTCAACTTCTTGTGTTTGCAGTTTGTTGATTGTGGGGGGTTTTGGGTGCTTTGTTTTTTTGTTTTTATGTTTGTTTTGTTTTGGGTTTTTTTAATACTTAGAGCATAAAATACTGTTAAAAGCACTGTTGATTTCTTTTGTGGGTGTATACAAAGATGCAGTCTAATTATATGTCACACATTTTTATTCTCATGACAGACTTTTGGTATAGGGGATGTAAGACACTCTTGAAAGTAATAAGTGCTGTGTAGAAAGCTCGTGTACTGGGCATGCTGGGGATCATGAAGTGGATGTAGGGAGGGATTGGAAGAAGACAAGAGAAAGCCTCATAGCTGAAACAGTCAAGTGCTGACCTAGGAAACTGGGGTACGTATCTGTCTCTGCCACAGCATTACTATGCATTGCCAGGGAGGTTGCTGAAGCTACACTAATAACAATAATTGCATATCCTGGATATTCTTGAGACACTGATTTGCAGATGTACTGAGTACTTAAAGTTGCAACTGAAGTTATTGGAGCCATGAAAAAAAGATTAAATTTCTAAAATTCTGTCAAAACTCAGTGTCCAGATTTCTTAATCTGAGCACTCAAAATGAGTAGACGTTTCTGACATTCATTTTTTTTCATCCTTAACTCTTCAACTGTAAAAAGGGAATTAGGGAATTTCCTCACATAAATGGTGTTTCAGATATTTTGAGAGTGTGTGCCTTCAGAAAGTGCACAAGGAAATGGGTACCAAAAAAATTTGCCTTTAAAGAAGGCTTTGAAAAGTGTCAGTTTATTAAAATTATGAAGACATGAGGCCATGAAGTGAATGAGGTAGACTTGCTGCAAAAGGAAAATAATTTGATCATGTAATTAAACTCCATGTTGTCAAGCACATACCTCAATGAGTGAATTAATGTTACACAAGCAACCTTAATTCTGGCATATTCTAATTTGCCAGTTTTGAAATTTGCTTTCCAAGAATAAATAGCTTATGTGTAAGCAAGTGTATGTATAATATAGTGTAGGCTGATTCTAAGATAGGTGCTCTTTTACTTGAGATTATCATGCTATGTACTCACCCCTGAAAGAGCATTGACAATTACAAACAAATCCTGTTTACTAAGTCTTAACACTTTCATAGTCTGTATCACAACAAGGATATGTTTTGATTATTTGGTGTAATAGGTTGCATCTTTGGCAGTAATAACTTTTCTTTGTAACTCTAGAGGCTGTAGACCACATTTTGGCATTTATATTTTCCCTAATGAAAAGTTACTTCTGTAACTGTTGATGGATTTGCAAAACTCATAGTATTTTTCTCTGGTCTTGAATATGGTACTAGATATCTCTTCAGGAATACAGTGTTATTCAGTGTATTCACCCCAGGGGATGGGAAGGATTTTAAAGTGTCTGTTGATAACACTGTGTATGGAAAAATACCTTTTTCACATACAGGCTAACAGATATTAATTTACATTTGGTGTCACGATAAAGTTAGCTTTGCAGATCAGAAAGAAAGTATCCTGACTGAGATTTGTAGCATAATTTTTTCTCCATGAATGCTACCAAAGTGGGGGAGTATTTGCATAATTTTGCTTCTCTAATACTGAGGCCTCTGGCTCCCTTGTGGTTTCCAGCAGAAGCTACTGCTTTCTGAGGAACTGCTGCTGCTTGACAGCAGATCTTTCTTTGCTTCCAGACCTCTCTGTTGCCATGGGCTTTTACCCAAAGTGAGTTAGTACCAAGGTCCCAGTTCCAATGATGGGAAGTTAGGCTTCCCTGAGTGTCCAGACCAGCAGCAGTTAACTTTGCAGCACTACTACTATCATTAAGGGACCTAAAAGTCCTCAGATGACTTCTGTATACCACCAATTACACCAGATTATTACTGGAAAATCAAAAGCATATGAGAAAGACACAACTGTAAGATCTGACCTCTTCCCAAAGCAGAGAAAACAAACAAAACCAAAGAGAGAGCAGTGAATATGCTCTTTGGGGAAATGAGAAAGTAAACTTGCTTTTTAAATTCAACAATATTTTTTAAGAAGAAAGGGACGTTTTGTCTTCAGAGCAAATCCTGTAACCTTCATTTAACCAGTAAAAAATGACTGAGGTGGGCAAGATTATGAAGGTGAAGTTCTGACAGATATTCTTCCATCCCTACTAGGACAAAGGTTATGCTCTCGTCTTTTGTGTTTCCTGCCATTTTCTTCCAGGCAGCTGAACCATTCCTTCTGAAAGGTCTCTTTGGTCTGGGGCCCCTAAAAGCTCATATAATATCTTCAGCAGGTTTGTGTTTTTTGTCTCTCTCTCTCTTCCCTTTCGTTTCTCCCACACTGAAACCTGTTTTGAGCTTCAAGGGTTTGAGGTACGTAAGCTTGTAAAATTGTGGCAGCAGCAACAGCCTTGAAGAGGGTACAATAACTGCTGTACATCTGCTACGATGTTAGTAAGTATTTGCGGCATGCTGGCTTAAGCCTGTCAGTTTTTGTAAGGGCTACCTGTTACAATGCACCTAATTAGCTTACTGGCTATTTGGAGACAGCTCTACCGGTTTTTCTATCATCCAGTCTTTATTAAGTGAGCTGTTGCTGAGACGAATAGGTTCTTTATAATGATGAGGTCCTTTTTAGGCTTATTAGTCCTTAAAGCAAGCCTCTTCTTATAGAACAAAGTTCTTGCTCTCCCCCCCCCCTTTATTTTTTTTCTTAAGTCTTACAGTAGAAGAAGTAAAGCAGCTTTTTTCTGCTCAAGTATTTTATTAAAAGTTTTAGTGGCTAAACTAAGAGCAAGGTGCCTGTGCCTTTAATCATTTTCATCTTTAAAACAGAACCTTATATTTTCACATCTTCAGCTGTCCCAGAGGGCAGCTAGGCCATCTTTAACAACATTAATTTCTTTTTATGACAGGACTAGTGCTGCCCCAGGTCTTCAGAACTGCCTAAAATGTCTGGAAAAGTAGATAATGAAGAGGATATTAGAATTGTAAACAAGAACAATTTGGTAATAAAAACCATATATTTTCTCCATAGGACTTTTGGCTTAATATTGCAGCAGCAAAAGTGTCGCTAGTCATAATTTGTTGATGGCCACTGTACATTAGTTACTGTAGGAGTATGTGCACAAAGGGCAAGAACTATTGGCTTTGCATTAAAGAACATCTAAGATGGGTAATACTAATTTACTTGTTTTGAATAATCTCTTTTGTTTGCTTTTATTGCAGTGTAATCCTACAGAAAACCCTCACATGTCCTGCATTGTAAATCCTGCAGCTGGTTAGGAAAAGCTGCTTTCTGCGTCTGGAAATGTTGGACAAGCACCTCAGCCATGCTGTCTGCTCAAGCTGAAGCACCTCCCTGCCCCAGGAATTAGCCTCACCTCCACAAGAGGCAGATTCCTGAATACAGAGCCAATTGAAAGAATGAAATGCTGGTATCTTTTCTGGTATAATTATGTAGTCTACTAGCTGCACATCCCTGCCTCTGACTACCAGTACATCCTTTATTTCTGACAGGGTTTATAAGTGTAATATGATGGAGAAAGAAACAGTAGATTTTTCCTAAGAAGCCAAGCACAGGTTTTTGTCCACAGAGAATGTGGGAGGGAATTAGAAAATGGTAAGCATTGTAGTCTGCAGATGTCATAAACAGTGCTATCTTTTCATCTTAAGGTGCACAGCCACTGAGAAAATTCATGCTATACTTAACCTTTGGCCCTCTGCTGATCTTTCGTTGCTCTGCATTAGTGTGCTGAAATCTGAAAACATAATCCTTACAATACCTACCACCTTTCTTTTTTTTCAGCAGTATGGTTTTCCTTCATAATTTGCATCTGCTACTTTTAGCAGCCCAAACAGTCCAGCTCCTTCTCCCCAGTCACCAGAGTTTAGATTTACTGGATAAAACAAAATGAAGAAAAAAAACAAAAAACAAAACCCCAAAAGATCAAAGCAAACAAACAAAAAAACCAAAACCAACCAACCAAAAAAAAAAAAAAACAAACCAAAAAAGACACGAAACTGAAAATCCTAGACTGTACCAACATATTTCATATTAGTTGAAAACAGCATGTGCTTCCTGTTAGAAACTTAAAGGCCTTATCAGTCATCTTGTTTATTCAGAGTATGCAGTATTTCAGCACTAAGTATTTTAAGCTAATTGGTCCAAAACTAAAGTATTACATTATGCACTTTAGTGAGGAAAATAAATTGGCTGGGTTTTCTGATATTCTTTTTAGAGTATATGCACCCCTCTGCTTCCTCCACCACCGTCCACAGTTATTACAACAGCTTTTCTGTCATTAATTCAACATCAAATTACTTCCTTGGTGAATCAGTCCTGAGGCTAATGAGCTGCTGGTGCTTGCAGTTTGCTTCATTGTTTTTAGTGGAGTTTCAGATGAGAGCATGTCACTTTAAGGCTCAGTGGTGATAGCAGGATCTTTCCCCAGACAGGGCTCAATCAGCCTTGATACAAACTGAAAGGCTAAAATGAACACTCTTCTATTATTTAGGCACCTGTCCAGAGGTTGGAAGAAATCCTACTTGTGCGGATTTAGCTAAAGAAAGCAGAGATAACCACCTTGCCTTCTGTGTCTAATAAGATGTGAAAGGGGAGAATTAATGAGTATTACACTGTATTCTCATGTAAAAGGCCGAGAAACAATACTCTCTGAACACTGGCAGCGATTCCTGTCATTTTCAAATGAAAAGAACTATTTGTTTCCAAATTACACCAGCCGCTGGAATGCATACATATATGGCTCCAGAATCCTCATTTTGTGAAGTAAAATTACCTTTCAGTAATTCAGTCACTGCAGGCTTTCCCCCACTGACTGGTCAGGAGCTATCAGATAGCTTGCAGCTGCAGGCTGAAGCGGGACCATTTTTTTTGAGGACAGGCAGTTAGTTAGTAGAGCCATCAGTGTGGCATCTGTCATCCCGCTAGGCCCAAATTGTTTTCTATGATGGATGTCACAGTCTGTGTGATCAAAATAGGAGCCCTGCTGCTTTTAATTGCAAAATCGGAGTACTTGCACATTTGTTATTATGCTGAGGTTATTACCTCACACAAAATGAATTAACAGGTGAAAATAATTGATGAGAGGAGTCTTGGGATTTTTAGCCTCTTCAAAGAGACTTTGTAATTATGGCATAATGAATGTTCTGAGACATATCTGTGGGGGGCAGCATGAGACCACCAAAGATCTCTTTAGATTGATGATAAATTCACTGAAATCTACTGTAATACTGCTTAAATTTACTTAGCAATTAGTTTAATAGGCCCACATGATTCATGATAACGTAGTGAGAATTTTTAAATAAGTTTGTTCCATCCATTTATAAATTAAGCCTCTTACCTCAGGTTTCTTCCCAAGGTGATGGAATATGTTAACTAATCAGACTTTCTGAAACAAAGATGATGTTGGGCAGGGATTTGGGTTACTGGAATACATTTCTATTTAAGTACTTCACTGCTTTTCATCTTACACAATGCGAGTCTCACACACACACATGCTGCCACCACCCCTTCCACTCCTCTCATCAAATTTTGTCCAAATACAGTATTGATAGTCCTTTAGAACAAGGAGACTGTGCAGTTGTCTTGTGAAGTAAATCTTTCAAGCATTTTGTAATCTGAAGTAATTGTTCCTGGCTTTCTGACCACTATTCCATTCAGACTTGGTCATGTTTCAAATTCATTCAGCCCCTCAGTACAGCCAGACTGATGCACTTCAGTCCATCTCTCCCTCTGACACTCTTTAGTTGCACAAGGTATCTACAGCACAGCCTACTCTCCCATCAGGCTGTCCTGCTGATGCTGAGGGGGAAATATGTTTTTATTTTGTTTTTTTAATTCCTGTATTAAACACTCAGGACTGGCTCACCATGAAGCACATTTGCATGCGATGACCATTCAATTAAGCGCATAAGCAGATTTAAAATATTAGATTTTTAAAGAGCCAAATTTTCAAATTGTAAAGTAAAAAGCAAAAATTGTCTGATTAATTCAGTAACTAGTAAATAATTCACCATATAAAACTCACAGGGGAAAGTCTCCACATGGTGTATGAGCAAAGTTCATCCTTTTTCTGTTGCGCATTACGTTATTGACATACTAGATACATTCAAACACCTCAAGGTTACTCATTAATTTGCAAGAGTTTAAATTAATTTAATTCCAGCTCCTACTGACATCCTGAAGATTCTGCAATAGAATTTGTAACATATCTCCCTTCAGTTTAGACAGTGGGCTAAGGGAAACAGGCGACAGAGGAAGGGAGAAGTTGCTGGTAATTAGAAAATAACAAAGAGAAACGGATCTTGGGAACTTGGCTGATAGGTCACATGGGGCTTTTCACTAATTTACTATACTACCATAACATCTCCCCATGCCCGCAATACATTATTTAGTATCATTTCAGGTATGAGGCACACAAAGATTAGGTAAGATTAGATATAGACAGATGTGCACAGAATTTACTTTCCTCACAAGACAATGACACCTTGTTTAGTGAAAATTCTATTTATTCTTGGGAGATTTTCTATCTTCAGATTTGAATGGGTTTTTAAATAGTATGTACATCACCCTGGTGAGCTAAAATGACATGTATCACCGGGACATGCAGTTGATGTTCAGTTAATTCCTTTTAAATTATGATTATTTCCCTCATGCAAACAACCAAAAAAAAAAGAAAAAATAAAAAAAAAGAAAATCCTTGTGGTTATTTTAGTGTAGTTACATTTTACATCAGTAGTTTTGTCTCTCTTTTTGCATCGTGCATTCTTTTCAGATTTACAGTAAATATTTGGTATTTAAAAGCACATGGTATCAAATGATCTCAGGAAATGAAAGAGAAAATGCCTAGCAAGAACATATAATAAATGCAAGACAACTAGTGGATTACCCCACATGTGAAGCGGACTGTGGTAACTCATATCAGGCTTCCTGTCACTTGCTGAGACATTTTTCATAAACCCTCACACACTTGCATTTATCTTCAGTACGAACCCCAAGATGAATTCTCCAAAGACATTAACAATAGATAAATGCTTATTAAACAAAACAGTCTATTCAAGAATAAGTATAGCATCCGTATTAGATGTAGTAAGATGTTTATAAAATCAAATGAACATTATGTCTTTTAGCTTGATGCTATATGCTGCTCTATGAAAAGTTTTTCAGCATTTGGTTATAATCTTAATAAACATGAATAAAAGACCACCAGAAGCTCTAGTTTAAATTATATCACCTCTGGTGCCAGTTTGATTCATAATATATAGGTGCATTCTCTGGATAACTTATAATATAGTAGCATTAAAATTAAGAAAAAACAGGGCCAAGGGAAGATAGCTCTGAATATATTTCATGTCAATGGACCCTGCAATATTGTTATGGACATCCTTTTGTTAAAAACATTTCAGAATCCAGCTCATAACTTAACTTAAAGAACAGTAGAATGCACCATTTCTGTCCCTGGGGAATTCTGAAAAAAGCGTATCTCCTACAAAAAAGAACAGCAACCCCCTCTAAGAAAACACAAAGGAAAAAACAAACAAACAAAAAAAAAACCCAGCAGAATTGTGCATGCTCTAAGACAGCTTTAAGACAAATGATACACAAAAATGTGCTGCATAATTGACTGCAAAAGCAAATACCAGTTGTCTCTTTTCTTTTGAATGAACTATACAAGTGCAAACATTTATATGGTGCCCAGTGACTACAAACAGTTTCAAATAGAGTGTTGTTTTTCTAAATCTGGTTTTATAGCTATACATTTGATATGTTGTTTAACTATCATGGAATGTAGGATGGACTGAATAAAAATAGCTGCATTATTCATGCATCACTGTAAATATTGGGGAGGTTATGGTTTGTGAATTACTCAAAACAGCAGGCAAATCCAAATCCTACAGTTACTATCTAGAATTACAAGTTTAATATGTAATGAGATTGCAAATTAATCTCATAGATGATGTAAAAATGTTAGCATTACGTGTGACCTTGGTCCTGGTAGCTCTTTCATTCAGTAATTAAACTAAATTTGACTCTTGTGTCTGTTTTCTTTAGATGGCCCCTGTTCCTGAGTAATACCCCATAGGAACCCCACACTGCTGATGTATTACATTAATATATCATCAGAAGCAGTTGTCATGCCAATGATATATTAGTGTAATACACAAGAATGAGGCTCACTGATGATGTATTTAGTCCTTACAGTATGGCATTGTCCAGGGAAGCAAGGGTCCAATAAGAGATTCATTGCAGTTACAGTATGAAGTCAGCTAATGCACTGCAGGTTGGGAGATGCATTTCTGGTACCAGGTAGGTGATTTTGATGCCAAATCCAACACCTCATCATTGTTTCTCATGCTGCAGACTACAAAATTTGTGACTGCAGTTGAAAACAATTAAAAAAAAAATGGACAAGACTTCTCCTTTTTACATCTCCCTTTTCTGCTATGCTTCTCTTTGTGAGCTGTGTATAAATTGTAAGCTATTGTTTCTTTTTTTTTTTTTTCCTCTTGTTGTATTTCTCTGTTCTGAAAATGTACACATCTTAGACCTGGGTTCTGCATTTCATGAATGATTGGGAAACGTTTTTCACTTCCTGGAATCTCCCATAAGCTAATATTAATTAAGAATAATGGTAAGATCTGCATCCTGTTTTGAGTGTTGATTTGTTAGCTTGCCATCAGAGCTTTCATAGCTGCTGAAGCTGTTCTCCATCAGTGAAAGCTAAAGTTTCAGGTATCACTGTGAATCACTGATACTTCTGAAATAACAAATAATTTTTCCCACTTTTTACCTTAGAGACGGCTGCTGGTGGATGGTTATATCCTCTGCTATAAGAAGTGGCCATTGTTGCCAGAGCTACCAAACAAGGAAGATTTGAAGAAAACCATTTTGTTTAAGGGTTACTAATACATTTTCTGCTAATAGACCTGCAAAACATGCTCTAAATGTAGACAAATTAGAGAGCCTTGTATTCAGCACGCTCTATCTACCCCCCACTGCTCTTTCTGAGAGGGCAAGAAAGAAGAAGAAGGAAAAATTGAGACTCTCAAATGTTTATTATATAGGGCTAAAAGAAAGACGGGGGTTTTATGCATTGGGAAAGCAGTTACTGCTCAGTCTCCTACAGCCTTTGATTGCATCATAAATAAAATGATAGTGCAAGTCATCCTGTACATTCGATGTATTGAGATACTTGCTGAAAGGCCAGTTGAGAAGTTAAAATTATGGTGGCAGACCCTTAGGTTGGTGATGTCTGGACACAGAATTAAGTGATATCCTCATTTACTGAAGAGGAAAGAAAACCATGCTTTAGTTTTATAGCATCTTCTTGCCAAAGTATTCTGCTGAAACCATGTTTTGTCCTTGCCCTAGGTTAATTAGCTTGGGCAGAATAAAGAAAAAAGGTGAAAAAAAAACCCAACACAAACCAAAACAAAACAAAAAACCAACAAGAGACAAGAAGATACTGAAATATAAGGTTGCATGATGAACTTCAATTGACAACAGCGTCTGAGACAGGAAATCTGATTCCACCTCTGCCAGAGGAAAGGCAAAAGATGATGAATGTAGTAGGTAATGGAAAGGATGTGTGACAATGGGGCAAAGACAGGTGTAAGTATCAGTGGATCTACAATGATTCCTGTATGTGGGGATTACCCCCCACATATCTTTTAGACATGTATCTAGAATTTTGAACTAGTTAACATGATGGCTACCAACCTGTGGATTGATGAACCTATGAACTTATAGCTTCACCATGGACCACCAGCCTGTGTTCCCTGAATGCCAGTCTCCCTATTGTTACATACTGGTTTTGCTGGTCAGAAGAAAAGCAATAAAGCTATAGTTCTGGGGGTTTCATTGTGATAACCCTGATCAGCTGAGTGGTGGGTTGTGTGCTGCCAGATGATGCCCGCCTAGGTGCTTGTGTTGTGTTTCTGGGTATGTAGGTCAGAATTTCTTCCAAACCAACTTCTCTTTCATTAGGGGTTATATCTGCACCTGGATTTGGCTTCAGGTATGAGAAGTTTCCTAGATACTCTGCAATTCTGACACTTCCAAGAAAAAGGTTTCAAAGGCCTTGAAAAGGTTAAGGCCAGCCTCCCAGCTCCTCCAGCCTCCCTCTTCTCCACTCTGGTCTCCCTCTTTCTCATAGAAGGAATGTCCCCTTTTCACCACTGCTTCACCTCTCCCATCCCCCCTGTTTTCCAGTTGTCCATCGCTTCCATGAGAGTGACTGTTTCTTTTGCTTTTACACACTTGGGCTTGTTTCCTCGTGCCCTTTACTCCCCATTAAAAGCATGGAAGCTGGAAGAGGAGCCCTTGGCCTCTCATGTCTCTCCATCTGCTCTCATACTAGTGGCCAGAATAGCTGCAGCCTTTTTGCTGAGACTGAGACGACCGATCCCATCATGCTCACTCCTCTCAGAGCTGCTGAGTGTAGATCACTCCCTGTTGTCACCTCCATGAGGCAAACAGGAGCTGGTGGAAAGCAGCTAATATAAACCAGCTAGTCTGAACCAAGTAATCTAAGAGTGGCAACCTCAGAAGAGACAGCACTAGCACAGGTGCAGCCTGCATAGACTCTGTGAAATGCTGTGTCTGCACTTCCCAATGCAAGAATAAGTCTTGAATACCCAACACATTACTTCCTAACATGTATCTCTAGCTTTCAAATTCTCTGACTGGGGAAAAAGAGGCATGAACCTGCAAAGTGATTTGACCAAGTTGCTGCTGTTCTACCCTAGAAATATCTATGTTAACCTTTATGTAAAACTTTAGTTTACCCTCAATGATTTTTCACTAATATCCCCTTCTATTTTGCACTCTGCATTTTTGTTAAGGTCTGCCTTTTCTAGATCATTCACATGAATATTTTCCCGAGAATGCTTTACCATTAACTCTTTTTATTTATAAGTACCTATTCTACAACCTAATGGAAAGAATGCATTAAATGGCTTTTAATTTGTCTTAAGTCCTCTTTTTAAAAAAAAATCTGAGGTTCATTGTATCTCCTACATTTATTAAGATTGATCATGATTGCATATAAATGTCCAATTTAGCAAGACATTGTACCCAATGTCCTTGAGTTTTCCAAAATATTATCCTAATTTCAAGAAGCCTTTTTCCTAGTCTTGCTATTAAGTAGTCTAATTCTTATCTACATGTGTTATCAACAGAACCATAAAGTATTAGACTCAATTTCCCTGTGTTTTGGCTGAATAATACTATTATCTACATGCATGTATGCCTAAAACAAGCTGATAAAAAAAGAAAACTAGAAAAAGAAAAAAACATATTTCAATGTCATCATAAAATAACAGAAGAAAGGCAAATCATAATTAGCATTTAATGCTCCAATGTAGTGGACCAATTAGGCTTTAAGTATTATAATAAATGTGTCTTTCAAACTAGATAAAAATGTGGGGTTTTCAGGCATAGCTATTACAGAAACTTTTTACTTTTCTCTCAAATGTGTTTTCATATAAACAGGCTTAACTAATTGTCTAGAGAATTAAATAGTCTTTATATAGCAAATGTACTCTGCCAGTTAAATACAATGTTGATTATATATTTCTCAATTATTACAGTGTTTATACTAAATTCATCAACAATATCTACACTAACTAAGGTAAAGTTTCCTAGCAGGATTCCTCTGTCTTTTTATTTCCAGTTATTTTGCACGGGTGGAGCCCAGTGCCGACCAAATGTAAATGGTTCTTTTGTCAGCAAAGAATAAGAAAAGAAGAAAAGGTTAAACGAGCACTAGGGGGTGGGGAAGAAGAGTAAGAAGGTACAATGTCACCTCCATGCTGTGACAGCCATGAATCAATTATTCACATAGCAATTGGTAATATTTCTGAAATGCTGCAGACTAGCAAGAAAATGTAAAAAGCATTTTCCTGGAGACTTCATGATTTTTCCAAGTAAAAACCATAAACAAAACCTGAATGGGACAACGTATGTGTGTGGAGGGAATATGCTGAAGAGATTAACAGTAGTAGAGGGATATATTATTATGGAAAATACATTCAGAAGGCTGGCAAAGGAAAAAGAAAGAGTATACAGGATGAAAGGGTGAAAGTGCTGGGCTCAGCCAGTTATAGTGAGATTAATGTGATTTAAAAAAAAAACAAAACAAACCAGAACACATTACAATATCTAACAATACCAACATGTATTGATTTCAAATTTATTTTCTGTACCAACACTAGTAGCATAACACCCAGGGAAAAAGAAGGGAGAGATTTGCAGAAATGCTTAACATCATAGTAAATGGAAGGAGAGCGACTCTCAAAAGTAAAATGAATTCTGACCATCACTCGAGTTTTGTGCTTTCTCCATTACACCTTGTTGTAGATATGATTTCAAAGTAGGATAGGCCTTACACAATATCATGTTTTCTTAAAAGAAAAAGCAATATGAAATTTAGTATCCCCTAATAACAATGTATAGAATGCACTTTAGAGCAAAATATATTCAATCCTGACTTTAAAATAGTATTTCTGCTTCCAATGGTAGGTTTTCCTTAGGCTCAGAGAAGCAAAAATATTCCAAGGAATGCAAATTTTCTCTAAACTAGTGCAAAATCCCAGTTCAACCATTTGGTATTTTATTCAATTAGAAAATAACTAAAGGCTGGGGTGAATCAGAGAAAAAAAAAATGCCGTATGGTATGGTTTTCTCCAGTTAATTTGCAGACAAGTGACTGTAAGAGAAAAGAACAAATCACAGAAATGCAGGCAAAATTTCAGCCAGAGCAGTCAGTGTCTATACTAAAATAGAAGGGGTCCAATCTTTCTTTCACGGAATTGTAAATGGTTTGTATGGGCTGTAATGAGAGACCCTTTGAGGGAAGAGCAGGGCCCCAAACTTTTTATTTTTAACTACTTAACCATCTGACTTTTTACTCTCTAATTTTCTGTGCTCCCTTAGATCTTTGTGCTACACCCTGGTTTGTCATGCATTCCAAGCCACAGGACATGTCAGCTTAGTGATATTCATTAGCTGGTCTCTGCGCTCCCAGCTTCTCCAGCCTCCCTCTTCTCTACTTCTATTTCCTTCTTCCTTATAGAAAATATGTCCCCTTTTCACCACTGCTTGGCCCACTTCTCTTTTACTGTTGTTCATCTCTTCCGTAAGAGTGACTGTTTCTTTTACACGCTTGGGCTTGTTTCCTCGTGCCCTTTACTCCCCATTAGATGCCCTCACCTTCACACACACAAAACCCAAATTGCACATTGTGGTACAAATGAAATCCCTAAATTATCAAATGCAAAATTAACATTAAAAATCATATGACAACAAACAATAGGGCTTTTTATGTGGTTTTTGTAATTGCATGAAACTAGTTACTTTAGCAATTATTGTTTGTGTCTCATTAGCATGCAAAATGGGTTTTTAGACTAACCTGCACACAAAAGAAACCATTTGTGGTGAGAACCGTGCTTTGTTTAATGTTAGACACCATTGTATTTGCTTTCCTAATATAACAGTTCTAATTAGTACCTAGCACTCATCCAGAGTTTTTCAGCTTGAAAACGCTGAAGGTGACAATTGAGTCACAATTCTATGGCACTCTTTGTCAGTATCTGTCAAAATATAGCTAAGTCTTTCAGAGTTGTGATCTAAATACTAAAAAAAAAGTTAATAGTCCAGAAAGAATCTCTCTTCAGGTAATGTGAAAAAACAAAACAAAACAAAAACCCCTAAAAAATTGCAGATTAACCTCTGGTTAAAAGTGTAACACTATTAATACCTCATGGTTAGATGTGGTCTTGGCAAGACTATTATAATAGACTCCAAATTACAGTCCAAAGACTGTCCAAATACCAACTTCACATTGTTTTTGTCATCTGACCTTTATCTATTCACCTGATTCTTTAATTTTTAGTGATTCATTAGAACAGCATGGGTGGATTAGTGACAGAACTTTAAATCTGTTCATCAGCATATGCAAACTTTTCAAAGGTGATTGCTCACTTGTCTTTGAAGAGCTGAATATTTTTAAAAAAATTATATCTCTCCACAATTGGAATGATCATTACTCCATTTCACTTGTGGTTTCTTAAATCCTCATGTAGCTTAAATCCTTATGAAGCTTAAATCCTTCCTAGAGCAACTAGATGTAGTGGTAGGAGAAATGCTGAGGGGTTGTCTCCAGCTTCATGTTTGTGTATGAATAAGTCAAGAAAGAACCAGTCCACTGACACTTTGTCAGTGTTGCTTTCTAATTACCACAGTATGAAGCGAGTGATAATGTTGTGTGTTTTCTTTTCAATAATAGATATTTATAAAGAAGTTTACCATTCACAGGCTTGGCCTGAGTTTTAGCTCATTAACACCAGCCTTCCATATTTTCTAGTTTGCTTAGACCCACTGAGAAGCTGACTATTAAAAGCAAAATTGCCCACTTGGCCCTTATCATTCAAAACTTCCCTCTCTACTGGCTTCTTCCTAGGTCATTAACTTCCAAGGAAGTACATTTTTGGTGTGGTTTATTCTATTTTGGTTTTAAAGGATTGAATGCAAAGAGCTCTCAACTCTATTTTTTTTCTATCACTCAGTCTTGCTGATGCTTTGCTGAAATCAGCTGGTATATCTGCTGACTTCAGTAAATACAAAACACAGCCACCAGTTATTGTGCCTCAGTCTCCATTCTCAGGATGGAGAAGGCAACTTCAGTGATGGACTCGTGCTATAACAGACCTAACATCAAAGGTTATGTGGCCAATACACACGTAAAGTGTATTAATTTGGCTTGTTCTCATCTCTCACTATGGATCTTCAAATACAACCTAAAGTTGTTCATGCCATCAAGATTTGCCCAGTGAAAGCTGTATTTTCACAAATATAAGCCAGCTGAAGAGAAAACAGATAGATCAGGGACAGAGGTGGAAGGAAAGGAGGATCTGGGCACTTGTCCTAGGTTCTGCAGCTTCCCTCTCCACTGCCTTCTTTTGTCACTGCTCCGGGAAAAGTATTACCCTATCCTTTCTCATGGTGCTACTTGTTGCAGTATCTGCCTGATACAATGCCTGCATCTGAAAAATTGCAGCTGTGCTTACCGTTTTTAGCTGAGTGGATATACACACAAAACATGAGAATTTTTAAGCCAGTTCTTATTCTCTACCTATGAGATTATATTACAACACAATAAGCAATAGCATAGTCAACACTCTCTATATATTAATAATTTGGTTTTTTACATAGAAACTGGGTACCTGTATGACAGTTTTATCAAAACAAACAAAATTTCATCAGTAAGTGATAGCATGACTAAGAATTAGGGAGAAACAAGAAAACTACAGAGACAAAAAACAAAGTCACTGTCTTCTAAAACAGGTGTGATTTTTTTATTGGTGTTGCTACAAGGTCTTTGAAGGTATTTAGGTGGCTGGCTGTCTACTCGTAGGTGTTCCATAATTTCCACTACCTGGCTTGAAACCTAGTTAAAGATAGCATCCAGGAGACTCCAATCCTAAATATTTCATTTGAGAAGATCTTTTGCAATTAAGGCCTAATTCTGCCCATTCTTATGCATGATGTAACCTCCCAAAAAGCCAAATGGACATACCCATAAGGCTCATAGTTAAGGCACAGAAACTGGCTCCATATTATTAGTGTTCTGGAAGATGCAGGGATTTCATTGCAAATAAATGTCTCATAGAATCATAGAATCATAGAATAGTTAGGGTTGGAAAGGAGCTTAAGATCATATAAGGTCCCTGCCATCCAACACCCCTGCCATGGGCAGGGACAACTCACACTAAAGCATATCACCCAAGGCCTTGTCCACCCTGGTCTTGAACACTGCCAGGGATGGAGCATTCACAACTTCCTTGGGCAACCTATTCCAGTGCCTCACCACCCTAACAGGAAAGAATTTCTTCCTTATATCCAATCTAAACTTCCCCTGTTTAAGTTTTAACCCATTAACCCTTGTCCTGTCACTACAGTCCCTAATGAAGAGTCCCTCCTCAGCATCCCTATAGGTCCTCTTCAGATACTGGAAGGCTGCTATGAGGTCTCCATGCAGCCTTCTCTTCTCCAGGCTGAACAGCCCCAACTTCCTCAGCCTGTCTTCATACAGGAGGTGCTTCAGTCCCCTGATCATCCTCGTGGCCCTTCTCTGGACTTGTTCCAACAGTTCCATGTCCTTTTTATGTTGAGGACACCAGAACTTCACACAATACTCCAGGTGAGGTCTCACAAGAGCAGAGTAAAGGGGCAGGATCACCTCCTTTTACCTGCTGGTCACACTCCTTTTGATGCAGCCCAGGATACGGTTGGCTTTCCAGGCTGTCAGCGCACACTGCCGGCTCATGTTCGTTTTCTCAGCAACCAACACCCCCAAGTCCTTCTCTGCAGGGCTGCTCTGAATCTCTTCTCTGCCCAATCTGTTGCTGTGCCTGGGATTGCTCCGATCCAGGTGTAGGACCTTGCACTTGTCATGGTTAAACTTCATAAGGTTGGCATCAGCCCACCTCACAAGCATGTCAAGGTCCCTCTGGATGGCATTCCTTCCCTCCAGCGTATCAACCGAACCACACAGCTTGGTGTCATCGGCAAACTTGCTAAGGGCGCACTCAATCCCACTGTCCATGTCAGCAACAAAGATGTTAAACAAGACCTGTCCCAACACCGATCCCTGAGGGACACCACTCGTTACTGGTCTCCAGCTGGGCACTGAGCCATTGAGCACAACTCTTTGTGTGCGGCCATCCAGCCAGTTCTTTATCCACCGAGTGTTCCATCCATCAAATCAATGTTGCTCCAATTTAGAGACAAGGATGTTGTGTGGGACAGTGTCGAATGCTTTGCACAAGTCCAGGTAGATGGCATCAACTGCTCTACCCCTGTCCATCAGTTCTGTAGCCCCATCATAGAAGGCCACCAAATTGGTCAGGCAGGATTTCCCCTTAGGGAAGCCATGCTGGCTGTCACCAAGCACCTTGTTGATTTTCATGTGCCTTAGCATGCCTTCCAGGAGAATCTGCTCCAAGATTTTGCCAGGCACAGAGGTGAGACTGACTGCTCTGTAATTCCCCGGGTCATCCATTTTCCCCTTCTTGAAAATGGGGGTTATATTTCCCTTTTTCCAGTCATTGGGAACTTCACCTGACTGCCATGATTTCTCAAATATGGTTGCCAGTGTCTTATTCGCACAATCTGACAGGAGATTTTACAGTCTTTTCTAAAAAGGTGCTCCATTTCATATAATTCAATAAACTGTAAGATAATATTTATATTTGAATAGTTTGTCCATATAATAATCCATACAATAATGAAATCCTAACATAATAGTTTTAATAATATTATTAAACTAATGGAGTTTAGGCAAGTTTACTTGACATGATGAAGCATGCATATGGCCAGGAGCATGGTTCTACCTCCACTTGGTTCTCTGCAGAGAGACTAAGTTGAGCCCCAAGAGCAATGTAGCTACATTAGTGTTGCAGTGTGGTTTGAACTGTGTCCAGGTACTCAACCAATTAGCTTAGACTCCAGGGAATAGTGGTTAGTTGCCAAAGACATGCAGTTGCTTGAGAAAAAGACCTAGGTGCTAGACCACACCTCTAGAGAGACACGGTTTTGTTTTACTGTTTCTGCACTCCTCAAATCTTCCCAGCAGCAACCATCATCACCCATCCTTTCTTTCCTTTCCATATTTTCACTTGTTTCCCAAGAGTGTCACGTTCTTAATAAGTTGTTATTAGACATCTTTCTATTTCAGTTCCTGTCTTCCCTCTTCCATTTTCTGTGATAAGAACATTTCCTGGCAGAATGATAAAATACAGTGTTTCCTAAGGCACTGAGAAACTCTGCTGAACATTCCACAACTCTGGCCACCCAATTCAAAGCTGGTGAGCTCTATACTCTAGTGCTTCTTGGCACCAGTGTGTCTGATTTCCTACCTCTGTGCATAGGACTGCGCAAGTTAACTCCTCTAATTAGTCAGCTGTTCTCTTCCATCGATTAATGTATTTCTACACCTTTCTGTCCCATCCCACTTTTTTTTTGCAAAAGCTGATGCCTTCTACCTGCTTTACCAAGGAAATATCAGTGGAGTGATGTGAGAACACAACTCTGAGCAAGTAGAAGTAGAATAAGATTCTTAGCTCTTTGCTCCACCAGGCCCAGTGCGTGCTTCCTGAACTGTTCTGCTTGCAGAACCCAGATTAGATCAGGAATCCATGAATGGCATGGTGCTGTGTCCTAGAAGCATTATGATTATAGCTAGGCCAGTAGATGGACTTGGCCAGAGACCATTCTCAGACTGCAGAACTTAATGCTTAAATTCATACAATTAAGCTCTCTTGTCCCCAGAAAAGGGTGACTATGTCTAAATGGCCTATTTGAAATGGTTCTTTGCCTGGCATTTATCTGGAAGAGACATGGTTAGCTGAGGCCAAAAAAGATTCTAGAAACTGTGTTAGCAATTTAATTGCATGGACAATCTTGTCTCAGTGATTGAGCCCACAGAATAGATGTAGGCTGGGGATCTCAATTTATCCCTGTAGAGAATGGGCTTAGTGACAAAGTATTGCATGCATTGCAACCTGGTTGTGAAGTTTAACTGATATTTATAAAATATGCTAAATCCTTGCGTACAAAATGCTACATAAGTATTAATAAATGTGATTATATTAAACCAAGTCTGTTTTCAGTCATGTTTTATAAGACCACAGTTGTAACAGTGAGGTTTCATATGAAAGATCAAACATTTTGCCTTCCATTGTAAGCCATTCTTTGTAAGCTTCTCCAATAAAAACAGCAGAATATCTCATACATATTGAAATTCACTGACATTCTTAAAGACTTTGTACAAATTTGTATTTTGTACAACCACACATCAGGTGCATTTTAGCTGTAATCTAAACCTAGACTAAGCAAGGTTTCCTGCTTTCTTATATTCTTTTTAAAGTTGAAGTCCATCACATCCTAAACACTAACTAGTTCTTAGCACTTAAAAAATGTTTTTCACAAATTGCATTCAGAGAACAGAGACATCACAGTTTAAGTGAAAAATAGTTCTAATCCTCTGCAGAAGAATTTTTAGTTTTGACTCCTTTATTAAGGGGGAAAAAATAGGCTTTCAGGGGTGGGGTACTAGTGCTGACAATTCTTATACTTAAGGTTTTGCCTCTTTTAGTGCCAATCTAAACTTAAAAGTGCCACTGACACAACTGCGACATAATACGAAAGAGAAATATGATTTCCCTAACTGACACAGCTATGACGTTTTCCTAGCAATATTACCTCTTATTCTTTTTGGAAACTGGTATAGAAGTAACTGTTAAAAGGAATCTTTTGATTATATAAAGTATCTCTCCGTTCAAAGGATTTTGTAGTATAATTCACATAACAAGCTCTTTATAGTGTAGACCAGACCTGAGGCTCTGGCTTTGTGTTATGGATAGATCTTCACAGGTAATATACAGGATTTTATCTCCCATACAGGGGTTGGAGCTTACAGTGTGTAAAGTGGGATTTCTAACTCATCTTTAGTTCATTTCAAAACTCACTCCCTAAGTGACCAATATTTCAGTGCTGTGTCCTCCTCTTTCTCTCAAAACACAGGGAAAAGACTCATGACCCTGCACTGAATACTAGAGTCTGCATGAGGCACTCTTTGAAGAGCTGGTCACAGCTGCAATGGCAGAGGAAACCAAGTCTATTTGCTAGTGAGAGGGCAGCAGGTTTTGTTTTACAGTTATGGCTCTGTACTTGAGCAGGACTCTGGCAGAGAAAGGCAGTGGAGCTCACTGCTAAGAGCCTTGTGACTATACATTACATGCTGTAACTCATATAGGAACTATTCTTGAACACCCTGCTTTGCTGGGATAAACATACCTGACTGAATCACCTGACATCCTGATTTTTTCCACTTTGTGTATACGTTAGAACCTTCAGAACTCAAGAGTGTTCCCAGACTGGCTGTATGGCCTGCTTGGTGGGTTACTTTCTTCTTCCCTGTGAAACTGCAAGCTTTTGAACTTGGCTGTAGGGCTTTTTATCCTACCTGGGTGCCTTATATATCCCAAACACATATTTTTGATATTTTTCTTCTCTTCTATACCTGTTCCATAGCATTTCCTCCCCCCCCCAAAAAAACGCTTTCTGTGAACCAAAGAAAGGAAAGGTTAGCGGTTTTTCATATTTTCACATGTTTTTATTGATTTTTTTTCCCCTCAGAAACACTTTAGGAACAATGATATTAATTTTTATCTCAGCCATTCAAAGAAAACCAATTAAAGAAAGACAGTTGCATCATTTCCACAAGTTCCAGAAAAGGAAGCTTGAATCACACACCACATATGCGTGCATGTAAGTACCCACAGCTTATTTCTACAGGGGACTTCAAAATTAAAATTAACTCAGGCTTATCAGAAGACATTTCCAAGAAACATCACAGAGTACAAACTCCTGTATCACTCCTCTTTGGTGATTGTTATGTCGTTTTAGCTAAGGAGGAAATATCCATGGGGACATACTTACATAGCAGGAATCAGAGACAAGTGGCAATTGAGCAGTGAGCTACCACAGGGCTTACTGGTGTCTGTTTAAGCAGCACTTTGAGGTATGAGGCCAGGGGTTGAGTGCCTTCAAACACCCAAGAAGTGTGTCAGTAGCCAAGCAAACATACCCAGTGTGGCTTGTTGTTGCTGGAGTATGTTTCAGTCATTGAAAGTTTAATTATCTGAGCAGGATGAGGTCCTGTGCTCAACTCAGAGCCTTGCTGTATTTGTCTGTACCTGTGTAACACGATATTAAATTTGGAATGCCACATCTTATCTATTTTAAGGAGTATTCAATGAATCAATTGATTAAATTAAGGAAAAATTAAAAATCCAGAAGCAAAGATAAAAAAAAAAAAAAAGGAGGTGGCAGAAGTTCCTTATCTTTTGAACACAATAGTTTCAAGCACCTTTGCAGCTGTGTGTAGATCAGGTAAGTGACAAACAGTATTCTTGCATGCTTTGCTAATCCTCTCTGTGTCCTCCAAACAGACTTTAACAGGCTGGCATGTCGACAGCCTGAATAGGCTGACTCCCAGGCCAACAATGGTAGCTGGTAAAGAAAGGTTGTTGAGTAGCTGTTCTGAGAGGAGAAGTGAGTGTGAGCACAGAGACATCTTCTTTAGGGGAAATATGTGCATATTAAAATTCTCACTGAGCTTTAGGCATGGCAGCAGGTAGCAGAATGACTAGAAACCCTAATACAGAGGGCAACTGGGAAGGGGTCAAGAACCTGTAGAAGAGGTGTATGATGTGGGCTTGAGAAAGAGATGAGAGGAAAGGAAGAAAGTAACTCCACTGCCATGGGAGAACAGCACAGAACACTGGATTGGCTGTAGTGGAGTTACATAAAACTTTGTGGAAAAGATGAGTGTGAGGCTGGTAGAGATAAACTAGTTTTGAATGCACAGGAGTGTCGAATCCCCTCTGAAAACAGGGAGGAACAGGAGGAAACATGGAAATTTTAGGGTTCAGTGGAAGAGTACAAATTATATGCAAATTGTTATTAAATTTGCAATAATTAAGCATCCTCAAAGTTACAAAGTTATTTTAAAATAACCACTTCATTATGGTTGTATCATCTTTTCACAGTGGGACAGATTATGTGTAGATTTTTGTAAAGCCTGTAGATCTGTCTTCTGTGCTCCCTACAGAATAATGTGCTCAAACTCTTTCTAAATAAGTTTTTAAATGCTTTCTTTCTGAGAATAATTTAGGAGACAAAAAGCTTTTCCTTAGACTCCAGAAACATTGGAGTTCAGCTGTCCTATCAACACCTCTTTGGATGCTAAGGTTATTTCTAAGCAGTACACATAGATATTAACGCCTGGATGGGCCTGTGGCATAGAGCATCCTCTTTGAGGCCTGGATTTCCTGTGGAAGAAACCTGTTCATTCAGTCCAGGTGTAAGTCACAATTTTCAACAGAAGTCCTTGCCCTGGAAGACCAGGAGAGAAAAAATGTCAGATGTGATTCAACTCTGTCAGAAGTGCAATTTAGGCGTTACTTGAGGCCTTTTTTTGTCAATAGAAGGCAAAACTGGAAAAAACAAGTGGAAAGAAACCACCATATTTTGCAGGAAGAGAACTGGTGAAGTAATGGTATAATTTTCACCTTTCAGTCCCTGCTGCATCTTAAGACAACATAGACTTAATGTCCATTTCATGTCTCTTTTCCCAGTTCACAGTATGCCCAAGGAATCCCCCACACTTCCACTCCCCTCTTCACTGGTGGCCTTTCAAGGCTGATGAAAAGCCTAGAATGGATTTTGCAGCTGACCTTGCCTTCTTGTTGACTCATTCTCAGTTGCTGAGAAGAAGAAACCTGTTTGTTTGCAGTTCTTTCTTCTTTTTTCTTCCTTTGCCACTCATTACTATGTAGCTAGCTACATGTCCTTACCATGCTAGACATGCCATCGCTGTCAGTGCTAAAGGTCACAATACCTAGCAAAACACCAACATTTGCATGCAGACCTCATGTCCCCAGAAAGGTGGTGAAGGAACCCAGGAGGATGAAAAAGGATCATCCATCATGGAAAAAAAACACTCAATGGAAATCTCACCCCATAATTTCATCCATGCAACACACTTTGGGGCTTCGTCCATTTCTCTGTGTATAAATTGTACAAACTTGTTACATTTCCCTGCACTCCTACAGTGGCCAAACCATGATCCCAGGGAAACTAATACATTTGTAAGATCAGCTGTAAAGAACACAGAGTATTTTTTACTGAATGCCAAGTAGGAAATCTCTAACTGAAGTGACGATCCCTTAGGGTCTTATGTTTCTTTAAGCTCTTAAGCAATTTCTGCCTCTATGGATACTTTTAGGGAAATATGCTAAGAAAACATCATTATATGTGTATCACAAGGAAAAAAAAAAACAACAAACCAAAAAACCCACACACACCTTTCCTTGGCAGTTTAGCTTTGTTTATTAGCTGAAGAGATGTGTTTTTGCTTTATTTTTAAGTGGTTATAAAATCCTATATTAACTGATAGTCTTCAGAAATTTATTTGTGCTTTATCTGATTAATGTAAAGCCCTGCACTAATTTCCAGAGAAGCCTAGTGTTGCACTGGTCAAGAACACAGTGTGAGTATTTGCTGTGGCCTTCAGCAGTCATTTTCATCCTGCAGTGGCATCGCAGTTTAGTGAGACCATCTTCAGAAGATGGCCATTAATGATGACACATAAAGTGCTGATAAAAATGCAATTACATTCTTTTAGATTAAGCACATTTGCTCAAATTCATGTTTGGGTGCTTCTAATCCAGCCATGTAATGGTGTTTACCATGCATAATGTCTTTTCTCTTACCAGCTACAAATAAAGCAATTTATGTCAAAAAGTAAGAAACACTCACCAAATACATCATTATGCTTCTAACCTTGTGCTATTGAAGTCATTAAAACAATTCAGTAGAGTCAAATTTAAAATTTAATGGGCTTGATGGATTTTTGTTTTAAGCTTTGGCTTAGAAATTATTATTATAATATTTTTGTAATCTTTTTTGTATACTTTAAGCATTTAAGACTCAAAATACATGAACATTGTGTACCAGAACATCAGTTATCTTTTGTCATAGTAGTTGGTGAAATTTATTTTGATCAATGTTTAACAAATTATGATCTTCACCTCAGCTCAGACCATAAACCTTTTTTTGTCACTTCCCTTCACCCCAAATCCCCTAGGAATTAGTCAGAAAGAAGTACTCCCTAATTACAGTTAGCATTTAATTAATTAATTAAGAAATAGTTATTGCTTCCCTAATCTAACTCAAGTATTGTTATTAAATTAGGAAATCTGATTTATTTTTTAAACAACATAAATGTTAGATGCAAATATTTTTATTGTGTGCAGAATGTATATTTCTGTGCGGCTTTGCTATTCCCTTGCTGGAGTCCCAGGCTGTGGAAGCAGAAAGTGCGCTCCTGCTAAGGCCACTTAGCTGCTGCTTTCTGGTGTGCATGTGTAGCAAGTGGTACAGGAGCTCTGGTTCAAGTTCCTGCTGCAGTAATATGCCACTGAGAATCCATATGTCCTGAAAAAAGCTATCTCAGTAGCCACATGCGTATTTGTGTGTATCACCTTCCTTTGTGTGTAGAATGAAAGTGTACTGGGTGAACAGCTGTTAAAACTGAATGCAGACTTCACTGGTTCATAATTATATGCATTTTTTTCTTTAGTTTTTACAGTTTTTAATTTGCAAAATAATGGGGTATTCATACTGGTCTGAAATACTTACTCTATCATTTCTGTTCTCTGCTTGATAATTTTCATGTCTTTAATGTCTTTCTGTTCACCATCACTGCCTTAGATTGAAGATAGTCTTTTAAACACATTTTTGCATTTTTAACTAGTTGCTTGACAAGTAGTAATTGGAAAAAATAGTTTCTAACCAGGAAAGCAAATTTAGATTAATGCTTTCCCCCCAACTGAACCAAAGCCCTAAATACATTTTGGCAGGTTGGATTTTGAACACTTTTATAAGAAAAAACAAGTTTTTTGATGTTTAGTCTGTGGACTATGGAGTCTTTCTGCTCTGGGACTGTATTTCATACCCAGGCTGCGGTGGCTGCCTAGAAGTTCAGAGACATGGTCAAATTACTAAACATAAGATGAACTTCAGTGCTTGTCCATCCATACACTCCTAGTTAGTACAAAGGCAAAATAATATAACTCAGCTTAAGATAGTTTATATGGTAGGCAAGGCTGACCTGGCAGCATGCTATGAATGAACACATACGTGTGTGAGCTAATGTGCTGTAACTTGCTAAACCTCAGAGACTTGGTCTGGGACATAAATCGCACATGCCATATGTAATCTCAGTGTCAATTGCAGGTGACATGAAGCCATGCCTTGGTTCTAACCCTTAGTTTCCTGGTAGTCTTTGATGGAGTTTTGACATGATTGTCCACTTGTTTTTGTGCTCCTACTGTGGCAAAAATGGAGAAAATAATAGCCTTATTTCCTTCTAACACTCCATTAGCATAAGGGACCCCAGTGGACACATGTCTGGTTTTATGGTGTCCTGTGTCATCTTCCTCTCAAATCCTAAAACACAAAATGAAGTAGATGAGATGTTGGGCCAGTATTGTACATTTTTTTCTTTTTTTGAGTTTCTACACATCTTTTTTTGAATTATTAGCTAATGAAAAACACACAAAACATTATTAAACTGAAGAAGGTTTCAGTGAAGGGGGTTTGTGCTCTTTTGCAGGAAGCAGACAGTTCTGCGAATTTCAGAATTTGCTCTACATATAGATTGAGCAAATAAACCACAAGGAACAAATGCAAATGTTCTAAGGAAGCTTCCTTCCAGAACTCTACAAAGAACCATCATTTAAAACAGTAAAAATTATTTTGTGGTTATACAAAATATATGACTTGTATGTGGGATGATAAAAAAAAAAATCACAAAATAATCATATCTGTCTCATTTTCTTTGGTTTAACAAAGTGTTTATACTGCAAATGTGGTGAATGTAGTTTCCTGTTCTATGTTTGCGCAAATTATGTTTGCTTGAACAACGCAGCCTGAGTTGCACTCAGATGTAATGACTAAAATTAAAAATTCTATGTAGAACGGCAGCAAGATCTTAGGTGCCTCTCTATTTGTTAAGGAGCTGAAATCTCTGTTTCTGGCTTCCTGATCTCTGGTACTGGTCTGCAGCAGATCCATCCCTAGTGATACAACTCTGTAATCTGCTTCTTCAGATGGCAGTTAGCTCATCTTTTAATGTGATAATATTATTTGCCACATTATTTTTTGGAACTTGAAGGAGGCACAGAGAATAAATTTATTTTCTGCAGCTATGTTCAGATTAATTTCATTCAGTCTCAGCAGTTACTGCATTGCAATATCCAACCCAGAATATCCAATTACTAAACCAAAATTGTCTCATGAACATAAAGGATCAGAAAAAGGTTATGGGAGTAATGCTTAAAACTGGAAATTTCCTGACATTTTTCTTCCTAGTTTATTTCTTTTAACCAAGTGAGGAGCTTAGGACTTACTAAAAAAGGTGTAGCAGCAAAAGTATTTTTCTTATCCCTCTGTTGTCTGCAAAGTTAATAAAACTGTAATACAGCCACGTGCCCATTTGTTTTTAAGGAGGCACTTATGGACATCAGAAATTAACTCTGAACCAGAATTCTGAAACTATTGTTGTATCTTGCAGTACACTTGATGTTGCTTATTGTTGTCAAGGCCTTCCAGTCTTCACTCTCCAGTAAATTGAAGTACATAAAGCTACTCCTTCATGTACCTCCCAGGACATGAGCCCAATTGTTTTTATTTGTAAATATATTGGTGCACTTAATGCTGCTACTGTGACTGAGAACACAGAACCACTACCAACATGAATGCAAACAAGGTTAAGTTAAACTGCTTTATCTTGTGTTTGCCATAGGCAGGGGCAAACAGTTCTGCTGACAGAAACTTCTAAGGCCACTGTAATTTAGCTGGAGGTCTAAACCTAACATTTCAGGGAAGTCTAATAGTAACAAGGTTCAGTACTTCCAAGCATCTATCTGGGCTGTTAAAATATTATAATCAGTAAAAGTATAGCTCTTTAAGTAACGTTACTGTTCCATCTCAATTTTCCTTGCTTTATAAAGAGAACAATAGCATCCTCACTGTAATGTTGTAAGGCTTCCTTCATTAATGCATGTATGGCACCTTGAAATTTATGAATAATAGATTTTGGATTTTAATGAGAAATAATAATGATTTCTTTAAAATCCTTGGTCCCGTATTAAAGAGAATTCTCTATCAACATCAACAAATTAGAGAGCACTTAATTTTTTAAAAGGAAAAGTTGGTCTGTTGCTTGTTTGTTTCATCAACTAAATTTAAAGTTTTGTCATAGTATTTCCATACTAAGTGGTCTTTACCATGCAATAGGAATTTGATAAAACTCTCAGAAAATGGAGCAAAACTTGGAGGGAGGATAACTACTTTCATATTATAAATTATATGTAAAATGGATGGTTTTCATAATGATACATAATGCACTGCTTTAACAGTCTACATTGTATTGTACAATGCTTTGTCTGTGTGGAATTGCACCAGCTGTACCTGCTGTGCCTTTGTAGAGCCCTATTCAGCACTTCTTATTCACTCCTTCTTTGGCAAAGCTCCTCTGAAGTCAGTGTGTGATATGCTGCAGTAAGAAGTGCTGAATAGGACCCTTAAATGATAACTTCTTGGAGGAGGAAACTGCCACTTTTCTCACACTTCTCTTACTGTATAATGCAATTTGAACTGAAGACGCTATGAAAATACTGCTAATAATAGATTGATCAACTACATCAGGCAAATCATGGCAGTTCTTAAGAAATAACATCCTTTTTTTCAGCATAAAAGAATCAAAATAAGGTTTTGATATACCAGCATTGGTGTTACTTTAACATATTGTGAGCACTAGCTTTTTAAATTTAATGCACAAATTCCAGAAACATTACATGAAATGTTAAAATGTAAGAAATTAATATCTTTCAGAAAAGTATTATAAAGTCACAAGATTTATTGAAAATTGGTACATTTTCAGCCTCCGGGCCATATCTATGCTTTAGACCTAAATCTTGTACTAGTAGCTAAGGTACAGCTATTTCTATTTTGAGGTTAACCTAAGTGCTGTATTAATCAATTTTTAGGCTTTTCAAAAAGTGAAGCTCCACAAAATCTTTGTCTGCTCAGATATTCAAGTTTTGTTGAGCTTCCACAATTTTACTCGTTAGCTTTGATAAACTATCTGTGCCAACAAAACCCAGCCAATTCTACATGTTTAAAAAGAACACTTTAAACAATCTGACCAAACGCCTTTAGAGCTTGGGTTTTAATTAGGTGTTTTGCTTCTTCAGCTTACTGGAAAGAGCTAGATAGCTTCTAACCATGTCAGTCTATATAACAGCAGGTGTCAGCTTTAACTGCCTCTGAAAATTTTAAATGTATTCAATTAAAAAAATCCCTTAGAGAATGATATTTTTAATGTTCATTTGTCTTATGCAAGCTTTGCAACGTTTTCTTTCTATACACTATGTTCTTGTTGATTCTGTGACCCAGTTATGCCTAAATTTTTTTAATGTCAGGGTACATTCAGCTGGTGCTCTCATCTTAATATAATTCACCAGAAAAATGGCTTGTGCCACGGGTTTCATGCAGGAAGTTAAGTCTCTCCCTCTCTCTCTTTTCAGGAAACCAGAGCAAACTTGACACTAGAGCAGTAAATGGTTATCAGAACAATGATAGGAGAAAATTGATAGCTTTGAAATCTGAAATGGATGGCTCCCCATATCCTGATCTCAATATAGAAGCCTACATGTGTACCTAGATCTCTTTATAGGCTTTCCTGGAAAAGGAGTAAAAGAACTGCAGAACTGGATAGACACCATGGAACAGGACTGACACATATATAAGCTGTGCACACAGATGTATACACACACATGCATAGATGCAATTAAAAGTGAGCGTTCTTGTTCTTCAGCAACCAGCAAGCAGTTAGATTTTTCAGATTTTGTTAACACCACTAACATAATCCCTCCTATGTCATGGGACACCTCCAAGCATTATTTTTATTGCAAAATGAATCAGGTTATGAAGGTATAATACCATGAGGGTCAACTAGGTTCTTTGGAAAAGACTTTTAGCAGTGTCATAACTGACTGATTTTCCTTGAAAATGGGGAGGTGCATGTCAGGACAAAAGTTACTGCCGTATTTAGCCACTACGGTTTACTCTAAGCTTTATTACATCAGGCATGACAGGCATGACATGATATCCAAACTCTGCCTTTTCTTCCTCTGACAAGATCCTAGAAAGAGTTTCCAGTGAGCCAGTATCTAACTTGGACAAACAAGAAAGATCTCTTCACAGCATTATAGGACCAGTCAAAAAACATGGAGGGGCAAGCTCTGAGTAACCAGTTGAGTACCATACGCAGACCCATCATGTTTTCTTGTGTGCCAAGTCTTAAGAACTGGAAATAAATCCTGAAACCCTTAAATTAATAATTATATATTCAAGTTATAGTTTATTTAGTCAATGGGACATTTTAAAAGTAATTCTAAAATAGGTATGAAATACATTCTGAACATGCTGCTACTCCAGAAAACAAAATTCAGACCTATCTAGGTGAAAAGAAAATCATCTATGATGTAAAATCATGACGGATAGCCAGAATAAAAGAATTCTGAGTCGAGCAGATCATGTCTGCAGGAAATGATGCTTCAAAGTCAGAGGAAGCTGATCACATCACCTGCTTGAATTGAAAGACATCTTTCAACATGTCAAAAGTGTTTTTCTCGAAAGCAGATCACGAAGAGATAGGTCTCTCAAAATGTACCAGGAGCACTGCATGCATGAAAGAAAAAAGAAAAATAAGGATGCTATGGAGGAGAAATTAAAAAACAAACTGAAGAAGCTGGAAAAGGCTGCCACAGTGCAGAAACGTTTTTAAGAGGTTGCTGAGTGAAAAAGATTTACTTAAAAAAAATAAATAAATAAAGCACTGGGGGAAAAAAAAGGTGGAGGGGGAGGGAAGGAGGGAGGGAGGGAAAGCAATACTGATGGATCTACAAAAGACAAGAATAAAGGAAGATGTTAAAACAGGTAGAGACTTTGACTGTAAGCGATGATCTAGCAGCAAATACATAAAGAAAAAAAATAAAATAGCTGTTGGAAGAACTCTGTATGTGCTTCTGCACCACTACAGAAAAAAGGCAGAGCTGGGAAGAAAAATCGATCTTTCTTCCATTTCTGGGTCATGAGGAGACACCTGCAAAGGCAACGAGCAAGTTCTTTACAGAAGAAAAAGTTTGCAGAAACTGCCAAAAATCAAGGAAAGCTCTTATCATGTGACAATGGTAAAGAATCACAAAAGATGTTGCAAGGAACCTTTGTATTCAAATAATGTTATAGTTGCAAGTTTGTCAGCTTTCTATGCTCTCTATAGGTTTCTCTTGCTCCTTGCTATGGATTTAAATGAAACAACATAACATGCTGTCAGATCTACCACATCCATTTCTTAGGAAATTTAAAAATTATTACTAATGTTAAACAAGTCCAGATAAGTCTATAGCTTTACCACTTGTCCAAAAATGACCAGTTTGTGGTCACAAGGAGTCACATGAATACCAAGTTGTTGGATTCAATGAATTTGACTTTGTTTTATTTTAACATCTTCTTATGCTATATGAATAAAGCCTGAAAATAAAGGAAAACTGAGTCCTGAGTCCAATAGAAAATTAAATCTGTGGTGGATTAATAAGTTTTCTATTAGACTCACAAAATAATCTATGAAGTGACAATCACATTTAAATCTGAATTACTTTATTTGCACTTCAGATGTTTATGCTCTTGAGTCAGTTTTCCACTTTTTTGAATTTTATAGTCCCAGGAAATCTTAGAATCATAGAATCATAAAATAATTAGGGTTGGAAAGGACCTTAAGATCATCTAGCTCCAACACCCCTGCCATGGGCAGGGACACCTTACACTAAATCATATCACCCAAGGCCTCGTCCAACCTGCTCTTGAACACTGCCAGGGATGGAGCATTCACAACCTCCCTGGGCAACCTATTCCAGTGCCTCACCACCCTCACAGGAAAGAATATCCTCCTTATATCCAATCTAAACTTCCCCTGTTTAAGTTTTAACCCATTACCCCTTGTCCTATCACTGCAGTCTCTAATGAAGAGTCCCTCCCCAGAATCCCTATAGGCCCCCTTCAGATACTGGCAGGCTGCTGTGAGATCTCCATGCAGCCTTCTCTTCTCCAGGCTGAACAGCCCCACCGTCCTCAGCCTATCTTCATACAGGAGGTGCTCCAGTCCCCTGATCATCCTCGTGGCCCTTCTCTGGACTTGTTCCAACAGTTCCATGTCCTTTTTATGTTGAGGACACCAGAACTGCACACAATACTCCAGGTGAGGTCTCATGAGATCAGAGCAGAGGTGCAGGATCACCTCTTTCAACCTGCTGGTCACACTCCTTTTGATGCAGCCCGGTTGTGGTTTCTGAGCTGCAAGCACACACTGCCGGCTCATGTTCATTTTCTCATCAACCATCACCCTGAAGTCCTTCTCCGCAGCGCTTCTCTGAATCTCTTCTCTGCCCAACCTGTAGCTGTGCTTGGGATTGCTCCAATCCAGGTGTAGGACCTTGCACTTGTCATGGTTAAACTTTATGAGATTGGCATCAGCCCACCTCACAAGCATGTCAAGGTCCCTCTGGATGGCATTCCATCCCTCCAGCGTATCAACCAAACCACACAGCTTGGTGTCATCGGCAAACTTGCTGAGGGCACACTCAATCCCACTGTCCATGTCAGCGACAAAGATGTTAAACAAGACCTGTCCCAACACCAATCCCTGAGGGACGCCACTCGTTACTGCCTTCCAAGACTTGGGTGGTTCGGTCAGAGCCTTTGCCAGTGAAGACCAAGGCAAAGAAGTCATTCAGAACCTCAGCCTTCTCCAAATCCTGTGTTGCCAGATCTCCCGAGAGCTTCCTGAGGGGTCCTACATTCTCCCTGGTCTGTTTTTTATTTGCTATATACTTGTAGAATCCCTTCCTGATATCTTTAATACCTCTAGCTAGTTTAATCCTAACTGGGCCTTAGCTTTCCTAACCTGGTCCCTAGCTTCCCAGACAACATCCCTGTACTCTTCCCATGCCACCTGTCCTTGCTTCCACTTATTATAAGCCTCTTTTTTCATTTGAGTTTTCCTCAGGAGCTTCTTATCCATCCAAGGAGGTCTCCTGGCCCTCCTGCTGCACTTCCTTCTAGTTGGGATGCAACACTCCTGAGCTTGTAGCAGGTGATCTTTTAATACCAACGAACAGTCTTGGGCCCCTCTGCCTTCTAGGGATTTATCCCATGGAACCTTACTAAGCAGGTTTCTGAGGAAGCCATAGTCTGCTCTTTTGAAGTCCAGGGCAATGAGCTTGCTGCATGCTCTTCTCACTGTCCTGAGGATCTCAAATTCGACCATCTCGTGATCGCTGCATCCTAGGGTGCCCTTGAGCGTCACATTTCCAACGACCCCTTCCCTGTTGGTGAGCGTGAGGTCAAGCATGGCACCTCTCCTTGTCAGCTCCTCTATTACTTGCAGAAGGAAGTTGTCTTCCACACAATCGAGGAACCTCCTGGATTGCTTGTGCCAGGCCGTACCGTCCTTCCAACAGATGTCAGGGTGGTTGAAGTCACCCATGAGAACAAGGGCCTGTGAGCGTGAGGCTTTTCCTATCTGTCTATGGAGTGCTTCATCCGCAGGTTCTCCTTGATCAGGCGGTCTGTAACAGATCCCCACAGTAATGTCTCCCATAGCTATATTCCCTTTAACCCTGACTCACAAACTCTCTGTGGACTGCTCACCTGTCCCCAGACAGAGTTCCATACTCTCCAGCCTATCCCTAACATAAAGGGCAACTCCCCCTCCCCGCCTGCCAGGCCTGTCTTTTCTAAAAAGCCTGTAACCTTCCATTCCAACACTCCAGTCATAGGAGCCATCCCACCATGTTTCTGTAATGCCTATTATATCATACCCCCATAGACGTGCACACATCTCTAATTCCTCTTGTTTGTTCCCCATGCTACGGGCATTTTTATAGAGGCATCTGAGCTGAGCTCCAACTGAAGCCGGCTCATTGGCTGGAGCGGCTGGGATATCTCTACATTGCTCAGAGCATTTATTATAGGTTCTGGCAACTGACTGAGTGTGTTGGGATGATCTTATTTTTGGTCTCATCAGTCTCATTACAAAAATTACTTTAAAACTTATAGTGGCTTTGTGTGTCATTTGATTAAGTCACACCTCTCTTTAAAATCAGTTAATGAGGCCCTTGGTTATCTTCAGCAATGGTTTCTATGTCTAGAGCTCTTATTTATCTGACTGATGGTAGCCACATTAACCTAGATTGATATTTTAGGTGACTGTACTGATGAATAGGGTGTGGATGAAGTTCTTTGGGAATCCAGAGCATGAAATTTAATATGGGTTATTGATTCAAGGCCCTAATGAAAAAGAAGTGAAGTTAAAATTATTTTAAAAGTATGGCATATTTAATGTGGATAAAATTTGTTTTATTTAATATGTATTTTCCATAGACAATTTACTTCTAAATTCTAAGTCATAAACTGTTTTCAAAATAACAGTATTTTCCTTGCAACCAGAATTGCCTTCTAGTTTTCAATGTTTTTGACAACTTTGCTTATAGTTTGGTTCTGTGTTTTTGCAGAGGGAGAGGCAAGAAACATGAAATAAATAAAGACTTTAAATAAAAGAGTAAATATCTAGTCTTAATTAAAGAGAGAAGTCAGATTGTTACTTGTCTGTTGTATACAAATTGATGGCTTGGCTTCACGAGCGAAAATTCGGGAAGGGCTTTAACAGCGCTTACTACAAGCACGATGACCAAGGGCATGTGGGATATCCAAATCTGGTTGGAAAAAAAGGGGGCTTAGGCAATCAGGAAGTGTCCAACCACGACTGTCAACTCCTGAGCTAACTCGAGCTACCCATGCTCTGGTCCGCCCACATGCAACGTTGGATCTGCAGCTTCCCATGCACTTTGTCACCTACTGTTTAGACCCTGACCCATCCATACAGAAAAGTGAGAGCAAGCCCTTCCAGCCTGAGCAGTGGATTTTTTAGGTGAGTGCAGCTTGCGCAGAACTTGCCCCACCCTTTAAACCTGAAGTTTAACTGCCACAGCCTAGTTAGCTAGGATGGTGACAGCAAAGTCCACAGATCGTAGGTTTTGTAAGAGTGTCCTTCTCTTTGATGGAAGACCATACAAAACTAGATGAGCTCCATCAGCCCAGGTTTGAAGATAGGAGTTTTCCTTCTCCTATGAGGAAGGGCTGTCTTTGCTAATGAAGATTTGGAAAGACCTTTACCCATGCATTCTGAGCAAGACTGTCATCTCCTGGGTCAGTCACAAGCGACCGATGATGCAATAGCACAACAAGCGTCTAGGCGGGTTCTTAGAGGTGTTCAGTCATAAGCCCGCAGATGGTAGCCTCCTGCCAGTGGCTCCTCAGCCAAGTGCACGCACCAGGGGTCTGAACCTGTGGCTCCTTTCATACTGAGCAGGATTACTATTGCTACAACACACTAATAGGGAATGTTATACAAATAAGCTGTTCATAATAATATTATTGTCACAAGCCAAATTAGAAAGTAAAATTCATGCTTACAGGAAAAGTATATGCGTACCTAAAATAGGATTTCAACTATCTATGTGCTGTTATAATTTCAGAATTTTTACTCCATGCTCGTTTAGATGTGTGTACTGTCTATAACTCAGCTGTATTTGCAGTCATTAGTTGTGAAAATTTTAGTGATTTTAAGCGTGTAAAAGTGTCCATAAAAATAAATTATAGTGTTCTGAAGTTCTACAGTCTAGTTTAACCCACAAGCAACATGAATAAGTTCTCATTTCAGCATTTTAAACTTACCAGCATAATTGAATAAAAGGAGTCCGTACCAGGAAATTTTCAAAGTGCGTCAAATGGAATTTGTATTTCACAATACAAAACATTGTGCAAAACATTATCAAGAGTAACACAGTTGTGACTGCTGAAAGCTATTTTTTTTCCCTATGAATACTTTGAAAACCCTTGGCAGAGAAACAATGAAGTTTTCCAGTAGAATCACAAAATGCCTTTCTCTCTGGTTTCTCTCCAGAGAATTGACTTTCACTATGCTAACCACTGTACCTTGTACTTTTTCTTGTTATCTCACATGCATTGGGTGCTAGTTATTGGTCTGGGGAATAAAAAACAGATCATATACTAGCAGCTGGCCATCAGACACAGCTATCCATGAGGCAGAGTGAGTGTTATCCAAAGTCCAAATATTTACACAGTATTCAGGTTTTGTTCCTTACACTGACATTTTTGAAGCTATTGCCGGCTGCACTTGTAGGAAGCAGAGCTTGATCTGAGGGACACAACCAGCTCATGTAATTGAGTACAGTCTTGTTGGGTGGTCTCTGGTTTACTGGTCCAGAAGGAGCATGTGTGTGGTTGGAAGGAGAAGTGAGAGAAACCAGTGTGACTATTTGCTTGGACTTGATTCTTCTGGCACAGAGTTTATATCACACCCTCTCTCTCTCTTGGGAACAAATAATTAATTATGATTATTATTATAGTCTTGTAGTAACATATGAATACTTTCTTTTCTTTGCTTGACATAGTTTAACTTCTTTCTTCATTTCTTTTCTTAAATTACAACTCTCCAGTAGTTTGTGGTACTAATTAGCTGAGTTGGAAGTTGCATACAAAAATTTTCTAGCCATTATGATGTGAATATACCATTTAATGAGGACTATGAAACCAAAACTGAGATTTTTTTGCTGTAATTAAAAGAAAACTTAAAAGCATTTTTATTCAGTCACATTTCTTACTTTTGAAAGACCTTCAAACGGTCTGAGCTACTGAATATTTTTTAAACACTTGGTTTCCGTAGTCCAAAATCATCCATAATTAAAACTATTGTTCTGCAATAGTCAACTCAAAAAATTTTTGTAGCCCATGGTATTTAATACTACAATGAAAGTATTTCATACATAACATAGTCTATTATGGGTTTGCATGTAAAGTGGCTAAATCCATAAAAAAAAATTAATCTTTTCTAGACAGCAGTAGGAAGAAATGGGCTATTTTGCCTGCTACTGATGAATCATCAGGTATTTTAACCTTGTTGATGCAAAGTTTATGAGAGGCACTGTCAAAGCTCTCTGTGTATTACTCGTAGAACAGTATAAGGCAGTATGAAATTACAAAATTGTTCAATGAAAGAAAGTGAAGTCACTGTGGTCTCTATACATAGTTCTTAGTGTAATTCCTATTTGTCATAAACCTTTGCCAGTTGAAGTGCATCAGGTTCATACATGAAATATCATGACCTTTGTTTCAATTTCTGACTTTAAATACTTGAAGTCTTATGTGTATAGATTTGTTTGCATTTTTTTTGTTTGGTTGCCCTCCCCTGCCATGTTGTATCTCTGCAAGTTGTCAGTGACCTTACAGCTCACAAGCAATACAATCCACATTAAAAAATGAAACACTCTGAATTAGAAATTGTCCTGGGTTCAGCAGTAGCAGTCATTTTTCTCCTCCTTGGTAGCTGGTGCAGTGCAGTGTTTTGACTTTCAGCTCGGGAACAGAGCTGATAACAATGATGTTTTGGTTTGGCCAAGGACTTTGTGAGGCTCATGCTCTGCCAGGGGGGAGGGGAAGCCAGGAGGAAGCAGAGACAGGACACCTGACCCAAACTGACCAAAGAGGTATTCCATACCACAGCACGTCATGCCCAGGATGTAACTGGGAGTTAGCCGGAAGGGCTGGGAGACTGCAGGGTTGGAGGAGGTATCGGTCGGTGCTTGGTCGGGCTGAGGGGGGGCAAGTTATCGGTCAGCTGGTGCTGAGGTGTTGTATTCTCTTCCCTTGTTATTTCCTTTATCATTATTATCATTGGTGGTAGCAGTAGTGATTTGTGTTATACCTTAGTTACTAAACTGTTCTTATCTCAACCCGTGGGAGTTGCATTCTTTTCGATTCTCCTCTCCATCCCTCCGGGAGCAGGGGGAGGGAAAGAAGGGGGTGAGTGAGTGAACGAGTTACCTGACTGGGTTTAAACCACGACAGAAATAAAACTAAGGTTGTTTTCAGAACTAGTTTTGTGTTACTCCTGACTATTCATAAACATGGAAATGGTCTATTTCTCTCAATATTAAGCAAATAATTAGATAAATAACAAGTAAACAATTAAATAGGAAATAAAAACTCTCTAAAAATATACCTGAGTTTCCTAGGAGTACTTACGGTGGGAGTTTTATTTGGTTTTAGAACGTGAGCAATGACAAGAGTTTATTTCTTTTTTATATTGTGAACCTTTTAGCTTCTTCTGTTGTAAGATGCTGAATGAAGCATTTGGTTGCTTAAAGTCAGCTTCCTTGTTAAGAACTTCTTAAGACTGACCTTTCTTCTAAGATAGCAGTGGTGGGTTCCTACATCCCAGTGCCACAGTGCTTCAGGGGGCAATGCAGCTGTACAGAGACTGGGGTTATTCCTGGCAGGCTGCGCTGGAAGGAGAGTGGGCACAGATGCAAATTATGCCCTTGCCTCACCTGGAAGCATTGCGAGTTGCTGAGATTGGTGGTTGTGGCCAGGAGGTCTACCAGTGTGAGATGCTCCTAACTCCTGGGGACTGCCACAGCATTGCCTTCCCTGCCTGTGCACTGCTTTGCCTGGGAATGCACTCATGCTCTGCTCCCTGAACGGCTTGCTCCAGACCTCAAAGCCAAACAACCACATGGAACAGACACAGTTGTCTGGCTGGTTGGCGTTCCGCATCCGCTGCTGTGCGCAAGTACCAATCTCCTGCTCGTTTTGGGAAGCACCATCAGTGCAACTCCACCAAACAAGGATGTGGCACAGACTGCTGAGCTGTTTCCCTGTCTATGGAGCTACCTGAAGCCCCATATTTGTTGTATTCTATTAAAGCAGGAGCCTTTGTTATAAAGGTTACAGAACACATTACCGAGTTGAATATGTCTTATGAAATGCTCTGAAATACTTGAAACCTAAGGAAACTGCATGTTTTAATTTAGTGTCTTTGTATCTCACTGACTTGGCCTTCACTTCCTTTCAGCTTTATTTGTGTTTAACTCCTCATTGTTTCACAAAGTGGTAGACAATAACCTCAACATGCTTTCTTCCCAGGAGACAGAGTAGTGTCTGGGGAGGAGGACAGGAGTAGTGGATAGAGCTTTTGCTAATTTTTTTTAAAGTAAGTTTTTAATTTTTTTTTAAATTTCTTTAAGTAACATATGCATTTCTGCATATCCACTAACATGCCTATTTCTGACCTGCATATGAGCCGTGTGCCAAAAGCAAGGGCTCTCAGACCCTGTTTTCACAGACTTCAGAGTTCAAATAACCTCCTAACATCAGTTACTTGAAATAAAGAACCACCTTCTTCGTTCCAGCTGGAGGAGAAAGGCGTAAGTTGTTAAATTCTGTTAAATTTAAATATGTATATACTCTTGTAGAGTTTTCCTGACACCTTTAATATTAAGCAAAACATTTTACAGAGATCTTTTGCTCCTTTGACCTTTGAAACATAAGAAAATGTTGTTTTAGTGGCATCTGTGAGATATGCTAAAAATAAAAATATGTGGCTCAAGTCTTAAAAAGCAAATTTCAATAAAACTGAATGTTGGAATGGGGATTCTTTTAAAAATAAAAGAACAACAAAAACCAAACCCAAAAAAAAACCTCTGTTTGGGATTACTATAGGGGGAAAGTACCATTAATGTCCCTGTCAAATACAACATACACAGTCAAACCTGTGAAGTTTCCCTGAGTTCAGGCTGGTTATCTCACAAATCTGTGCAAAGCTCTGGTGAATAATTTATACCAGGCTTGAGGTGACAAGTTAAACACACCCATTTTGTCTAAAATGCTGTGAAGGCATCAAGATGGAGCCAAGCTGCAGGGTGAGTAGAGCTCGGCTGATGGGAATCTGAGCATGTCGAGAAGGGGAATACTGCTGTAAAGAAAATGAAATGTAATGAGATACTTTTTCATGAATAATTCATGGATGAAAACATGACTGCATAAAAAGCCATGGATTTTAACAAGGCAGGGCTGCAATCATACACATTATCTTCCCAGAGGATCTTTATATAATATTGGTCAAAAAGAGAGGATTCTGAATACCAGTACAAAATAAAGCTGGCGTTTTCAAATGCGGTAGAATTTACTTTAATGTACAATGTCTGTAAAGGAAACAATTTATATTTACACCTCAAAATGCTTCCTAGAAAAAAAAAAAATACTTTAAGACATATGCCTGTATTTCCTAGCTTAAAAAAAAAAAAAAAAGAAAGAAAAGTAAGATGAGGAATGAGAAAAATACCTCATATAGATAGAAAAAGAAGTCTAAAACGCATAAGCAGTATTTTGTTGTGTTGTTAGGATTGTGCTTTGAAATCTTTTGCAAGCATTTTCACTTTTTTGAAGGAAAACTTTTGATAGGAATGACTGCTGTGAACAGGCTTCAGAAAAAGATAAAATGTTAGCTATTGTCACCATAAAATTTAATTTGGTTGCATTTGCAAAAGCAAATACTGTAATTCAGCTTTCAAGAAGAGTTTAGTGGCTAGCATATGACTGTTTGAAATGGTGTTTAATGCTTGGGGTATTTAGTTGAAGGGATTAAAAATGGAATGTTGATTAAACCTAGGGATGTCTTAAATTTATCACCACAAAATCCTAATGACAGACTTAGCTGGAAGGAACAGGAGTGCCTACTTTAGCTGTTCACTAGTAGGAGCAGATCACATACAGAAAAGACACCAGAACAAGTCATAGAAAGCTTCAGAATCACACAAGCTGAAGAAATCTGTGCAGCTATTTGTTTAGTTTATGCTGCACAATTTCAATATTTGTAAGGAAAGTAATATAGCCATTTTGCATCCAGTTATGGTTTTATAGTCCTGACAGTTTGGCGAAGAATGCATTAAGGGTTCAAAATGATTGATGTTTCAAAGTGTTCACCTTCCATGGGATTTTTTTTTTTTTTTGGCCTCTCAGTCGCATGGTATAAGAGAAACACTACAAAGAGGAGCAAGTTGAGTCAGTGTAGTCACTAAACAATCTAAGCCATTTAAATGAAATTATGTCATTAACCCCTATTCACAGGGACTCCAAATTCTCTCAGGTTTTGACAGTATAAAAATAAATATGGTCTCTTTTTGAGCTAGGCAATTATTTAATATCTATAGAATTTTATCAGTTCACAGCTTTTATAGCAATTCAAGCTAAAAGAAACACATAGCTTCCCTTTGCTCTCTCAGACTAACAGTATAATAGTGTTTTCATCTATGATCTCTAACTGTGCCCCTTCATAAAAGGCTTTCCTCCTTATGTTGTCTATTGTCTGCATTTTTAATTTTTCTTAATGTCATCTCAATAGAAAACATTGCTCTCCTGCAGCTTTTGCAGATATTGCATAGCCTTTAAAGAGCATGACAATAATTTGTCTCAGAGTTTGCCTTAGTGAAATCTGTTGGTTTAGTCCTGGACTGACTTGTCACATTTGCTCATCCCCAATGTAGAAGACTTTAGAACTCCAGCTCATCCTGATCTTTGAATAGATAATTTTCTTTAATAGTTTCCCTGCTTTTAATAATTCTGTGTTGTTAAGAGAGACAAGAAAAGGAGGAAGAGAACATGTGGATCTCTCACTTTGAGTTGAGACTGTCTCCCAGATCCTGGTGTAGAATTTGCAAAGGAATTATTTCCATCTGCTCTCCTCTACTTATTAGAGGACATGCTATCATTTATATATTCCCATCAGCTATAGATTTTGCTGATTGTTTAACTTCACTGACAGAGCCAAGAAAGAGTTCATTCACTGTTAGATACCTGTGCTCCAAGGGAAGTTCTGACCACAACTCTTTGTGTGTGGCCATCCAGCCAGTTCTTTATCCACCAAGTGGTCCATCCATCAAATTGATGTCTCTTCAATTTAGAGACAAGGATGTCCTGTGGGACAGTGTCGAACGCTTTGCACAAGTCCAGGTAGACGATGTCAACTGCTCTGCCCCTGTCCATCAGTTCTGTAGCTCCACCACAGAAGGCCACCAAATTGGTCAGGCAGGATTTCCCCTTAGTGAAGCCATGCTGGCTGTCATCAAGCACCTTGTTGATTTTCATGTGCCTTAGCATGCCTTCCAGGAGAATCTGCTCTAAGGTTTTGCCAGGCACAGAGGTGAGACTGACTGCTCTGTAATTCCCCGGGTCATCCATTTTCCCCTTCTTGAAAAAGGGGGTTATATTTCCCTTTTTCCAGTCATCGGAAACTTCACCTGACTGCCATGATTTTTCAAATATGATGGACAGTGGCTTAGCAACTTCAAACCATGCTATATTTATCCATACCTACAGTGTTGTAAGGTCAGAGGTGAAGTGTTATCAATTTTAAGGATGAAAAAGAACAAAAGTATAAGTAAGTGATAAATTCCATACCTGATATGCTAGTCAGAATCCAAAACAACTGATATGTGAGACTGATGGGTCCTTCTTTTTTTGTTCTTTGGACTCCAAAAAAAAACGACTTGGAAACTGCTTCATTACTGGGCACAAGTCATGCATGCAGCATTCTTTTTCTATCATGCCTTTCCTTCAGTCTCAAGAAAACTTTTTCAAATATGTCTGGTTAATTTTGCTGTTTTATTTTTAATATCCTAGTAAAATATTTTTTTGGAAAAGCAATAACTTCACATCTCCTCATTCTAAACTTGAACATTTCAAGTAAGGCTTCCCATCTGGAGGAGAGGAAATGGGCTGAATTGTTTTCTATTTCTTTCTCAGACCTGGTGACAGGAACAAAAGAAATTACTGTAGAATTAATCAGCTTCTTTGGTATAGGACTACTTGACTGCTTGATGTTATCAAGAGCTGTCATTTTATCTTTCAAATCAGGAGTTGAAATGCTGCTGAAGCCAAAGGACACAGGTGTTGTGATCCTACATCACACATAACAGGGGGGAGGGGCATGTTGTTTTTTGCTTCCAGCCCTATTTGCTGAAACCCTGTGTAATTTAAGCATCTGGAATTCATCTGAGCTATCTTTAAACTATCTAATTCATGTGCTGGCAAAGATGGCTGCAAAAGCAGAAAGCTGTTTGCTTGCTTATGCATGGTTAAACAAAGTTTTGCTGAACCTAGTGCTGTAGCTAAGATTGCGCTATTAGCTGTGGTAGCAGATATGAAGTTAGATTAGGCAGATCTATTCAATGGGCAACTGCGCTCCTGGTTTATGGTACAGACATGATTCAGCTTAGCTAGAATACGTGGGACCCAGCCTTTCTCATTTAACAGCAATCCCAAAGGAATTATCCAGGCCATGTGATGCAGCTGTGCATATTCCCTACATTATAGACAGTGGTGAGAGGCATGATGCTCTGAAGATCTTAAAATGGTAATTCCGTCTGTCTGACTTCAGTACTCCCATTTTCCACTGGCCTTTAAGGTAATATAGATACTTGCCTCCAAGAGACATGCAGTTTACTAAGAAACACTTTTTTTTTTAATGTAATTGATAGCAAAAGTTAGATCTAGTCAGGATCCATTCTGCCTAGAATCTTTACAGGACAGATATAAAATGGTTCACTTATAGGGTGTATGTGATGCAGCAGAAAAACAAAGGAACGGTTACTGTTCGATTTGCTGTGATCTGCCATGGCTCCATGTTTTATCTGTAGTTCTGCATGTTTTACCTTCACCCCAAATGAAGACTATGCCAGTTGCTGGTACTAAGAAATACATCATCTTTTACTTTCTCATTTTATATTAATGAAACTGTTCAACCCAGCAAAAAAAGAACTCATTTACCAAATGCTTTTTTTCTTTTTTTTTTTTTTTTTTTCAATTTTGCTCCATATAGTTTATAAAAAGATTTTGTGAGAAAACAGTGTCTCCACAGCAAGAAAAATAGATGCCAGGGGTCAGGTCTCTTGAGTTCATCTGAATGAACTCAAACACATCTAACTGTTGTAAGCAGCCATTTAGTTACAGGTGAGCAGGCCAGGTTATTTCATCTTCACTGCATCTATTGGACATGAGGATCTTGTTACTGAAGCCTATCCAGTAATACCATATGCATAATGACCCACAGTAGAGGCTGTATATATACACTGGTTTTCAGTGGTGACTTTAGCAATGTCAGGTCCTATTACTTTGACAGATCATCCCTGTGAGATAGGTCCTTGAATTATGATCTTTTATGTTTGGACCATAATTCACTTACCAGATTGGGATTTGAAATTTGAGCATAGAACTGAGTATTAAAGCTGTGAATTAAAGCTGATCTGTGTTTTGCAATGTGATGACTACATTTAAAACCATACATGTAAATAAAGTTAACAAGAATACAGCACCCTGAATCTGTGTCAATACTTCTAACAAAGATATAATTCATTCTGGAATTCACACCTTCCTTGCAGCTTGTAGAAAATTATCACATTTTATATAATAAGAATGCATTGTTAAAAGATAAATACCTACATATACTATCATTACTGCAATGTATAGTGTGTCAATTATTGATTTTTCAGGTAGGCAGCAATGAAATTACAAGAAGTTGGAGGGCAATCAAGAGAGACTCACAGTCTTGAGATGACGGGTGAAGGGATCAGGAGCACAGGTAGTGTTCTTTTCTGTCCTTCCAGTTGCATGGAATGATGAGGGAAGAATCAGGAAGACCCAGTAGATCAGTACCTGACTCTTGGCCTCGGGTCACCAGCAGAATTTGAGGGTTTTGATTATGGGTCAGTTTACTCGACACCAGGACTGCTGGTAACAGAGTAAATCTGTTCCAATGGGGGAAAAGGACCTTTGCATAGGAGTTAGGAGGGCTCATTGAAGGAGATTTAAATTAGATTTGAAAGGGGAAAGGGTTAGCTACACTCACTAGCAATAACTGTGGGGGTAGCATGTCAATGTTTGAGAGACAGTGCTAGAGAAACCCTTTAGTTTGCCATCTTAGCGGAGGCAGGAGATGAAGATCCATATGGCAGCAAACATGCAAGGTTTATAGATGCTTTAGAAACCATGGAACTGCTTGAGAATGATCATGTAGGAATTAGGGCTTTCTCCCTTCAAAGGTGGTGGAATCAATAGCTCCAGATGTTGTCTACATGGAGTTTAGTAAAGCCTTTCACATTATTTCCACATCATTCTTCTGCAGAAACTGATTGCTCATGGTTTGGACAGGTGTACTGTTTGTTAAGTAAAAGTCTGGCAGCATGGACTAGCCAAAAGACTGCTGGTGAACGTAGCTGAATCCAATTGGCAGCTGTTCCCCAACCATGGGTGTTCTCCAGGGTTAAGTACTGGGGCCAGTTTTGTTTAATACCTTTACAAGTGAATTGAATAAGGGGATCAAGTGCACCCTCAGTAAATTTGCAGACTACACTGAGTTGGGCAGAATGTTGATCTGATGGAGGATAAGAAGGCTCTGCAGAGGGATCGGGACAGGCTGGATTGATGGACCAATGCCAATTGCATGAGGTTCAACAAAGCTCAGCGCCAGGTCCTGCACTTGGGTCACAACCCCACTCAATGCTACAGGCTTTGGGAATCATAGAATCACAGGACGTTTTGGGTTGGAAAGGACCTTAAGGTTACTTCCAAACTCCCCTGTCATGGGCAGGGACATCTCTCACTAGACCAGGTTGCTCATGGCCCTGTCCAACCTGGCTTTGAACACTGCCAGGGATGGGGCATCCACAACTTCTTCAGGCAGCCTGTTGCAGTCCTTCATCACTCTCACAGTAAAGAATTTCTTCCAACCCTTCCAACGTAATATCCAATCTAAACTTCCCCTGTTTAAGTTTTAACCTGTTGCCCCTTGTCCTATTGATACAGTCCCTGATGAAGAGTCCCTCCCGAGCATCCTTCTAAGCTCCCTTCAGATATGGAAGGCTGTTATGAAGTCTCAACCTTCTTTTCTCCAGGATGAACAGCTTCCTTGGGGAAGAGTGGCTGGAATGTTGGGGATGTTGGTCTATAGCCATCTAAATATGAGCCAGCAGTGTGCGCAGGTGGCCAAAAAGGCCAATGGCACCCTGGCTGGTATCAGAAATAGTGTGGCCAACAGGACTAGTCGAGTGATTGTCCTCTACTTGGCACCAGTGAAGCCACACCTTAAATACTGTGTTCAGTTCTAGGCCCCTCATTATATAAAAGACATTGAAGTGCTGGAGTGAGTCCAGAGAAAGGTAACAAAGATAGTGAAGAATCTACAGAGAACAAGTCTTCTGAGGAACAGCTGAGGGAACTGGGGTATTTTAGCCTGGAGAAAAGGAGGCTCAGGGGAGACCTTATTCACTCTGTACAGCTGCCGGGAAGGAAACTGTAGTGAGATGAATGTCTCTCCTCCAAGTGATAGGACAGGAGTTAATGGCCTCAAGATGTGCCAGGAAAGTTTTAATTTGGATATTAGGAAAAAATTCTTCACCGAAAAGATTGTTGCACATTGGAGCAGGCTTCCTAGGGAAGTGGTTGCGTCACCATCCCTGGAGGCATTCAAAAGACATGTAGATGTGGCGCTTACGGATATGGGTTAGTGATGGACTTGGCAGTGCTAGGCTAATGGTTAGATTTAATGATATTAAAGGTCTTTTCCAACCTAAATGATTCTTTTCTATGATTTCTTTGGCATATACAGTGTGACCTTGATCAATATGATCCTAGTCATTACACTGATTTTAAAAAAAAATAGAAGCCCCATTTTTAACTGTAGTGTTACCCATCTTGGGCCTGATTGTGTCCTTGAGCTATTAGCAGAATTTCAGGTTATGTCTCTGACAATTTTTATGCATGTCAGGGACACAGCATAGTCTTACAGTTTTGAGATTTTAAAAAAAGAGTAGTTCACTGACTGGATGTTTTCCAATACAAGATAGTTAATTTAGACTACAGATGGTTTATAATCTTTGGTATTACATGATGATCATCAAAGTAAAAGGCAAAGCAGAAATGAAGAGTTTAATTCCACTCTCTTTAGGTATTAAATGCTCTGAGTTTGGAGGGAAAAAAAAAAGGATCTGATCAGCACCTGATATAATCTAGTATTACTGTGGTGTTTGTCATAGGCTTAGAGAATGCTACACATGTGGCCTTTATAGGTGCACTTCTACACCAATGTAATTCGTCTAATAAAATATGGTTCAATATAGATACCAAAGGGGGAATATAAAATTATCAATGATAAATATGTAGATGATTAAAAAAAATATTTAAGTCAAAGGTAATGACAGAGTCAAATCAATGAGAAGTGTTAATTTACAAGGTTGGGTCTTTTGTAAAATGTGTTCTAGCGGCATAACATCCAAGACCAAATCATGTAGGTCACACTCACAAGGTGACATTCTGGAAGGCATTGGCTATTAGACTGCCCTAATCTTCTACCTGTGATGGGGATTGTGGTCCCTGAATACACCAGCCAAAGGATATTAAAATAAAAAGGTAGCATTACATTTTCACATGGAATAAACAACACCATATATAGATTATTAGTCTATGATAATTTCAGAAAAGCTGAGTAAAAATTATTAGACTGATTGAAGTTGAACAGATAAAGAATGTAGTCAATTTACTTTCCAGAAGAAGGTCAAGACCAGCCTTAATGACAATGTCCTAGGAAAGTAGGTTTGTTTTTTTTTATATAGTACCAAATTTAATTCAGAAGAAAAAAGCTTTTTTTGTTCTCACTAGCAGTAGTCTGAAGTTAGGCAATTCAGCTGAGAAGTAAAGTGCACATTTTTAGCAGGAGAGTAATAAAGCATTAGAAAATTCACCTGTGAAAAAAAATGGATTTTCTATCACCTGAAATCTCTAAATTAAGACTACATGTCTTTTTGGGAGATATGCTATAGCTCAAACCAAAGTTATGGGTTTGATTTGGAAATTATTGAGTGACGTTCTTTGCCCTTTGCTATAGTAAAAGGTCAGGCTAGATGATAGTAATGGCCTCTTACGGCCTTGAAATCTATGAATTTAAGTTGTGGCTTAGCTTAATGAACAGCACAGCAGAAAACAGTGCCTGTAATTCCTCACACTACCCTCTCCCTGCTTTCACTGCCTAAAAGCACAGATGACCCAAATGATATAAAATGTTACAGCTTTAAAAAAAATCTAATTCAAACTCTCTTGCTATATTGCAAAAGCAAGAACTCAAGTGATTTTAAGGGAACTGCTGTCATGCTATAAAAAGAACGCAGAACAGCTCAAAAGCTGTTGTTTGATAGATTTTGAGCAAAACTTTGTCCTTTTCATTAGGGGCTGTAGCAATAGGACAAGGAGGAATGGGTTTAAACTTACACAGGGGAAGTTCAGGTTAGATGTAACAAAGAAGTTCTTTACTGTGAGCGTGGTGAGGCACTGGAAGAGGTTACCCAGAGAAGTGGTGAATGCTCCATCCCTGGCAGTGTTCAAGGCCAGGTAGGAGCGAGTCTTGAGTACCATGGTCTAGTGTAAGGCATCCCTGCCCAGGACAGTGGGATTGGAACTAGATGATCTTAAAGTCCTTTCCAACCCTAATTATTCCATGATTTTATAATAATTTCTACACCTAATTGGCGTAAATACAGAACTTCAGTTAAATCGAGGTAATTGTGATACTTCTCTTGTGTGTGCTTGATAAAAGCTGTGCCTATTTAATTTCTAAATAAGTATCCCTTCCTTTAGAAGTACATTAAAAAAGAATTCAGGTAGGATTTTTTCGCTGGAATTGTAGTGATGACCATGGTCATGGCCTGTGGTCTGTGCTTCAGATATATGGACATATTGTTAGCGCCTTTAAAAGAATCACATGTTCAGATATAGATAGGTTAATTTGTTCCAGACATGAAATAATGCTAAGACATCACTAAAAATTCAGTTATGATGTCTCAAACTTGTGGGGAAATGAAACTCCTCTACATACTCTATAGCTTTTTCTAGTATTTTTATAGCTTCTTTAGTCTTTGCCACTTGACCGATCTATTGGTATCTACAAATGGAAGGATTACATCCTAAAGCAAAAGAGATTTTTTTTTTTCCTTAGTCATTTCTTGGGCTTAAGGTCTAAGGGAAATTAGAATAAGCTATTAGAAAATGAAGGCTTTAATTCATACATAAAGACTGTACATATCATTTCCAGGGTATTCTTACATATTTCATTTTAATCTGCAGAGTGTACTTTTTTTCTCCTTTGTACAGTATTGGATACAGGATAAGATTCATTATCCTTTTTCTCCCCTGGGTGCACATGATCCTTTCTCTGTGACCCAGATAACAAAAATCCAAATCCAAAACATGGGGTGGTACCTAGACAATCAGAAGGGGCATAGACTTTTTTAAACTTGCTCAGTATCTATGTACTCATTGGGTACAACGGACAACACAAAAAGGATTCCCTTGAACAGAAAAAGGATTTGTACATTGGAATTTTAAAGAGCTATTTTTACATGGTCAACCAATTAAAGAATGTCTTCATTGTCAGATTAAGTAAGTATACTTATTTAGCTCTCTTGAAAAGTGTTGATGTGAGTGTCCTAGAGAAAGGAGAAATAATCCACTGGTCAGAATCAGTTGGTCTTAACAATTACCTTCTGACATTTCACTATGGTGGTAGAACAGATTATATATTCTGCATGTGGGAGGACCAGCGCATGGGTAGCTTGAGTTAGCTCAGGAGTTGACAGTCGTGGTCAGACACTTCCTGATTGCCTAAGCACCCTTTTTTCCAACCAGATTTGGATATCCCACTTGCCCTTGGTCATCGTGCTTGTAGTAAGCGTGGTTAAAGCCCTTCCCAAATCTTCGCTTGCGAAGCCAAGCCATCAATCAATCAATTAATACTCTGTAGAGACTGAGAGATCAATTTCACGATGCAAATTTTAAAAACCAGAGATTTACAGAACAGAACTCAGATTTTTGCTCATACTGGACATAAACTGACTATTGATGAGTTTCAGCATTCATTAACAAGTGCCATATATTGATTTTTTTAGTCAGAGTGGACACATCTGAACAGTAATCTAGGAACAAGACAGTAAAGATCTCATCATTCTTACTTAACCTATTACTTATTATTTTTATAAGAGGGGATTGACAGATCTTTTTTTCTTTTTTTTTTTTCTTAGTTCTGAAAGGCAAGCTCAAACAATTTGAAACATAAATGGAAAGAATTCTTATACAATATTCAGCTAGGGACCACTAACCACTGTTATCACGAGTTTATAAAATGAGGCTGGCAAGAGGTAGAAGGTTACAGAAAGTAGCACAAATGTAGGTGAATCAAGATAAATTGAGATATCATGAAGATCAGTGTTCTCCTGTCTCATTAATTATCCTTATCAAAAAGGGAAGAGGGAAAGAGAATAATATGTATACTACCACACACAAAGACTCAAACATAGAAGTTTGACATGGAATTGAAGAAAAAAATTCCCTCTCTGAACTCCTGCTCATGTGGTTTAAAGAATTTTCCGATGAACCTGGGAATACATAAAATGCTGGAGTTGAGATTTTTAAAGATTTATCATGCGGTACATGGATCTACATGGTTGCCATGTGATTTAAATCAGATTCTAAATTTGCAGCTGAACCTAAGAACATTTTTCAACCGGCCCATCATAGGTTTTATAACGCTTCATCACCAGCCTGATGAAGTATTGTTTTACTACTTTGGGAGCTTTTAGGTAGGCAAAAGATAATAGCAGCACTGGAGAGCCTCCAGGTATTTCCAAAATTGTGTATGCTAGTGGTAACTTGTTTCTGGCAAAACCTGAATTATTGTAATGTCTAGCTGTGAAGCAATACCAGACATTTTGTTCATGCTGTGTATATCAAAGTCAGTCCAGTACTTTGCCATTTTAAAATTTCTTTTTCAAATTGATGGGTAGTGCCAATTACAGCTGATGATTAAGCATGCTATATCTATTTCACCAGAGTATCTCCTAGAGCAAGTCTTCAGCATTTCTAAATGGTTTATGTGATAAATCCCAGACTGCTTTGGTGAAAAGTTAAGGATAGTATTTAGATCTTGACTTGCAAGGGCTTATTTGTATGGGACTCATGGTGCTCTGTTAAGTGAAGACTACTTCAGGTTTTCTTGACAACTTTATTAGGAAATACCTGAACAGCTTCCAACAGTGTCACTATTGGTGCTGATATGCCTTTGGTGCCTGTATATGAAATGCAGGATCAGATTTTTTTTTGGAATTTAGGCACCTTATTTTTTAATTAACTCTCTGCTGTATACTTACGCAAATGTTTTCCACAATTTCTTGCACTTGGTGCAGAATACAGCAGGGCCTGTCCTGATCTTTTTGTCTGTTAGTCATTGTTTCCACAGTCAAAGGTCTTTTTCAACTCAGAGGATGCTGGTTTGGCCACTTTCAGCCATCCTGAGCTTTAAAAAGTGTTCTCTATGTCATATGCCAAAGTAATGGTATTAAGACTTTATCCTCGGCTTATCAATATGGGACATCAACATAAAGAGTAGAGATCAGATTCAGAGGTGTCTGCAAGATGTAGTGCAACATTTTGCATTGGTTAAAGCTCCTAAGGGTATGTGGCTTCATGCCAAGCAGTACTGACTTGCTGTAAGTCAGACGAGGGCCTGAGATCATGTTATCCTCTTTTGCAATGGCATGAAGCCTCTAAGGCTTTCTATCAGAAAAAGTAGAAATACTTAATAATAGATGCTGCTATTAAGATTTAAATATTTATGTATCTATACATACTTATTGTCAGACTGCTTCGTATAAAGACATTGTCCTTTATTAACTCACTGACCTTTTGGAGTGGAAGTGAATACTCTTACAGTGAAATAGTGTGTGAATCTCTGCAACTTTATCTTTATCCTTTTTTATGCAAATAGTTTTATCCATACCTGCTCACGTTTTATACCTCTGTCATTAGGAATCTTTTTCACTTAGAATTACAAAAAAGAAACTGTGATGAAATGGTTTTATATCAGATGAGTATATGTGAGAAATTTTTAAAATAGGTTTAACTTGTTAGATAATCCGATTTTTTCCCCAAATTAATTTTGTTTACAAGAAAACAGCATTGTTGTGTTTGGTACTTATGCTCAGCATAGCTTCAGAGCTGGAATCTCAGATTCTCCACAAAACTAAATGTTGTAAAGTGCTTTGACTGAGGTAATTGTTAGATGTTCCCTGACTAGCTAATGACTACATACTCGCATTGATATTATGGGATGGTCCCTTCAGGGAAAACATCATATTGTTTCCTGTCAGTGTGAGTCAGTTTGCCTTCTGAAGTGCTACAGGCAATTCAGACTGTTCAAGAATAAAGTTTGATTAGTTGATGCTGAGGTGTACATGGCAAATAAAACCATAAGTGCGAACTAATAATCCAAATGGTTCCCTAAAAAGAAGCATTAAGGTATCACAAAGTCTTTTTTCATAAATAACAGTTAAGTGGGTTAATGTTTTTCAGATTGCCATGTGGGGTCTTAAAATACACATAGATAAAATTCTCTTTTCCTTCTAGTTGCAGAGGTCTAACTGTAAAAAAAGGGAAAATTACAGTGGATAATGAAGAAGAGATGTCGTGTTTTATTCTAGTTTGAAGTTTTGCAGAAATCAAATTTCTCCTCATGTGTTATTATATTTCTTGCATTACCAGGCAAGAGATGTTTATTTTCTTATTAAATTACCTATTTAAGGAATAGCTTCTAACAAGCTCTTTGGGATCCAGATTTAGAAAGTGGTGATATCTCTAAAGCTGAGGGCCTTAGTAAATCTTCGCAAACGTACAGATCAATCTGAAACATTATGATGGGTTTCATCAACTGATCTCTGGTCAAATTTATATACATACCCAGTGTCTAAACCAGATCCTTAGCCTTGATGCTTTATGAACAAATATAAATGGATAACTTGTCTTGGCTTACTGCTATCTCCTTGGGGAATTAAAACCTGCAAGTGAAAAGGTGACTGGTTGCTACAGTTTTGCTTATATAAATAACTAGTCAAATATCAGAAAGTTATCAAAAGCTTATTCAGTCCATGTCTCAGAACGTCCAAACTCAGCAACAGTGTTATAAATGTCTGGACCTTTAGAATATAGCACACCGTCACCTTTTATCCTACCGCTCACCCACAAACACACAAAGAGGGAAAAAAGTTCAGACGCAGACAAAATGGCAGTAGTTATCCTGCTTGTCTCAAGGAAGCAAAATACAAGTAATTTGTTATTTTGTAATTTGTGGTATAGCCAGGTGCAGTTATGATATAGCAGGGTCCTGTAGTGGGATAATAGCCTATTGCAGATGTTTGATAAAGTTTTATTGTATAATAACTTGCAGAGTAAAGAAAAAATGGTCAGAAGGCTTTAATGAACAAAAAATATGTTAATAAATTTTAATTTTTTAATTCCAAATGTTAAGAATGATAAAGAAGGAAAAATTAAAAGGACATGGGAAAATGGCTTTCAATGTGATAATTCCTGTAATTTCATTGTTGATCACTTCAGCGCTTTAATTTGCGATCTTAAATGCATTAAGGGGCAGATTGAATTATATTAAATTGTTTAACTGCTGACGCAGTTGTCACAAGGCCATTTTTCACTTAGAGCGTCTTCCAAGAGAAGGTGTGAACACACTCCAACAAAAGGCATGCCCACTAGGCCTCAGCTTCAAGAAGGGACAGTCAAAACCATCAAGAGGAGGAGAGGAAATGACATACAAGACAAATGCCTTGTCGATTCACAGACCAACCTGCGTTTTCTGAAAAAAAAAGTCCTCTTTCTAATATGAGCACAGGAAAAGGGGTCTGAGAATTAGAGTGTTGTCGGAGTACTTGGAAGAGGTAGTAGAGAATCTGTCAAGCTGACACTGAAGGAAAAAGCTCCCATTAAAAGGTGATATTTTCAGTTAGATAGAGCTTTGTCAAATTTTAACTCTGTAGGATCATATTTTTAATGCCAAATATCTGTTTTGCATTCAATTTTTATTAAACATTCATCACAATCTATCTTATTATTGCTGGAAATAAAACTGGGCAAAACATGTTAGATTCACATTTTAAAAGCTGTGATTTTCTTCTTTTTTTTTTTTTACAATAAGGATATCAACAATATCTGTGTAGTATCTATCTTTGGGAAAGGAATTGCATAGGAGGGTTTTCTGTCAAGAAGATGTCTTTTCTGGAGCCATTAAAAACTCATTTTCCACATGCTTAATGAGGTTTGTTGGATTTTATCTACAAAATTCTCCAAAAATATTGTCCATTGACCATTACAGGTCAGACCCTGCCTTGAAGCTGCAGGACTGAATGAGAATATCACATCAACTTGTTCCTAATTGCCACAAGCTACTATGACACTGAGACTCAGAAGTAAGGGCAGAAAAATAATCTCTTCATATATGTACTGTGTTAGCTTTCCAGAAGCTTGGGAAGAACCTCACTAAGAGACTGAAAGAAAAAAATAAACAGAAGCTGAAGTTTGCGGAAGGAGAAGTAAAGGGTAGGTATGAGACAGTGGGATTTTGGGATGATAATTAGCATAACACAAGACTAAATGAAAAGTTTGGAAAAGCCAAGAAAGGACAATAGTTCTGGAAAAAGAAAACCATAGAGAACTGGACTAGGGTTTGAGATAACAAGATGATGTTCTTGCTGAAGCCAGGAGCCCTGCAGTTAACTGAACATGAAATGGGCACTGGCGAGCAGGAAGACAGGCAAGACCAGAAAGTTGCAAGTTGGAAAGAAATGAGGAGCTACTGTGTCAGCTCTCAGTTCAAAAACGGAAGAAAGAAATTTCTCACTGAACCACAAAGTGCAATCCAAGACTGAAATATGGCAAAGTACTAGTTCTCTGCATGTAGGCCCTTATAATGTAGAGTCTGATAATATACTCCTGCTGATGGTTGCATCAGTTAGGTTGAATGGCAGATAAAATCGCTGATGGCCCCTGAAAACTCTCACTGGGCTGATAACTATGTGCACACTAACAAACACAAATTTCTGGTTGGAAATGTGGCAGGAAATTTCATTTCTTTACCAAAAATTATGAAGATATTTTTCCAGTCACAGTATTAACAGGAACACCAGAGTTAAATTAGCCCATGAAATGGCATTTCCAACATTTCAAGCCTTTCATGTGTTTCCATTTAGAACCTTAAAGTTAATTAACAGACAGCTGTGTGTATAAGAGTTTGAGTGTGTATGCAGTCAATGTAGGCTGGAGAAGAAGAAAAAAGGTTTTATGCTTTTGTAACCTTTATATAGGACTCATTGCAGAAGACAGAGTCTATCCAGGAGTGCATTCAGTTGCATTCACCAGTTTATATCAAAGTCACCAAAGACTATAACTTCTTTCCATAGATCTGTCCCGTTCCTAAATACTTAAACATAATCTTGATTTACCCCTGAAACATGGTCAATCCTGATCTCTCAATGTGGCAAAGAGTGTGAGAAGAAAAGTATGTGATTGTGATGCTACTTAAAGACTTTAACATCAGTATTGGAAAACTGTTGATTCAGAGATTTTACTGTTTTCTTAAGACAGATTTTTTTATTGATATTTTGGAGGCTTCTTTTAGGAAGGAAAACATGGAAGGGTATTGTTTGGTGATATGTATTTTTATAACAAACTGCCTAAATTTGAATTAACTATGTTTTTTTTTTAAAAGATTTGAGTGCAGACTCATTTATGAAGACAAAAGTACTGATCTTTGGAATTCCTTTCTGTATCATTTTTGGCCTACATAAGGAATAGAAGAAACTATTATTCCATGTTTTCTATTTTTCAGAGAATTCACAATATTTCGCAGATAGACCGAGTGTCAATCCATATGAACGTCTGAAGAGTTACCTATAAATTATTTTCTTGCATTATTAATCGCATCTGTTTTATTATACAATGACTGCTACAACTGTTTCCACCTACATCTGTAGAAAGGCATGAAAGATTTTAGTAATGCAGATTTTTTGCTCTCTGCTTTAGCAACCTATATTTAACGCTTTAAGGATTAGTAGCATGTGACAGGTGCTTTCCACTTTTTCTTTGTTAAAGTATGCCTGCCTCTAGGTCCATAACTTTCAGCTACAACTCCCCTTCCCACCCTCTTGTCAAACCAAAGAAGGATAGTCACTGGGTAGCATTTACAGTTTGCTGTATGCATATTTTTCTTGAGCCATGTCCATGTATAATCAGGTCCAGTAAGCAATAAACACATAGAAAAAGTAAATATTAGGGGTGAATAATTTTGTCAGTAATTTTTTTAATCCATAATCTTATCTCATCAAATGCTCTGTCATGAATAGTTTGACTTAAAAATGAAAATTATTTTCACCAGGAAAATGATTCTTTGGGGTGTATATGCTAACTTTGTTCAAAAGTATGCCTAAGAAAACGGGAAACAAGTATACAATTCTCCTATTTTTTTCATAAGCTTAAGACACAGAGATGTTTAACTCTTGGAAGGCAGACACAGGGACTGTGAGAATGAAGACCTTAGGCACATTATATGAGAGGATCTGGTTTGAGACCATCTTAAGAACCTGAACATGCACAAGTCCATGGGACCTGATGAAATCCATCCACGGGTCCTGAAGGAACTGGTGAATGAATTGCTAAACCACTGGCCATCATATTTGAAAAATCATAGCAGTCAGGTGAAGTTCCCAATGACTGGAAAAAGGGAAATATAACCCCCATTTTCAAGGAGAAAGTGGTTGATCTGGGGAATTACAGACCAGTCACTCTCACCTCTGAGCCTAGCAAAATCTTGGAGCAGATTCTCCTGGAAGGCATGCTAAGGCACATGAAAATCAACAAGGTGCTTGGTGACAGCCAGCATGGCTTCACTAAGGGGAAATCCTGCCTGACCAATTTGGTGGCCTTCTATGATGGAGCTGCAGAACTGATGGACAGGGGTAGAGCAGTTGATCTCATCTACCTGGACTTGTGCAAAGCGTTCGAGACTGTCCCACACGACATCCTTGCCTCTAAATTGGAGCGACATCAATTTGATGGATGGACCACTCGGTGGATAAAGAACTGGCTGGATGGCTACACACGAAGAGTTGTGGTCAATGGCTCAGTGCCCGGCTGTAGACCAGTAACAAGTGGTGTCCCTCGGGGATCGGTGTTGGGACCGGTCTTGTTCAACATCTTTGTCAATGACATGGACAGTGGGATTGAGTGCACCCTCAGCAAGTTTGCTGACGACACCAAGCTGTGTGGGGAAGGAATGCCATCCAGAGGGACCTTGACATGCTTGTGAGGTGGGCAGATGCCAACCTCATGAAGTTTAACCATGCCAAGTGCAAGGTCCTATACCTGGGTCAGAGCAATCCCAGGCACAGCTACAGGTTGGGCAGAGAAGAGATTCAGAGCACCAGAACCAGAGAAGACATGGCGGATCGAACCTTCAGGACCCTTACGTATGAAATTGCATCAGTCATAATTTGGATTTATATGATAACTGGCGTACAAGCTTGGGACCAAAATTTATACCTGAAATTAATGCAGAATGTTACTAAGGTTTTCAATTGTAGTGACTGTTGGTTGTGAGCACAGTTGCTTAAATTAGGAGAAAATCTGGATCTTCCATTAATTTGAGTTCCAGTTCCTAACACTATCTCATGGACAAATTTGTGGGTGAACGCTAGCAATCTATGTCCAAAGGAAAGGTTAAAATTTAGGATATTTAGTCCTATTCCAGGTAACAAATATTATACCTATGCACAATGATGTATTACACCAGGAACCAGAGTAGGAGATTATGTTTGTTTAAATGCTACAGATGTAGGTCACCATTCAAATTGCAATCACACTATTAATATAGATGGTATTGTAGCTCAATGGTGGCCCATTGCTAAAGGGAAAGGATGGTATTGGTTACATGGAGAAAATGCTTATAAGACTCTACCCCCAATTGGAAGGGGCATGCGCCTTAGGTGCTGTGATACCCAATCTTACTATTGTTGATGTGTATCCTTCTGGGACCTGGGTTACAGGTTTTTCTGGGTGGACTGGGCACGGGTTTAACCCTATTGCTGAACAGAACCCCACATTTCATAGTTTTGTAAGATGGCTAATTCCATCTTTGGGAGTACGTGAATTAGGGAAGGCAATCATAAATATCTCAGCAACCATAGAGAAAATGGAAAGTAAAACCATTGAAATACTCCAAGAAGAACAAAAAAGAGATAACTAGCCTATCTAAACTGGTATTACAAAACTGAATGGCTCTTGACATGTTATTGGCTTCACAAGAAGGGGTTTGTTCCATAATCAATGAAAGTTGCTGTTCCTGTGTAGATCAAGGTGGCAGAATTGAAATGGATCTGGAGGAAATTTGGAAACAAATTGAAGTATTTCATGAAATGGCCATGGATGACACCTCCTGGGGTTTTGAAGGAATATGGATAAAGTTAACTTCGTGGTTACCTAATCTCTCCTGGCTGAGGAAACTGGTTGCAAGAATATTGATGTTAATTGTTTTAATATTGATTACTTCTGGTATGATACAATGTTCCTTCTGGTGTTGTAAACCAGTGTATGATAAATTATGCGATTGGAAGAGAAAAGAAATCAAGCATCAAGTAGAAACAGGAAATTATTTCAAAAAGACTTTAGACAGTAATGGTAGTATATAAAATGTTGCAAAAGAATTTGCAAAAGGACAGTAAAAGGGCAGATTTGGGATGGGGGCACAAAATCACAAAATGA